>NC_058084.1:55083550-56291268 GCF_014858855.1 Bufo gargarizans | reverse complement strand
AGACGCCGTTAGAGCAAATTACGAATATTCGTAAAATACACACACATATGGTATAGGCATAGTTTATTAGTCATAGGAACATTGCCTAAGGAAAGGGGGAGATAATTCGCATAATTATTCGTATCTCCATGCGAATAATATTCGCGACATTGGAATAATTGCGAATATTCGATTTCGACGAATATAAAACGAATATTCACTCGAATATTCGCGAAATATCGCGAAATCGAATATGGCACCTCCCGCTCATCACTACACTGCAACAGTCCATTGTCATAAATTTAGGCCCAGCACCCAGGCAGAGGAGAGAGGTCCCGTAACAGACAATCTGGCTTCATGTCAGCAGAGAATTAGTCTGCATGTCATAGCAGAGAATGAGGCTTCACGTCAGCCACCACTGTAACAGTCCATTGGCATATATTTAGGCCTAGCACACAGGCAGAGGAGAGAGGTCCCGTAACAGACAATCTGGCTTCATGTCAGCAGAGAATCAGTCTGCATGTCATAGCAGAGAATGAGGCTTCACGTCACCCACCACTGCAACAGTCCATTGGCATATATTTAGGCCTAGCACACAGGCAGAGCAGAGAGGTCCCGTAACAGACAATCTGGCTTCATGACAGCAGAGAATCAGTCTGCATGTCATAACAGAGAATGAGGCTTCACGTCACCCACCACTGCAACAGTCCATTGGCATATATTTAGGCCTAGCACACAGGCAGAGCAGAGAGGTCCCGTAACAGACAATCTGGCTTCATGTCAGCAGAGAATCAGTCTGCATGTCATAGCAGAGAATGAGGCTTCACGTCACCCAGCACTGCAACAGTCCATTGGCATATATTTAGGCCTAGCACACAGGCAGAGCAGAGAGGTCCCGTAACAGACAATCTGGCTTCATGTCAGCAGAGAATCAGTCTGCATGTCATAGCAGAGAATGAGGCTTCACGTCACCCACCACTGCAACAGTCCATTGGCATATATTTAGGCCTAGCACACAGGCAGAGCAGAGAGGTCCCGTAACAGACGATCTGGCTTCATGTCAGCAGAGAATCAGTCTGCATGTCATAGCAGAGAATGAGGCTTCACGTCACCCACCACTGCAACAGTCCATTGGCATATATTTAGGCCTAGCACACAGGCAGAGCAGAGAGGTCCCGTAACAGACAATCTGGCTTCATGACAGCAGAGAATCAGTCTGCATGTCATAGCAGAGAATGAGGCTTCACGTCACCCACCATGTCCGACCATGTCCATGACCATGTCCACGTCCGCGTCCCTTACTAGATGTTTTTCTCATTGTTATGGTTCACCACAACAACAAATATATTATTTGGCCCAATGTATTGTATTCAAATTCAGCGGGATATAAATTTGAGGCCTAGTATTTAGGCGCTGGGTGACAGGTATGGGTTTAGTGACAGAATTAGACTTAGAAATACACAGTAGCGGGTGTGTGTGAAGTTATTCTGAATGACCCAATGTGCACCTTGAATATTATATACCCTTTTAGGGATAGATTTCAAATAGCTCTGATATAGCAGAAACCACTAAATTATGAAATTGCTAAATTGGGAATTGTATTTCAACCCAGAACAAAAAATGTGCTTTGACGGACACTAAATAACTTTCCCAGCCACAACAGGACAGCGGTAACGAGAGATTTAGCAGGATATAAATTTGAGGCCTAGTATTTAGGCGCTGGGTGACAGGTATGGGTTTAGTGACAGAATTAGACTTGGAAATACACAGTAGCGGGTGTGTGTGAAGTTATTCTGAATGACCCAATGTGCACCTTGAATATTATATACCCTTTTAGGGATAGATTTCAAATAGCTCTGATATAGCAGAAACCACTAAATTATGAAATTGCTAAATTGGGAATTGTATTTCAACCCAGAACAAAAAATGTGCTTTGACGGACACTAAATAACTTTCCCAGCCACAACAGGACAGCGGTAACGAGAGATTTAGCAGGATATAAATTTGAGGCCTAGTATTTAGGCGCTGGGTGACAGGTATGGGTTTAGTGACAGAATTAGACTTGGAAATACACAGTAGCGGGTGTGTGTGAAGTTATTCTGAATGACCCAATGTGCACCTTGAATATTATATACCCTTTTAGGGATAGATTTCAAATAGCTCTGATATAGCAGAAACCACTAAATTATGAAATTGTTAAATTGGGAATTGTATTTAAACCCAGAACAAAAAATGTGCTTTGACGGACACTAAATAACTTTCCCAGCCACAACAGGACAGCGGTAACGAGAGATTTAGCAGGATATAAATTTGAGGCCTAGTATTTAGGCGCTGGGTGACAGGTATGGGTTTAGTGACAGAATTAGACTTGGAAATACACAGTAGCGGGTGTGTGTGAAGTTATTCTGAATGACCCAATGTGCACCTTGAATATTATATACCCTTTTAGGGATAGATTTCAAATAGCTCTGATATAGCAGGAACCACTAAATTATGAAATTGCTAAATTGGGAATTGTACTTCAACCCAGAACAAAAAATGTGCTTTGACGGACACTAAATAACTTTCCCAGCCACAACAGGACAGCGGTAACGAGAGATTTAGCGGGATATAAATTTGAGGCCTAGTATTTAGGCGCTGGGTGACCGGTATGGATTTAGTGACAGAATTAGACTGGGATATGGCCAAAAAATAACCACACTATTGCTGGTTAAATGCACTTGGTGACGGGCGCAGCTTGCCCCTGATTTAGTATATGGCCAAAAAATGAACAGACTATTGCTGGTTAAATGCACTTGGTGTCACAGCTTGACGCACCACACTACTGAGGGTTAAATGCACTTGGTGACGGGCGCAGCTTGCCCCTGATGTAGTATATGGCCAAAAAATGAACAGACTATTGCTGGTTAAATGCACTTGGTGTGACAGCTTCACCCTGATGTAGGCTTTAGCCAAAAAACAACCACACCATTGAGGGTTAAATGCACTTGGTGACAGGCGCAGCTTGCCCCTGATTTAGTATATGGCCAAAAAAATGAACAGACTATTGCTGGTTAAATGCACTTGGTGTGACAGCTTCACCCTGATGTAGGCTTTAGCCAAAAAACAACCACACCATTGAGGGTTAAATGCACTTGGTCGCAGCTTGGATGCACTTGGTCGCAGCACCGCACAAGACACAAAATGGCCGCCGATCACCCCAGAAAAAAGTGACTGACAAACGGTCTGGGCAGCCTAAAAACAGTGAGTGAGCATTTGAATTTCAGCAGCTCAATGATGCACAGCTGCAGATCGATCGATTAATCAAGTGAAGTCCTTTGGAGGAGTTAATCTGCCTAATCTCGCCCTACTGTCGCATCCGCAACCTCTCCCTACGCTAATCAGAGCAGAGTGACGGGCGGCGCTATGTGACTCCAGCTTAAATAGAGGCTGGGTCACATGGTGCTCTGGCCAATCACAGCCATGCCAATAGTAGGCATGGCTGTGACGGCCTCTTGGGGCAAGTAGTATGACGCTTGTTGATTGGCTGCTTTGCAGCCTTTCAAAAAGCGCCAAGAAAGCGTCACAAAAGCGCCAAGAAAGCGACGAACACCGAACCCGAACCCGGACTTTTACGAAAATGTCCGGGTTCGGGTCCGTGTCACGGACACCCCAAAATTCGGTACGAACCCGAACTATACAGTTCGAGTTCGCTCATCCCTAGGTCTGGCATTATCTTGTTGAAAAATGCAGGGTCTTCCCTGAAAGAGATGACGTCTGGATGGGAGCATATGTTGTTCTAGAACCTGAATATATTTTTCTGCATTGATGGTGCCTTTCCAGACATGCAAGCTGCCCATGCCACACGCACTCATGCAACCCCATACCATCAGAGATGCAGGCTTCTGAACTGAGCGTTGATAACAACTTGGGTTGTCCTTGTCCTCTTTGGTTCGGATGACATGGCGTCCCAGATTTCCAAAAAGAACTTCGAATCGTGACTCGTCTGACCACAGAACAGTCTTCCATTTTGCCACACTCCATTTTAAATGATCCCTGGCCCAGTGAAAACGCCTGAGCTTGTGGATCTTGCTTAGAAATTGCTTCTTCTTTGCACTGTAGAGTTTCAGCTGGCAACGGCGGATGGCACGGTGGATTGTGTTCACTGACAATGGTTTCTGGAAGTATTCCTGAGCCCATTCTGTGATTTCCTTTACAGTAGCATTCCTGTTTGTGGTGCAGTGTCGTTTAAGGGCCCGGAGATCACGGGCATCCAGTAGGTTTTACGGCCTTGACCCTTACGCACAGAGATTGTTCCAGATTCTCTGAATCTTCGGATGATGTTATGCACAGTTGATGATGATAGATGCAAAGTCTTTGCAATTTTTCGCTGGGTAACACCTTTCTGATATTGCGCCACTATCTTTCTGCGCAACATTGTGGGAATTGGTGATCCTCTACCCATCTTGGCTTCTGAGAGACACTGCCACTCTGAGAAGCTCTTTTTATACCCAATCTTGTTGCCAATTGATCTAATTAGTGTTAATTGGTCTTCCAGCTCTTCGTTATGCTCAAATTTACTTTTTCCAGCCTCTTATTGCTACTTGTCCCAACTTTTTTGGGATTTGTTGACACCGTGAAAATTTGAATCAACGTATTTTTCCTTTAAAATGATACATTTACTCGGATTAAACGTTTGATCCGTCATCTACGTTCTGTTACAAATAAAATATTGACATTTGCCATCTCCACATCATTGCATTCAGTTTTTATTCACAATTTGTTTAGTGTCCCAACTTTTTTGGAATCCGGTTTGTACATGGTAGCGAGAGATCAGCTGTGGTCAGACATATGCAGAGTTTGGTATATGGTAGCGAGAGATCAGCTGTGATCAGACATAGGAAGGGTTTGGTGCACAGGAGCAAGAGATCAGCTGTGATCAGACATATGCAGAGTTTGGTGCACAGGAGCAAGAGATCAGCTGTGGTCAGACATATGCAGAGTCTGGTACATGGTAGCGAGAGATCAGCTGTGGTCAGACATATGCAGAGTTTGGTGCACAGGAGCAAGAGATCAGCTGTGGTCAGACATATGCAGAGTCTGGTACATGGTAGCGAGAGATCAGCTGTGGTCAGACATAGGAAGGGTTTGGTGCACAGGAGCAAGAGATCAGCTGTGGTCAGACATATGCAGAGTTTGGTACATGGTCACGAGAGACCAGCCGTGGTCAGATGTGTGCAGAGTGAGAGTAGTAGTGGTGAATTGATATAGGGCAGCAATTATTGTCATTGGCCATTTACTAATTTCTGAATGCAGAAAACGCCGGAGAGATCTGCTCGGATCTTTAATGGCTACTGCCAAGACATAAATGTGGCTTCTTAGAATAGTGGGACAATGATGTCCAGCCAGAACTGAAATCCCAAGGGTGCAACCACCAATTTTCAGGACTTTTTGTTTTCTAAATTGCATATTTGCATGTACGGGTGAAACTCGAAAAATTAGATTATTGTGCAAAAGTGCATTTATTTCAGTAATGCAAATTAAAAGGAATTGCATTAATGCAGCTTAAAATTTGAATTTTGTGAAAAGGTTCAATATTCTAGGCTCAAAGTGTCACACTCTAGTCAGCTAATTAATCCATACCCCCTGAGAAAAGGGTACCTCAAAATCTTGACTTTGGGGTTTCATAAGCTGTAAGCCATAATCATCCAAACTATAACAAATAAAGGCTGGAAATATCTCACTCTGCATGTAATGAGTCTCATATGTTAGTTTCACCTTTTAAGTTGCATTACTGAAATAAATGAACTTTGCACGATATTCTCATTTTTCGAGTTTCACCTGTAATTCCAGCAACAGTTAGGATGTTAGATCATAATTAGACTTAGCACAATCTACCAGTCCATGTGCCGAATCTCCCGGGACCGTAAATTCCAATTATCTTTACATTTAGGTCACATCATTAAGTCAGTACGGGGAGATATGAAGATAATTTGAGTCATTTCTAACTAATTACAATATTTCTGTAGAATAACATTAAAACCGAATCAAGCCATGGAGAAGTAATTGACCGTTTTCTAATTTCATAAGTTTTTTCTGGCATTATTCAGCTCAAAATTTTTCTTTTACATTTTGAATCCTAATTTTTCTTTCCGACCACCTGCATTAAATATGAACTTTATTTGAACTCAGGCAAACATCATTTTACTAATATTGTAGGCTAAGCTGGCCTATTTCATACTTCGCAGGACCTCCATGGCCCCCACGGTGGCACTTTACACAGTCGATAACAAACCCTGAGTGGTTCATTTTCCTCTTTCTAAGAAAATCTCCCCTGGTGATAGTCTCAAACAAGATCCCTTTCCAGGCATAATGCAAATATTTCACATTTATTACGCAAAGAGCTGTCAAGTGACTTTTTGATGATAATTGTTAATGAAGAAGTTGTGCCAAAAAAAGTGTATTTATGTGTGCACGGCCCGACTGAAGAGTAAGAGGAGATGTTATTGCTCGGATAATAACCATACTTTGGTTGCAATCGACTGGAAGGATTAATGGATATAGGAAATTGTCCACTCTCTGTGTTTCATGGTATGATTCCACCAATCAGTTATACTGGCAGCTCCTGCAAAGAAGACCATGATAGAACAACGAGGAGAGCATAGGACTGGGGTTTCTTGAGACCACCAGAGGAAATGGAACTTTGGGTCAACCCTCTGTCTACACAGAACCATGTACACGTATTGTGCATCCTAATCTTTCTAGTTGTCAAGCAACCCGTAAGAGATGTTCTCTAGTTACAAGCAAATGGTTCCATATGAGGATTTTCTCTGCTTGACCTTTGGGGTTCATTATTGTCTTACGGCGCAAAGCCGGCACATGCGCATTAATTACTGTGATGCCGTACAAGGAATGGGCATCGCAGTGCGCATGCGCCGGCCGACGGACTGAGTGCGCAGGCGCGGGATCTCAGCGAAACAAGAAGTTAGTAGATAGGCGGTCAGAGGGAAAGGATGGGCGGGCGGAGGGAAGTAAGAGGGCGGGGGGAAGCAAAGAAAAGGCTGAGCTAGCAGGGCACCTACAAGGGTAACGCCGCCCCTGGGCACTTGCGAGCCCTCATTTGCATATGTTACAAAGATGTTTTTTGACGGTTTTATAAGTTCAGGATTGATGCTAAAGGTAACGTTTTTATTAACTGTAAGCATGCTCGAAAGCTATGGGAAGGGTTACAAACGTGAGATGCTGATGACAGACTCTCTTTAATGGTGCATATAGTGACAGAGAGTTTACATCTCTATTTCATTTTCCGTTCTACTGATCCATCCATCTGCAGTGCTTCCGTGGGTTTCCGCTCTGTACCTCCGCTCGCCTCCACCCAGCTTTGTGTCTTGTGGACTGCAGAACCATTCAAGTAAATGGGTCCGCCTCTGTGATAAAGAGCACACATGACCGATGCCAATATATTGCAGGCTGCAATACGGGCACGGCCGGCCGTGTGAATACCATATTGCGAAATATAGGGCAATAGATAGGACATGGACCAAAAAGTCCACGAAAGTGGTTCTGAGTGCTCCTGTGGCATTCCAATCCGTGCCTCTGCTCTGCACCACGCTTTATCTTGAGGATTGCGGACTCATTAAAGTCAATGGTTCTGCATTCGTGATACAGGATTCTCATGGCCGGTGCCCATATATTGCAGAACTCCTGTTTGCCCATTTGGCATCCGTTTGAGACATTTCCGTCTGAGGTCAGTTTTTTAGACAGAAAAAAAGTCCTGCATGAAGGACTTTTTTTCCCATCTAAAAAAAAGGACCTCAGACGGAAATGGCTCAAACAGATGACAACTGATACAACAAGCCGTATCTTGTAAATCGGTCGGCACTGTGTAAGGTGGGTGCTCGGTCAGCGCGTCGGTTGCCCTAATATCAAATTGAAACAAAAAAACGGCACTCGGTCTTTTGCTTCAAACTGATACAACAAGATCCGTTTTTTCTTTTTTTGACAGATCGGAAGAATGGAAAATGAAACAGAGATGTGAACTCTCCATAAGTCAAGGAGAATCTTGCTGTGACCTGGACCCATGTATGGACCCTATGATTTAGGTTACATGCACACGACCGTATGTGTTTTGCGGTCCGCAAATTGCGGATCCGTAAAAAAAAACGGATGACATCTGTATGCCATCCGTTTTTTTTTTGCACATCCATTGTAACAATGCCTTAAACTGACACGAATAGGACATGTTCTATTTGTTTCGCGTGGCTACGGAACGGACATACTCATGTGTACAGCACAAGGTGTGCTGTCCACATTTTTTGCTCATTTTTTTGCGGACCCATTGAAATGAATGGGTCCGCATCCTATCCACACAAAAAAAAAAAACAACAAAAGGGACACGGAAACAAACAACGTTCGTGTGCATGTAGCCTTATTCTGAGCTTGGTCTCGTGTCATTGATGACTGTCATTTGTTTGGTGCCAGGTTTCCCAAATATTTTCTGTACGCTGGTAGTAATGGATGATGAGGTAGCAATGTTGGACTGGGGCTGTTTGGGCTCACGAGAAAAGATGACTCTGATGTCCACCCTTCATCTACGTACAGTGGTGTTTGAAAGTTTGTGAACCTTTCCGAATTTTCTATATTTCTGTACAAATTTTACCTAAAGCTAAATCAGATTTTCATACAAGTCTTAACCAGGGGCAGATTGGCCATAGACCTTACAGGGAAATTTCCAGTGGGCCGATACCCTGGAAGTTTTGGGGATGTATTTTCTGCTGCTGGCAGCAGTGTTTTGTGATGGACTGTGGCATTTGGCTCTGCTAGGGTGGTATAATGTTCCATAATATGGTATTGATGGCCCGCCTACTTGTGTTGGTCTAGCTTTCCTTCAACTTGGACCTGACTACAAAAGGGGGCCACTTTTAGTATTTTTTCCAGGACCACTTTAAGTTCTCAGTCCGCCCCTGGTCCTAACACTAGATAAAGATAACTAAGTCAATCAAACGAGTCAAAAATATTAGACTATGTAATTTATTTATTTAAGGAAAATGAACCAACACGATGTCTGTGACTGGCAAAAGTAAGTGAAGTGAACCTTTGCTTTCAATATCTGTGTGATGCCCTTGTGCAGAAACAACTGCCACTAAATGTACCCTGTAATTGTTGATTAGTCCTGGTCATTGGCTTGGAGGAATTGTAGCCCATTTCTGTCTACTCTGCTATGGTGATGTGTTTTCTCCCATGAACTGCTTACTTTAGGTCATTTAACTACTTTTCTATTGGATTAAGGTCAGGACTCAAACTTGGCCATTCCAAAACTTTGGTAGAATGACTGCGCTTAGGGCTGTTGCCTTGCTGCATGACCTACATTCTCTAGAAATTCAGCTCACATAGATGTCCTGATAATTAAAAATGCATTTTTCTATCAATGATGACAAGCCATCCTGGCCCAGATACGGGAAGCAGGCCCAAACCATGACACTACCACCACAGTTTTTCATAGATGGGAGGAGGTTTTTATTCTGGAATGCAGGGTTTTCCTTTCTACAAACAAAACACTTCTCATTTAAACCAAAAAGTAGCAATGTAGATATCCACTTACAACTGCATGTAACAACTGATCCTTGTAGTTCTTACTGTACACACAGGACATGTCAGTAATTGATTGCTCTAAAGTCATCTTCAAAAGGGGTTGTCTTCTCCTAGACCCGTGGCCTCTTGAAATCTTGAGGGTAAGTTTGACCCTGGTAGAGGGCATCTAACCCAGCCATGTCAGAGCTCGGGCCCACTGGAGTATCCTCTAGAAATCTTGAGGGCCAATCTAACCCTGGTAGAGGTCATCAAACCCAATCATGTTAGAGCCTGGACACACTGCAGGGTCCTCTATAAATCTTGTGGGCCAGTTTAACTCTGGTAGAGGGCATCCAACGAGTCATCGCTTAGTAGGAGGCACTGTATGAGAAGAGAAGGCTATGAACACTATACATGATCAGTGTCATATGACTCTAATGAAATACGTTTCAGATTTTACCCTTTTCTCTACCATTTAGAGGTTGTGGAACATCTTTCCTGTTCAGTCAGTCATATTATTAGTAATTGCTCCTTTTCCTACGATTATGAGCACAATGATATGACATTTTACCCCTTGCCTTGTCCTTGCGTGTTTTACATCAGAAGCTGTTCTCTTTTACTACCCAGGAGGATCGTGTATATATATCTTTAATTCTTTATGTGTGGGTCTGTTTGATGCTGTGTGACTAAGCTGGATTAATGCATGCTATAAAGACACATCCCCTGGGTATCCATAACCTATAGTTTCCAATATAAATCCTCAGATCTTCCAGTTGGAGGAATGATAGATGCCATGCAGTATCTCTTCCATGATTTCCCAGAATTCCTTAATTAAATATTTATTGATGCAGTAATCACTCGGTTTTATCTTAAAGGACACCTCCATGTGTATTACCATTTCTGTACTTTTTTCAGTTTGAAATGATAGCAACCATTCCTAGAAGTCGCCAACAATCTCTTAGTACATGTCACAATGGAAGGCATGATGTAGTCCATTTATAAACAGGCTGTGGTTCTGATAGAACATTGAGTACCTCAATGGTGGTCATGATGGACACCATCCATAGGCAGAAACATTTTATTTACTGGTTTGCTTTGACCCACAAATGGAGAAAATACAATAACAGGGAGTTGGTGCAATTTACCTTATAGTCTAAAGGGGTTATCTCATGACTACAACTAGGAGGTCCTCACTTTATTAGTCAGAACATAGAGAGAATTCTGTGCTCTGATGGACTCGGCCCGTCCATGTGTTACATGGTCAGCCATTGTCCAGCCAAAACATATGTAAAATGGTGATTGTAGGGGTAATGGATGTGTAACATCCCGGAGTATGTTACCAAACTCTTTTTCCCTGCTACCACATGTTAAGTGTATGTGTATTGTCCGTCTGTATAATTTATGGTTATTATATGTATTTTCTAGACCTGTTTTATGTATTATGCTGTAATTTCCATGTGCACCAGCAGGTGGCAGCAGTATGTAGCAGGACCTTAGCCAGTTTAGTATTGCTAGACTGGAATAGTTCATTCCAGTTTAGTTTCCCCTCTGTGAGCAGAAGTGGGCCGGTCCCATATCCTGTCTCATGGGGAGGAGAAGGAAGTTAGAGGGAGTGTACCAGCCACCCCAGCTAGGGGAAGGTTGTGTTAGTAGGAGCTCCCAGTTCTAGGGATCCCAAACCAGGACCCTGTCGCGGTTGAGACCAGAGAACATTCCCAGTCTGAGCCCTTTAGCCTCAACTGGTGACCAGCAAGCAGCCACCTCCAGGAAGAGCCATTTCCTGTGAGCAAATGTAACATCCCTAAGTATGTTACTAAACTCTCTTTTCCTGCTACAACATGTTAAGTGTAATTTCACTGTCCGTCTATATAATTATATTGTCATTTAATGTATTTTCTAGGCCTGTTTCATTTATTATGCTGTAATTTCCCTGTACACTAGGAGGTGGCAGCAATGTGTGATCAGGACCTGTCATGCCCCACTCTGACGATGTGCGGAGGTCGGCCAGGATAGCAGCACGAAGTTAGTGTTTGTTTTGGTGCCGTGCTGGATCCGCCTCTCATCAGGTGCACTGGGTGGAGTCATTAGTTTAAATGGCACTCCAGCCAAGTGATCTGAGCGGATTATACTAATCATTGTGGTCTGAGAAGCTAGGAGGGAAGGTTGGCTGTCTGTTCCTGCTCTGGAAGATAAGTGTCATTTCTAGTTTGGTTGTTTGATGTCATCTATCCCATCCAGGTTCTGTGCGAGCAGGCTGCTCCTATTTCCCCACTTTACCATCTCAGGGAATTCAGGGTTTTGTCAGACCAGGCTGGAGGACACATCACACCTACCTTCAAGGTCTGTATGTGGGCTGAGCAGTGCAGGGAAAGAGGTCAGGGATTAGCTAGGAGGTGACCCTTCCCCTGTCTCTTGTCCAGAGCCTGGTTGGTGCGTTATCTGTTATTTGGAGTGCACGCCCGCCGTGACAGGACCATAGCCAGTTTAGTATTGCTAGACTGGAATAGTTCATTCCAGTCTTAGCTCCCCTCCTCTGTGAGCAGAAGTGGGTTGGTCCCATGTCCTGTTTCATGGGGAGGAGAAGGAAGTCTAGGGTGTGTACCAGCTACCCCTGCTTTGGGTAGGCTGTGTTAGTAGGAGCTCCCAGAAACAGAGATCCCAAAACAGGATCTAGCCTCGGCTGAGGCCCAAGATCACTCTTCCCAGCCTGAGCCATCAGCCTCAGCTGGTTGACAAGAGAAGCAGCCATCTCCAGCCTCCAGGAAGAAGCATTCCCTGTGAGCCAATCTGTGAGTACATATCCATAATAATGTCTTTATATCTCTGGCATTCCTCACCTGGTACGTGAGTTATAACATCTTAAAGGGCCCTGCTACAGTACCTGCGCAAGCTGCAATTGGCGTCACGAACTACTCAAAAAAATATATATATACATATCCTGACCCACCTCATCATTGGCCATTGTACCAGTGTCCTGCTCATTGCACATAACTGTGAGTAACTATTCAGAGACCATACCAAGCAGAAGATAGACAGAGCAGAAGACAGATTCCTGCCATATTCTCCAGGCACATGATAGAAGCGGAAGAGATATTGATCCCTGCCACATATTGCCAATACCTGCTGGGACCCAAGACTATTGCTGTAACTCATGTGTATTAATGCTGCCTCCAGTAAAGACAAGTTGAATTATATCCCAAGTCTGGATCTCGTTCATTGCTACCAAAACCCTCAATTACTCCTACTAGCAACACTCAATTTATTGCAAGTGAGCCAGGATCCAGGAGTCCAGCCGTACCCAGGTAGGAGACACCGTTGACATTATACAGAGACATTGTCCCCACTCTGGCATTCCTCATCTGGTACGTGAGTTGTAACATCTTAAAGGGCCTTGCAACAGTACCCTGCGCACATTGCAATTGGCATCACGAACAAACCATAGACTTATATACATCTATCCTGACTCACTGTATAGTTGGCCACCGTACCACGGTCCTGCTCATTGCAGATGGGTCAGGCATAAGTTCCTCCATGATAACAGCTGATTTCCACAGGTTATAGTAAAACTTGAGATCAGAAAGGGGTTGTCTTTGGCAACATACATGAATGGGTAGGCAGTGGGCACGCAAGGTAAAGTGCAATACTACTGGCTCCAATTTCATTACCACCAAGAAACAAGGGAAAGGCCCTAAAGCATAGACACACATGAATGGGTGGTCATACCAGGTAAGAGGCCGGAGTGCAAGACAAGAGTGAATATACAAAAATACCTGTAATATACAAATATAAAATATAAATTTTATTGTAGTAAAATAACACAAACATTTTTATACAGAAAATTAATGGTTAGGTTCTAAGTGCAAACCTCATATACATAAAGCCCCAATTCCCAGAAAGTTGGGGCTCTGTGCAAAATGTAAATACATTTAAATAAAAAACAGAATGCAATCATTTGCTAATGTCATAGACCCGTATTTTATTCACAATGGATCATATCAACACGTATCAGGTGTTAAATGTGAGACATCTTACCATTTCATGATTTTTTTTTTTTACAAATTTAGAACTAGGTGGCAGCAACGCATCTCCAAAAAGTTGGGACCAAGGCCATGTCTACCCATGTGAATAATCCCCTCGTCCTTTATCAACAGTCCTGGGGTGGAATTGGAATTTAAAGTGGCATGGAAAATAAAAGTGGCACCATGTCGTAGACGGACCTAAATTAACAGAAGGTAGGGGTCAACATAAGTAGGCGGGGTCAATTCAAGTGGGGCCAGCAATACCATAGGGGGGTCAGCACAACCAAATACCAAAGTGCAGCAGAATATACTGTTACATTGTGCTATACTTTGGTATTTGGTCCTGCACCAGAACCTAATATCTGCACTGTAGCATTTGGGTCTGCGGGGGCAGTATACTTTGCTACACTGTGGTATTTGTTTTCACTGGGGCAGTACGTTGTGCTGCACTGTGGTATTTGGTTCCACTGGGACAGTATATTGTGCTGCACTGTGGTATTTGGTAGTGCTGCGGCAGTACGTTGTGCTGCACTGTGGTATTTGGTAGTGCTGCGGCAGTACGTTGTGCTGCACTGTGGTATTTGGTAGTGCTGCGGCAGTACGTTGTGCTGCACTGTGGTATTTGGTAGTGCTGGGGCAGTACGTTGTGCTGCACTGTGGTATTTGGTTCCGCTGGGACAGTATATTGTGCTGCACTTTGGAAGTATTTTGGTCTGCAGGTGCGGTGTTTTTTACTTTGGTTTGAGATGCTGCTATTGGCAACACTGAACAAGAAACAGTAGGAGAGCTTGCGGGCGGGGTAGTGGTGCATGCATGAAGAAGGTAGGCAGGAACCAAGACTGTAGTGCAGACAGGGAGACAGACTAGGAGAACTTAAACATGAACTCAAACTGAAACAGAACTGTGACATCAGGAGCACACAAGCTGGATGGGTACACGGCAGGAACACACATGGGAACACAGGCTGGATAGCGAAGGTTAATCACAAGAAGTAGCAGAAGCACTAACTCCTTTGCTGGTCACATGGAACCTTTAAGCTCAGGCACCCTCTGCCTGGAGAGAGTGCCTTAAATAAAAAGGAACCTTTAGTCATCGGCTGGGGAAGGTTTAGTGAGTACACACATTGGTCTTTTAAAAGACCAGACAGAAGCATGTGCGCGCCCATCTAGACAAGATGATGGAGCTTGCCGATGACCAGGATGCCAGATGGCATGATGAGCGGCGCAGTGTCCTCGCCCACAAGGGACAGCCGGAGAGCAGTAGGCAGGAACTGCAGACCTAACAATACTGCCCCAGCAGAACCAAATACCACAGTGCAGCACAATATACTGCCCCAGCAGAACCAAATACCACAGTGCAGCACAATATACTGCCCCAGCAGAACCAAATACCACAGTGCAGCACAATATACTGCCCCAGCAGAACCAAATACCACAGTACAGCACAATATACTGCCCCAGCAGAACCAGATACCACAGTACAGCACAATATACTGCCCCAGCAGAACCAAATACCACAGTACAGCACAATATACTGCCCCAGCAGAACCAAATACCACAGTGCAGCACAATATACTGCCCCAGCAGAACCAAATACCACAGTGCAGCACAATATACTGCCCCAGCAGAACCAAATACCACAGTACAGCACAATATACTGCCCCAGCAGAACCAGATACCACAGTACAGCACAATATACTGCCCCAGCAGAACCAAATACCACAGTGCAGCACAATATACTGCCCCAGCAGAACCAAATACCATAGTGCAGCACAATATACTGCCCAAGCAGAACCAAATACCACAGTGCAGCACAATATACTGCCCCAGCAGAACCAAATACCACAGTGCAGCACAATATACTGCCCGAGCAGAACCAAATACCACAGTGCAGCACAATATACTGCCCCAGCAGAACCAAATACCACAGTGCAGCACAGTATACTGCCCCAGCAGAACCAGATACCACAGTGCAGCACAATATACTGCCCCAGCAGAACCAAATACCACAGTACAGCACAATATACTGCCCCAGCAGAACCAAATACCACAGTGCAGCACAATATACTGCCCCAGCAGAACCAAATACCACAGTGCAGCACAATATACTGCCCCAGCAGAACCAAATACCACAGTGCAGCACAGTATACTGCCCCAGCAGAACCAAATACCACAGTACAGCACAATATACTGCCCCAGCAGAACCAAATACCACAGTGCAGCACAATATACTGCCCCAGCAGAACCAAATACCACAGTACAGCACAATATACTGCCCCAGCTGCACAAAACACTTGGCCAGCTGCCACATTCTTTCTTCCTCTTTCGGTTTTGGAGGAGGGGGCTGAGGAGGTGAGACGTGGGTCACAGCAGTGAGCCAGCTCTACTAACAGCATACTGCCTGCCAGCACTACCTAACATTCAAGAGAATACAGCGCCCCATACCTCTTACATCCTGTGATGTCTCCTCTGATGCAGATGTTCTCTTTCCTCATCTTCTGCATACAGCCCAGACTGCCATGACAAATTCTTTCAGCCGCATCTCTGCATAGTTTGTTACACAGACATGTTAGATTCCTCTCTTTTCCATCCCTCTCCCCACTTTCTTAGGGTCCATTCACACGTCCGTGTGTGTTTTGCGGATCCACGGATCCGTGGATCCTCAAAACACGGACAAAACACGGACATCGGCGATGTGCGTTCTACATTTTGCCTAGGACATGTTCTATTTTTTTCGGGATCAGAAATGCGGACCCGGAAGTGCGGATCTGCAATTCTGGATCCGGGCAGCACATCGAGCTGCCCCATAGAAATGAATGGGTCCGCAATTCCGTTCCGCAAAATGCAGAACGAAATTGCGGACGTGTGAATGGACCCTTAATGCAAACTCTCCATCCTGGTGCCCAAAAATGTCACATTGCTGACACCCCAAATTCATTTAATCCCCCTTACATTCTGATGAGGCAAGCACTTCAAAAAAGCCCGAAAATCAAGAAGAACCAACCTAGGCCAAGGATGTGCACATGAAATAATGCCATACCACTCGCTCAACATTAATTAGCATTGTAATTACAAAGCGTGTTTCTCCCCAGTCAGCAGATCTTATTGGATTCACGTTCTTACTGTAACAGGTTTAGTCTTCATAACCGCTTATGTGCGTGTGTCAGCCGGGTCCTACAAACCAGCCGCCTCTGAAGGCTTATGCAGCCTGTACTTATTATGCAGCAATTTAACCAGAAGTCCTGTACCTCATTATACTCAATGAAAAGCAGAATCTGAGCCGAGACTGAGAACAGAGGCATCACTTTGGCATGTGAGGCTTTATGTAATCTACTGATACATTTGGGGTCTACGTGGTGTATACCTTCATTGTTCCTTACATTCTTCTAGCCGGCGATTCCCAGCATCCGAGGGAATGTTCTTTCCTGTTAATGAGTTAGATGATTTCCAGCAGCAACATACAAATCGTGTGGACATCATGTACTACAAAGTGAACCAGCCAAGTATCTCACAATGTATGAGGCCAACAAAGTCAAGAACATGGCTTCAGCTCTCTTTGTATGGTGTCTAAGCTTACTTAGCTCTGCTGCATGTCATAGCCAGCCATAATGATCCCAAAAATGTCTTGTCTGTGGGGCACTACTTTCAATATAATAGAGGAATTGAACTGCTTGGGTCCTTTGTAACTAAGGGAGTCCTTACTGAAAGAAACAGTGTTGGGCTCGGGTTTCTTTGGCCCACCAGAAAAAAAAAACATTCTCAGGGCCCAAACCTTATATCACCTATAAAGTCTAATACTGTAGGTTTTGAATCAAGGAACTAAACCTTGAGGCAAGTGATTGGCACCAAAGTCAGTTCCAAATGTTTTTTTTTCTCTCCTGGACCTTTGGAACCCACTGTGGTATCAGAGTATGGGCCCACCGGAGAATCCTGAGCTAGTCCATCGCTGGAAAGAAGCATGGTCACATTATATACCAATGGTTGAAGATCAGATTACTGATACAGAGCTTCAAATCCCCTGTATAGACATATGAAAATATTACAGGTGTCTGCATACATACTAATAAAACAGCATGCGTTCGGCTCCCCCTAGTGGTGGCAACAGGAATCCAGAACTATAATAATCACCTCTATGTCTATGGAGGAGATTTGGAGCTATGTATCAGGAGAAAAAAAGATATATATATCAAATTTAAATTGCATGGAGGTAACAAAAGGAGACCCAAACAACCCTGGGGAAGGACATAGATATTATCCCAAGTCAAATCCTCTCCCATACACAACAGGCAATACTGCTCATCATGCTGCTTTCAAGGAAGCAGGAATTCAGAGCCGGTCATGGGAGAAATGTCCACTAGACAACTCTGCTCTGGCTTCTACCCTCCCAGCTCATTGTGGTTGACAAGTCTCTCCCTATTTGCATATAAAGAGAGATCTGTCAATCAAGTTGAGCTTGGCGAGGAGAAGCTAGAGGCGGACTGCCAAGTAGAGACACTTCTCCTTGTGCCCCCCCCCCTTTTTTTTTTTTTTTTTGCAGCATTTCAGAGTAAAATATGATTCCTTATAAGGAGGGAGCCTGAAGGTATTTGTCACGGAAGGTGTACAGGAAACAAGACAATGCAAAATGAATAAATGACTCACTGGATCCAAAACTAAGGAACAAAAAGGGAGACCCCTGCATCAGACCTGGCTCTCTCCCTTACTGCTCAGCCTATGCCATAATCCCAATGGTGAATGATCGCATATCCTCGTACCTCGACTATATAACACCTGAACACCCTACAATAGTGAAGGGACACGACCACCGGCTCCCTTCACTAGACACGGAGGGAGTCAGGGTCACCTGGGATCCAGCAAACAGAAAATCACAAATGAATGTACAACACTTAACTTGTAGAAGACTGATAGGATCAGCATGCACACACACTCCAGGAAGCTGTATAAACCGCACACTAATGCATTATGGGGAGGAATTTAAAGAGATGCAATCAGTCCAACTACATGACAGCTGAGAGAGGCTAACGAGATGAAGAACTGAAAACCAAAAACAAAGAAAACTCAAGGAGGAGGTTCTGAAAGGATTCTGTCAGCTGTCTGGTTGTGACAGTACCCCTCCCTCTACGAGTAGACTCTGGACACTCAGAGCCCACCTTCTCAGGATGGGACCTATGGAAAGCCCTGATGAGACGAGTGGCCTTAATGTCTGTCACTGGGACCGACATCCTCTCCTCAGGACCATAACCCTCCCAATGAACGAGGTACTGGAGAGAACCGCAGACAAGACGAGAATCCACAATCCTAGAGACCTGAAATTCAAGATTCCCATCAACCATAATCCGGGGAGGAGGCAAAGGCGAGGGTACAATGGGTTGAACATAAGGTTTCAATAAGGACTTATGAAAAACATTATGGATCTTCCAAGTCTGAGGAAGATCAAGACGGTAGGCAACAGGATTGATGACAGACAGGATTTTGTAAGGCCCAATAAACCTAGGACCCAACTTCCAGGAGGGAACCTTCAATTTGATATTCTTGGTAGACAACCACACCAGATCACCAACATTCAGGTCCGGACCAGGCACACGTCTCTTATCTGCCACACGCTTATATCTCTCACTCATGCTCTTTAGATTATCCTGAATCTTTTGCCAAATAGATGACAAAGACGAGGAGAATCTGTCCTCTTCAGGTAAACCAGAAGACCCCTCTCCCGAGAAAGTCCCAAACTGCGGATGAAACCCATATGCACCAAAAAATGGTGACTTATCAGAGGACTCCTGACGACGGTTATTTAAAGCAAACTCAGCAAGGGACAAAAAAGAACACCAATCCTCCTGATTCTCCGCCACAAAACAGCGCAGATATGTCTCCTTCTCTGACCCTGACCAGGTTGTATGCCCCTCTTAGATCTAACTTGGAAAAGACTTTAGCCCCAACAATCTGGTTAAACAGGTCCGGGATGAGAGGAAGCGGATATGGGTCACGAATAGTGATACTGTTCAGCTCCCTGAAATCCAGACAAGGTCTTAAAGAACCATCTTTTTTCTTAACAAAGAAAAAACCAGCGGCAACAGGTGACTTCGAGGGTCGTATGTGTCCTTTTCTCAGACTCTCAGAGATATAAGCACGCATAGCGACCCTTTCAGGTTGGGAGAGGTTGTATAAACGAGATTTAGGCAGCTTGACGCCTGGGATGAGATTAATAGGGCAATCGTACTCCCTGTGCGGGGGCAAATCCTGAACTCCACTCTCAGAGAAGACATCCGAAAATTCAGAGAGAAAAGATGGTACAGTCTTAGTAGAAACCTCAGAAACAGATGTCGTGAGGCAATTCTCTCTGCAAAAGTCACTCCAACCATTTATTTGCCTCGCTTGCCAATCAATGGTGGGGTTATGTTTAGTGAGCCAGGGTAGCCCCAACACAAGAGGAGTAGGTAATCCGCTAAGGACGAAACATGACATATCCTCAACATGAGCATCACTCACAATTAAACGAATATTGTGAACTATGCCCTTTAATGATTTCTGAGAAAGTGGAGCGGAATCAATAGCAAAAACAGGAATATCCTTTCCCAAAGTGCGCACCTGGAAACCATGAGTTATCGCAAAATGATTATCAATGAGATTGACAGCTGCTCCACTATCTACAAAAATCTCTCAAAAAATGTTCTTGCTCTCTAGTGCTACCCTGGCAGGCAGGACAAAACGGGAACTACAAGCAAACGGAAAACCTTCAATTTCCGCCTCAACCCTGCCAATAGTAACAGATGGAACATTTTTAAAAGATTTTTTTTCCTTTTTGTTTCTTTATTACTCCCAGAAAACTGCCTGAATCTCCTAGAGGGACAAACATTTGCCAAATGATTTATACCTCCACAACAAAAACAAACCTTCCCATGCGGGCTGAATCTTCTATTGTCAGAGGCAATCAACCCCAGCTGCATGGACTCCTGCTCAGAAGGGGCTGACAGCGACCGAGACCCCTGGGCACAGAATGAGACCGCTGCACTGTCCTGGGACTGAGTATGACAGAAAGTAGAGATCTCTCCTGTCTCTCTAAGACGCCTGTCAATACGAACCACCTAAGACATAGCAGAGTCCAAGGAGATAAGCCTCTCATGAAAGGCAAATGCATCTTTCAATCCCTCTGAAAGACCATGGCAAAATTGACTTCGGAGTGCAGCATCATTCCAACCAGTATCAGCTGCCCATCTCCGAAATTCTGAGCAGTATATCTCTGTGGATTGTTTACCCTGGCATAACAGACGTAGTCTAGACTCAGCCAAAGCAACACGATCCGGATCATCATATATCTGACCCAGGGCTAAAAAGAATTAATCCACTGAACGGAGGGGCCGTGCCCCCACCGGCAGCGAAAAAGCCCACGACTGAGCGTTACCCCTGAGCAGCGATATAATGATCCCCACCCTCCGTTCCTCATCACCAGAGGAATGGGGAAGAAGGCGAAAATGGAGTTTGAAAGCCTCTCTGAAACGCACAAAATTTTCACTACCCCCGGAGAACGTATCCGGGAGCGAGATCTTAGGCTCAGAACAAACTCCATGAACGCAAGCTGAACCGATCACTAGAAACTGAGAAAGAGTCTTACGGAGATCAGCTACCTCCAATGAAAGACCCTGGAAGCGTTCAGTCAAAAGTGAAACCGGATCCATGTTTGAGACGGTTTTGGCGGTTTATAATGTCACGGAAGGTGTACAGGAAACAAGACAATGCAAAATGAATATATGACTCACTGGATCCAAAACTAAGGAACAAAAAGGGAGACCCCTGCATCAGACCTGGCTCTCTCCCTTACTGCTCAGCCTATGCGATAATCCCAATGGTGGATGATCGCATATCATCGTACCTCGACTATATAACACCTGAACACCCTACAATAGTGAAGGGACACGACCACCGGCTCCCTTCACTAGACACGGAGGGAGTCAGGGTCACCTGGGATCCAGCAAACAGAAAATCACAAATGAATGTACAACACTTAACTTGTAGAAGACTGATAGGATCAGCATGCACACACACTCCAGGAAGCTGTATAAACCGCACACTAATGCATTATGGGGAGGAATTTAAAGGGATGCAATCAGTCCAACTACATGAAAGCGGAGAGAGGCTAACGGAGATGAGGAACTGAAAACCAAAAACAAAGAAAACTCAAGGAGGAGGTTCTGAAAGGCTTCTGTCAGAGCTTCTCAGCTGTCTGGTTGTGACAGTATTTCATACTGACCATGGTTAGGGCTGCATGAACTTGCTGACAGGTTCAGATTAAAGGAACACAAAAAAGTATAAAATACAATAGTAATATTGAAGTTTCTCTTCTCTGAATCCCATCCTTTTCTTTGATCCTCTTTTGACATATTACAAATAAAATAGAGAAGAATATAGAAAGTCTCCTCTGTGTGCCCCAAGATCCCAGCCATGTACCATGTCTATACCACACAGTCCTGTGTTTACCTGTGAGACAACTGGGTGCGACAGGAGCCTCCCTCCTCTGTGGTGTCTGCAGTAGGACAAAAAGTTTGGTTAACTCTAACCCCCTCCCACTTATAGATGCAGCAGGTCAGCAGGAGACTAACGATTCTATTATCTGCGGGATATTTACTGTACCTGACTTTGTTTGAGGAAAATATGGCGGACTGAGGGCAAGAATATGTACTGTCTATCATTCATTTAGAGACGTTGTGCCCCCATACACATTTGATTATTGTTGGCCAAACCTGATAATTTTGGTGAGGACAGCCAACTACCTATTGTGCATAAGGCCTCCTGACTTTCCTCCAACAGACGAGGGTATTAGAGAATTGGCCAGAAGTGTGGTGGAAGGTGATAAAAAAAAATATATATATATGTGCATATATATTGAATAGAGTTGAGCGAACACCTGGATGTTCGGGTTCGAGAAGTTCGGCCGAACATCCCGGAAATGTTCGGGTTCGGGATCCGAACCCGATCCGAACTTCGTCCCGAACCCGAACCCCATTGAAGTCAATGGGGACCCGAACTTTTCGGCACTAAAAAGGCTGTAAAACAGCCCAGGAAAGAGCTAGAGGGCTGCAAAAGGCAGCAACATGTAGGTAAATCCCCTGCAAACAAATGTGGATAGGGAAATGAATTAAAATAAAAATTAAATAAATAAAAATTAACCAAAATCAATTGGAGAGAGGTTCCATAGCAGAGAATCTGGCTTCCCGTCACCCACCACTGGAACAGTCCATTCTCAGATATTTAGGCCCCGGCACCCAGGCAGAGGAGAGAGGTCCCGTAACAGAGAATCTGTCTTCATGTCAGCAGAGAATTAGTCTGCATGTCATAGCAGAGAATGAGGCTTCACGTCAGCCACCACTGCAACAGTCCATTGGCATATATTTAGGCCCAGCACCCAGGCAGAGGAGGGAGGTCCCGTAACAGAGAATCTGTCTTCATGTCAGCAGAGAATTAGTCTGCATGTCATAGCAGAGAATGAGGCTTCACGTCAGCCACCACTGCAACAGTCCATTGGCATATATTTAGGCCCAGCACACACACAGGCAGAGGAGAGAGGTCCCGTAACAGACAATCTGGCTTCATGTCAGCAGAGAATTAGTCTGCATGTCATAGCAGAGAATGAGGCTTCACGTCAGCCACCACTGCAACAGTCCATTGGCATATATTTAGGCCCAGCACACACACAGGCAGAGGAGAGAGGTCCCGTAACAGAGAATCTGTCTTCATGTCAGCAGAGAATTAGTCTGCATGTCATAGCAGAGAATGAGGCTTCACGTCAGCCACCACTGCAACAGTCCATTGGCATATATTTAGGCCCAGCACACACACAGGCAGAGGAGAGAGGTCCCGTAACAGAGAATCTGTCTTCATGTCAGCAGAGAATCAGTCTTCATATCATAGCAGAGAATCAGGCTTCACGTCACCCACCACTGTAAGAGTCAATTTTCATAAATTTAGGCCCAGAACCCAGGCAGAGGAGAAAGGTCCCGTAACAGACAATCTGGCTTCATGTCAGCAGAGAATCAGTCTTCATATCATAGCAGAGAATCAGGCTTCACGTCACCCACCACTGTAAGAGTCAATTTTCATAAATTTAGGCCCAGAACCCAGGCAGAGGAGAAAGGTCCCGTAACAGACAATCTGGCTTCATGTCAGCAGAGAATCAGTCTTCATATCATAGCAGAGAATCAGGCTTCACGTCACCCACCACTGTAAGAGTCAATTTTCATAAATTTAGGCCCAGAACCCAGGCAGAGGAGAAAGGTCCCGTAACAGACAAACTGGCTTCATGTCAGCAGAGAATCAGTCTTCATATCATAGCAGAGAATCAGGCTTCACGTCACCCACCACTGTAAGAGTCAATTTTCATAAATTTAGGCCCAGAACCCAGGCAGAGGAGAAAGGTCCCGTAACAGACAATCTGGCTTCATGTCAGCAGAGAATCAGTCTTCATATCATAGCAGAGAATCAGGCTTCACGTCACCCACCACTGTAAGAGTCAATTTTCATAAATTTAGGCCCAGAACCCAGGCAGAGGAGAAAGGTCCCGTAACAGACAATCTGGCTTCATGTCAGCAGAGAATCAGTCTTCATATCATAGCAGAGAATCAGGCTTCACGTCACCCACCACTGTAAGAGTCAATTTTCATAAATTTAGGCCCAGAACCCAGGCAGAGGAGAAAGGTCCCGTAACAGACAATCTGGCTTCATGTCAGCAGAGAATCAGTCTTCATATCATAGCAGAGAATCAGGCTTCACGTCACCCACCACTGTAAGAGTCAATTTTCATAAATTTAGGCCCAGAACCCAGGCAGAGGAGAAAGGTCCCGTAACAGACAATCTGGCTTCATGTCAGCAGAGAATCAGTCTTCATATCATAGCAGAGAATCAGGCTTCACGTCACCCACCACTGTAAGAGTCAATTTTCATAAATTTAGGCCCAGAACCCAGGCAGAGGAGAAAGGTCCCGTAACAGACAATCTGGCTTCATGTCAGCAGAGAATTAGTCTGCATGTCATAGCAGAGAATGAGGCTTCACGTCACCCACCACTGCAACAGTCCATTGGCATATATTCAGGCCCAGCACCCAGGCAGAGGAGAGAGGTCCCGTAACAGAGGATCTGGCTTCATGTCAGCAGAGAATCAGTCTGCATGTCATAGCAGAGAATCAGGCTTCACGTCACCCACCACTGTAAGAGTCAATTTTCATAAATTTAGGCCCAGAACCCAGGCAGAGGAGAAAGGTCCCGTAACAGACAATCTGGCTTCATGTCAGCAGAGAATCAGTCTTCATATCATAGCAGAGAATCAGGCTTCACGTCACCCACCACTGTAAGAGTCAATTTTCATAAATTTAGGCCCAGAACCCAGGCAGAGGAGAAAGGTCCCGTAACAGACAATCTGGCTTCATGTCAGCAGAGAATCAGTCTTCATATCATAGCAGAGAATCAGGCTTCACGTCACCCACCACTGTAAGAGTCAATTTTCATAAATTTAGGCCCAGAACCCAGGCAGAGGAGAAAGGTCCCGTAACAGACAATCTGGCTTCATGTCAGCAGAGAATCAGTCTTCATATCATAGCAGAGAATCAGGCTTCACGTCACCCACCACTGTAAGAGTCAATTTTCATAAATTTAGGCCCAGAACCCAGGCAGAGGAGAAAGGTCCCGTAACAGACAATCTGGCTTCATGTCAGCAGAGAATCAGTCTTCATATCATAGCAGAGAATCAGGCTTCACGTCACCCACCACTGTAAGAGTCAATTTTCATAAATTTAGGCCCAGAACCCAGGCAGAGGAGAAAGGTCCCGTAACAGACAATCTGGCTTCATGTCAGCAGAGAATTAGTCTGCATGTCATAGCAGAGAATGAGGCTTCACGTCACCCACCACTGCAACAGTCCATTGGCATATATTCAGGCCCAGCACCCAGGCAGAGGAGAGAGGTCCCGTAACAGAGGATCTGGCTTCATGTCAGCAGAGAATCAGTCTGCATGTCATAGCAGAGAATCAGGCTTCACGTCAGCCACCACTGCAACAGTCCATTGTCATAAATTTAGGCCCAGCACCCAGGCAGAGGAGAGAGGTCCCGTAACAGAGGATCTGGCTTCATGTCAGCAGAGAATCAGTCTGCATGTCATAGCAGAGAATCAGGCTTCACGTCAGCCACCACTGCAACAGTCCATTGTCATAAATTTAGGCCCAGCACCCAGGCAGAGGAGAGAGGTCCCGTAACAGACAATCTGGCTTCATGTCAGCAGAGAATTAGTCTGCATGTCATAGCAGAGAATCAGGCTTCATGTCAGCCACCACTGCAACAGTCCATTGGCATATATTTAGGCCTAGCACACAGGCAGAGGAGAGGTTCATTCAACTTTGGGTAGCATCGCAATATAATGGTAAAATGAAAATAAAAATAGGATTGAATGAGGAAGTGCCCTGGAGTCCAATAATATATGGTTATGGGGAGGTAGTTAATGTCTAATCTGGACAAGGGACGGACAGGTCCTGTGGGATCCATGCCTGGTTCATTTTTATGAACGTCAGCTTGTCCACATTGGCTGTAGACAGGCGGCTGCGTTTGTCTGTAATGACGCCCCCTGCCGTGCTGAATACACGTTCAGACAAAACGCTGGCTGCCGGGCAGGCCAGCACCTCCAAGGCATAAAAGGCTAGCTCTGGCCACGTGGACAATTTAGAGACCCAGAAGTTGAATGGGGCCGAACCATCAGTCAGTACGTGGAGGGGTGTGCACACGTACTGTTCCACCATGTTAGTGAAATGTTGCCTCCTGCTAACACGTTGCGTATCAGGTGGTGGTGCAGTTAGCTGTGGCGTGTTGACAAAAGTTTTCCACATCTCTGCCATGCTAACCCTGCCCTCAGAGGAGCTGGCCGTGACACAGCTGCCTTGGCGACCTCTTGCTCCTCCTCTGCCTTGGCCTTGGGCTTCCACTTGTTCCCCTGTGACATTTGGGAATGCTCTCAGTAGCGCGTCTACCAACGTGCGCTTGTACTCGCGCATCTTCCTATCACGCTCCAGTGCAGGAAGTAAGGTGGGCACATTGTCTTTGTAGCGTGGATCCAGCAGGGTGGCAACCCAGTAGTCCGCACACGTTAAAATGTGGGCAACTCTGCTGTCGTTGCGCAGGCACTGCAGCATGTAGTCGCTCATGTGTGCCAGGCTGCCCAGGGGTAAGGACAAGCTGTCCTCTGTGGGAGGCGTATCGTCATCGTCCTGCCTTTCCCCCCAGCCACGCACCAGTGATGGACCCGAGCTGCGTTGGGTGCCACCCCGCTGTGACCATGCTTCATCCTCATCCTCCTCCACCTCCTCCTCATCCTCGTCCTCCTCGTCCTCCAGTAGTGGGCCCTGGCTGGCCACATTTGTACCTGGCCTCTGCTGTTGCAAAAAACCTCCCTCTGAGTCACTTCGAAGAGACTGGCCTGAAAGTGCTAAAAATGACCCCTCTTCCTCATCCTCCTCCTCCTCCTCCTGGGCCACCTCCTGTTCCATCATCGCCCTAAGTGTTTTCTCAAGGAGACATAGAAGTGGTATTGTAACGCTGATAACGGTGTCATCGCCACTGGCCATGTTGGTGGAGTACTCGAAACAGCGCAACAGGGCACACAGGTCTCGCATGGAGGCCCAGTCATTGGTGGTGAAGTGGTGCTGTTCTGTAGTGCGACTGACCCGTGCGTGCTGCAGCTGAAACTCCACTATGGCCTGCTGCTGCTCGCACAGTCTGTCCAGCATGTGCAAGGTGGAGTTCCACCTGGTGGGCACGTCGCATATGAGGCGGTGAGCGGGAAGGCCGAAGTTACGCTGTAGCGCAGACAGGCGAGCAGCGGCAGGATGTGAACGCCGGAAGCGCGAACAGACGGCCCGCACTTTATGCAGCAGCTCTGACATGTCGGGGTAGTTGTGAATGAACTTCTGCACCACCAAATTCAGCACATGCGCCAAGCAAGGGATGTGCGTCAAATTGGCTAGTCCCAGAGCTGCAACGAGATTTCGCCCATTATCACACACCACCAGGCCGGGCTTGAGGCTCACCGGCAGCAACCACTCGTCGGTCTGTTGTTCTATACCCCGCCACAACTCCTGTGCGGTGTGGGGCCTGTCCCCCAAACATATGAGTTTCAGAATGGCCTGCTGACGTTTACCCCGGGCTGTGCTGAAGTTGGTGGTGAAGGTGTGTGGCTGACTGGATGAGCAGGTGGAAGAAGAGGAGGAGGAAGCCGAGAAGGAGGAGGTGGCAACAGGAGGCAAAGAATGTTGCCCTGCGATCCTTGGCGGCGGAAGGACGTGCGCCAAACAGCTCTCCGCCTGGGGCCCAGCTGCCACTACATTTACCCAGTGTGCAGTTAGGGAGATATAGCGTCCCTGGCCGTGCTTACTGGTCCACGTATCTGTGGTTAGGTGGACCTTGCCACAGATGGCGTTGCGCAGTGCACACTTGATTTTATCGGATACTTGGTTGTGCAGGGAAGGCACGGCTCTCTTGGAGAAGTAGTGCCGGCTGGGAACAACATACTGTGGGACAGCAAGCGACATGAGCTGTTTGAAGCTGTCTGTGTCCACCAGCCTAAATGACAGCATTTCATAGGCCAGTAGTTTAGAAATGCTGGCATTCAGGGCCAGGGATCGAGGGTGGCTAGGTGGGAATTTACGCTTTCTATCAAATGTTTGTGAGATGGAGAGCTGAACGCTGGCGTGTGACATGGTTGAGACGCTTGGTGACGGAGGTGGTGGTGGTGGTGTTGGTGGTACATCCCCTGTTTGCTGGGCGGCAGGTGCCAACGTTCCTCCAGAGGCGGAGGAAGAGGCCGAGGCGGCAGCAGCAGAATAGGCCGAGGCGGCAGCAGCAGAAGAGGTAGCAGGGGGAGCCTGAGTGACTTCCTTGGTTTTAAGGTGTTTACTCCACTGCAGTTCATGCTTTGCATGCAGGTGCCTGGTCATGCAGGTTGTGCTCAGGTTCAGAACGTTAATGCCTCGCTTCAGGCTCTGATGGCACAGCGTGCAAACCACTCGGGTCTTGTCGTCAGCACATTGTTTGAAGAAGTGCCATGCCAGGGAACTCCTTGAAGCTGCCTTTGGGGTGCTCGGTCCCAGATGGCGGCGGTCAGTAGCAGGCGGAGTCTCTTGGCGGCGGGTGTTCTGCTTTTGCCCACTGCTCCCTCTTTTGCTACGCTGTTGGCTCGGTCTCACCACTGCCTCTTCCTCCGAACTGTGAAAGTCAGTGGCACGACCTTCATTCCATGTGGGGTCTAGGACCTCATCGTCCCCTGCATCGTCTTCCACCCAGTCTTGATCCCTGACCTCCTGTTCAGTCTGCACACTGCAGAAAGACGCAGCAGTTGGCACCTGTGTTTCGTCATCATCAGAGACATGCTGAGGTGGTATTCCCATGTCCTCATCATCAGGAAACATAAGTGGTTGTGCGTCAGTGCATTCTATGTCTTTCACCGCTGGGGAAGGGCTAGGTGGATGCCCTTGGGAAACCCTGCCAGCGGAGTCTTCAAACAGCATAAGAGACTGCTGCATAACTTGAGGCTGAGACAGTTTCCCTGGTATGCATGGGGGTGATGTGACAGACTGATGGGGTTGGTTTTCAGGCGCCATCTGTGCGCTTTCTGCAGAAGACTGGGTGGGAGATAATGTGAACGTGCTGGATCCACTGTCGGCCACCCAATTGACTAATGCCTGTACCTGCTCAGGCCTTACCATCCTTAGAACGGCATTGGGCCCCACCATATATCGCTGTAAATTCTGGCGGCTACTGGGACCTGAGGTAGTTGGTACACTAGGACGTGTGGATGTGGCAGAACGGCCACGTCCTCTCCCAGCACCAGAGGGTCCACTAACACCACCACGACCATGTCCACGTCCGCGTCCCTTACTAGATGTTTTTCTCATTGTTATGGTTCACCACAACAACAAATATATTATTTGGCCCAATGTATTGTATTCAAATTCAGCGGGATATAAATTTGAGGCCTAGTATTTAGGCGCTGGGTGACCGGTATGGATTTAGTGACAGAATTAGACTTGGAAATGCACAGAAGCGTGTGTGTGAAGTTATTCTGAATGACCCTATGTGCACCTTCAATATTATATACCCTTTTAGGGATAGATTTCAAATAGCTCTGATATAGCAGAAACCACTAAATTATGAAATTGCTAAATTGGGAATTGTACTTCAACCCAGAACAAAAAATGTGCTTTGACGGACACTAAATATCTTGCCCAGCAACAACAGTACAGCGGTGGGTAACGAGAGATTTAGAGGGATTTAAATTTGAGGCCTAGTATTTAGGCGCTGGGTGACAGGTATGGGTTTAGTGACAGAATTAGACTTGGAAATACACAGTAGCGGGTGTGTGTGAAGTTATTCTGAATGACCCAATGTGCACCTTCAATATTATATACCCTTTTAGGGATAGATTTCAAATAGCTCTGATATAGCAGAAACCACTAAATTATGAAATTGCTAAATTGGGAATTGTACTTCAACCCAGAACAAAAAATGTGCTTTGACGGACACTAAATATCTTGCCCAGCAACAACAGTACAGCGGTGGGTAACGAGAGATTTAGAGGGATTTAAATTTGAGGCCTAGTATTTAGGCGCTGGGTCACCGGTATGGATTTAGTGACAGAATTAGACTTGGAAATGCACAGAAGCGTGTGTGTGAAGTTATTCTGAATGACCCTATGTGCACCTTCAATATTATATACCCTTTTAGGGATAGATTTCAAATAGCTCTGATATAGCAGAAACCACTAAATTATGAAATTGCTAAATTGGGAATTGTACTTCAACCCAGAACAAAAAATGTGCTTTGACGGACACTAAATATCTTGCCCAGCAACAACAGTACAGCGGTGGGTAACGAGAGATTTAGAGGGATTTAAATTTGAGGCCTAGTATTTAGGCGCTGGGTGACAGGTATGGGTTTAGTGACAGAATTAGACTTGGAAATACACAGTAGCGGGTGTGTGTGAAGTTATTCTGAATGACCCTATGTGCACCTTCAATATTATATACCCTTTTAGGGATAGATTTCAAATAGCTCTGATATAGCAGAAACCACTAAATTATGAAATTGCTAAATTGGGAATTGTACTTCAACCCAGAACAAAAAATGTGCTTTGACGGACACTAAATATCTTGCCCAGCAACAACAGTACAGCGGTGGGTAACGAGAGATTTAGAGGGATTTAAATTTGAGGCCTAGTATTTAGGCGCTGGGTCACCGGTATGGATTTAGTGACAGAATTAGACTTGGAAATGCACAGAAGCGTGTGTGTGAAGTTATTCTGAATGACCCTATGTGCACCTTCAATATTATATACCCTTTTAGGGATAGATTTCAAATAGCTCTGATATAGCAGAAACCACTAAATTATGAAATTGCTAAATTGGGAATTGTACTTCAACCCAGAACAAAAAATGTGCTTTGACGGACACTAAATATCTTGCCCAGCAACAACAGTACAGCGGTGGGTAACGAGAGATTTAGAGGGATTTAAATTTGAGGCCTAGTATTTAGGCGCTGGGTCACCGGTATGGATTTAGTGACAGAATTAGACTTGGAAATGCACAGAAGCGTGTGTGTGAAGTTATTCTGAATGACCCAATGTGCACCTTCAATATTATATACCCTTTTAGGGATAGATTTCAAATAGCTCTGATATAGCAGAAACCACTAAATTATGAAATTGCTAAATTGGGAATTGTACTTCAACCCAGAACAAAAAATGTGCTTTGACGGACACTAAATATCTTGCCCAGCAACAACAGTACAGCGGTGGGTAACGAGAGATTTAGAGGGATTTAAATTTGAGGCCTAGTATTTAGGCGCTGGGTGACAGGTATGGGTTTAGTGACAGAATTAGACTTGGAAATACACAGTAGCGGGTGTGTGTGAAGTTATTCTGAATGACCCTATGTGCACCTTCAATATTATATACCCTTTTAGGGATAGATTTCAAATAGCTCTGATATAGCAGAAACCACTAAATTATGAAATTGCTAAATTGGGAATTGTACTTCAACCCAGAACAAAAAATGTGCTTTGACGGACACTAAATATCTTGCCCAGCAACAACAGTACAGCGGTGGGTAACGAGAGATTTAGAGGGATTTAAATTTGAGGCCTAGTATTTAGGCGCTGGGTCACCGGTATGGATTTAGTGACAGAATTAGACTTGGAAATGCACAGAAGCGTGTGTGTGAAGTTATTCTGAATGACCCTATGTGCACCTTCAATATTATATACCCTTTTAGGGATAGATTTCAAATAGCTCTGATATAGCAGAAACCACTAAATTATGAAATTGCTAAATTGGGAATTGTACTTCAACCCAGAACAAAAAATGTGCTTTGACGGACACTAAATATCTTGCCCAGCAACAACAGTACAGCGGTGGGTAACGAGAGATTTAGAGGGATTTAAATTTGAGGCCTAGTATTTAGGCGCTGGGTCACCGGTATGGATTTAGTGACAGAATTAGACTTGGAAATGCACAGAAGCGTGTGTGTGAAGTTATTCTGAATGACCCTATGTGCACCTTCAATATTATATACCCTTTTAGGGATAGATTTCAAATAGCTCTGATATAGCAGAAACCACTAAATTATGAAATTGCTAAATTGGGAATTGTACTTCAACCCAGAACAAAAAATGTGCTTTGACGGACACTAAATATCTTGCCCAGCAACAACAGTACAGCGGTGGGTAACGAGAGATTTAGAGGGATTTAAATTTGAGGCCTAGTATTTAGGCGCTGGGTCACCGGTATGGATTTAGTGACAGAATTAGACTTGGAAATGCACAGAAGCGTGTGTGTGAAGTTATTCTGAATGACCCTATGTGCACCTTCAATATTATATACCCTTTTAGGGATAGATTTCAAATAGCTCTGATATAGCAGAAACCACTAAATTATGAAATTGCTAAATTGGGAATTGTACTTCAACCCAGAACAAAAAATGTGCTTTGACGGACACTAAATATCTTGCCCAGCAACAACAGTACAGCGGTGGGTAACGAGAGATTTAGAGGGATTTAAATTTGAGGCCTAGTATTTAGGCGCTGGGTGACAGGTATGGGTTTAGTGACAGAATTAGACTTGGAAATACACAGTAGCGGGTGTGTGTGAAGTTATTCTGAATGACCCTATGTGCACCTTCAATATTATATACCCTTTTAGGGATAGATTTCAAATAGCTCTGATATAGCAGAAACCACTAAATTATGAAATTGCTAAATTGGGAATTGTACTTCAACCCAGAACAAAAAATGTGCTTTGACGGACACTAAATATCTTGCCCAGCAACAACAGTACAGCGGTGGGTAACGAGAGATTTAGAGGGATTTAAATTTGAGGCCTAGTATTTAGGCGCTGGGTCACCGGTATGGATTTAGTGACAGAATTAGACTTGGAAATACACAGTAGCGGGTGTGTGTGAAGTTATTCTGAATGACCCTATGTGCACCTTCAATATTATATACCCTTTTAGGGATAGATTTCAAATAGCTCTGATATAGCAGAAACCACTAAATTATGAAATTGCTAAATTGGGAATTGTACTTCAACCCAGAACAAAAAATGTGCTTTGACGGACACTAAATATCTTGCCCAGCAACAACAGTACAGCGGTGGGTAACGAGAGATTTAGAGGGATTTAAATTTGAGGCCTAGTATTTAGGCGCTGGGTCACCGGTATGGATTTAGTGACAGAATTAGACTTGGAAATGCACAGAAGCGTGTGTGTGAAGTTATTCTGAATGACCCTATGTGCACCTTCAATATTATATACCCTTTTAGGGATAGATTTCAAATAGCTCTGATATAGCAGAAACCACTAAATTATGAAATTGCTAAATTGGGAATTGTACTTCAACCCAGAACAAAAAATGTGCTTTGACGGACACTAAATATCTTGCCCAGCAACAGCAGTACAGCGGTGGGTAACGAGAGATTTAGAGGGATTTAAATTTGAGGCCTAGTATTTAGGCGCTGGGTCACCGGTATGGATTTAGTGACAGAATTAGACTTGGAAATGCACAGAAGCGGGTGTGTGTGAAGTTATTCTGAATGACCCTATGTGCACCTTCAATATTATATACCCTTTTAGGGATAGATTTCAAATAGCTCTGATATAGCAGAAACCACTAAATTATGAAATTGCTAAATTGGGAATTGTACTTCAACCCAGAACAAAAAATGTGCTTTGACGGACACTAAATATCTTGCCCAGCAACAACAGTACAGCGGTGGGTAACGAGAGATTTAGAGGGATTTAAATTTGAGGCCTAGTATTTAGGCGCTGGGTCACCGGTATGGATTTAGTGACAGAATTAGACTTGGAAATGCACAGAAGCGTGTGTGTGAAGTTATTCTGAATGACCCTATGTGCACCTTCAATATTATATACCCTTTTAGGGATAGATTTCAAATAGCTCTGATATAGCAGAAACCACTAAATTATGAAATTGCTAAATTGGGAATTGTACTTCAACCCAGAACAAAAAATGTGCTTTGACGGACACTAAATATCTTGCCCAGCAACAACAGTACAGCGGTGGGTAACGAGAGATTTAGAGGGATTTAAATTTGAGGCCTAGTATTTAGGCGCTGGGTCACCGGTATGGATTTAGTGACAGAATTAGACTTGGAAATGCACAGAAGCGTGTGTGTGAAGTTATTCTGAATGACCCTATGTGCACCTTCAATATTATATACCCTTTTAGGGATAGATTTTAAACAGCTCTGATATAGCAGAAACCACTAAATTATGAAATTGCTAAATTGGGAATTGTACTTCAACCCAGAACAAAAAATGTGCTTTGACGGACACTAAATATCTTGCCCAGCAACAACAGTACAGCGGTGGGTAACGAGAGATTTAGAGGGATTTAAATTTGAGGCCTAGTATTTAGGCGCTGGGTGACAGGTATGGGTTTAGTGACAGAATTAGACTTGGAAATACACAGTAGCGGGTGTGTGTGAAGTTATTCTGAATGACCCTATGTGCACCTTCAATATTATATACCCTTTTTGGGATAGATTTCAAATAGCTCTGATATAGCAGGAACCACTAAATTATGAAATTGCTAAATTGGGAATTGTATTTCAACCCAGAACAAGAAATGTGCTTGAACGGACACTAAATAACTCGCCCAGCTACAGCACTAGGGACAGATTTAGCTGGATATAAATTTGAGGCCTAGTATTTAGGCGCTGGGTGACCGGTATGGATTTAGTGACAGAATTAGACTGGGATATGGCCAAAAAATAAACAGACTATTGCTGGTTAAATGCACTTGGTGTGACAGCTTCACCCTGATGTAGGCTTTAGCCAAAAAACAACCACACCATTGAGGGTTAAATGCACTTGGTGACAGGCGCAGCTTGCCCCTGATTTTGTATATGGCCAAAAAATGAACAGACTATTGCTGGTTAAATGCACTTGGTGTCACAGCTTGACCAACCACACTACTGAGGGTTAAATGCACTTGGTGACGGGCGCAGCTTGCCCCTGATGTAGTATATGGCCAAAAAATAAACAGACTATTGCTGGTTAAATGCACTTGGTGTGACAGCTTCACCCTGATGTAGGCTTTAGCCAAAAAACAACCACACCATTGAGGGTTAAATGCACTTGGTGACAGGCGCAGCTTGCCCCTGATTTTGTATATGGCCAAAAAATGAACAGACTATTGCTGGATAAATGCACTTGGTGTGACAGCTTCACCCTGATGTAGGCTTTAGCCAAAAAACAACCACACCATTGAGGGTTAAATGCACTTGGTCGCAGCTTGTGCTGGCGCACCACAAGACACAAAATGGCCGCCGATCACCCCAGAAAAATGAGACTGACAAACGGTCTGTGCAGCCTAAAAACAGTGAGCAATTGAGGATCAGCAGCTCAATGATCCACAGCTGCAGATCGATCAGTTAATCAAGTCCTTTGGAGGAGTTAATCTGCCTAATCTCGCCCTACTGTCGCAGCCGCAACCTCTCCCTACGCTAATCAGAGCAGAGTGACGGGCGGCGCTATGTGACTCCAGCTTAAATAGAGGCTGGGTCACATGGTGCTCTGGCCAATCACAGCCATGCCAATAGTAGGCATGGCTGTGATGGCCTCTTGGGGCAAGTAGTATGACGCTTGTTGATTGGCTGCTTTGCAGCCTTTCAAAAAGCGCCAGGAAAGCGTCACAAAAGCGCGAAGAAAGCGACGAACACCGAACCCGAACCCGGACTTTTACGAAAATGTCCGGGTTCGGGTCCGTGTCACGGACACCCCAAAATTCGGTACGAACCCGAACTATACAGTTCGAGTTCGCTCATCCCTAATATTGAACCTTAACGGCGCTGCTGCAGAAGACAGGACTCAGGTGCATAAAATAAAGTAGGTTCTTTATTTAATAAAAGTCTACGCGTTTCTGGGGCGGACTGCCCCCTTCATTGTCCTGATGAAGGGGGCAGTACGCCCCAGAAACGCGTAGACTTTTATTAAATAAAGAACCTACTTTATTTTATGCACCTGAGTCCTGTCTTCTGCAGCAGCGCCGTTAAGGTTCAATATATATGCACATATATATATATATTTTTTTATCACCTTCCACCACTATCCAATTCCGGACACCGTACTCCACGGCTACCGGCAAGGACCTAGGCAGCAGCAGCAGTCACCCCCGCAAGCTGGACGGGCCTTATTACCAGCTAAAGCGATCCAGAGGAGTTGTGCCTTCTCACAACCATACACGGTAAGCGCAATCAGTGCTTTGGTTTTTATAAAAATACCACACGGTTTTACACACGAGGCGCTGCCTCCTGTTTTTTCTCTCTTTTTTTCTCTCTTGTTTTATCTAGAATTGGCCAGAAGCCGCTCCTGTCCTATTCAGCTGCCCCTGCCCCGGTGGTGTGGAACCGCTTCTTACTCTCCTCTTCTTCCCGACGGACCCGGCCACCACTTCTTACTGCCACATTATTGGGGGGCACTTTTTACTGGCACATTATTGGATGGTACTATGGGGGCACTTCTTACTGGCACATTATTGGGGGGCACTATGCGGGAATCTACTGAGGCCACAAAGAAGGGGTATTTTATATGGGGGGCTCTGTATAGGGGCATTTTATACTGGGACACATTATGGTGGGTACTATGGGGAAGGGGGGAGAGGAGTACTATGGGGTCATCTATGGCGGACACTAAGAAGGTATATTTTATACTTTGAAATTATGGGGGACACTGAGGGCTTCTACTGGGGCACTATATAGGGGTATTTTATACTGGCACATTATGGGGCACTATGGGGACATTAGCTTAACTGGGGGCATTTAAAGGAGGTATTTTTTGCATTGGCACACATTATAAGGGAGCATTTTTTGTACTGTCACATTATAAGGAGAATTATTACTACTGGAGGGCATTATGGTGGAGTTTATTACTACTGTGGGTCATTATTACTTTTGGGGCACAGTGGGGACATGTTGGGGGCACTGTAGGAGCACTATTACTACCATGTGTGCTCTAGCAGAGAATTATTACTATTGGTTGGACTTTTGGGAGCACTATTACTGTGGGGGCACCTTGGCACCTTGGGGGACATTATGATGACACTATTTGCTGGGCGCAGTTATTTTAGGACACTGTGTGCTAATAATTATTGAAGGGCAGGGCTCGAGTCCTGCGTGAACGTGTGAGAACAGCGTTTCTGTACTTTTTTCATAGCAGGAACGCCGTTTCCTTTCAGGGCCACCCGTCTTTAACGCTGGGCAAAAGGACTAGAAAGTGGTGAAGGCTTTGTACACACAGCTTCCTGGTCCTCTGTAGGTAACACTTGAAGTTAAAATATACCATCGGATCGGAGAAAACTCACATCCGATGGTATATTCTAAATCTGAGGCGTTCCCATGGTGATAGGGACTCTGCATCATTGGTGGGCAGTGTGCCCTCCCCTCGCCCTTCCCAGTATTAAAATCATCGTTGGGCAGTGCGCCCCCTACCCCCCCTGTATTAAAATCATTGGTGGCAGCGGCATCACTTCAGTAGCGTCCTGGCTGCCATGGCCAGTACTCTGCAGCATTATACTTACATGCGCTGTGGCCGCCCAGTTGCTCCTTCTTCTTGTAACTCACAGGTCTGTGCGGCGCATTGCTATGAGCATAAGCAATGTGCTGCACAGACCTGTGTTACAAGAAGAATCGGGGGTCAAGTCCTGGGAAAAAAAGTGCGGGAACTCACCCAAGATCCACTGCCACCCGAACCCCCCCCCCCCAAAAAAAAATATGTATATATATATTTCGCAGAAAATTCAGGGCAACATAAAACGTAAACAAAAACTGGAATTTGCGCTATATGTCTGTTAAGAAATAATTAGTTTCTTTTATATTATAAGCTCCTCTTATATATAATTTACTTACAGTTCTGAAGACTCAGGGGTGTCGGCTGGCTTGGCCTCAGGGGTGCTGGCAGGCTTGGCCTCAGGGGTGCTGGCAGGCTTGGCCTCAGGGGCGCTGACAGGCTTGGCCTCAGGGGCGCTGACAGGCTTGGCCTCAGGGGCGCTGACAGGCTTGGCCTCAGGGGCGCTGACAGGCTTGGCCTCAGGGGTGCTGGCTGGCTTGGCCTCAGGGGCGCTGACAGGCTTGGCCTCAGGGGCGCTGACAGGTTTGGCCTCAGGGGCGCTGACAGGCTTGGCCTCAGGGGCGCTGACAGGCTTGGCCTCAGGGGCGCTGGCTGGCTTGGGCTCAGGGGTGCTGGCAGGCTTGGCCTCAGGGGTGCTGGCTGGCTTGGCCTCAGGGGTGCTGACAGGCTTGGCCTCAGGGGTGCTGGCTCGCTTGGCCAGGGAGAAGGAGTGTGGGAGACTGTGAGGCCTTTTTTCTCCAAGCTTCTCCAGAAAAAAAAAAAATTTCATTACACCTCAGGTCAGACCACCAATCAGTCCCCCAATGTTAATCAGACCTCAGCTAACAGCCCCAATAAGATCCCCAATGTTATTAAGACCCCAATAAGACCTCAGATCACACCTCAGCTCAGACCCCAATATAAATGACCCCCAATAAGACCTCAGATAAGAGCCTCATGCCTCATAGCAGCCCCCAGTAGCATCATAGAAGCCCCCAGTAGCCTCAAAGCAGCCCCCAGTGGCCTCAAAGAAGCCCCCAGTAGCCATATATCAGCCCCCAGTAGCCATATATCAGCCCCCAGTAGCCTCATAGCAGCCCCCAGTAGCCTCATAGCAGCCCCCAGTAGCCTCTCCATCAGCCCCCAGTGCCTCTCACCAGCCCCCAGTGCCTCTCATCAACCCCCAGTGCCTCTCCATCAGTCCCCAGTGCCTCTCCATCAGTCCCAAGTGCCTCTCCATCAGTCCCCAGTGCCTCTCCATCAGCCCCCAATGCCTCTCACCAGCTCCCAGTGCCTCTCACCAGCCCCCAGTGCCTCTCCATCAGCCCCCAGTGCCTCTCACCAGCCCCCAGTGCCTCTCTATCAGCCACCAGTGCCTCTCTATCAGCCCCCAGTGCCTCTCACCAGCCCCCAGTGCCTCTCAATCAGCCCCCAGTGCCTCTCCATCAGTCCCCAGTGCCTCTCCATTAGCCCCCAATGCATCTCACCAGCTCCCAGTGCCTCTCACCAGCCCCCAGTGCCTCTCCATCAGCCCCCAGTGCCTCTCACCAGCCCCCAGTGCCTCTCTATCAGCCCCCAGTGCCTCTCACCGGCCCCCAATGCCTCTCACCGGCCCCCAGTGCCTCTCCATCAGCCCCCAGTGCCTCTCCATCAGCCCCCAGTGCCTCTCCATCAGCTCCCAGTGCCTCTCCATCAGCTCCCAGTGCCTCTCACCAGCGGCCTCCCAGTGCCTCTCCATCAGCCCCCAGTCAGTGCATCTCCATTAGCCCCCAGTGCCTCTCACCAGCCCCCAGTACCCTCTCCATCAGCCCCCAGTGCCTCTCCATCAGTCCCCAGTGCTCCCTGCACTATCTGCATGGTACTAGTATTATCAGGTGGTTTATCTGTTTCTGCAGTATAATATTGGGGAGCACAGCATCACAGTGTTGGGGGTGGTAGGATGATTTATCCAGAAGATGGGAGGATGATGGAAAAGTAGTAAACTAAGATTTTTTTTGTCAAACTGCAGAGAAATGGCAAAAAATGGTGGTCTGGTCTGAAGGTCTGAAAGGACAAGATGAGGAAAGAGAACATCTACATCAAATAAGACATCACTGGATGTAAGAGGTATGGGGCGCTGTATTACCCTTTATGTTCTGTAGTGATATACATAATGTTAGGAGGGAAGGGCTTAGGTTGAGAATTTGGTATGGATGGGGGGGGGGGGGGGGCTTTTTCCATTTTTGCCTCAGGCAGCAGAAAGGCTAGGTGCACCCCTGGGAGCAGTATTGAAGTAGATATATATTCTTGTACATAGGAGCAGTATTATAGTAGTCATATTCTTGTACATAGGAGCAGTATTATAGTAGTTATATTCTTGTACATAGGAGGCAGTATTATAGTAGTTATATTCTTGTACATAGGAGGCAGTATTATAGTAGTGATATTCTTGGACATAGGGGCAGTATTATAGTAGTTATATTCTTGTACATAGAGGCAGTATTATAGTAGTTATATTCTTGTACATAGGAGCAGTATTATAGTAGTTATATTCTTGTACATAGGAGCAATATTATAGTAGATATATTCTTATATATAGGGGCAGTATTATAGTAGTTATATTCTTCTGCATAGGAGGCAGTATTATAGTAGTTATATTCTTCTGCATAGGAGGCAGTATTATAGTAGTTATATTCTTGTACATAGGAGGCAGTATTATAGTAGTTATATTCTTGTACATAGGAGGCAGTACTATAGTAGTTATATTCTTGTACATAGGGGTAGTATTATAGTAGTTATATTCTTTGTCAAATTTCTTTTTATTTGAGAAAGGCACAAAGTTATGTAAAAGGGCATACATCTCGTGTACCAGACGCAGCTGGATAGATGCTTAATCAGCAAGCACAATACATCACAAATGATGGTATACATAACTCAAAACACCAATAACCTGTGCAAACAGATATCTGGTGGGGAGGGTACGACAAGACAAAGGAAGGATGGAACTGGGGGAGGAAAGGATGGGGTAAGTTAGATGTCAATCTTATATCTTGCATTCTATCATATCAAAGCCTAGAACTTGCGATATTGCTTCCAGGGGGACCATATTTTAACAAATGCCGCTCTAGAGTGATTTTCCCAGTGGGCCAGCTCTTCAAACCGGTATAATTGGTCAATTTTCTCGGTCCACATCACGAACGAAGGGGCCGCATCATTCTTCCAGAGGAGCGGGACCAGTAGTCGGGCTGCTGTTATAAGCATGGTTGGTAGGTTAGACTTTGAAGGAGTAAGCGTGCTTTTAGGGCACCAAAGTAACAGAAGCTTTGCATCTAGCCTAACCTGGGTATTACATATCTTATTTATAGTTGTAACCACTTCTACCCAAAAAGGTTTGATTTTCCCACAACTCCACCAAATATGGGATAAAGAGCCGGGCCCTCCTCCACACCTCCAGCAACTGTCTGGGTTAGCGGGATTAAGCTTATGAAGGAATTCTGGCGTTTTGTACCATCTTGTAAGTAATTTATAAGAGTTAGCTTGAATCTTAATGCAACGGTTGAATCCGTGCGAGTGTGTGAGGATAAACGCTTTTTCAGGTTCCGATAGAGATATGGACAATTCCTTTTCCCAGGCTGCTAGGAACATAGTAGTTATATTCTTGTACATAGGAGCAGTATTATAGTAGTTATATTCTTGCACATAGGAGTAGTATTATAGTAGTTATATTCTTGTACATAGGGGCAGTATTATAGTAGTTATATTCTTGTACATAGGAGCAGTATTATAGTAGTTATATTCTTGTACATAGGACCAGTATTATAGTAGTTATAGTCTTATACATAGAGGCAGTATTATAGTAGTTATATTCTTGTACATAGGGGTAGTATTATAGTAGTTATATTCTTGTACATAGGAACAGTATTATAGTAGTTAGATTCTTGTACATAGGGGCAGTATTATAGTAGTTATATTCTTGTCCATAGGAGCAGTATTATAGTAGTTATATTCTTGTACATAGGAGCAGTATTATAGTAGTTATAGTCTTATACATAGAGGCAGTATTATAGTAGTTATATTCTTGTACATAGAGGCAGTATTATAGTAGTTATAGTCTTATACATAGAGGCAGTATTATAGTAGTTATAGTCTTATACATAGAGGCAGTATTATAGTAGTTATATTCTTGTACATAGAGGCAGTATTATAGTAGTTAGATTCTTGTACATAGGAGGCAGTGCTATAGCAGTTATATTCTAGTACATGTGAGCAGTATTATAATCATTATACCATTGTCATTTTTACGTCTTCATTTCTGTGCTGAACATTTTGTGCATCACTAATATTAATAACAGTTATTACAAGATCATTAATAATTTTCTCCAGCTTCTTACCAGAGGTGGCCCCTTGTTTCTTTGTTCTTTGTTTCACTGCATCCACGTATCATTCCGCCCCCCCCCCCTCCCCCCAAATATTGTACTGTATAAATAGTACCTGGCTACAGAGGGTATTCAAGCCCAATGGGATTATGGGTTTGAACAGACTTGTATCCTGACTTACTGGATATTACAATATCATGGCTATGACTTTACTCTAAGACTCGGAAACAACTGTTCTCAATTATCTTCTCTTCCCAGAAGGCTTCTTACCCTCTAGCCATGCAAGAAAACATAATTGAATCTTTCAAATTTGAAAACCCCATGAAAAGAAGCTTTTCAAGCTCCCCTTTATATTAAACAAATACAGCGTGTGTTATTTTACCAGTCCATTTACAATAAATGTTGGTGAGTGGGATATTGGTGGTATGGTAGTGCTTGTGGTTTGGCGACTGCGTGCTTCATTGGCATTGATTTTTTATTTTTTTGGATTAAACTGTGATCTTTTGTATCATGAAAGAAAGACATGCAGATTTGCAATATTTCATTCACATGCCTCCTAAAAGTCCCAAATTGTGCCCTCTGTCTCATAGTCCTCGGAAGGCTGCACATGTCCTGGTTCCTCAGGATGCAGATACAGTTGAATACAATGGTGCAGGAGGGAGCAGTCAGCTCCGTGTTGCACCATTCCACTACTGCTGGTTGTTCAGAGCAGGCAGGCGGGATACAGTGACATCATCGCATCTTTGCGTCGCGCCACAGACAGCACAAACCAACAGAGAGCAAAGCAAACCTGCTCTGCACCGTTGATTGGGATCAGGTGGGAGTGTATTCAAACTAAGGGAGCATCACTTTGTATGGGGACACTTATGAGGGTGGGTATATTTTGTGGTGGAGGACACTCATGGGAGTCTCAAACTGAACGAGGGTACTTAAGGTGGCATTACTCTGTAGGGTGGCAATTAAATGGGCCTGATGCTCTATGGCGGCATTTATTGAGGAACTTATGAGAACTTTCTACTGTGAGGGGCATTCTATTGTGTGCATGGGGGGCAATCATACAGTGCCAGGTGCTCAAGGAGTGCGTCATTACTGTCTGAGGGACACTAAGGGAACATTCTTAAAGTGTTGGCACAATAAGGGGGTATTGTTACTATGTGGAGGGTTCTTTTACTGGGGCACAAAACGGACCAGGGTGGGATTGGGATAAATTGGGGTTGCGCATTGGGTGTGCTTAAAGGCATGGCTTACTGTAAAAAAATTACACTGTGTGTGGCCCTGATATTGTCCCCCCTTGGGCATTTTAAAACATGGGAGGTGTGCATGTTACAGTAATACACGTAGTAATATCTGAAAATCAATATGGCCTCTGGTACAGCTCTCACACCTCAGAAGCTATTTAGGTAAGTTAATAATATGACTGTAACTAAGATTTTTTTAAATCTATATTTGTCTCATGCTTGCTTCATGCACAGAAATATAATCTCACCACCGGGGGCGCTGTTTTATTATATTCTGCTCACAAAAGTGATATGTGGGATCATTCCAAAGGATGTAGTGTAGAGATCCCATTTTGAAACAACCTATCAGGCAATTTTTAATAATTCTGGAGGACCCAGCACAACCATGCATTATATGGTAGGTCCATTGAAGGGAAGTGGAAATCGGTAATGCTTTCTTTTTCCCATGGTGATGCTGTAGGGGGATTGAATACTTGCTGTTGGGTTCACCCAAAGGTTACATCTGATCACTGGAGGTCCTGGCAGTAGGATGCTCTGTAATTACCAGCTTACCTTTGAGGGACCCTTCCAGCAAAAAGGCAATTGTCCAAGGGAGGCAAGCCCTTTATGTCCATCATTTTCAACCAACACATCAAAATAATTTCGATGAGTGCCACTGCTCTCAGGTACCTTAGCAAGAGGCAAGTTGTTTACTTGGTGATGCACCGAATTTTGCTATGGGGCTTCTTCGGCTTTGCCATATACTGTATATGTATGCACACAAAGCGGGAATGTATTAAAAATGTACACCAGTTCTCATGTTTGGAAATGTGACTTTTCTTTCTTCTCTGACACCCTTGCCACATTTACAAAATGTTGGCGGGGCTTGGGCAGGTGGGGCAAACCGTAAGGTGGACATCCTCGACACAACACATTTAAGAATATACAGATGACTGTACACCTGAATCTATGCCAGCTCCTTACTGGTGTAATTTTCATTTTATTCACGCCCAGGCCATATGATGTGCCAAAATTGCTACAAAGCCATATTGGGCACTCTATGATGAAATACATACATTACGCTATTTGAATTGCTTCCATACATCAGCAGTTCTGGATGTCCTCTGCTTTCTCTGGCAGTACGCAGTACCATAGAGAATTAATGGTGCACATGCTTGAACCTGTCATTTTATTCATTCTCTTGACATAAAACCAGAGTTTTCATAATTGTGGTGGGCCCCAGGGGTTGTACCCTACCAATCAGATGCTTATCCTCTAACCTGAGGATAGCGTATATATTTAGAACCCTTTCAAGAGCCACTAATCAAGGAAAAGCATGAAAAGAGAATCATAACCTGCTCATGAAAAATTGTCTTTAGTCCTTTCTTCAAGGACATCTGCAAACTGCTGCAGAAAACAGTTAAACAGATATCCTGCAGTCAGAGAAGTGTCTAATTCCTTATTGTTTCTCCATCTTCGGCTAGAGACCAGCTGTGTGTGCTAGGCAGACAGAAAGTTTTAGATGGGCAGAGCTTAAAGGGGTTGTGTCATCTCAGACAGGGCCAGCTCCAGGTTCATGTAGGCCCTTGGGCGATAAATCTCTGTGGGCTCCCTTGTGGCAATTGTCAAATGTCACCACGGCATCTGAGAGCGTTAAAAAATGGAAGCTCGGGCTTCCTGCTCAGACGCACCTTCCCTCAGCGGAGATTGGAGGAAGGCACCCTGTTCGAAAAATGAGCCGCAGCCTGTACTAGGCTTCACTTTATCTCTCAAGAAAATTGAATAAAAAGTGATCAAGATTTACACAACCCAAAATGGTATTGTCAAAAAAGACAGATTTCCCCCAAATGAGCCCCCACACATCTCCATAGACATAACTATAAAAAAGTTATGGGGGTCATCGGGGAGCAGGGGTTTTGTTAGGTTTGCCACATTTTTCAACAAAAAAAAAATAGTTACCCAAATCAAAAAGGTTGGTGTGTCTGTTTAAGTTTTATTTAGCCTCTATTTTTTTAAAGGATTCTGCTTGAATTTGAACTCACAGCCATCTACATTAAAGTCAAGAACCTTAACCACTGAGCTATAGAGCTTCATGTTAACCTGCTGTAACTATATTATGGTTAAAAACCTCAGTAGTAGTTTCCCACATATTATGCATTCATATATATCAGAGGTACGAGTTTATATATTTTATTTAGTAATTACACATTTATTTAGTGCCATACATTTTTTTACAATCACAAAAAAAAAAAAAATCTGCGGTACAGGAATTTGAGAAACTACTGTCACAGCTTAGGATTGAGCGCAATAGCTCAGTGGTTAAGCTTTTTGCCTTTAATGTAGAAGGTTGTGAGTTCAAATCCTTTGCTCGTTCGCGATTCGCCGAACATGCAAACATATGGCGATGTTCGCATGCGCCATATTCTTTTGCATTGCGCCAAACTTTGACCCATGACACATCTATCAGGTGGGACAGGACAGCCAATTGAGACATTTCAGCACATGGAAACACCCCCAACCTATAACAGAACCCGATCTGGCAGCCATTTTATATTCTGTTTTTTGCCAGTGTAGGGCTTTGTGGAGCAGGGACAGGCTCTTAGGGACACCAAACGCTAGCTAATAGGGCCACAAAAGTTCTCTTAAAGCCTGGTATAGGTGTGCTATCGATTGGTGTTATATACTGAGGGGTGTGATATACTTATAATATACTTTCCAACATAGAAAGTATACTATAGTGCATTTGCATTGTGCAGCAGTTGAATTTGGTTCTGCTGCGATACCGCAGCTATATATAGGGACAAAGGCTATAGGAATAACTAATTGCAACTGGTGTGATATACCTGTTGCCCTCAAAAAAACAGATTGAGGGGTGCAATATACCTGCTTCCACAAAATACTGATTAAGGGGTACAATATACCTGCTTCCACCAAATATTGAGTGATATACCTGTTTCCACAAAATACTGGTTGAGGGGTGCAATATACCTGCTTCCCAAAAATAATGGATACGGGGTGCTATATACCTGCTTCCAAATAATACAGATTGAGGGGTGCGAAATACCTGCTTCTACAAAATACTGATTAAGGGAATTGATATACCAGCTTCCACCAAATATTGATTGAGGCCTGCAATATACCTGCTTCCACAAAATACTGATTAAGGGGTTTGATAAACTTGCTTCCACAAAATACTGATTGAGGGGTGCGATATACCTGCTTTCACCAAATATTGATTAAGGGATTGATATACCTGCTTCTACAAAATACTGATTAAGGGGATTGATATACCTGCTTCGACAAAATACTGATTAAGGGGTTTGATATACCTGCTTCCACAAAATACTGATTGAGGGGTGCGATATAGCTGCTCACGCAAAATACTGATTGAGGAGTGCGAGATACCTGCTTCCACCAAATATTGATTGAGGCCTGGGATACACCTGCTTCCAGAAAATACTGATTGAGGGGTGTGATATACCTGCTTCCACCAAATATTGATTAAGGGGTTCTATATAACTGTTTCCACAAAATACTGATTGAGAGGTGCGATATACTTGCTTCCACAAAATACTGATTAAGGTGATTGATATACCTGCTTTCACCAAATATTGATTGAGGCCTGGGATACACCTGCTTCCAGAAAATACTGACTAAGGAGTTTGATAAACCTGCTTCCACAAAATACTGATTGACGGGTGCGATATACCTGCTTCTGCAAAATACTGATTAAGGGGTTTGATATACCTGCTTCCACAAAATACAGATTGAGGGGTGCGATATACCTGCTTTTACTAAATATCTATTAAGGGGTTCTATATACCTGCTTCCACAAAATACTGATTAAGGGGATTGATATACCTGCTTCGACAAAATACTGATTAAGGCGTTTGATATACCTGCTTCCACAAAATACTGATTGAGGGGTGCGATATACCTGCTCACACAAAATACTGATTAAGGGGTTTGATATGCCTGCTTCCAAAAAATGCAGATTGAGGGGTGTTATATAACTGCTTCCACCAAATATTGATTTTGGGGTTCTATATACCTGCCTCCACTAAATAATGATTGAGGAGTGCGATATACCTGCTTCCACCAAATATTGATTGAGGCCTGCGATACACCTGCTTCCACAAAATACTGATTTAAGGGTGTGATATACCTGCTTCCACCAAATATTGATTAAGGGGTTCTATATACCTGTTTCCACAAAATACTGATTGAGAGGTGCGATATACCTGCTTCCACAAAATACTGATTAAGGGGAATGATATGCCTGCTTCTACCAAATATTGATTGAGGCCTGGGATACACCTGCTTCCAGAAAATACTGATTAAGGGGTTTGATATACCAGCTTCCACCAAATACTTATTGAGGCCTGCAATATACCTGCTTCCAGGAATACTGTTTTTCTCTAAGGACTTTGGCACAGGGTCATTTTGAAAATGATAGGCAGAGGAAGAGGCACGCCGTTCTGCAGGGCTGGTAGGGGTCAGGCCGGGGCCTAAGTGGGAAGTTGGAGAAGGTGCGTGCAATTACATGAAAGGACGCACTAGAGTTGGTTAAGTGGCTCACTCAGCCTTCCGGTTCTGCACCCTCCTCATCCTCTGTATCCACACCCTCCTCACTCTCTGCTGTGTGCACCCCCAAAGGCACCAACACCACCACCAAAGCCCGTCCACTCGAGTCAGAGGAATTATTTTCCCATCCATTCCCAGACCTTACCGACGCGCAGCCATTCTTGGCATCAGATGAGGAAAAGGAGGTAGTAACAGCCGCCACCCAGCGGTCTGACGACAGTACCCAAATCAGCCCAAGGAGGGTGGTCCCCGATGTTGCTGCCTACTCCGAGATCTCTAATGTCAGTGGTGGTGAAGGTGACAATGATGACATGTCGATGGACATCATGTGATTGCCCACAAGAGAGGAAGAGGAGGGGAGTTCAGACGGAGAGACAGAGCAGCAGAAAGGGAGGAGAAGGAAGAGAAGCAGGCAGAACTCACAGTGCTCCGGAGGCAAAAAGCAGATTGCAAATGTATCTGGAGCGAACCACCCACCATGCACGGTTACATCTGGCGCTCCCAGGATGCTGGCACATGGCTCCGCAGTGTGGGAATTTTTTAACGTGTCAGCTGCTAACAATAGTGTTTCCATCTGCAGCCTGTTATATCAAGCCCAAAACTCACCTAGGGACGACCGCCTTAAAAAGGACCTGGCCTCTCATCACCGAGCCCAGTGGAAGCAACGCCGTCAGAACCCATAAAGCCACACTACTTCTCCTTTCTCCTCCCATTTGTCCTCCACTCCACCTATCACCGTGCCGTCGTCACGTTCATCTGGCAGAAGACAGGCTTCAGTGGCCCAAATGTTCGAGCGTAAAAAGTTGATGGCGCCGGATAACCCTCTTGCTCAACGGCTGACCGCTGGCTTGTCAGAACTGCTAGCCCGCCAACTACTGCCGTATAAACTGGTGGACTCGGAGGCCTTTAGATAATTTGTGGCCATTGGCACACCACAATGGAAAGTCCCCAGAAGGAAATATTTCTCCCAGAAGGGCATCCCAGAGCTATATGGCCACGTTCAGCGGCAAGTGCATATATCTCTGGCATACGGTGTCGGTGCCAAGATACATCTGACCATAGACACGTGGTCTAGCAAACACGAGCAGGGAAGGTACATACATTTTACTGCCCACTGGGTGAACCTTCTGACGGCCATTAAGCATGTAACCCGTGGCACCTGTGTGGATTTATTGTTATGGCCACGGATTGCATTCAGGCCTGCCTCTTCTTCTCCTCCTCCTACTCCATCCTCCGTCTGCTCCTCGACTGACTCCTCCTTTTCCACTGCTACCGCCTCTTCCGCTGCACCCCCTAAGCTCCCCTGAACCTATTTGACGTGCCAGGTGAGATGTTGCCATGCTGTGCTGCGGCTGTTGTGCCTGGAAGCTAAAAGCCACACCAGTCCTGCACTGCTTTCAGCTCTGCGGTCACAGGCCGATCAGTGGCTAACCCCTCTCAATTTGACAGTTCGTAAAGTGGTGTGCGACAACTGTCCCAATCTGCTGAGTGCACTGAAACAGGGCAAAATGACACACGTGCCATGCATGGCACACGTCCTGAACTTAGTCATGCAGCGATTCATTGCCAAATACCCCGGGGTCCAGGACGTCTTGCGGCAGGCCAGGGAAATCTCTGGCCATTTTGGAAGATCTTACACGGCCATGGCTCGCCTTGCTGACATTCAGCGGTGACCACCTGCCCGTCAGACGTCTGATTTGTGACAGCCCAACGCGCTGGAACTCCACCTTGTAAATGATTGATAGGCTGCTCCAGCAGAAACGTGCCGTTAACGACTACCTGTATGAACTCTGCAGCAAGACAGGTTCTGGGGAGCTTGTTTTTTTTTTCACCGTGCCAGTGGCTGCTTATGCGCGACACATGCAGACTTCTGCGGCCATTTGATCAGATCACCAAACTGGTCAGTCGCAGCCAGGGCGCCATCAGTGACATCGTATCTTACGTCTTATTTCTTGAGCATGCAGTGCGTAGTGTGATTGATCAAGCAGTCGAGGAGCAGGAGCATGAAGACGAGGAAGTCGCAATGCTGAATGAATTCCCAGGGGGGCTACGCTATCTGAGACAATTCACTAGGTTTGTGAAGAGGAGGAGGATGGTGGTTGGGAGGAGGAGGAGGAGCAAGAAGAGCAGGCTTTGAGGGGGACTTTAAACTTTTTGGGGATCCCTGGTGTTGTCCGTGACTGGGGGGAGGAGAGCGAGGATGAAATTCTGGGAGATGAGCAGGAGCCAGGGCGCTCCACCGCTTCCAATTTTGTGCAAATGGGGGCCTTCATGCTCCAGTGTTTGAAGAGGGACCCCCGTATAAAAAGCATAAAGGGCAAGGACCAGTACTGGGTGGAAACGTACTTAGACCCCCGGTACAAACACAAAATGGTGGACATGTTACCAGCATCACAGAGGGCTGTCAGAATGCAGCATTTCCAGGCCTTGCTGCGAGAGATGCTGCATTCTGCTGTTTCGGGCATTGGCAGAGGAATTTCCACCCACAGCGAAACAGGTGCGGGTACCAATCCTACTGCTCCAGCAAGAAGAGGTGGGTTTGAAGATGTGTTGGTCACTATGGATATGAGATCATTCTTGCAGCCAACCCATCGACAGCCGCTCTCCGTATCCAGTCTCAGGGAACGCCTAGTCCGACAGGTGTTTGACTACATCTAGGTTAATGGCCAATGTGGATGCTCTGAGAAGCGAGGAACCCCTGGACTACTGGGTGTGCAGGGTTGACCTGTGGCCAGAGCTGGCACAATTTGCCATGGAACTCTTGGTTTGCCATTCGTCTAGTGTCCTGTCCAAAAGGACGTTCAGCGCAGCAGGGGGGATTGTGACCGATAAGCGCATTTGCCTAGCTCACGACAGTGTGGACTACCTTATATTTCAACACCTGTGACAACCACGTGTAATTGAATTTCCCCATGCCAGCCCACACATATCCACCACCACCCAGAACAAAGAATGGTCCTTGCCTTATGTATATACAGCGGCATAAAGGGCCTTTTCTGTCAGGTGAATGCCTAATTTTGGGGGCCTCTACTCCAGTGGCCTACAGTAAAATGTTTATCTAGTGACCGCCTAATGTACCTCCAGACACATAATCACTAGTTCTTTTCTATCAGGTGAATGCCTAATTTTTGGGGCCTGTACTGGCCTACAGTAAAATTTATAGCCGGTGACTGCCTATTGTACCTCGAGCCACATCATCACAAGTTCTTTTCTGTCAGGTTAAATGCCTTATTTTTGGGGCCTGTACTGTCCTACAGTAAAATTGTTATCCACTTACCGTCTAATGTACCTCCAGCCACATAATCACTTGTTCTTTTCTTTCAGGTGAATGCCTAATTTTGGGGTCCCGTACTCCCGTGGCCTAAAATAAAAATTTTCTAGGCTCCAGCAGGGCACATTTTTGAGAGTATCCCTTTAAGACGCATAAAAATGGCCCCTGATTAAAATAAAATTTTTGCCATTGATCCCTCTCTGGTATGTCACTATCCATGTTGTGGGACTAATTATGCACTTCTAGTAAGTACTGTATTTGGTGGCTGCAAATATGACCTGAAGGTTTTTAAGGTTCGCCTGCCATTAAAGTAAATGGGGCCTGCTGCAAACGTTCGGTTCGTGAACATTTGAACGTGAACGTGCGTTTGCGAAACGTCCTGGCTGATGTTCGGCCATCACTAGACTTAAATACACAGGGTGTCCCCAAGCATACTGACAATGCTTGAGGATACCCCCTTTATGGTCAAAGCACTGATTCTATATATGAACATATCTATATATGGAGACAGAGCAGGGACCTCTTAGCCAGCAAGAGTCCCAACTCTTCAGGATTCCCCACTGTTCAGCTATCTGCGATTAGACCTGAGTGGGCCCCTGCACTTGCCCTGCTTTTCCAGGTGCTGACTCCGGCCCTGATCTCAGACATTGGGGACCCGTATCTATGACAAAGTCATTAATCCAAAAGAAAAAGAAAAAATCCAGCTCACCATAAGCGTTCGGTGCACAGAGAGGACCGGACTCGTCCCTTGTATAATCAGAAAATAATAGAAAGTTCTCCAGCATCCATCAGTGTCGGTCGTCTTTATTGTAGATCGGTATAAAAGTACATACTTCAATCTTCACCACCCTCCACCACAGGTTAACATGTTATAACAATGCTATAATGGACAGCCTCGGTTTGTCCCTTTTTTTTATATATTAGCAGTATATGTTTTGTTATGTCATGGACGTTAGATTTGATACGTGGCTACCCAGGGGCTAATTGGCTTTGTATCTAGCGGTTTCCTTTTCCTTCCCCCATCCCTTCCCTCCACTCCCCCCCCCCCCCGCTGAACAAACCTATTTAACCACAGGTGTTAGTCCACGTCACTAGGTTATGACTAAGAACTTTCGAGTTTGAAACATGTTAACCTGTGGTGGAGGGTGGTGAAGATTGAAGTATGTACTTTTATACCGATCTACAATCTACAAAAAACATCCAACACTGATGGATGCTGGTGAACTTTCTATTATTTTCGGACCCGTATCTATCTTTACAATGAACCCTGCAAAGCGAAAGAGGGTGCAACAAGCATATGTGGCCGTCCTCCATTCATTTCTGTGGGAGTGCGTCGCGCTTGGCTATTTTCGGCAGTCCCATTAAAATTAATGAGAAGCGCACTACACAAGCATGGGCACCACTCCATTCACTTCTTTGGTGCTGATGGAAATAGCTGAGCTTTTCGGCAGTCCCATAGAGATGAATGGAGGGCGGCCGCAAATGCGCAGTTCTTCACTTTGCGAGCTCCATTCTAAAGATAGATGCTGGTCCCAGAGGTGGGACCTGCACCTATCAGCCATTGGGGGAATTTTCGAAGCGATATGCCCACAATGTCTGAGATGATACAACCCCTTTAACATTGCCTTCAGTTAATTAGACTGTCAGACACTGTGAAAGAGTATGAGAGCTGCAAAATTTCAGCAACTTCTTACAAAACCTCCCCTGTATGTGTGCAGGGATATTAGACAGTACCACACTACTAACACTACAGAAAGTGCTACCCAGCTTTCCCAGGTGCCTGAATGTCAAGTTTGCCTATATAGCCAGGAGGAATTTCTTATGGTCTGTCTAGGCAAATTTGAGATTCATCAGTGATGCAGACCTGGACAAGTCTTGTGGAGCTGTAGACACTGGCCATACCTTACATTGTGTAAGTAGTTCAGATTACCCAGGGCCGTGAAAGGCAAATCTGCCTGGCTATAGCACTATTTAGTTGTGAGGAAGGGTCTATTACAGCTCCACATAGTTGTAACCCAGCTTACCCAGGAACCTTAAAAGTAAATCTGCCTAGCTGTAGCATTATTTAGGAGTGATGACGGGCTTTATCTTCTCAGATTTAGTATTCTGCAGTCTATTACAGTTCCACATGGTGGTAACCCAGCTTTCCCAGGACCCTATAAGGCAAATATACCTTACAATGCCACTATTTAGGAATAAAGACGGGGATTTATATTGCTAGATTTAGCAATCTGCCCTCTATTATAATTCCATTTGGTGGCAACTCAGCTTTTGCATTAAACTTAAAGAGGCTCTGTCACCAGGATCAACTCTGTTAAACTATACTGGCTGGTAGGGCTTATCATGCTGATTAAAACAATACCTTTCTTTTGTTTGTATGTTAAACGGCTTAAGAGATATCTGTGTTTTTATTTATATGCAAATGAGCAATTTGAGCACTCAGAGGCGGGGCTGAATATTCTGAGCACTGCTCTGTAACACCCCCTGTGCTCTGCACACGCCCCCTCCCCTTGATTGACAGAGCTAGACAGCAGGCTGAGGGCAGAGCTGTGTCCTGGCTTATACATATCTACTGTATATACAGTATGTGTATCATATACACTATGTACCATAGCTTCACCACACTGATTTCTGCTCTGAAAGCTAATATACATATTACTGCTTTATTCACAAGCACAATATATGATTATACAGACACCAGTAATACAGTTGCAAGAAAAAGTATGTGAACCCTTTGGAATGATATGGATTTCTGCACAAATTGGTCATAAAATGTGATCTGATCTTCATCACAGTTTGCTTAAACTAATGACACACAAATAATTAAATGTTACCATGTTTTTATTGAACACAGCATGTAAACATTCACAGTGCAGGTGGAAAAAGTATATGAACCCCTAGACCAGTGTTTCCCAACCAGTGTGCCTCCAGCTGTTGCAAAACTACAACTCCCAGCATGCCCGGACAGCCTTTGGCTGTGTGGGCATGCTGGGAGTTGTAGTTTTGCAACAGCTGAAGGCACACTGGTTGGGAAACACTGCCCTAGACTAATGACATCTCCAGGAGCTAATTGGAGTGAGGTGTCAGCCAACTGGAGTCCAATTAATGAGATGAGATTGGAGGTGTTGGCTACAGCTGCCCTGCCCTATAAAAAACACACACCAGTTCTGGGTTTGCTTTTCACAAGAGGCATTGCCTGATGTGAATGATGCCTCGCACAAAAGAGCTCTCAGAAGACCTACGATTCAGAATTGTTGACTTGCATAAAGCTGGAAACGGTTATAAAAGTATCTCCAAAAGCCTTGCTGTTCATCAGTCCACGGTAAGACAAATTGTCTATAAATGGAGAAAGTCCAGCACTGCTGCTACTCTCCATAGGAGTGGCCGTCCTGTAAAGATGACTGCAAGAGCACAGCGCAGACTGCTCAATGAGGTGAAGAAGAATCCTAGAGTGTCAGCTAAAGACTTACATAAGTCTCTGGCATATGCCAACATCCCTGTTAGCGAATCTACGATACGTAAAACACTAAACAAGAATGGATTTCATGGGAGGATACCACAGAGGAAGCCACTGCTGTCCAAAAAAACATTGCTGCACTTTACAGTTTGCACAAGAGAACCCTGGATGTTCCACAGCAGTACTGGCAAAATATTCTGTGGACAGATGAAACCAAAGTTGAGTTGTTTGGAAGAAACACAGAACACTATGTGTGGAGAAAAAGAGGCACAGCACACCAACATCAAAACCTCATCCCAACTGTGATGTATGGTGGTGGGGCATCATGGTTTGGGGCTGCTTTGCTGCGTCAGGGCCTGGACGGATTCCTATCATCGAAGGAAAAATGAATTCCCAAGTTTATCAAGACATTTTGCTGGAGAACTTAAGGCCATCTGTCCACCCGCTGAAGCTCAACAGAAGATGGGTGTTGCAACAGGACAACGACCCAAAGCATAGAAGTAAATCAACAACAGAATGGCTTAAACAGATGAAAATACGCCTTCTGGAGTGGCCTGGTCAGAGTCCTGACCTCAACCCGATGGAGATGCTGTGGCATGACCTCAAGAAAGCGATTCACACCAGACATCCCAAGAATATTGCTGAACTGAAACAGTTGTGTAAAGAGGAATGGTCAAGAATTACTCCTGTCCGCTGTGCACGTCTGATCTGCAACTACAGGAAACGTTTGGTTGAAGCTATTGCTGCCAAAAGAGGTTTAACCAGTTATTAAATCCAAGGGTTCACATACTTTTTCCACCTGCACTGTGAATGTTTACATGGTGTGTTCAATAAAAAGATGGCAACATTTAACCCCTTCCCAGACCTTTGACGTACTGTTACGTCATAGGAACCACTGAGTTCCCACAATTTGACGTAATAGTACTTCATAGTGATCGCGCAGGCACCGGAGCGATGCGCGTGCGATCACTGCAGGGGCCCGGCAGTCCGTGGTAGCCGGGCCCCTGCTGTATCCGCCGGCATCGCTGTAAAAGCCGATGCCGGCGGATTAACCCTTTCTATGCCGCGGTCCGCGCTGACCGCGACATAGAAGAGGTTTGTGTTGAGTAAGGGAAAACATCGAGTCCCTGCGCTGCTGTGGCGGGGACCCGATGCGACACAAGGCAGCCCGTGCCATGCAGTGGCTTCCCAATGCCTTGCACGGCATCAGGAACTGCCTTCTACGGGAGCCGAGGAGATCCAGCCTCAGGCTGGGTCTCCTAGGCAACCTGTTAGTGTATGACTCAGTGTCATACACTAATAGGCAATGCATTACAATAAAGATGTATTGTAATGCATTGCAGAGGGGATCAGACCCCCAAAAGTGAATGTCATAAATAAAGTAAAGTAAAACAAAGTAAAGAAAAAAGTGTTTTTAATAAAATTTATAAAGTAATAAAATTAATAAAGTAAAAAAGAAAAAAAAAATGCCCCTTTCCCCTTATTTTATAATAAAAAAGCTGAAAACCCAAACCCACACATATTAGGTATTGCCGCGTCCGTAATGACCGGCTCTATAAATATATGACAAGATCCACCCTGTCCAATAAACACCATAAAAAATATAAAATAAAAACAGTGTAAAAAAAAAGGCATTTTTGTCACCTTACATCACAAAAAGTGCAACTCCAAGCGATCAAAAAGGCGTATGCCCCCCAACATCATATCAATAAAACCATCACCTCATCCCGCAAAAAATAAGCCCCTACCTAAGACAATCGACCAAAAAATAAAAAATAAACTATAGCTCTCAGAACATGGAGACACTAAAACATCATTTTATTTCATTTCGTGTCAAAACTGCTATTATTGTGCTAAAGTGAAACAAAATTTAAAAAAGTATACATATTAGGTATCGCCATGTCGGTAACAAACAGCTCTATAAAAATATCACATGACCTAACCACTCAGATGAACACCGTAAAAAAATATATTTATATATATAAAAATGTGTAAAAAAGCAATTTTTGTCACATTACATCACACAAATTGCAATAGCAAGTGTTAAAAAAGGTTTCCCTTACGTCCTAACCAGCAGCACATGTGGGGGTTTATCCGCCCCAGTGAAACTGGTAGGACAGACGGAATGTTTAATGAAGTAAAGTAATCAAATAAATCCACGCCCCCATTACCTCACTATAAGAGGCCAAACCCCCCATACATCAGTGTGTTTTTTTCTGTCCTTGGGACTGCAGGACAGACGGGGGCAGCCATTTGGCTGCCATGCTCTTAGATTTCATGCTAACCTTGTGTTTCTCTTTCAGGGTTGCAGCTTATCTGATCAAGCTGGTGCTGCCGGCAGTTTGGAGGCACGGAGCTCATGCATTCAGCTTCCTGTTTGGCTTACACACATTGTGTTCCAGCGCCCTCTGGTGGTTTGTCGGTGAACAACAATGATTAAAGTTTGTTCAAACCTGGCGTCTGACGTCATTTTGGGCGCCAAATTTGAATATATAAAGCCTCCAGTCCTTCCAGGCTGTGCTGTTTGCAGCCTTGGGTTGGTTTCTGAGGCAGACTACTTTAGTCACCAGCTTTCCTGTGTCTGGTAGGTTTGCTGCTTCCTTGGTTAGCTAATGAATAGACATTGTTCATTCATTTTTAACTCTTTCTCTGCAGATAATGTCCTCTGCCGGTGATGGGGATCGGACTGGGCGCAAGACGTCATCCAAGCGCAAGCATTTGGCGTGTAGGGATTGTGACACCCCTCTAGCGGACTCCTATGAATTTAATAGGTGTCCCTCTTGCCGTCCTCCTCCTCTGCCTCCTGATACGGAGCCTACCATACGGGACGTAGTAGTCTGGGTAAAGGACTTTGTGGAGTCCTCAATGAACACCCTAAGGGATTCCGTGTCATCCAGAAGACCCAGTGTCCGATCTCCTCTGAGACCCACTCCTATGCAGGAGGAAGCCTACCATACCGTGGACGAAGTCCATTCCTCTGAGTCTAGCGGGGAGGAAGAAGAGGCTGGAAGGTACGCCTTTCCTGTAGAGAAGACCCAGAGGTTACTTAGATCCATCCGGTCGGGGGACCAGGATGTTGATCCCGGGGAAGCTTCAGAGTCCACCTCTAGGGGGCCAAGGGCCTTCAAAGTGGACGAGACTCTGTCTCGATTAATGAAGCTAGAATAGAAACATCCTGAGAAGGCACCGGTCATCTCAAAGCGCTTCAAGTCCATGTTCCCGATTGTGACTTCCCAATTTGACCAGTGGGGCACTGTGCCCAAAGTTGATTTGGCAATTGCAAAATTGTCTAAGAGAACTCTTGTCCCGGCTGATGACGGCTCCAACTTACAGGACCCGATGGACAGGCGGGTAGAATGCACCTTGAGAAGGTCTTACTCCACTGCTGCTGCTGCTGCATCTGTGGCCATATCCTCTACGGAGGTAGCTGTCTTCCTCCAAAGACGCCTCCGACAGGTGCAGTCGGATATCGACTCTGGCATATCCCGTGATGACATCCTGGCGCAGTTTAAGTCCATTCTACTTGCCGTGGAATTTCTGTGTGACTCTGGCCCACAACAGGTAAAATTAGCCTCTAAAGCTATGGCCCTCTCTGCAGCGGGTAGGAGGCCACTATGGCTAAAACCTTGGGTGGCAGATAATGCCTCCAAGTATAATTTATGCAGCCTCCCTTACGAGCCAGGAAGGCTTTTTGGGACTGAACTGGACCGCATTATGGAGGGTCTTGCCGATAAAAAGGGCAAATGCCTTCCTCAAACCCCTAAGGGTAGGGGTAGGCAGGGTAGAGGGTCCAGATCCTTTCAGGGCCAATCCAGGCCTCAGCGAGGCCGTGGGTCCAGGAGGGGAGGATCATATCGTTCCGGTGGGAACAAAAACAATAAAGCCGACCAGTGACGGCCCTCCCCTTCCGTCAGATCCAGTCATAAATTTGACTCCTATTCTTTCAGACCTCCCAGTCGGAGGCCGTTTAACTTTTTTTCTAAATACCTGGACAGAGTTTGTTCCAGATCCCTGGGTCCTGAATATAATAAGGACAGGGTACAGGATAGAATTTTTATCTGTTCCCCCAGAAAAATTTGTTTTGACAAGATTACTTCCACGCGAGAAGCAAACGGTGTTGGAGGAGTCTATACTGGAATACAGGCGGAAAGGGGCCTTGGAGGAGGTTCCTCCAGAAGAGATTGGATCCGGCGTCTATTCGCCAGTTTTCCTTGTTCCCAAAGCCACAGGAGGTTGGCGCATGATCATAGATCTCCGCTACCTCAACCGATTCATAAAGAAAAGGCGGTTCCGGATGGAAACCATCAAATCGGTAATCAGCATCCTGAGCCCAGGGGACCTGATGGTCACACTGGATCTAAGGGATGCCTATCTCCACATCCCTGTGTGCCAGGCCCACAGGAAGTATCTACGAGTGGCAGTGAGTCTCAGAGGGACGGTGAAACATTTTCAGTTTGCCGCGCTTCCCTTCGGCATCACAACCGCGCCTTACATCTTCACCAAAGTGGTGATAGCTGTAGTAGCTCCCCTCAGATTGAGAGGCCTGGAGATCATTCCATATCTGGACGATTGGCTTCTAAAAGCCCACTCGGTAGAGACGCTTCATCTTCATCTTCTGCAGGCTCAGTCCTTCCTCCAGCGCTTGGGCTGGATTATCAATTGGCAGAAGTCAGAGATTTCTCCCTCCACTACCAGGAGGTTTCTGGGGTTCATAATAGATTCTGCCAACATGACGCTCTACCTTTCTCCGGAAAGGAAGTTGCGCATTTCCAAGACTGCAGATCAACTCATGGTTCTCCGCCGGGTAACTATCAGAGTATTGATGAGGATGTTAGGCCTAATGTCAGCAGCCGTGGATGCGGTTCCTTGGGCCTTGTGGCATATTCGCCCTCTTCAAGCGGAAGTTCTGAGTCTATGGGATCGAACTCCCAGAGGGCTAGAGACAAAGTGCTCCCTGTCATCTCAAGCTCGCCGCTCACTGAAGTGGTGGAAACAGGTCAAAGATGGGAGGTCCTTGATCCAACCTTGTTGGATCCTGTTGACGACAGATGCATCCCTTCTAGGCTGGGGTGCCCATCTAGAGGAACTTCAAGTTCAAGGATCCTGGAGCCCTCAAGAGCGTTTGATGTCATCCAATCTGAGAGAACTCAGAGCAATCCGGATGGCTCTCTTTCATTTTTTCCCCCTTATCAGAAACAAGGCTGTAAGGGTTCGCTCAGACAATTCTACTGCGGTATCTTACATCAACAAACAGGGAGGCACCAGGTCTCAGAGTCTACTCTCAGAAGTAGGTCTAATTCTGTCTTGGGCAGAGCAGAATCTTTCCCACCTTTCAGCAGTCCACATTCGGGGGTCCCTGAATGTGGTTGCGGACCAGCTCAGCAGAGGAGTCCCAGCTCTGGGAGAAATGTCTCTGAATCAGGAGATCTTTCATCAGATCACTCTCCGGTGGGGTCGCCCGGACATAGATCTCATGGCGACAAGATTCAATGCCAAAGTGGAAACGTTCTGTTCCCTGTATCGGGAGGACAATCCCTTGGCAGTAGATGCTCTGTCAATTCCATGGGAGTTCAGGCTGGCCTACATCTTTCCTCCCATCGCCATGATACCCAGGGTATTGATGAAGATTCGGCAGGACCAAGCCTCAGTAATAGCCGTGATTCCATTCTGGCCCAGGAGGTCTTGGTTTACCCTGCTCATGCAGATGAGCCGAGGGCAATATTGGAAGCTTCCCCCAATGCAGAACCTGGTGTCCCGGGGCACTCAGCTCTGCCTGGATCCATCCAGACTCAATCTGACAGCCTGGAGATTGATGAGTCCCTTCTAGAGCCTGAAGGGCTATCAGCAGCGGTCTTAAGAACGATGTCTCATTCCAGAGCTCCTGCGACTGTCAAGGCCTACGCCAGGGTAAAGCGCATTTTTCTTCTATGGTGTGCATCTCATCAAGTACCATCTCAGGATCCTCCAGTATCAGCTATTCTTCAGTTCATGCAGGATGGACTAGATAAGGGCCTCAGCCCTTCTACACTCAAGGTACAGATCTCTGCTCTGTCAGCCGCCTTTGGCAGATCTTTACATCAAGACCCTCTGATTAAGAGGTTCCTTAAAGGAGCCGTACGTCTTAAGCCTAGCATTTCAAGACCTATACCGCAGTGGGATCTCTCAGTGGTGCTTAAAGGGTTGAGTGGTCCTCCCTTTGAACCCTTGGAAGAAGTGGACTTTAAGTTTTTATCCTGGAAGGTAACCTTTTTGTTGGCCGTAACTTCGGCCAAACGCATTTCAGAGCTTCAGGCTTTTTCGGCGTATGAGCCATACACTTTATTTTTACCGGACAGAGTCCTTTTACGTTTTTTACCCACCTTTTTGCCTAAGGTGCCCTCTGTGCACAACATTAATCAAGTTGTGTCTTTGCCTGTGTTATGTTCCTCTTCTTCCTCTGCAGAAGAAACTTCCCTCCATACTCTGGATGTGGCCAGATGTTTGAGAATCTACATTGAGAGATCCCGGGAGTTCAGAAGGTCAGAGAATCTTCTTATCCTGTTCTTTGGCAGGAATAAAGGGAAGAAGGCCTCTAAGCCTACTCTAAGTAGATGGATCAGAGAGGCCATCAGAGAATCTTTCGCTTCCCAGAATAGACCTCCTCCTGCCTTTGTCACTGCTCACTCCACCCGAGCAGTCTCTACTAGTTGGGCCGAAAGGTCTCTTATTCCACTGGAACAGATCTGTTCCGCGGCCTCCTGGAGCTCACATTCTACCTTTGTGAGCCATTATAGACTCAACCTCAGGGGATCAGAAGACACTGCCTTTGGGCGGTCTGTTTTGAATTCCATTCAGCATTGAAGTCCCTACCCTTTAGGCTAACTTCTTGCTAAGTCCCCACATGTGCTGCTGGTTAGGACGTAAGGGAAGCGTTAATTTCTTAACGATAATTTGTTTTCCCTTAGTCCTAACAGCAGCACACAAATATCCCTCCCTTTGTTTTTTGAGAGTTTCTTGTTATGACACACTGATGTATGGGGGGTTTGGCCTCTTATAGTGAGGTAATGGGGGCGTGGATTTATTTGATTACTTTACTTCATTAAACATTCCGTCTGTCCTACCAGTTTCACTGGGGCGGATAAACCCCCACATGTGCTGCTGTTAGGACTAAGGGAAAACAAATTATCGTTAAGAAATTAAGGCGTATGCCTCCCAAAATAGTACCAATCAGACCATCACCTCATCCCGCAAAAAATGAGACCCTACCTGAGAGAATCGGTCAAAAATGGCTATGGCTCTCAGACTATGAGACACTAAAATATGATTATTTATTGCTTCCAAACTGCTATTATTGTGCTAAAGTGAAAAAAAAAGTATACATATTAGGCATCGCCACGTCCATAACAAAAAGTTCTATAAAAATATCACATGACCTAACCAAAAAACTGTGTAAAAAAAAAGCCATTATATCACAAAGTGAAAAAAATAAAAAAAGTATACATATTAGGTATTGCCACGGGCCTAATCCCTCGGTTAAACGCTGTAAAAATAAAAAATTAAAACGGTGCCAAAACAGAAATTTTTTTGTTACCTTGCCTCTCAACACACGTAATATAGAGCAATAAAAAATCATAAAATAGTACCAATAAAACTGGCACCTTATCCCGTAGTTTCCAAAATGTGGTCACTTTTTTGAGTTTCTACTGTAGGGGTGCATCAGGGGGCTTCAAATGGGACATGGCATCTAAAAACCAGTTCAGCTAAAATTTGCCTTCCAAAAACCATATGGCGTTCCTTTCCTTCTGCGCCCTGCCGTGTGCCGTACAGCAGCTTACGATCACATGTGGGGTGTTTCTGTAAACCGCAGAATCAGGGTAATAAATATTGAGTTTTATTTGGCTGTTATCCCCTTGCTTTGCTACTGGAAAAAAAATATTAAAATGTAAAATCTGCCCAAAAAGTGAAATTCAGAAATTTCATCTCCATTTTCTATCAATTCTTGTAGAACACCTAAAGGGTTAAGGAAGTTTGTTAAAACTGTTTTGAATACCTTGAGGGGGTGTAGTTTCTAAAATGGATTAATATTTGCGTGGTTTCTATTATGTAAGCCTCACAAAGTGACTTCAGACCTGAAATGGTCCTTAAAAAGTGGGTTTTGGAAATTTTCCGAAAAATTTTAAGATTTGCTTTCATACTTCTAAGCCTTCTAACGTCCCCAAAAAATAAAATGTCATTTTCAAAATGATCCAAACATGAAGTAGACATATGGGGAATGTAAAGTAATTACTATTTTTGAAGGTATTACTATCTGTTATAAAAGTAGAGAAATTGAAATTTGGAAATTTGCTAATTATTCAATATTTTTGGTAAATTTGGTATTTTTTCATGAATAAAAATGTATTTTTTTTAACTTATTTTTACCACTGTCATGAAGTACAACATGTGACGAGAAAACAATCTCAGAATGGCCTGTATAAGCAAAAGCGTTTTAAAGTTATCACCACATAAAGTGACACTGGTCAGATTTGCAATAAATGGCCTGGGCAGGAAGGTGAAAACAGGCCCGGGGTTGAAGGGGTTAATTCTCTGTGTGTTATTAGGTTAAGCAGACTGTGATTGTCTATTGTTGTGACTTAGATGAAGATCAGATCACATTTTATGACCAATTTGTGCAGAAATCCATATCATTCCAAAGGGTTCACATACTTTTTCTTGCAACTGTATGTTTAAGCTTATAAGCATAGAAAAATAAGCATTTCTGTGAGGTAATGCTATAGCTTAGAGGTTAAGTTATTGGTTTTGCATGTAGAGATCCCAGGTTTGAATCTCAAAAAAGACTCAGGAGTTTTTTTCTTCCACATTCATCCCATAAGAAAAGTCTATGTCCTTATAATATTGAGAATAAACATATACTTTTATATACCATATAATCATGTATCTTGTAGATTGTAAGCCCTCGCGGGCAGGGCCCCCTCTCCTTCTGTACCAGTCTGTAACTCATCTTGTTCATGATTAGTGCAATTGTCTGTGTTATGTATGTGCACCGCTTATCATATGTACAGCGCTATAAAATTTATGGCGCTTTAATAAATAATAATAATAATAAATTGTTTCTATGAATAAACAAGTAATAGGTCTAAGGGTACTTTCACACGCGGCAGAGTGATCAGACAAGCAGTTCCGTCGCCTGGAACTGCCTTCCGGATCAGGCAATCTGCATGCAAACGGACAGCATTTGTAGACGTATCCGGATGCGGATCCGTCTCACAAATGCATTGCAAGAACGTATCCGTCTGTCCGTTTCTCATACGGACAAACTGATCCGTTTCTATTTTTTTTTCACATTTTTACCCGATCCGGCATTGTGGTATTTTTAATGCCTAATACATTTCAATGTAAATTTATGCTGGATCCGGCATTCCGGCAAGTGTTCCGGAATTTTGGACGGAGATAAAACCGCAGCATGCTGCGGTATTATCTCCGTCCTGAAAAGTCAAAGAGACTGAACTGAAGGCAGTCTGAACGGATTTCTTTCCATTCAGAATGCATGGGGATAAAACTGATCAGTTCTTTTCCGGTATTGAGCTCTTAGGACGGAACTCAATGCTGGAAAAGAATAACGCTAGTGTGAAAGTACCCTTAGCAAAAAACAAAAAAACAAAACACTTTTCTCAATATAGTAAGACCCTATTATTATATGAATATGTAGTATTTATTATAGCATAGTCTTTTAATATGGTTTAAAAAAAATATATAATAAATAATAGAAAGAGAACATATATTCTCCTGGGACTTGAACCAAGCATATCTACATACAAGGTAGACCACTATGCTATAGCATCACCACGTAAAAATTTATGGTTTTTCTATGCTTATAAGCTATTACATATTACTGGTGTCTATCATCATATATTGTGTGTGAATAAAGCAGTAATATGTAGAATAACTTTCTGAGCAGATATCAGTGGTAAAGCTATAGTACAGAGTGTGTATAATACACATATATATACAGTAGATATGTATAAGCCAGGACACAGCTCTGCCCTCAGCATGATGTCTTGCCCTGTCAATCAAGGGGAGGGGGGCATGTGCAGAGCACAGGGGGTTTTATAGAGCAGATCTCAGAATATTCAGCCCCGCCTCCGAGTACTTGTATTGATCATTTGCAAATGAATAAAAACGCTGATTTCTCTGCAGCTGTTTAGCATACAGACAAAAGAAAGGTATAGTTTTAAGCAGCATGATGAGCCCTACCAGCCAGTATGTCGGGTTTAAGGCCTCTTGCACACAAACGGTTTGTTTTCCATTTTGGTTCAGTTTGTGCGGATTCCGTTTGCGGTCCATATGCGGAAACATTCACTTCAATGGGTCCGCAAAAACAACGGAAGGTACTTCGTATGCATTCCGTTTCCGTATTTCCGTTCCATTCAAAGATGGAACATGTCCTATTATTGCCCGCAAATCACGTTCCGTGGCTCCATTCAAGTCAATGGTTCCGCAAAAAAAAACCTAATGCATGCAGAATGCATCTGTATGTCTTCCGTATCTGTTCCGTTTTTGCGGAACCATCTATTGAAAATGTAATGCCCAGACCAATTTTTTTATGTACTTACTGTTTAAAACATTATTGTATGCTTCTGTTTCCGTTTGTGATCCGTTTTTTTGTAACCAAACGGAAAAACGGAACGGAAACAGAAACATTACTGAAACAAATTTATTTTTAAAACAGATACGTTTAAAACAGACCGCAAAACCATATGGTCATGTGCAATAGGCCTAATAGTGTTTATCCTGGTGACAGAGCCTCTTTAAAGGCAACTCTGCCTAGCTATAGCACTATTTAGGAGTTGGGAGGACTTGTCATGGTATATTTCATATTCTACAGTCTATTGCAGTTCAATATGGTGATAACCCAACTTTCCCGGGATCTTCAAAGGCAAATCTGCCTAGCTATGGCACTATTTGGGAGTAAGGAGAAGGATTTATCTTCTTAGATTTTGTATTCTACAGCCTATTACAGTTCCACATGGGGGTAACCCAGCTTTCCCAGGACCCCATAAGGCAAATCCACATTGCTATGGCACTATTAGGAATGGAGAGGTGGTTTTATCTAGGTAGATTTAGTATTCTGCATTCTATTACAGTTCCACATGGTGATAACTCAACTTTCACAGGTTCTTAAAAGGCAGATTTGTCTAGTTATAACACTATTTGGGAGTGAGGAGAAGGATTTATTTAGGTAGACTTAGTATTTAGCAGTTCCTATTACAGCTCCAGGCTCGGACTGGCTCACAGGGGTACAGTTGAATTCCCCGGTGGGCCCCTGAGCAAGGTGGGCCCCTAGTCTCCCACCTCCTACACAAGTGGCTCATAACACAGTAGACTTACTGCACTACATAAATATATTCAATGTACAGCTCCTCCACCAGCCTATGTTCATATAAAAAAAGAAACTTGTTAAATTATTTATTATATTTGAATATATCTGTACGATGGGCCCGCAAAATAAATTTTACTGGTGGGCCCTGACACTGTACAGCTCCACATAATTGCCAAGTTTTTGAAGGATTTAGAAATTAAACCTAGAACATTGATAGGTGTGTTATTTTGGTCTTTGCTATGGGAGACCATTTTATCCACATCATTGACAGTAGTGCTGATTTTATGAAAACTATATTCAAATAAAATCCATTATTATATGTTTGCCTCCTGCATATATTCTGTCTGCTACACTGACTTTTTTTTTTAGATTTCTTGTAACATAAACTGAGTTAATCACAGATGAGATATAGTAATGCCTGCAGTGGGGGTTACTTTTAGACTAAGGGCAGTAAATTATGTGAAAATTAGCAACTTTCACTGGAATGACAAGTGAGATTTCTGCTGTGATCCATCCTGCTGATGTGAAAGAGGAAATAGCCATTATTGCTTCCCCTGGGAGCAAATTCCTGCAGATGAGAAAGAATAAAACGGCCGCAGTATAACCTAGAAGCCTCATGCACACGACAGTTGTTTTTCTCGGCCTCCGTTCCGTTTTTTTTGTGGATAGGATGGGGTCCCATTCATTTCAATGGGTCAGCAAAAAAAATGCTGATAGTTAATCCGTTTGTGTTCCGCGTCCATTGTCCGTGTTTCCCTTCAGCAAAAAAAATAGTGCATGTCCTACTTTTTTCACATTTGCAGACAAGGATAGGCATTTATTACAAGGGATCTGTGGAAAAAACAGATCCTCCCAAAAAATGGGATGCCGCATCCGTTTTTTTGGGCGGACGCACAATTTGCGGCTGCAAATAACAACTGTTGTGTGCATGAGGCCATAGAGAGTAATGTAGTCTAATGCCAGGGATATCATGAAGAAATATGGAAGTAAATCATTAAAAATATGGTAAAAGCCATTTAGCTTTGGAATCAAGTTTTTGTAATCTACATGAAAAGTTGCTTAATATTATTTGACTTACAAAGAAATGAGTTACAGCCTGTAATTTTATTATAAAAATGTCAACATAACACCGTAATGATAATATTAATAATAAATAATATAAAAACATAAAGTAGAAAATGTAAACATTAACAGCAAAAATGAACAGGAGTAATAACAGTAATTGATAACATGAAAACTGGTCCAGCCACTCATTTTATATTAGAAGGTATTTTATATTTGAAGTTATTTTATATTAGAAGGTATTTTATTATATGCAAATGAGCCTCTACGAGCAACGGGGGCATTGCCGTTACACCTACAGGCTCTACTTTCTCTGAAACTGCCGTGCCCTCTCCACTTTGATTGACAGGACCAGGCATGATCACGTTTACACTGCCTGGCCCTGTCATTCAAAGTGCAGAGGGCGCGGTAGTTGCAGAGAGAGCAGAGCCTGTAGGTGTAATGGCAACGCCCCCGTTGCTCATAGAGGCTCATTTGCATATATTAAAATATTATTTTTCTCAGCAATGCAGGCACATATGAACATGGGACCAACACGGATGTCTTCAACTGCCAAGCGCACATGGAACAGGTCAGCCAGTGTCATAGGTACAAAACTGCTGACAGATGCCCTTTAAAAACTGATAGCCTGCATGGATTCCTGCAAAACAGGGACTAGGGGACAATATAAGCACATGAGCATTGGTTACGGGGAAGAAAACAAAGGGTCGTAAATGGTACATGGTCAAAATGGGCTAAAGTCAGACATGCACCACATCATGAATAAAATAATCCCCAAAAAATAATAAAAAAAATAGTAAGCAAAAAGTAAAATAAACATTAGGCTACCTGGAAAAGAAAAGTCTTTTCCTTCAGATGAAAGATCAGCCCTTCCATTAGCTCATTTTCGGAGCAGTGATCTCTAGCCTGCTGTCTCAATTTTGATTGGGCTACATTCATTGGCCAAACTTAATGTTGAGGACCCTTGAAGGATGTCTGGGTGATTAAAACCAAGATCATTCCCTCCTAGCTAGAAACTCTCACATTTATTCTGTTTGATCTAAGACCCAGATGCCTTCAAGTAACAATCTACTCCTGACTAGTGACGAGCGGCAGGGGCAATAGTCAAATTTGCGATATTTCGCAAATATTTGGTAGAATATTTGTCATTTATTCGCGAATTCGAGATAATTTTCTTGATTGCAAAAAATCGGCAATGGAATATTTGCGTAATGCGGGCGAAATACAGGCGTGTGTCACTATACAGATGTAGCAGGGTTAGCACTCAAACTCTTAACTCAAATTTCTTAAATCATCGCATTATCTTGAAACAAAAGCCATTGAAAAGCAATTGAAGGTGTTTGCTTCGTTTAGATAACACAACTCAGAAATCTCAGAAAGCATGAGTGTTAACTCTACTATATCGGTAGCTAAATTTTTCAAGCTGCTAGAAGTTTCCCGAGACTGGAGAAAATGGTTGGCACAGCAGAACATTACAATAGCTTTATATGCAGATAGAGTGCTCCAATATATTAGAGATTGAGAAATCGGCACTAATGATGCGAATATTTTGGCGCAATATGTGCAACTTCACATTTTAACAGGTCTGACTACTTATTAGTGATTGGTGCACTAAGTATTGTTGTGAACTTGCGAAATCACAGCACTATGTATGTATGGACAGAAGAACCTATCAGCTACACTATATCACTATCTAACACTATCTCCCACTAACTATCTGTATTTTATATATAAGCTAACTATCTAATGTAATGACACAGGAAAGCAGAGAGCACTGCAATAACACTGCTGTCTCTATCAGATCTGCAAAATACTGCATACAAGGGCTGCTGGGGAGGTTCTTATATAGTAAGGGGGTAGGCAACTGTCCTATTGGTTGCTAGGGATGTTGCTAAGCTCAGACAAAGACATTGCAGCCTTCTCATTGGCCCACAAGCAAGAAGGGAGGTTACTGTTGAAAAAAAAATCTAAAATATTCGAAATTACGAATATATATCACTATATTCTAAATATTCACAAATTCTCGAAGTGCCAATATTTGCGATTAAAATTCGTTATTCGAATATTCACGCCCAACACTACTCCTGACATCACCTAAAAAGGTAGTGAAGTCTTTGGCAAACACATGAACAGCATTCTCAAAAGGCAACTATGGGAAATGGCAACACAAATGAACAGCCAATACAACCTTTCACAACAGCCTATATTAAACTCCAGAGCAGCATTCAGAGTTCTCCCACCATGCATTTCTTAATGTTTATATAACAAAAGGAAAAAGGGTCAAAATTGTATAAAGTTCCCCATTAACACATTGTCTAATGTTTGCATAAGGAATGTCCTGGAGGCTTTCATACTGGGATTCCTAGTCTTTCCACCGGGCACTGTATAGGTAGGAAACAACTAACTGCCCCCATCCCCTCCTCCACATTATAGAAGCTCAGCTAAGTTACTAGAGGTGTGTCTTTTAATATAGATAGATGTGTCACGGACGTTCCTGCAACAGGTGGCAGGAGATCGGTGACACTGGCAACACGTGGTTTGACCTGACATGTTTTCCTTTTGGATCAAATTACGCCGTTGTTGTTTCTGGTGCTTGCCGCATCTTCTTTTCCCAGGTGTGGCTATTAGGGTCATTTAACCTTCTCTATTTAGTGTTGTTACTCCCACTATGCTGTACGGTTTATAGCTTCAGTTTGAGTTGTGGATAGCTGGTGTGTGGATCTCGGCTTCCTGGTGCTTCCATAGACACTTGAAGTTAAGTGTTTTCTTTTGTATTTTGTTTGGGTTATTGTCACAACCAGACAGCTGAGAAGCTCTGACAGAAGCCTTTCAGAACCTCCTCCTTGAGTTTTCTTGGTTTTGGTTTTCAGTTCCTCATCTCGTTAGCCTCTCTCAGCTGTCATGTAGTTGGACTGATTGCATCCCTTTAAATTCCTCCCCATAATGCATTAGTGTGCGGTTTATACAGCTTCCTGGAGTGTGTGTGCATGCTGATCCTATTTCCCAGTCTTCTACAAGTTAAGTGTTGTACATTAATTTGTGATTTTCTGTTTGCTGGATCCCAGGTGACCCTGACTCCCTCCGTGTCTAGTGTAGGGAGCCGGTGGTCGTGTCCCTTCACTATTGTAGGGTGTTCAGGTGTTATATAGTCGAGGTACGAGGATATGCGATCGTCCACCATTGGGATAATCGCATAGGCTGAGCAGTCAGGGAGAGTGCCAGGTCTGATGCAGGGGTCTCCCTTTTGTTCCTTAGTTTTGGATCCAGTGAGTCATATATTCATTTTGCATTGTCTTGTTTCCTGTACACCTTCCGTGACATTATAAACCGCCAAAACCGTCTCAAGCATGGATCCGGTTTCACTTCTGACTGAACGCTTCCAGGGTCTTTCATTGGAGGTAGCTGATCTCCGTAAGACTCTTTCTCAGTTTCTAGTGACCGGTTTAGCTTGCGTTCATGGAGTTTGTTCTGAGCCTAAGATCTCGCTCCCGGATACGTTCTCCGGGGGTAGTGAGAATTTTGTGCGTTTCAAAGAGGCTTGCAAACTCCATTTTTGCCTTCTTCCCCATTCCTCTGGTGATGAGGAACGGAGGGTGGGGATCATTATATCGCTGCTCAGGGGTAACGCTCAGTCGTGGGCCTTTTTGCTGCCGGTGGGGGCACGGCCCCTCCGTTCATTGGATGAATTCTTTTTAGCCCTGGGTCAGATATATGATGATCCGGATCGTGTTGCTTTGGCTGAGTCTAGACTACGTCTGTTATGCCAGGGTAAACAATCCGCAGAGATATACTGCTCAGAATTTCGGAGATGGGCAGCTGATACTGGTTGGAATGATGCTGCACTCCGAAGTCAAGTTTGCCATGGTCTTTCAGAGGGATTGAAAGATGCATTTGCCTTTCATGAGAGGCCCATCTCCTTGGACTCTGCTATGTCTCAGGCCGTTCGTATTGACAGGCGTCTTAGAGAGAGAGGAGAGATCTCTCCTTCCTGTCATACTCAGTCCCAGGACAGTGCAGAGGTCCCATTCTGTGCGCAGGGGTCTCAGTCGCTGTCAGCCCCTTCTGAGCAGGAGCCAATGCAGCTGGGGTTGATTGCCTCTGACAATAGAAGATTCAGCCCGCATGGGAAGGTTTGTTTTTGTTGTGGAGGTATAAATCATTTGGCAAATGTTTGTCCCTCTAGGAGATTCAGGCAGTTTTCTGGGAGTAATAAAGAAACAAACAGGAAAAAATCTATTAAAAATGTTCCATCTGTTACTATTGGCAGGGTTGAGGCGGAAATTGAAGGTTTTCCGTTTGCTTGTAGTTCCCGTTTTGTCCTGCCTGCCAGGGTGGCGCTAGAGAGCAAGAACATTTTTGGTGAGATTTTTGTAGATAGTGGAGCAGCTGTCAATCTCATTGATAATCATTTTGCGATAACTCATGGTTTCCAGGTGTGCACTTTGGGAAAGGATATTCCTGTTTTTGCTATTGATTCCGCTCCACTTTCTCAGAAATCATTAAAGGGCATAGTTCACAATATTCGTTTAATTGTGAGTGATACTCATGTTGAGGATGTGTCATGTTTCGTCCTTAGCGGATTACCTACTCCTCTTGTGTTGGGGCTACCCTGGCTCACTAAACATAACCCCACCATTGATTGGCAAGCGAGGCAAATAAATGGTTGGAGTGACTTTTGCAGAGAGAATTGCCTCACGACATCTGTTTCTGAGATTTCTACTAAGACTGTACCACCTTTTCTCTCTGAATTTTCGGATGTCTTCTCTGAGAGTGGAGTTCAGGATTTGCCCCCACACAGGTAGTACGATTGCCCTATTAATCTCATCCCAGGCGCCAAGCTGCCTAAATCTCGTTTATACAATCTTTCCCAACCTGAAAGGGTCGCTATGCGTGCTTATATCTCGGAGAGTCTGAGAAAAGGACACATACGACCCTCAAAGTCACCTGTTGCCGCTGGTTTTTTCTTTGTTAAGAAAAAAGATGGTTCTTTAAGACCTTGTCTGGATTTCAGGGAGCTGAACAGTATCACTATTCGTGACCCTTATCCGCTTCCTCTGATCCCGGACCTGTTTAACCAGATTGTTGGGGCTAAAGTCTTTTCCAAATTAGATCTAAGAGGGGCATACAACCTGGTCAGGGTCAGAGAAGGAGACGAATAGAAGACGGCCTTCAATACCCCTGAGGGCCATTTTGAGAATTTGGTTATGCCTTTTGGTTTGATGAATGCCCCAGCCGTTTTTCAGCATTTCGTGAACAGCATTTTTTATCATTTAATGGGAAAATAAGTATTAGTGTATTTGGATGACATTTTGATTTTTTCTCCTGATTTCAAAACTCATAAGGAACACTTACGTCAGGTCTTGCTCATCCTGCGGGAGAATAAATTATACGCGAAACTGGAAAAATGTGTGTTTGCGGTTCCAGAAATTCAATTTCTGGGGTTTCTTCTCTCCGCTTCTGGTTTTCGCGGGTGGGTGCGGTCTTGTCTCAGGGTTCCTCTCCTGCCAAATGGCGACCGTGTGCCTTTTTCTCGAAGAAACTCTCCTCCGCAGAGAGAAATTACGATGTGGGAGATAGGGAATTGTTGGCCATCAAGTTGGCTTTTGAGGAATGGCGCCATTGGCTAGAGGGAGCCAGACACCCTATTACCGTATTTACTAACCATAAAAATCTGGCCTACTTGGAGTCAGCCAAGCGTCTGAACCCGAGACAGGCCAGATGGTCTTTGTTCTTTTCAAGGTTTAATTTTGTTGTCACGTTCCGCCCTGGGGTTAAGAATGTGAAGGCAGATGCCCTGTCACGTTGTTTTCCGGGAGGTGGGAATTTTGAAGACCCGGGTCCCATTTTGGCTGAAGGTGTGGTGGTCTCTGCTCTTTTTCCTGAATTGGAGGCAGAGGTGCAGGCAGCCCAGTCAGAGGCTCCTGATCTTTGTCCTCCTGGGAGGTTGTTTGTGCCTCTTGCTTTAAGACACAAGATTTTTAAGGAACACCACGATACGGTCCTTGCTGGGCACCCGGGGGCAAGAGCCACACTGGATCTCATCGCTCGGAGATTCTGGTGGCCTGCGCTTCGTAAGTCGGTTGAGGGTTTTGTGGCAGCCTGCGAGACTTGCGCTCGTGCCAAAGTCCCCCATTCACGACCATCAGGTCCTCTCCTTCCCTTACCCATTCCTTCCCGTCCTTGGACACATCTGTCCATGGACTTCATAACGGACCTACCTCGTTCCTCGGGGAAGACTGTGATTCTGGTGGTGGTGGACCGTTTTAGCAAAATGGTGCATTTCATCCCTTTTCCTAGTTTGCCCAATCTTAAGACGCTGGCGCAGGCATTTATTGATCACATTGTCAAATTGCATGGTATTCCTTCAGACATAGTCTCTGATAGGGACACGCAGTTTGTTTCCAGATTCTGGAAGGCTTTCTGTTCTCGCTTGGGGGTTCGGTTGTCATTCTCTTCTGCTTTCCACCCGCAGTCGAATGGCCAGACAGAGCGCGTCAATCAGAATCTGGAGACATATCTGCGCTGTTTTGTGGCGGAGAATCAGGAGGATTGGTGTTCTTTTTTGTCCTTTGCTGAGTTTGCTTTAAATAACCGTCGTCAGGAGTCCTCTGATAAGTCACCATTTTTTGGTGCATATGGGTTTCATCCGCAGTTTGGGACTTTCTCTGGAGAGGGGTCTTCTGGTTTACCTGATGAGGACAGATTCTCCTCGTCTTTGTCATCTATTTGGCAAAAGATTCAGGATAATCTAAAGAGCATGAGTGAGAGATATAAGCATGTGGCAGATAAGAGACGTGTGCCTGGTCCGGACCTGAATGTTGGTGATCTGGTGTGGTTGTCTACCAAGAATATCAAATTGAAGGTTCCCTCCTGGAAGTTGGGTCCTAGGTTTATTGGGCCTTACAAAATCCTGTCTGTCATCAATCCTGTTGCCTACCGTCTTGATCTTCCTCAGACTTGGAAGATCCATAATGTTTTTCATAAGTCCTTATTGAAACCTTATGTTCAACCCATTGTACCCTCGCCTTTGCCTCCTCCTCCGATTATGGTTGATGGGAATCTTGAATTTCAGGTCTCTAGGATTGTGGATTCTCGTCTTGTCCGCGGTTCTCTCCAGTACCTTGTTCATTGGGAGGGTTATGGTCCTGAGGAGAGGATGTGGGTCCCAGTGACGGACATTAAGGCCACTCGTCTCATCAGGGCTTTCCATAGGTCCCATCCTGAGAAGGTAGGCTCTGAGTGTCCGGAGTCCACTCGTAGAGGGAGGGGTACTGTCACAACCAGACAACTGAGAAGCTCTGACAGAAGCCTTTCAGAACCTCCTCCTTGAGTTTTCTTGGTTTTGGTTTTCAGTTCCTCATCTCGTTAGCCTCTCTCAGCTGTCATGTAGTTGGACTGATTGCATCCCTTTAAATTCCTCCCCATAATGCATTAGTGTGCGGTTTATACAGCTTCCTGGAGTGTGTGTGCATGCTGATCCTATTTTCCACACTTCTACAAGTTAAGTGTTGTACATTAATTTGTGATTTTCTGTTTGCTGGATCCCAGGTGACCCTGACTCCCTCCATGTCTAGTGTAGGGAGCCGGTGGTCGTGTCCCTTCACTATTGTAGGGTGTTCAGGTATTATATAGTCGAGGTACGAGGATATGCGATCGTCCACCATTGGGATAATCGCATAGGCTGAGCAGTCAGGGAGAGTGCCAGGTCTGATGCAGGGGTCTCCCTTTTGTTCCTTAGTTTTGGATCCAGTGAGTCATATATTCATTTTGCATTGTCTTGTTTCCTGTACACCTTCCGTGACAGTTATTTTGTGTGTTGCATTTCCCTGTCATTGTATTAAGGCCTGAGGGAGACTCCTGTTCGTCCTTCCTTTTGGAAGAACAGGTTGTCTCAGTCCTGACATTGGTACCAGGGTCCTATAAGGTGAGTTAGGACTTTAGGTATTTCTGTGAATGAACTCACCTACCTCTGGGGTCTGTTCATACTGGTAGTTATAGATTAAAAAAAAAATAAAAAAAAATGGAGTCCAAAGTAATGGAATTTAATCCAGATGCAACGTTCGGCTTAGATAGCCTTTGTCAAGCATATATATTTTTTTATCTATATGTACTCTGGATTGGGGGCTTTTTACCACCCCCTGGAGACGTGCACCCACTACATTGATGCCAAGGAGTGCTGTTCATCCCTGTATTGCTACATACTGGTAGTTAGTCAGGACTTTGATTAGAGTTTTACTAGGATGTGTCAATCTTCCTTCCATAGTTTCCAGGCCTTATTCCCTCACCCCTTTCCCTCCCATGTTCGGTGTGGTTTTCCCTCCGACACCCGAACGTGTCAAAATGATAGACAGATAGATAGATAGATGATATAAAGAAGATAGATAGATGATGATAGATTGATCAATAAATGATAGAAAGAAGATAGATTATGACAGATCGATAGATAGATGATATAAAGAAAATAGATGATGATAGATCAATAGATATATAGTCTATCTATCTTCTTTCTTTCGATAATCTATATTATATAGATTATCAAAAGATAGATAGATTTGACATGAAAACCCATGTTTCTTGAAGCTGTACTGTGTATGGTTTATGGCTTACCCTTCTCCGGTAGAAGGTGAAGTCTCTGTACAGTAAATCACTATGAGCTGATTTTCCTTTATTTACTCTCCAGTTATTATACACCGGAGGTTGAAGGCTTTGAAGTTGAAGAATCTCACATAAGGAATCAGGTTCTCTCCACGTCCAGGGCTCTGCAGTCATTTTTCAGTAAGTCACACCACCGGGAGTCCTGGGGGGAAAGGCAGCGACTCTCTCACGTTCTGTGCTTCGCTCATTACAGATTTGTTTTTCTTTCTGTGGAGCCCGAACTTGTGCTGCAGGAAACGGAAATAAATGGCAGTTAAACGAAAGGCACATGAGTGTGAGCTCAGATGCTGAACAGGAATATAGAGCACAATGTAAGTGAGCTGAGCAATTCCCGACCAGAGCGATATATGGGTTGGTGTTCATTTTTCCCAGTCTCCGAAAAAACAAATCTGCCATTTTGCGCAGCAGTAGTCTGGCATTGGAAGTATTACACTGACGAGCAAAAGGGAAACAATGTTTTGCGTTTTTGACTTTCAGGCTCCATATCTCACCATCCACTACAGCTTCGAGCATAAGACTACTATCATTTTATAGACAATTATCTTGGCTATCTCGTACATAAATTGGACTTGCAACTATTTAGCATATGATTAGTTATGCAGATTCTTGTCATGTAACTGCATTGTTACTGTTTTGCTCCTAAAATTCTAAACTTAAATTTTTATTATTTTGTAAATCCACCTCTGGCTCTCAGCACTGCCTGAATCCTTCTGGGCATGCTCTCTATTAGATTCAAGCATGTCTCGACCGAAATCTGTTCCCAGGTCTCTTCTACACGTTCCCAAAGTTGGTAAATACTGGTAGACTCATTTGGGTATGAATACAGCTCTTTCTTCAACTCTACCCACAAGTGTTTGATTAGGTTGAAGTCTGGGGACTGTGGGGGAAAATCCAGCACCTCCACTTCATTGTCAATGAACCATTTCTTCGCCAGTCTCGACGTATGCTTTGGGTCGTTGTCCTGCTAGAACACTATGTCGTCCTTTTCATACCCGTAATACAGAAGTGTACAAAGTAACTCGTCTTGAAGGATTCTCACATATAGCTCAGCATTGAGACCACCATCGATCCTGGTCAAGTATCAAATGCCTTTGGTTGTGAAACAACCCCATATCATCAGGCTTCTTCCACCAAATTTGACAGTTCCTTCAATTTCTCGATCTGTTAGCCCCCTTTTCCATTGTTCCTTTCAGACCTGTTTGCACCCATCAGAGCCCAGTCTATTAACTTTTGTCTCATCGCTCCAAATCACCGGTTTCCAGCTTCTACTGTCCACTATTTGTATTTTTTTGCAAGCTCGAGATATAGAGCCTGAAAGTCAAAAGTTCAAAACATTGTTACCCTTTTGCTCGTCAGCGTATCTCAATTAAATGCAGCCAGATGGTGCAGAAACCACAATATTGTCATCTTGAAGCTATCACCAAAATAATATGGCATGCAATGTCATGGATGAGTCCATGAGAAAACTCCCCTGTGTGCCTCCACATAAATTCAGAGACATATAGAGGTAAAGTATGGTCTCCTAGTTTGGTACACCATGGATTTATAATAGGGGAATGTTTATGAGGCCTAATTGTTACCAAATTTTTGCTAAAAATTGTAATAAAAATGTTAAAGCGACTTTCCAGGAAAATAGTAAAAAGGGGTGGCACTTGGGAAAAATTGAAGGTCTTTATTAGGTTGCCTCTTTCATTTGGGTTATATGTCGAGGTCCTAGCAGCAGCCATTACGAGCTGCCTAGCAACTTGTATAAGGAGCAACTCTCTACATGAGGTATTTCCTGTATTGATAGATTACCGACTGACTCATAAAATTTGTTCATCAACATTAAGAAGAAGAAGTCACCAGAATAAAGACCTCCATGGATCTCTAAAGCAACCAAGGACCACTACCTCTGAGGATAAACCGCATGTCTACATTTTTCAAGGAAGGTCATTTTTCGAAAATGACAGAAGTTTGCAACCTGAGGAGTCTTACTAAGGTTTCATACATGCTGTAGAACTGTGTTATGGGGCCAGAATGATGGAACATGGAGTTCCTATGGTTCTTCACTACTGTATGTTGTCACCTGTACTCTATGGTTGAGATTAATTATGAGGGGAATTATTAATCAGTTTAGCAGGAGTCTGCTCTCCCATAACTTGCACCCAATTTATCAAACCTCACACAACATTTGATAAATTTGGTACATCTTTAAGTCTAACCATTCTGTTTTGAGATGTTACTCTACTTTCTACGCCACCACTTTAGTAGAGTAAGTTTGTTTGTGACTTTTAAACAGTTGCAGTTGATAACTCTGGCTTATATCAGCTCGACCAGGCTCACCACCCCACTTCCCCACCCACTTTTCAAAAATGAAGCAAGTGGTGTAAAAATGCAAAATGTGGTACGTTTTTTGATTAAATAATCCCAAAAAGTCACAAAGCCCTATTTGGCGGCTCTTTGTAGATAACATTCTGGAGTGCAGGCTGTGATAAATGCTGATGTATAATGCCTCTGTAAGTTTGTATGAAACCATATGGAACATATTATGGGAATCCGATACAAAAACCTCCAGAGAACTAAAAGGTTGCATAGCCGTTATGCACTAGTGTTGATCACGAATATTCGAATTGCGAATTTTAATCGCGAATATCGGCACTTCGAGAATTTGCGAATATTTCGAATTTCGCAAAATATATTCGTAATTGCGAATATTCGATTTTTGTGAAAATACCAGTTCATGCGAATTTTATGCGATTTTTTGCAATCAAGAAAATAATGCCTGGAGATCATGAATTTGTGAATTCTCGAATATATGGCGAATATTCGCCCAAATATTCGCGAAATATCGCAAATTCGAATATTGCCCCTGCCGCTCATCACTATTATGCACAAGTAATTTTTTTACTTTTAACTAGAGAGGATTGCTGTTAAAAACATTCATAACATGTATAAAAGCTCCTTCCCCAAACATAAAGAAGCCTCAGACCTTTGTATCTTAAAAGGATTCTGTCAGCAGTTGTGACCATGCTAAACTGCTGACAGCACTACTTAGGGGCTGGGGAAAGCAAGACAGACATACCTTTAGTGGCTCTTTTCCTAACAGGAGTAGTGAGAATATGAAGTTTTATTCTGCCAGTTTTTTCCTTGCAAGTGCCCAGGGCAGAACTTCACAGTGAAGTGCTCTCTGTTCTCTACCTTGAGCTGATTCACACAAAGCTCTTCCCCTTTTGCTCTAAGTGACAGCTGTAGTGATCTCCTGGTTGGATGGTACATCTGTCACTCAAAACAGAGAAGAGGGGCTGTTGAAGGGGTTGTCCAACAGTATAAATACCCCCACAATGCCTGGGCCCCTCCTATAGAAGATACTTACCTGATCCCTGAATTCCTCCGGATCCCTGCACGGCCACCGCTGCATCACACCATTGCGTGGATCAAAACACCGGCGATGGGGGATGCAGCCAATAACAGGCCACGACGGTGACCAGACCCCTTGCATCATGAGTGCCCACAGATGAGAAAGCATGTACAACATGATATGTTCCCTTTAAAAGGTAAAATTAAAATTGTGACTGCAGGTGAGCTCAGTCTCCTAGATGAAGCCACTTGTTCCAGAACTGAAATCTCCTTCTGCTAGGAGCTGGAGTAGATATCTCATGTAATGTGTCAGGACATGGATATCCTATGCACAGCCCTCGTGCTTTTGCCCACACCCCATCCATTTTTGGAAAAGTCTAAAATTTTGTTGCAAACCGGCAAAATTGTGTTAATTGGTCTAATGAAGTGTTCTGATTTACTGTATTGCACACTTGAAAGTTTTGTATGGATACGTTAACAATCCTGACCCCCTAGTTTAGTGAGAGTGTGTGCTAGCTGAGAAAGAGAGAGGAGCTACGTGTGCTCACTCCTCAGAAAAGTAGGCCTAGAGAATCACCACCTCTGAGACTTTTAATGCAAGAAAGTCATTGCTGCATCAAAGTACTTCCGAAATAGAGAAGAGAGAGAATATTAGAGGTCCAGAATCTGCAAGACCGTGAAGGGGAGTCGGTCAGTAGTGATGAGCGGGAGGTGCCATATTCGATTTCGCGATATTTCGCGAATATTCGAATGAATATTCGTGTTATATTCGTCGAAATCGAATATTCGTAATTATTCCAATTATCGCGAATAATATACGAATAAAAATTTTCGCGTATTGCGATTATTTATCTTGATAGTATAAGGCAACGTTCCTATGCTAATTGACAATGGCTAGGCTAATATGTGTATTTTACGAAATTTCGTAATATTGCTCTAACTTCGTCTTTTCGAAATTTCGTAATATTGCTCTAACTTCGTCTTTTAGAATATTCGTAATATTCTAATAGACGAAGTTAGAGCAATATTAAGAACATTTGCAAAAGCCGAAATTGCGATGCGAGTAATATAATACGAAATAATCGCATGAAGATTTCAATTTAGCATTGCTTTATTCCATATTCTAGCCTAGTATGGAATATAGCAGTGCTAAATTAGCACTGCTATATTCCATACTAAGCTAGAATATGGAATATAGCAGTGCTAAGTTGAAATCTTCATGCGATTATTTCGTATTATATTATTCGCATCGCAATTTCGACTTTTTCAAATGTTCTTATTATTGCTCTAACTTCGTCTTTTCGAAATTTCGTAATATTCTGAAAGACGAAGTTAAAGCAATATTACGAATATTCTAAAAGACGAAGTTAGAGCAATATTACGAAATTTCGTAAAATACACATATAGATTGTAATTTAGCTTATATAGTGCTATAATCCCTTTTTTTTCATCTAAGTTTTTTTTTGCCTCTTCTGAACTTAAGTTTTGTAAAATATGTACACTATTAAAAAATATTACTATAGCAGTATATTAGCTTAAATACAATCTATGTGTATTTTACGAAATTTCGTAATATTGCTCTAACTTCGTCTTTTCGAAATTTCGTAATATTGCTTTAACTTCGTCTTTCAGAATATTACGAAATTTCGAAAAGACGAAGTTAGAGCAATAATAAGAACATTTGAAAAAGTCGAAATTGCGATGCGAATAATATAATACGAAATAATCGCATGAAGATTTCAACTTAGCACTGCTATATTCCATATTCTAGCCTAGTATGGAATGTAGCAGTGCTAACTTAGCACAGCTATATTCCATATTAGGCTAGAATATGGAATATAGCAGTGCTAAGTTGAAATCTTCATGCGATTATTTCGTATTATATTACTCGCATCGCAATTTCGGCTTTTGCGAAATTTCGTAAAATACACATATAGATTAGATTGTAATTTAGCTAATATTGAATATAGCAGTAAGTTGAAAACGCCACTGACTGGAGCAGCCAGGAAGCCAGGAATCCAAAGGACAGGTAAGAACAACTTTAGGGAAGTGGGAAAGGAAAAAATTATAATAATAATAAAAAAAAAAAAAAGACGAATATTCGAATTCGCGAATATATAGAACGATATTCTAAATATTCGCGAAATCTCGAAATTGCGATATTCGAGAAAAAAATTCGCGATTCGAATATTCGCGCTCAACACTATCGGTCAGTAAGGCACTGTGCTTGTTTAAGGCTGTCAGAGATTTTACTGCATTGAGAGGGACCTTGCTAATACACCCTTCCACATTTTGATAAGTATCTTCATCCTGTACACCTCAGCCTGGGAAATACAGATGCATTTTGCAAGAATCTAGTTGCCAGTCTTAGATTCTGCAGAGAAAGAGAGAGAGACACACAGAGAGAAGTACTCCAACCACCACCATTGCTGCTATACATATATTGTTATTGGGGAAGATTTGCACTGTAATGTTCCTGGAACTATGCTTTTATACTGATGATTGAAAAGCTCCAGCTGATAATGATGAGTCATGAATAGAGTTGAGCGAACACCTGGATGTTCGGGTTCGGCCGAACTTCCCGGAAATGTTCGGGTTCGGGATCCGAACCCGATCCGCACTTCGCCCCGAACCCCATTGAAGTCAATGGGGACCCTAACTTTTCGGCACTAAAAAGGCTGTAAAACAGCCCAGGAAAGGGCTAGAGGGCTGCAAAAGGCAGCAACATGTAGGTAAATCCCCTGCAAATCCCCAGGCTTCACGTCACCCACCACTGTAACAGTCCATTGTCATATATTTAGGCCCTGGCACCCAGGCAGAGGAGAGAGGTCCCATAACACAGAATCTGGCTTCATGTCAGCAGAGAATCAGTCTTCATATCATAGCAGAGAATCATGCTTCATGTCACCCACCACTGTAACAGTCCATTGTCATAAATTTAGGCCCCGGCACCCAGGCAGAGGAGAGAGGTCCCATAACACAGAATCTGGCTTCATGTCAGCAGAGAATCAGTCTTCATATCATAGCAGAGAATCATGCTTCACGTCACCCACCACTGTAACAGTCCATTGTCATAAATTTAGGCCCTGGCACCCAGGCAGAGGAGAGAGGTTCCATAACACAGAATCTGGCTTCATGTCAGCAGAGAATCAGTCTTCATATCATAGCAGAGAATCAGGCTTCACGTCACCCACCACTGTAACAGTCCATTGTCATAAATTTAGGCCCTGGCACCCAGGCAGAGGAGAGAGGTCCCATAACACAGAATCTGGCTTCATGTCAGCAGAGAATCAGTCTTCATATCATAGCAGAGAATCATGCTTCACGTCACCCACCACTGTAACAGTCCATTGTCATAAATTTAGGCCCTGGCACCCAGGCAGAGGAGAGAGGTCCCATAACACAGAATCTGGCTTCATGTCAGCAGAGAATCAGTCTTCATATCATAGCAGAGAATCATGCTTCACGTCACCCACCACTGTAACAGTCCATTGTCATAAATTTAGGCCCAGGCAGAGGAGAGAGGTCCCATAACACAGAATCTGGCTTCATGTCACCAGAGAATCAGTCTTCATATCATAGCAGAGAATCATGCTTCACGTCACCCACCACTGTAACAGTCCATTGTCATAAATTTAGGCCCTGGCACCCAGGCAGAGGAGAGAGGTCCCGTAACAGAGAATCTGGCTTCATGTCAGCAGAGAATCAGTCTGCATGTCATAGCAGAGAATCATGCTTCACGTCACCCACCACTGTAACAGTCCATTGTCATAAATTTAGGCCCTGGCACCCAGGCAGAGGAGAGAGGTCCCATAACACAGAATCTGGCTTCATGTCAGCAGAGAATCAGTCTGCATGTCATAGCAGAGAATCAGGCTTCACGTCACCCAACATTTGAACAGTCCATTGTCATATATTTAGGCCCCGGCACCCAGGCAGAGGAGAGAGGTCCCGTAACAGAGAATATGGCTTCATGTCAGCAGAGAATTAGTCTGCATGTCATAGCAGACAGAGAATCAGGCTTCACGTCACCCAACATTGGAACAGTCCATTGGCATATATTTAGGCCCCGGCACCCAGACAGAGGAGAGAGGTCCCGTAACAGACAATCTGTCTTCATGTCAGCAGAGAATCAGTCTGCATGTCATAGCAGAGAATCAGGCTTCACGTCAGCCACCAGTGCAACAGTCCATTGTCATATATTTAGGCCCAGCACCCAGGCAGAGGAGAGAGGTCCCGTAACAGAGGATCTGGCTTCATGTCAGCAGAGAATCAGTCTGCATGTCATAGCAGAGAATCAGGCTTCACGTCAGCCACCACTGCAACAGTCCATTGGCATATATTTAGGCCCAGCACACAGGCAGAGGAGAGAGGTCCCGTAACAGAGAATCTGTCTTCATGTCAGCAGAGAATTAGTCTGCATGTCATAGCAGAGAATCAGGCTTCACGTCAGCCACCAGTGCAACAGTCCATTGTCAGATATTTAGGCCCAGCACCCAGGCAGAGGAGAGAGGTCCCGTAACAGAGAATCTGGCTTCATGTCAGCAGAGAATTAGTCTGCATGTCATAGCAGAGAATCAGGCTTCACGTCACCCAACATTGGAACAGTCCATTGGCATATATTTAGGCCCCGGCACCCAGACAGAGGAGAGGTTCATTCAACTTTGGGTTGCCTCGCAATATAATGGTAAAATGAAAATAAATATAGGATTGAATGAGGAAGTGCCCTGGAGTACAATAATATATGGTTATGGGGAGGTAGTTAATGTCTAATCTGCAAAATGGATGGACAGGTCCTGTGGGATCCATGTCTGGTTCATTTTTATGAACGTCAGCTTGTCCACATTGGCTGTAGACAGACGGCTGCGTTTGTCTGTAATGACGCCCCCTGCCGTGCTGAATACACGTTCAGACAAAACGCTGGCCGCCGGGCAGGCCAGCACCTCCAAGGCATAAAAGGCTAGCTCTGGCCACGTGGACAATTTAGAGACCCAGAAGTTGAATGGGGCCGAACCATCAGTCAGTACGTGGAGGGGTGTGCACACGTACTGTTCCACCATGTTAGTGAAATGTTGCCTCCTGCCAACACGTTGCGTATCAGGTGGTGGTGCAGTTAGCTGTGGTGTGTTGACAAAAGTTTTCCACATCTCTGCCATGCTAACCCTGCCCTCAGAGGAGCTGGCCGTGACACAGCAGCCTTGCCGACCTCTTGCTCCTCCTCTGCCTTGGCCTTGGGCTTCCACTTGTTCCCCTGTGACATTTAGGAATGCTCTCAGTAGCGCGTCTACCAACGTGCACTTGGACTCGCGCATCTTTCTATCACGCTCCAGTGCAGGAAGTAAGGTGGGCACATTGTCTTTGTACCGTGGATGCAGCAGGGTGGCAACCCAGTAGTCCGCACACGTTAAAATGTGGGCAACTCTGCTGTCGTTGCGCAGGCACTGCAGCATGTAGCCGCTTATGTGTGCCAGGCTGCCCAGGGGTAAGGACAAGCTGTCCTCTGTGGGAGGCATATCGTCATCGTCCTGCATTTGCCCCCAGCCATGCACCAGTGATGGGCCCGAGCTGCGTTGGGTGCCACCCCGCTGTGACCATGCTTCACCCTCATCCTCCTCCACCTCCTCCTCATCCTCATCCTCCTAGTCCTCCAGTAGTGGGCCCTGGCTGGCCACATTTGTACCTGGCCTCTGCTGTTGCAAAAAACCTCCCTCTGAGTCACTTCGAAGAGACTGGCCTGAAAGTGCTAAAAATGACCCCTCTTCCTCCTCCTCCTCCTCCTCCTCCTGGGCCACCTCCTCTTCCATTATCGCCCTAAGTGTTTTCTCAAGGAGACATAGAAGTGGTATTGTAACGCTGATAACGGCGTCATCGCCACTGGCCATGTTGGTGGAGTACTCGAAACAGCGCAACAGGGCACACAGGTCTCGCATGGAGGCCCAGTCATTGGTGGTGAAGTGGTGCTGTTCCGCAGTGCGACTGACCCGTGCGTGCTGCAGCTGAAACTCCACTATGGCCTGCTGCTGCTCGCACAGTCTGTCCAGCATGTGCAAGGTGGAGTTCCACCTGGTGGGCACGTCGCATATGAGGCGGTGAGCGGGAAGGCCGAAGTTACGCTGTAGCGCAGACAGGCGAGCAGCGGCAGGATGTGAACGCCGGAAGCGCGAACAGACGGCCCGCACTTTATGCAGCAGCTCTGACATGTCGGGGTAGTTGTGAATGAACTTCTGCACCACCAAATTCAGCACATGCGCCAAACAAGGGATGTGCGTCAAACCGGCTAGTCCCAGAGTTGCAACGAGATTTTGCCCATTATCGGACACCACCAGGCCGGGCTTGAGGCTCACCGGCAGCAACCACTCGTCGGTCTGTTGTTCTATACCCCGCCACAACTCCTGTGCGGTGTGGGGCCTGTCCCCCAAACATATCAGTTTCAGATTGGCCTGCTGACGTTTACCCCGGGCTGTGCTGAAGTTGGTGGTGAAGGTGTGTGGCTGACTGGATGAGCAGGTGGAAGAAGAGGAGGAGGAAGCTGAGTAGAAGGAGGTGGCAACAGGAGGCAAAGAATGTTGCCCTGCGATCCTTGGCGGCGGAAGGACGTGCGCCAAACAACTCTCCGCCTGGGGCCCAGCTGCCACTACATTTACCCAGTGTGCAGTTAGGGAGATATAGCGTCCCTGGCCGTGCTTACTGGTCCACGCATCTGTGGCTAGGTGGACCTTGCCACAGATGGCGTTGCGCAGTGGACACTTGATTTTATCGGATACTTGGTTGTGCAGGGAAGGCACGGCTCTCTTGGAGAAGTAGTGCCGGCTGGGAACAACATACTGTGGGACAGCAAGCGACATGAGCTGTTTGAAGCTGTCTGTGTCCACCAGCCTAAATGACAGCATTTCATAGGCCAGTAGTTTAGAAATGCTGGCATTCAGGGCCAGGGATCGAGGGTGGCTAGGTGGGAATTTACGCTTTCTCTCAAATGTTTGTGAGATGGAGAGCTGAACGCTGCCGTGTGACATGGTTGAGATGCTTGGTGACGGAGGTGGTGGTGTTGGTGGTACATCCCCTATTTGCTGGGCGGCAGGTGCCAATGTTCCTCCAGAGGCGGAGGAAGAGGCCGAGGCGGCAGCAGCAGAAGAGGCCGAGGCGGAAGCAGCAGAAGAGGCCGAGGCGGCAGCAGCAGAAGAGTTAGCAGGGGGAGCCTGAGTGACTTCCTTGTTTTTAAGGTGTTTACTCCACTGCAGTTCATGCTTTGCATGCAGGTGCCTGGTCATGCAGGTTGTGCTAAGGTTCAGAACGTTAATGCCTCGCTTCAGGCTCTGATGGCACAGCGTGCAAACCACTCGGGTCTTGTCGTCAGCACATTGTTTGAAGAAGTGCCATGCCAGGGAACTCCTTGAAGCTGCCTTTGGGGTGCTCGGTCCCAGATGGCGGCGGTTAGTAGCAGGCGGAGTCTCTTGGCGGCGGGTGTTCTGCTTTTGCCCACTGCTCCCTCTTTTGCTACGCTGTTGGCTCGGTCTCACCACTGCCTCTTCCTCCGAACTGTGAAAGTCAGTGGCACGACCTTCATTCCATGTGGGGTCTAGGACCTCATCGTCCCCTGCATCGTCTTCCACCCAGTCTTGATCCCTGACCTCCTGTTCAGTCTGCACACTGCAGAAAGACGCAGCAGTTGGCACCTGTGTTTCGTCATCATCAGAGACATGCTGAGGTGGTATTCCCATGTCCTCATCATCAGGAAACATAAGTGGTTGTGCGTCAGTGCATTCTATGTCTTTCACCGCTGGGGAAGGGCTAGGTGGATGCCCTTGGGAAACCCTGCCAGCGGAGTCTTCAAACAGCATAAGAGACTGCTGCATAACTTGAGGCTCAGACAGTTTCCCTGGTATGCATGGGGGTGATGTGACAGACTGATGGGCTTGGTTTTCAGGCGCCATCTGTGCGCTTTCTGCAGAAGACTGGGTGGGAGATAATGTGAACGTGCTGGATCCACTGTCGGCCACCCAATTGACTAATGCCTGTACCTGCTCAGGCCTTACCATCCTTAGAACGGCATTGGGCCCCACCAAATACCGCTGTAAATTATGGCGGCTACTGGGACCTGAGGTAGTTGGTACACTAGGACGTGTGGCTGTGGCAGAACGGCCACGTCCTCTCCCAGCACCAGAGCGTCCACTAACACCACCACGACCATGTCCGCGTCCTTTACTAGATGTTTTTGGCCCAATGTATTGAATTCAAATTCAGGCCTTTTTTTAAAGACACCTAACACTATCTGGCTATCTATTTAGGTACCGTATTACACTAATACAGGCACAGCAGTAACCACAGATTTAGCTGACTATAAATTTGAGGCCTATTATTTAGGCGCTGGGTGACAGGTATACTTTTACAGACAGAATTAGACTGGGATATGCACAGTAGCGTGTGTGTGAAGTTATTGAGAATGACCCTATCTGCACCTTGAATCTAATATACCCTTTTAGGGATAAATTTAAAGTAGGCCTGATACAGCAGAAACCACTAATTTAGAGAATTGCTAAATTGGGAATTGTATTTCAACCCAGAACAAAAACTGTGCTTTGACGGACACTAAATAACTCGCCCAGCCACAGCAATAACCACAGATTTAGCAGACTACAAATTTGAGGCCTATTATTTAGGCGCTGGGTGACAGGTATACGTTTACGGACAGAATTAGACTGGGATATGGCCAAAAAATAACCACACTATTGATGGTTAAATGCACTTGGTGTGACAGCTTGAGCAACCACACTATTGAGGGTTAAATGTACTTGGTGACAAGCTCAGCTTGCCCCTGATGTCATATATGGCCAAAAATTAACCAGACTATTGATGGTTAAATGCACTTGGTGTGACAGCTTGACCCTGATGTAGGATTTAGCCAAAAAACAACCGCACTATTGAGGGTTAAATGCACTTGGTGACAGGCTCAGCTTGCCCCTGATGTAGTATATGGCCAAAAAATAACCAGACTATTGATGGTTAAATGCACTTGGTGTGACAGCTTGACCCTGATGTAGGATTTAGCCAAAAAACAACCACACTACTGAGGGTTAAATGCACTTGTTGGCAGCTTGTGCTGGCGCACCACAAGACACAAAATGGCCGCCGATCACCCCAGAAAAAAGTGACTGAAAAACACTCTGGGCAGCCTAAAAACAGTGAGCAATTCAATAGCAGCAGTTCAATCATCCACAGCTGCAGATCGATCTCTGAATGAAGTCTTTTGGAGGAGTTAATCAGCCTAATCTCGCCCTAACGTCGCAGCTGCAACCTCTCCCTATACTGATCAGAGCAGAGTGACGGGCGGCGCTATGTGACTCCAGCTTAAATAGAGGCTGGGTCACATGCTGCACTGGCCAATCACAGCCATGCCAATAGTAGGCATGGCTGTGACGGCCTCTTGGGGCAAGTAGTATGACGCTTGTTGATTGGCTGCTTTGCAGCCTTTCAAAAAGCGCCAAGAAAGCGACGAACACCGAACCCGAACCCGGACTTTTACGAAAATGTCCGGGTCCGTGTCACGGACACCCCAAAATTCGGTCGAAAGTTCGCTCATCCCTAGTCATGAATATTTGTGAGCTCCTGACTCTCCCCGCCTACCTGCTGCTGATTAACAGTTTGTTTCCATATGAATCAGCAGCAGGTGGGCAGGGGAGTGGCTATAGCTCTGAATTAAATATACGCTGGACTCGATGACATCACGCTGGACTCGAATCAGCTCATTAGCATGTGGCATGCGGCATCTTTGTGTGTATATTATGAGGTAACCATCTGTCACACCAGTAAGTGAATACATCTAAGGCACTTTTTAGTAGTTAATGATTGTATATAATTAGTTAGATTATAATCAAATATCCACATGACAGGTTCCCTTTAAACAGCAGAGGCCTGCTGCTAATGTTACAGCCTTTAGATGCCGTTTTCAAGTGTGATCAAGGGTAAAAAACCCAGAAGCACTCGCTTATGGTTTAAGACTGGCATCCCCGTGTGGCGATCAGTGATGCTGGTCATTATTTCTAATAGGCTGGGTCTCTATGAAGAGACCCAGCATATTAGAGCTGCAGTTCCTATGTTGGCCAGCAGGTGGCAGGCCAATATAGGAGATCAGCAATTAGAAAATTACTATACTCTTTAAGGGAGTATGGTAATATTCTCTAAAAAAAACTAAGCAGTGGACATTGTAGCGTCCTAGAGGGGCTACAAAAAAAAAAGTAAAAAAAAAAGTAAAAAAAAATATTACAAAAATATGAAAAAATATAAATCACTCCCCCTTTCCTTTAAAGGGGTTCTCCGGGCTTTTAATATTGATGACCTATCCTCAGTTAATCTGCATCGGGTGTCGGGTGTCGGACCCCCGCCGATCTGATATTGATGACCTATCCTGAGAATAGGTCATCAATATTAAAAGCCCGGGGAACCCCTTTAATCCTATAGAACTGTAAGAACTTCGAAAATTGCAGCCTGGGTAAGATCTGCCAGTCCATGCATGATAAAGACTGTGACTGTTGTGTTTATACTTTATTGCCACCACCACCTGCATTGACACAGCATAGTATTGCAGCACGCCCTTCCTGCACGGGGACCCTGCCTTGCATGAACCACCACCTCCCCCTAAATCCAATTGTGCCACCATCATCCTCCTCTGCCACTCCCATCCTCTCACCTCTCTCCCGGGTTTGCAGCATGGGATTTCTTCAAGACTGTACATGTCAGGATCATGAAGAAAATTCTGCAGTCTGACAGACTGTATTACTTGCCTACTGTTATAATTCGTTTTAGTTTTAGTGTTCCTTTCAGATTAATGTTCATCATGTTGAGTGCAGTTACTATTATGTCATTGATCTCTGCTATGTCCATTATGTCGAAAATGAAAAGCAAAGAGCAACAAGAGGGAACACAATAAAGACCCTAAGCTTCTCTCACTGGCCCAGCAGATGCATAATGACAATTTCAGACGTCAGTGCCCTATGTTTTTTTATTTGCTGACTATTTTCCAAATTTGTAGAACTGGATGCACAGACTGCGCTCCACTCTGCTGTTGCAGTCGTCAGGAACACTACTTGGGGTCCCTTAAAGTACATATTTTTCGTGATGCCAGTTGCAGTGAAGCAAAAAGGGCACAGGAAAATGTCCCTTTAAGTGTTGTGCGCGTGTCGCGGTGCTCCTATCTGGATACGCTGGAACCCCAGGCGTTGCCCTTCGAAAGCAGAAAAAGGGGGCAGTTAATGAAGGGGATGGAGAAATAAATTGAGTCCAGACCTTGCGATGTTGTTGATAACAGCTTTACTTGAATAAACATTCATCAGAAACAGTCTTCAAACTTTGTCTTGGTCCCAGCAGGCTTTGGCATTAACTGTGGCAGGCAAACTCCTCTCTGCTACATCAGTCTCTCTCAAAATTTTCTGTGCTGACAGGGTAGCTATGGAACTCAGCTTCTTCTTTATGCTGTACTTCACTTTGTAATCTTGTCTGTCTCTAACTTAGTCCAGTGAACACTTTACTCCTGGTCTCTGAAGCGTCAGGCTTCTGCCTCCATGTCCAGCTGAGCTGAAGGGGCTCAAGCTGGTCCAGACAGGGCTCGTCCAACAGGGACATGCTGCACACCCTCCCTTGGCAGGGGGAAAACTACAACTGACTCTAAACTAAACTCCTCCCTCCCTGCAGCCAGTGGGACACGCCCACCACACCACAGAGGGGGGTGTTAGAATGGAATAGAAAAGCTCCATTCTCTGTGAGATAGCTCTGCCGTGTTCGCTGCCACCTGGTGGTGAACCAGGCATATTACATGAGAACACAAACAGTTTCAAAAAAGAAGATGCACATTATATGAGACCTGGAAATTAATACATAGGGTGACATTAGGTTAACCATAGGATTCCCTCTGTCCCCTGACCATCCCTCCTGTGACTCAATTGCGGGGTACCAAGCAAGTGTCATGTTAGCTGACACCAAGTGAAGGCCTGCCACCTGCGTACTCCCATTACACCCTGCCAGAGGCTAATTAGGATGATGTCACAGTTACAACAAACTGCAATACAGAAGTATTGCAGTATATTGTAAAAGTGATTGCACAGTTTCTAGGGAGACTAAAAAATGTTTAATACAGTTTTTAAAAACACACAAATATTAAAAAGTAAAAAAAAAAACTTTCCAGTAATGTAAGCAAAATAAATCCATGTGTAAATTCATATATTAATTAAACACTCACAGTGCTGTGGGAATAACAGGAGGACATGCAGGTTTGGATAAGGGGAAATGTGCAGAAGGTGCCAAATTTTATTTTTTGCTTCATAAAGTAGACAAACATTTTAATTTTAAAGTCCTACAAGATTTAGGGTGTGACCTATGGATGGAGTCTAAATCATGTGATACTCTATGCTTACCAGCTCCGGTACTGCAGGATCCCCTACTGTGCCTGCGTATGAGCCTTTGAGATGCCTTTAGGGTTCTCTAATAAAAGATTACAATATACCCTCTCTTATGTCACTGGTCCCCCTTATTTTTTTTGCTTATTAGGTATTCAGTAACCTCATATTATTTTTTGTTGTGTTCTCGCACTGACCCCTCTGTTTTTAGTAGGAAATCATTGTGAATTCGGACCAGACCCTGTATTATATTTCATGCTTCTTATTGAGAATCACAATGAAATAAGATCCATTCCCTGCATAAATACAATCGAGTTCCCTGGAAGTTGCATCCTAAGGTTGACCCATGTCTTTGTTTTTCAAAGAAACTTTCTTTTAATTGCCTTAGATTTGATTTTTGGTCTTATCTTGATTTGAATTTTACAATAACAAACATTTTTTTGGCATTTTTAGATTTCCATTTCACCAAGTTAACCACGAGCTTTGAAATAGATCTGGAAAACTTTCCACTTTTCATGCACATGCTAAGTCACATGATTAATACAAATATATGAAAATAATAGAAATCTGATGCTCATTTCAATTAATTGTGCATAAATTGTTGGGAAGGGGCAGATTTTTTCCTGTATTAATTCTGTCTTTGCTTTCCAATTTTGTTAAAGGGGTTCTGTACCTTTTTATTACCGATGATCTACCCTTTGAATAGATCATGAGCAACTGATCGGCGGTGGTCTGACACTAGGGACCCCCGCGGATCAGTTGTTTGAGAAGGCAGTAGCGCTCACAGTAGCGCCACGGCCTTCTCTCCATTTTCCACAGGTCATATGAAGTCATGACTATGTACTTGACCTGGGTGTAAAATATGAAAAAATAAAAAAAAAGGCATGTGCTATTTTTGCCCAAAAATATTTGTGTAAACTATAACCCCCCCAAAAAGGTTTAGAGTTTCACTATATTTATCAAAGAACACATTTTATGACGCTATTGATAACTCTCCCCCGAAATGCTTTCTACAAACACATAGTATAGCTGAATGTTCTTCTAGACCCCGATTCCTTCAATGAGGTTTATTTGCCCCCTTACTGAGTTACTGCAGTCAATATTCTCTGCTGCTGGTTTAGTACTATGGAGTTGTTGTAATAGAAATCATATCTCTTTGCCTGACTTCTCGCTGAGCTTGGGGGTGAGCTTGTGTTTATGCACAGAAAGCAAACTGAAAAAAGCTAATCTGCAGCCTTAGATGGGTAAAAAGGTGGATTTCAAACTCTTCTAAATATTCCACATTTTTCAAACCAACACCTGTCACGGATGGTGTTGCAGAAAACAAGAAGTAACAAATAAAGATCCGACTGACTTGATCCCAAACTAAGGAACAAAAGGGTGAGCCCTATTAAAGCCCTATAGCTCTCCCTGACTGCTCAGCCCATGCAAAGATCTCTGTGATAGAAAGTTGCATGTCCACGTACCTAGACTGAGTGACACCTGAAAACCCTAAAATAGTGAGGGGACACGACCACCGGCTCCCTGCACTTAATACTGAGGGAGTCAGGGTCACCTAAAATCAAGCCAACAGGAAAACACAAATAAAGGGAAAGACTTAACTGAGAAACCAGCAGTAGTAAACTTCTAGCAGTGAGCACAATCCAGGAAGTAGTATAAACCGCAAAGTGAGGCAGTATGGGAGGGGATATAAAGGGAGGCAATCACTGCTAATAGATGACAGCTGGGAGAGGGAGAAGAGATGTCAAAGCGAAAACAAAACAAAAGAACATCATGCAGGAGGTACTGAAGAACGTCTATCAGAACTTCTCAGAGATCTGGCGGTGACGACACCTGAATCTGGATACTATTGAAATTGCAAGTAAGTTAAAATTTAGTATAGTCACTGGGGTATTCAATAAAATTGTAACGGGGTGCCGAAGGCGCACTCGGTCTCCCATCAGCCGCAGACCTGCTGCTTAGCTTCGGGAGCGAGGATCTGTGTTTGACCTTATTCCCAGGGCGGCTTTGCTAGCTGGGAGGCTCCCTGCTCCTAGGTCTGCCTTGAGCGCCGAGCTGATCACTCGGTGCTCGACTGGTCGGTCTGTCGGTCATGTAACGCTGGCCACGTCACATGACCCTCACTCCCCACTATAAATACAGGCAGCCTGCTGGCCGCAGGTTGCCTGTTAATTTAGGTTCCTGGCGTTTGTTGGATACCTGTATACTTACCTGATCCTGTTCCCTGACGATCCTTTGCCTGCTCCTCCTGTACTGCGCATCCCTCCTGGTATTTTGACCTCGCTTCCACCTGACTATTCTTTGCGGACTCCTTTGGTACTTCTCGACTCTCCTGGTATTTATGACCCCGGATTCTCCTGACCATTCTTTGCTTATCCCTCTGTACTGCATTGTCCTCTTGATTTGGACCCGGTCCGTTCACTATCCGTTATTTGTCTTGTCTGTCCTTCCCACACGTAACCTAAGTTAGGGACTGCCGTCCAGTTGTCCCCTGTCATCAGGACTCGTGAGGCAAGTAGGCAGGGCCAGGGGTGAGGGTGGAGCGCAGTGGTCACTATCCTCCCCCCTGTGTGTGTGTGTGTATGTGACCGTTACAAAAATCTATCCATTTAGTGTCACCTTATTTTTCTCTCCACATCAGCAAGATCGCTGAGGTGGTCGCACATGCTCAGTTTCACCCATCAACTGCCACCTGTCCTATCTATTGTTAGAAGCTGTGACGGTTGCAAAAGTAAAGCTAAAGCAGAAAGGGCATACCCCCTGAGAAAGGACTCCCCCCAAACTGTGACAGGAAGAGAGATGCAGCAGAGAGGACACGGACCCTGAGCTGTCATAAAAAGACAGCTGCCAGCCTGAAGAAAATTTAGCAGAGCAACTGTAGCAATGAATGGGGGAAGCTTTGGATCTAGCATTGTTATAAAGAGATAGTCATGTACTATATGATGTCCGGTTTTTATTTTTTTATTTAATTATGGGATAACCCCTTTAAGCGATATAGCTGGAGTGTTTAATAAAAGAATATCTAATAATTAGTGCAGCTAGTGTGCATTAGGGTCTTTATATTCAGGAAAATTCTATGCCTGTAACAAGCACAAATCAAGGATATGGCAAGTCGATGGGCACTTGTTGAGTTGCATTGACATGGAGCAATCATTACTGTTGTATATAGCCTAGCAGATAGTTTAAATATTGCACTGTTTTTATATATATATATATATATATATATATATATATATATATAAAACTCAATAGCACAGTATGCAGTAAGCTCATAAGCTCCCCCTAGTGGTGGATGCAGGAAGACAGACTTTAAAAAGTTTACTCTAGTCCATGTAGAAGGTTTGGAGCTCTGTATCAGAAAATTAAATTTCAGACTGCTATAAAGATTTAGTACTAACCAGTATAGATTTAAAAAAAAACTGCTTTAAATGGTGGACATTCACTTTCCGTCAGCACAGCGTGCAGGTGTTTCAGCCATCTGCTGTTCATCTTGCACGAGGTTACCTTGTGACATGTTAGGAGGTTAGCTTTTACATCACTGACTGGGGTGCATGCTATTAACCATGAACCTGCAGCTTCAATGTTTCATCTCACTCTGTCCCTATAGATTATAACAGTGCTAGAAGGTGGAAGCTTTAGTGAACGCTTTCATTGATATGGGATAACTCAATTCCTGGGTCTTTGACTCATGAGATTTTTATAATATTTTGCAAAGTTCACAGCTAATGTGAGAATAAGCAGGCTGACAGTGAATCCCTTCTACGAGGACCTGCATCTGTCACATAAATCATGTAGTTATATAGATAGTACTATAGGACAGAAGAGGTAATATACAAATCAGATCCAGCCAGCAAACAGGTTGTAAGGTCTGAAGCGTAACATGGACAAGGACAGTGAGGCTCTGAACTGAACCACCTTGCTGCCCCTATCTACTTGTAGTACAAGCCCTAAGTGGCAGGACCACAACTGGTCGATGGACCCTACACTACGAAGTGCAGAGGCGGACAACAAAACACACAGACAAACAAAACAAAAGGCAAAATTGACAGAAAATGGGTCAAACCCAGAAGAGCTACAAGGTTATAAAACATGAGGCAAAAAAGGGTGCAAGACAAGCCAAGGTAAAAATTGCAGGAAGTAATCAGGAACACAGGAACAAGGGTGTAATGGAGTAATGTTAGTGAGCCACACAAAAGGCTATGGTTTATAGACAAGGAGAGATTTAAATAGAGCGCCAGGTACCTGGACCAGAACCTGATTGGTCCAGTGGCCTGGCGCCCCAATAGGTCACAATACAAAACTAACAATTAACTGGGCACAAGCTCCTTACACCGATGCTGTTTGCTGTTGAAAATACTGATATTAATGAATAGGAACCAGTTTAACCCTTTAATGGGGGTAATCCCAACTGGACATTCAGTGTCAAAGACGGGGTCCCATTTCATGCTGCAGTGAATGAAGAAAGTTCCCTCCATTCACTTCTGTGGGAGTCATGAAAATAGTCAAGTAAGAGCACTTGACTGTTTTCTGAACTTGCTTAGAAGTGAATGGAGAGAGCCACTTAAATGCAGAGAGGCGCAAGACAGGGCCCCATTTTTAAAGGGGGTTACCGGTTTGCATGAACAACTTTTACAATAGTCATTTAGAGTACTTTCACACTAGCGTTGTTGGATTCCAGCAGGCAGTTCCGTTGCTGGAACTGCCTGCCGGATCCGGAAATCCATATGCAAATGGAGATCATTTGTTTCCGGTTCCGAATCTGGATCCGTCTGACAAATGCATTGAATTACCGGATCTATCTCTCCGGTGTCATCCGGAAAAAGGGATCCTGTATTTATTTTATTCACATTTTTAAAGGTCTGCGCATGCGCAGACCGGAAAACCGCATCCGTCAATGCGGCAATTTCCTGAACTTGTTACCGGATCCGGCATTAATACATTTCAATGGCAAGTGTTCCGGTATTTTGGCTGAAAAAATACCGCAGCATACTGAACGGATTGCTTTCCATTCAGAATGTTGTAATTTTGTAATATATTTCTTTACCTTTATTGCTCCCATCTCCTGTTCTAGGTGAGCAGTGTAAAAATGCAAAATGTCTGAAAATGTTTGAGCAAGTAAGCCTCTGAAGTCTCAAAGCCCTATTTTCAGATTTATATATAAAGACAGAATTCTGGAGTGCAGGGCTTGATTTTTTTTTTACCACTTTTTCAGAATAAAAATATTTTATTTTAAGCCATTAGATTTTTATGCTTCCATATTCCAAAAGTCACTACATTTTTATTTATTTTTTTGCTGCAGGTGCTTTGCCATGACCACTCTTTTTGCAAGATGAACTGTGGCTTTATTGGTACTCTTTTGGTGTATATATTACTATTTGATCTCTTTTTATTCCATTTTTACAAGGGAGGATAATGAACAATTCTGGCATTGTTTTCTAAATTGTTTTTTTTTGGCATTCAGCATCCAGGATAAATACCATGATATGTGTATATTATGGATCATTACGTGGCAATATCAAATTTTGGATAGTTTTTTTTTTAAGTGGAATTTTTTTTTTTTTTGGGGGGGGGGGGCATTTATTATACTTCAAAATACCCTTTTTGTTTAACTTTCTTTGATACAACATTCCCATTGTTATACCCACATGGGGCTTGAAAACGTCTCAGTATCATACTAACAGACTGCCTATTAGGCCTTGCCTTAGATCTCTTAGCATACTTGCCAATTCTTCTGGAACATCTGGGAGACTTCTGAAGGAGCTGTACTTGGGGTGGATGCATACAGCAGCAGGACTCTTCTTTTTTCATTTTTTCATTTTTTTTTTTGCAGTGGTACACGACAGGGTATGTCCAAGTTAGGAAATGTTTAGGAGAATGGGTGGAATGGAAATGAAATGACTTCTAGACCCTTAGAAACTGGCCCAGGTAGTTTTAGGTCTGGAGAGGACCCGATCTTGACGTTGTTGTACTGTAGCTCCTTCTTCATTACAGAGGAGAATGGGGGGGGGGGGGGGTGCACTTGAAGATCTTTGTTTGGTGACAGTTTTATCAAGTAAACTTTATGGTTTGCTCACTTCCATCTGGCTTCTTGAACTTTCAGGCGAATGTGTTTTATCATAGACTATATCACGAATTGGCCAAATAATTCAATCCTAGATCATGCTGTCCATGACAAATGTATTCAACCCTCCATAAATGTTATTATAATAGATCATATACATAAATTATATGGGCAGCAGAAGAACATCATGATTAAAACAGACTGTAGTTGAAGAGATCCATGTGTCTTTTCCTTAAGTATTTTCAGTGCTGGTTCCAGGAGGCTTTGTATATGATTTTCCTAATTTTATAGTTAAAACATCTATGAATGAATTTCCTCAAGACACTAATGTAAACCATATCTGAAGATCGGAATATATTAATGTGTTCAACCTCAAGCTCTTACTTTTCTTTCCAGATTTTTTTAGTGCCAACATGATCCGGATGTGACCAGTGATAGATAGAAAATCAACGGATAGATATATAGATAGATAGATTATAAATAGATAGATACTGGATATATAGATACATAGATAGATACTGGAAGAACAGATAGAATGATAGGAAATAGACAGATAATGGATGGATATATAGATAAATAGATAGACAGGGCTAGAATCATAAAATCATGACCTATTCTAATAAAATATTTTGTGACCAAAATTGGGTGACTTCCAGCTATTCAGATCTTAAAGGGAGTCTGTCAGCAGATTTACCCCTTTTTAACAGTTGCTATTCCGCTGTAGCCGCAAAACAGATGATTAACACAGTACCTTTATATGCTTTGGTGGACTTTTAAATATGCCAAAAACGAACTTTGATGAGGGCTCGCAAGTGCCCAGGGCGGAGTCCACCGGGTTGGAGCCCAGGCAGCTCTGCCTCTTCGGCTCTTATCCCCGCCCAGCCTCCTCCTCTGCTCGCCTATCTGTTGTCTCTCCCCCTCAGCGAGATCCCGCGCCGACGCGATAACTTCCTTGGCCGGGGCATGCGCACTGCCATGCCCATTGCTGACACGGCATCGCAGTAGCTTATGCGCATGCCCCGACCAAGGAAGTCATCGCGTCGGCGCGGAATCTCGCTGAGGGGGAGAGACAACAGATAGGCGAGCAGAGGAGGAGGCTGGGCGGGGATAAGAGCCGAAGAGGCAGAGCTGCCTGGGCTCCAACCCGGTGGACTCCGCCCTGGGCACTTGCGAGCCCTCATCAAAGTTCGTTTTTGGCATATTTAAAAGTCCACCAAAGCATATAAAGGTACTGTGTTAATCATCTGTTTTGCGGCTACAGCGGAATGGCAACTGTTAAAAAGGGGTAAATCTGCTGACAGACTCCCTTTAAAGACATCTTTGACAATGGAAAAAAAAATATTTAACGTATGTTAATGGTTGCCTTGAGAAAGATGCCGGGTAACTGCAGGAACTGCTCCATCTTAGCAGACCAAGATCAGCTCTGCAGTGCCTCCTGTAACTGGGGCTAATACGTCTGCCCCAAATACAGGAGAGATCATAAATAAAGACAAAAATGTAATGTTAGATGTCTCCCAGAGGTCTTGTATGACCTTATAGGAGGCAAAAAGTGTGAAATAAAAAAAAATAGCAAAGCAAACGATAAAATAAGAATGCCACCTTTACCCTCAGCACAGCTTCCAGCCCCCGCATCTGGCTAACACAAGCTATGTATCCTCTTTTTTCAAAATTACTGTATTGGAAAGGGGACACAATTTAAAGGCTACGTACACCTTCAGAGGCATTTTTTATGTTTGCATGTTACTCCTTTTTGTCTAAAAATAATTTTTTCAATTGGCCTTTATTTAAAATATTGAGCCGTTCTGTCACAAAAGGTTAGTTGTTTTTCTAACTGCCTGACTGGTACTTTCACTTTCACTTCTGTTGATCATCTAATAAACCTTATCTCTAAACTACTAAAAGGTCGTAAACACTTATTTAAGCCATATTCTTATTAATACGATAAAAACTAAGTTAATAATGAGTGTTTATAAGGTCGGAGATATGGAGTCTGTCTGTTCCTGGTCTGACGGAAAAGACAGAAAATCCAAAGGATGCTTCTACAGCATGTCAGCTCTGTACAGAAAAAAAGGATTCCATATTGTTAATAAAGACCAATTAAATTTTTTTTTAGCTAAAAATGAGTAGAATGCAATAATAAAAAAAATTGCACCCAAAGGTGTACATAGCCTTTAAATATGGATTTGAGTTGCACTTTGTGCTATTAATAAAATCTAAAGACTTGAATACTTATTTTTACATTCTCCTGGGTATAAAAATTAAAAAAATACTAATATAAAAGAGGCATAAAAATAAAGGCATGTTTATTACCGAAACAAAAGGTGTAAAAAAAATGTAATATACAAATAATACAAAAAAAGTTATTGTTTTTAAAGCCACATGTACATCCTCTCTACGTCTAGAGGAAAGAAAGTTCTTACATCAACATAGAAGGAGAATCTGTACAGTAAGAGCAGTGATTGAGACTATGGAGTTCTATATCAGAGGAGGTGGTGATGGTGAACTTACTAAAAGAAGAGAGGTCTGAATGCATTTCTGCAGTTAATAATATTACAGGTTATAGATATTAGAGTCCTAGGATTGTTGATTGCCTGATTGCAGTCGGGAAGGTCCCTGATGGTCCTTTATTCCAGTTTTAGGCATAACAATAGTTGTATGTCAATGTGGAGAGACTTTTTAAACGCCTTGCCACCAGGGATTGGCATGGGCATGTCCAGGGGCTGGTCATCGGACTTGGAAGATTCACTAACATTTACGTCTGTTTCCAGGCGCAAATGATGATTGAAATCTACTCCAGTCAGAATTTAGCTTAGCTATAAATATGATTTGGGGAAAGAAGGTTGGTTTTCAGACAAATCTGGAATAGAAGTCCTGATGAAATTATGTCCTGCATGTTGTAGACTGTCTTTGTAGTGCTACAGATGTATTAGAGTTAACACACATGCTTTATGAGATGTGTTATCTAAACTAAATGCGCTAAGTAAACACCTTCAATTGCTTTTCAATGGCTTTTGTTTCAAGATAACTGATGTGATGAGTTAAGAAATTTGAGTTAAGAGTTTGTGAGTTAACCCTGCTACATCGTACCTATAAGTGGCTGCCCTGACCATTTAAAGAGCCTTGAAACATGACCTTGAAGTGATGACCCAGTGAAACCTGAGATACCAAACTGTTCTGGAATTGTTCCTTTTCTATACAGGGTAGGGTTTTGGTTGGACATGTGAGATGTCATGCAGCTAGTAGGAAGCCTTTAGGGCAGAGCTCCATGGGAGACAGTAAGCATACTTAGCATTACCCTAAAGACTCCTAGCTGGAACACTGCCATAAAAATCCATATCTTCTGCAAGACAGTTTCTTCATGATGCACCATCGATCAATGAGATAATCTAATCAAGGCCTATAAGATCTTTTTATATTTCTCCAGTTACTTGGGTTTCTTCCTCTGAAATGCATTAATTCATGTTCACAATCGACTTTGAGGCCATTTTTGTATGGATTCTGGATCATCAGTATTAAGGGCCTTTAGAAGTTTTTTTTTTGTAAAATCTCTCCATGGTAGAAAGTTTTCTTGACAATAAGAGGATCACAAGTGTTCCCCTGCTTGGACTCTAATGATCAGCTGTAATTTGTGGAGAAATCTAGTAGTGAGTACAGCGTCGGACTGACCCACTAGAGTACGGAGGATCCTCCTACGGGCCCTGGCTCTGATATCATAGTGGACCCCAAAAAACATTTGGAGCTTCCTTTGGAGCCAATCACTTGCCACCAGGGTCTGTTTTCTTGGAATCAAAACCTATTAGACTTTTTTGGGATATAATGGTTGGGCTCTGAGAATGATGTTCTCTGGTAGCTTTAAGGGACTCCAGCCTGACACTCAGTGAGTGTTTATTTTCCCTACCGTGCGGGCACAGGAGACATGAAGCACTACACAGTGTCCATTCAGTTTATTGGGTTGTCTGTGTACTGCAGGACAGGACAGGTCCTCCAGACAAGAGGCACTCTTTGTATAACTCTCTCCTCCGGCAAAGACATGAGGATCCCAAACAGAAGACTCTCTGTCTATTAACTTAGAATTCCTTGCTAGGTTATATGAAAATAGGTATTCTGAATTGGAGAGCCCTTTTAAGTGTCAGGCTAATCAATATTTCCGGGACTTTACTTTCAAACTCTTAAGTACCTTAGGTTTCCATTATAGGTTGATTTGTTGATTCATTTTTGAGATTTTCGTTTTGCCTTTAGGTAGATGCAAACTGGAGAAGATCTGGTAAATTAAATCTGGCATTATTAGGTTGAGGTAACACTGACGTTCTTTATGGGTCAGGGTATGGATATATGTCACTCGTGTCCTCTCCGTGTGCTGTTTTTTATAGTGTACATTTATAATTGGAAACATAAGCAGATCAAACATATTCAGGTTGATCAGAGGATTTCTTAGAGTTTACTTTAGTCACAGCCTTCTTGAACATGTTTTATATTAGAAAATACACCAGAGAGGCAAATATCATTATTTTGTCATATTTCATTCAAAGGATCCTCAGTTTTGTGAATCGGCAATGATTATGAATTTCATAGTGTAAAGACGTATCTTCTGAGGAAAGAGAATCATCTTGCCACCTTGTGGAAGTGGCTCCCTATGAGTCAAAATTCAACGTCTTAACAATCCTTGAGACTTGACAAGGGAAAATAGCCAACTCAAATATCCACCAATAGAATGCTTTTTCAAGGTGCTTGCCCATTTCCCTTGTCATGTCCCAAGACTTGTTAAAAAGTCAAATTTTGACTCATAGGGAACCACTTTCCACAAGGTGGAGATAGCACAATGGTTCTCTTTCCTTGGGTGTTATCTCTTTGCATATTGTTTTCCCACGGACCATTGCCAATAAGTCTCCATATAGGACTGGTCTCTTTAAATGGGTTGTCTCACTTCACTCAAATAGAGTCAGTACCCTATCTAAACTAGATTTTATAGCAGAAGAATACATTTCGCGAATAACTTCCCATAATTCTACATGTCATATGAATACCTTCAAATCAATGACCATTAAAAACGCGCAGTAATATCTGTAACTCACTCGTTTGTCCTATACTCTAGAAGAAACACAAGCAAGGTTGGCGGCAATTAAATAATGAGCTAAGTCATTTCAATTTATAGATTTGCTCCTCATTCAGGTGACACATCAGCCAGAACCTCACCCACAGGGACCAATGGTCACACAAATTTGAAATCAACACCTCCGTTAACTCACATATTAGTGTGACCATAGTCGTCTGCCCTGTGGAAACCCAGCCTCAGTAATCACAGCCGTTCAGAAAAACCTGCTAAAGTTATCTACGCATTTTCCTCCATATCTCTATGGCCCAAGTATATTCCATAGCACTGTACAGAGAATGCAGTCATATTAGCCACCTGACCATCATCTGATTTATATGTCTGAAGCACAAACATGCTATAGGGCAGGGGTGGCACTCAGAGCCCTCTCTGTGGGCACCCACACCATGGAAAAAGTCTATGGTGTACCAATATTTCGATTTTTCCTGCCATTTATCAGCGCAGGACATGCTATGAAGGCACAGACAGAGCATTGAATGTAGACAGGCTATTATAGCCGAATGATAAAGTACATGGAAGATATACAATATTGGTATTTAGGTTAAATTGCCGTTTTGGCACTTTGCAATAAATACGTGGATTTTGGGTTGCAGTTTGGGCACTCGGTCTGTAAAAGGTTCCCCATCAAAGCTCTAGGGCAATGGTTACCCAACTTCGAGCCCTTCGCTCTCTTCTTCCATTCTTGCTGCACTCCATTGCTCGGCTACATCAGTTGGATACACGCTGCTCAGTGCTGCTTTAAAGAATGTGGATCCTATGTCTGTAATGCCTGTGATGCATTTCTGGGGGGTTTCTGTATCTACCCCCCCCCCCCCCCCCCGTAGGTTGTAATGGAGAGCGTCCATGTGGAGACAGCCACCTCTTCACTGCAGATGAGAAACATGTAAAAATGCAAAAGGAATTTCTGAGGTCCTCTTATGGATTTCCAACACTGCTCTAGGGCTAAATGCCCAGTAATAATAATTGATCACACTAAGGCCCTGGGTTCATGGACATCATTGAGTTTCCCATCTGACACATATGTAGGACATATCAATTTTGTATAGACTACATGAACTTCATTGAGCTTCCCATCGGACGCATATACATATAGGACATATCAATCTTGGATATACTTGGAGCAGCTGACTTCTTCTGATGAGACAGAAGGTGTCTTTACTCACCAATAAGATTCCACTTCTTTTTAGATAGTTGAAGATCAGATGCAGCGCAGTCAGAAGTGCTGTGTAACCTATATATGCTTGGCCTCCCCTCTGCTGCTTTGGGTTGGTGGGCTTCCTAGCGTGATGTCAGAGCTGTCCTGAGCTGAGATGTTAGAGCTGTCCTGTATGCTCTGAGCCAATCAGATATCTTCTTCAGTCAAGCTCTGCAGTTGCATCTGTAACACCCCAGAGTGGTGTTATCACTCCTGCACCCTGCTACTGTCTTTAATGGGCTAACACAATGTAATCTTGTTTATTTTGTTCCAGGTCTTCTCCATATTGTGTATTAATAATCTTGTTATGTAACTGTTTAATACATGTAATGTGCCTGGTTCACCAGCAGGTGGCAGAAATTTTGGCAGAGCTATAGTTAGAGAGAATGGAACTTACCATTCCATTCTCCCCCCTTTGGGCTGAAGTGGGCCAGTCCTGATTCCTGCCGGAAGGGTGGAGCTGAAGTTTCCAGTTAGTTCCAGTTTTCCCTAGACAGGGGAAGGGAGTGCAGGGACACGTCACTGCCTGATGTGCCCTCGCCAGCCAGAGCATGCTAAGCTCTGCTGGTCATGGAGGCAGAATCCTGGAAGCCTCAGGAGCCAGGAGGAAAGTTCCTTGGCTGAAACTAAGTCAGAGTAAAGACTGGAGTGCAGCATAAAGAAGGAATGAAAGTTACTAAGCTAGCCTGTCAGTACAGCAGAGAGAAAGAGATAAAGCAGAGTTGAGTTTGCCTGCCAGTTCATGCTTAAGCCTGCTGGAAACAAGACAAAGCCTGAAAACTGTTTTGGAGAGACGTTTATTCAAGTAAAGCTGCAATTAAACCAGTGGCGCAGTGTGTGTGTGTGTGGGGGCAGGGCGGGCCCCAGGTGCAAATCTTTTAGGGGGCGCCAGCAGGGCCACATCGCCAATTAGGCAAAGGGAGGCAATCGCCCCAGGTGGTGCAGCCCTGCTGACAAGTGGGGGGCGGCAGCAGGGCACAGAGAGATGAGCGTTTCCATTGTGGAAGCGCTCATCTCCATAGTCATCTGTATCGCTGTCCTCAGATGGATGCTGCAGGGCAGGGGAGAGGCGTCTCCCTTCCCCATTCCTCTGATAGGCTGCAGTCACTAGGCCTGCAGCCTATCAGAGGCCGATACGATATATGGGTTTCGGACCGCGCTTCTGGTCCAGGTCAGTATGCAAGTTCTTAATCCTTCTTACTTCCTCGTTTGCAGAGAGAGCCGAGGGCTGCAAATATCCCTCAAATAGATATCCTGCAACCAATGAATTTATAATAGTGTGAGTCCGTATGTAACAGTAACCTGCATTGCACTGATTATACTCACAAGATGCGAAAAAAACAGGGCATGAATGTAATCCCTCCGTGGTAAGTTGTTCTTGTTCTGTCGGAACAGCCATGTTTCTATGCGATCTGGTTAGATCCCCACACGGACTCAAATGGTATATACCTCAGACAAATCTGTATTCCTCTTCTTCAGATTCTTGCAAATTTACTGTGGACAAGAATGGCTTCTGCAATAGTGAAGCTCCGTGTGTATTTGTTTAGAACAGAAAAACTACAAAAGAATATGTCAATCAAAAGTACCAACAAAGATAAACAATTAGAAGTAGTGGGTGAAATGACATGTCATAGTAAAGGGGTTGTATACAGTATGTACTGTATAAGTGCTTATTTTTTTATATGGTACAATACTTGTTACTGGCACATGATTGGAGGGGGAGGGGGGAGCTTGTTACCGGGACATGATTGGGGGGTACTTTCTACTGGCACTATGGGCGCATCTACTGAGGCCACAAAGAAGGGGTATTTTATATGGGGGCACTATGGGGGAAGGGGGGAACATTATGGGGGCTTCTACTGAGGCCACAAAGAACGGGTATTTTATATGGGGAGGGTCTGTATAGGGGCATTTTATACTGGGACACATTATGGTGGGTACTATGGGGAAGGGGGGAGAGGAGTACTATGGGGGCATTAAGAAGGGGTATTTTATACCTGCAAATTATGGGGGACACTGAGGGCATCTACTGGGGAACTATATATGGGGCATTTTATACTGGTACATTATGAGGAGCACTAGGAGGAAGGGGGGAGAGGAGCACTATGGGGGCATTTACTGGGGGCACTATATAGGGGTATTTTATACTGGCACATTATGGGGGAACTATGAGGACATTAGCTAAACTGGGGGCATTAAAAGGGGGTATTTGCTGTACTGGCACACATTATAAGGAGGGAATTTTTGTACTGTCACATTATAAGGAGAATTATTACAACTGGGGGGCATTATGGTGGGCTTTATTAGTACTGGGGGTCTATGGGAAACATGATTACTAATATGGGCACTATGAGAGCATTATTACTTCTGGGTCACAGTGGGGACATGTTGGGGGCACTGTAGGAGCACTATTACTACCATATGTGCTCTAGCAGAGAATTATTACTATTGGTGGGACTTTTGGGAGCACTATTTCTGTGGTGGCAGCTTGGCACTGTACCAGCTTACTACAATCATTTTTGGGGGACATTATGTTTACACTATTAGTGTCAGGGGCACTTTTTGCTGGATGCAGTTATTTTAGGGCACTGTGTGCAATGATTATTGAAGGGCACTATCTGCATGGTACTAGTATTAATAGGGGGTTTATCTGTTTATGCAGTGACCAGGAACGGGGTATACGCTGACGCAACTTATGCAGTTGGTCAGGATATGGGTGGTTAATAGTCTATAGTTTGTTCGTGATGCCAATTGCAGCATGCGCAGGGTACTATCATAGGGCCCTCCCAAGGTGTTATAACGCATGTCCCAGGTTAGGAATGCCAGAGTGGTGTAATGGCCTATAATGTCTCTATAGGTGATGATAATTGTGTCAATTGGGTACGGCTGGACTCCTGGCTCACTTGCAATAAATTTGAGTGTAGTGATAGTAGGAGTAATAGAGGAATTTTGCAGCAGAAATGATGTCCAGACCTTTAGGTGAAGTTCAATCTTTTCTTTACTGAAGATAACTTGAATACAGCTTTGGTCTTTGGTCCCAGCAGGTTTTGGCAATGGTTGGCAGGAATGAATCTTCTGTACTATAAATCTGGAGCTTGCAGGATAATTTGTCTGCTTAGTAGCTCTGTAACTGTGGTAGGAATTTATCTTCTGTGCTTCTCTCTATCTTCTGCTTTGTGGGGACTGACTAGCTGAGGAGGATATGGCTTCTCCTAGGTCTCTGGACTTACTCTCAGATGGTTTCTCAGGGAATGCTTTTGTCCTGGAACTCTGGAGGTTGTCTGCTTTCTTGTCATCCAGCTGAGGCTGTAGGGCTCAGTCTGGGTATGTGATCAATGTCTCAGCCGAGACAAGATCCTGGCTTTCTTCCCTATACAGGGGGACTCCTGACACACACCCTATCCCTATCAGGGGGTGGGCTACACTGCCTCTAACTTCCTCCTCCACCCATTTCTGCAGGACGTGGGAACAGTCCACACCTCCACAGAGGGGGAGCTAAGCTGGAATTATCCATTCCAGCCTAGATACACTAAACTTTAACTAGTTCCTTACCAATGTGTTGCTGCCACCTGCTGGTCAACCTGGAAAATTACAACAATAATTGTATTTAACACAAAGTTTAGATGCACAGTTGTGAAGACATGAGCAAAATCATATCAGATGACAAATGTAAAGGCTCTTAACAGATAGTAGCGGAGTAGACGAGTGTAGTAATACAACTCTGGGGTGTTACATTTCTGCAGTAAAATATTGGGGAGCATGGCAGGCAGAGTATTGGAGGTGGTAGGATGATTTGTCCAGAAGATGGGAGAATGATGGAAAAGTAGTAAACTAAGATTTTCTTTGTCAAACTGCAGAGACGAGAAATGGATGAAGAATGGTGGTCTAAAGGTCTGAAAGGAGAAGATGAGGAAAGAGAACATCTACATCAAAGGAGACATCACTGAATGTAAGTGGTATGGGGAGATGTATTACCCTGTATGTTGTGTAGTGATGGCCGCATCCTGGCCCCAGACTTCAGGTCACACTGTGCGTGTTCTGAATTCTGGCTCACTCCCATCGACTACATTATCTGTACTCAGAGTTATCACTGTGTTATTTGTGGTGTTAAGTATGACTGTAAGTGATATCTAATACGTTTTCTGTAAAAAGTGGCAAGGCCACTGGTTGGGGGAAGGGTGCAATACTTGGCTTGCCCCGGGTGCTGGCAACCCACGCTATGCCACTGCATTAAACTTCATCTCAAGGTCTAGACTCAAGTTATTTTTCCTCCATCCCCCAATTATTCCCCCTATATATTGCTTCAGAGCCAAAGCCTGGGGTCAAGCGGCATCAATGTAGGAGCACCGTGACACACATAAAGAGACATTTAGGCCACACTACACCACTCGGCATTCCTACTAAACCTGGGTCGCGATATAGGGGCCCTGGGGGGAGACGTACATTGCAATTTGGCATCACGAACAGGATTTACTTTTGTGCCTTTATGCTACAGGCCTAAAGAAAAATGACTTTGCTACATTTATTCCGGATTAACAGGCGCCGGATTGTGCGCGCTGGCAACAGAGGGGTTAATCCACGATCTTTGCCAGTGATGGCATATGTTCTTTTTGTACATAAAGAGCGGGAAAACAGGGAACTGCCCAGCCCAAGTGCGCCAAACAGTGACCCTGCCCACCGGGAACTGCCCAGTCCAAGTGCAGGAAGTGAAGACTCCACCCTCAATATTCTGCCCCCCTAACCGGTTTGTGCCAGCCAGCCAGCCAGAGGAAAGCATCATGGCACGTCCTCTTAGGCCTAGCTGGGGAGAGATGGTATTGTCGCAGGACCAACGGTGTGAGAATGTGGTGGCGGAAATGGCATCACCTGGCCAAGTTGCTGGTGTGGCTGTGCAGGAACCACATTCACCCAGTGGACCATAAAGGACATGTACTGTCCCTGACCATAGTTATAGCTCCTCAAGTCAGCACTGCCCACCTTCTGTTCTACATGTGTGTGCATGGCTGGTACTGCAATTTTGGCAAAGAAATGATGGCTTGGGACTCTCCACCTCGGCTCGGCACAAGCCATCAGTTCTCTGAAAGGTGCAGAGTCCACCACTTGGAAAGGGAGGGACTGCAGCACATTCAGCTTCTGCGCCATTGGATAAGTGCACACATACTGTTGTTTCTTGGCAATCGCTTCAGGGATCGATTGCTGACGGGATGACTGACAAGGAGTAGGAGGAGCAGGAGCATCAGGAACAGCAGACGATGGGAACGACAGACAGCTCCCTTCAGCTGAGATGGTGGAGTCTTGACTGCCTGAAACCGGGTGCGTGCTAATGAGTGATGCAGTGGTTGCTGCGGCAGGCTGGACCACCACATGGAAGCCATGGTTCCCCCAGGCCACTTTATGGTGATGCTCCAGATGTTGACGCAGGGCTGTGGTGCCAACATTGGCACCCTAGCCATGCTTCACCTTTTGCCCACATATTCTACATATAGCCATGTTCACCTCCTCCGGCGGCTTAACAAAAAACTGCCACACCCCCGAGTAGGTGATTTTACTCACAACACTACGCACTGACTGACTGCTGCCGCCGCTGCCTCCATGAACCCGTGCACCGCTACTTCCCGGGCAGGTAGGCTCCTGTGAAGTGAGTGGTCTACCCCATGCACGTTTGGCTCCCGAACTCCAAGCCGCTGGCTCACAGGTAAGCTACCACACTCTTCTTCCGATGATTATGAAGCCCCTTGGTCACCCGGCTCCCAAGTGAGATCAGCTACATCATCATAATCGAGTACTGTCTGCACGTCACTGATGTCCTCCTCAACCGTCTCTGGGTCAGGAGCCTGATCACTCGCAACACCAGCTCCTACGCCACTCTCCTAATCACTACTTGCCCTCCTACAGGAGAAAGCGGCTGATGTCTCCTCCAGATCTTGGCTGGGCAGTAGCTGCTGACTGTCTTTTAGTAGCTCGTCCTCATTGTATAGTGAATCTGAGCCGACAGCATACAATACTTCTCTGGCTGAGGGAACAGAAAAGGACAGAGGCAGGTTGAGGACAGGTGAGGGCACAGCGCCTGCTCCTGGGCCATGCCAACTAAACATCGTGTTAGAGGAACAAACCGAATCTTGGCTGGGGGTATCCAATGTCACTTGGGACGAAGTGGATGACCGAGTCAACCATTTAAGAACCGCTGGGTTGCTGGTCAAGACATGACCGCTCAGGCCTCTCGCTGCGACTCCTGCTGCCACGCCCCTTACTCTGCTGCGAGCTCTGGTTGCGCCAGAGACATTTAGGCCTCTGCCACTCCCCTGTGCAGCACCTGGCACTTCTCTGTCTGAGATACTGTTAGATCAAATAAACACATAAAAAGGAAATTGAAACACCCCAAAAAACTCTGTTATTTTCTCACTTCAGCACACAACGGCTAATAAGCCCTTTTTTTTACCACTAATACACGCCATAAAGGGCTGTAAATTTCTCACTTCACCACATAACGGCAAATACTGTTTTGTGCCACTAATACACGCCAAAAGGGGCTTTAGAACATATAAATGCACCACTGAACGGAAAATAGGCCCTTATTTTTTTCCACTTACCGTATACACGACACAAAAGGCTTTATGATATATAACTGCACCGCTGACCGTCAAATATATTTTTTGTTCTTCCATTAATACACGCCACAAAAGGCTCTAGAACAGATACCTGCACCGCTGAACGGCAAATATATTTTTTGTTCTTCCACTAATACACGCCACAAAAGGCTTTAAAACAGATAACTGTACCGCTGACCGGCAAATATATATATATTTTTTCCACTAATGCACACCACAAAAGGCTTTAGAAGAATTAACTAGAGATGGCCTTGCGGTTCACCCGGCGGTCGTTTTGTGGTGAACTTTGCTCATTCGCGATTCGCCGAGCATGCGGCCATATGGCGATATTCGTACGCGCCATATTCTTTTGCATAGCGCCGAACTTTGACCCATGATACATCTATCAGGTGGGACAGTACAGCCAATTGAGACGTTTCAGCACCTGGACACACCTCCTACCTTTTGTCAGTGTAGGGAGAGGTTGCTGTGTGGAGCAGGGACAGACTGTTAGAGACACCAAACGCTAGCTAATAGAGCCACAAAAGTCCTTTTAAGGACTGGTATAGGTGTGCTATCGATAGCTGTGATATACTGAGGGGTGTGATATGTTAATAATATACTTTCTAACATATATTATAGTGCATTTGTGTGCGGTTCTGCTGCTATACTGCAGCTAGATAGAGGTACAAACGCTATTCGAATAACTAATTGCAACTGGTGTGATATACTAGTGTGATATACTGTGATAAACACTGATTAAGGGGTGCGATATACCCCCTTCCACAAAATGCTGATTATGGGGTGTGATACACTGGCATCCACAAAATATTGATTGAGGGGTGTGATACACCAGCTTCCACCAAATATTGCAGCAGCAGATAGGAAGGAGAAGCAGGCAGAACTCGCAGTGCACAGGAGGCAAAAAGTAAACTGCAAATGTATCTGGAGCGAGCCATCCACCATGCATGGTCCCATCTGGCGCTCCTAGGACGCAGGCACATGGCTCCGCAGTGTGGGCTTTTTTGAACGTGTCAGCTGCTGACAATAGTGTTGCCAACTGCAGCCTGTGCTGTGAAAACATAAGTCGCGGTAAGCCCAACACTCACCTAGGGACGACCACCTTAAGAAGGCACCTGGCCTCCCATCACCGAGCCCAGTGGGAGCAACACCGTCAGAACCCACAAAGCCACACTCCCAGTGCTCCACGTCCTGCCTCTTCTACTTCTCCTCCCATTTGTCCTCCACTCCACCTTCCACCGTGCCGTCGTTGCATTCATCTGGCAAAAGGCAGGCTTCCGTGGCCCAAATGTTCGAACGTAAAATGTTGATGATGCTGGATAACCATCTTGCCCAACGGCTGACCGCCGGCTTGTCGGAACTGCTAGCCCGCCAACTACTGCCATATAAACTGGTGGACTCAGAGGCCTTTAGAATTTTTGTGGTAATTGACACACCGCAATGGAAGGTCCCCGGAAGCAAATATTTCTCCCAGAAGTGCATCCCAGAGCTATATGGCCATGTTCAGCGGCAAGTGAATGTTGGTGCCAAGATACATCTGACCACAGACACGTGGTCTAGAAAACACGGGCAGGGAAGGTGCATAACTTTTACTGCCCACTGGGTGAACCTTCTGACGGCTGTCAAGCATGCAACCCGTGGCACCTGTGTGGATTTGGTATTACTGCCACGGATTGAATGCAGGCCTGCCTCTTCTTCTCCTCCTCCTTCTCCATCCTCCGTCTCTTCCTCGGCTGACTCCTTCTTTTTCCACTGCTACCAACTCTTCCGCTGCACCCCCCAAGCTCCCTAGAACCTATTCCATGTGCTAGGTGAGACGTTGCCATGCTGTGCTGTGGCTGTTGTGCCTGGAAGCCAAGAGCCACACCGACCCTGCACTCCTTTCAGCTCTGCTGTCACAGGCCGATCAGTGGCTAACCCTGCTCAATTTGACAGTTAGTAAAGTGGTGTGCGACAACGGTGCCAATCTGCTGAGTGCGATGAAACAGGGCAAAATGACACACGTGCCATGCATGTCACATGTCCTGAACTTAGTTGTGCAGCGATTCGTTTCCAAATACCCCGGGGTCCAGGATGTCTTGCGGCAGGCAAGGAAAATCTCTGACTATTTTAGAAGATCTTACACGGCTATGGCTCGCCTTGCTGACATTCAGCGGCGACACCACCTGCACATCAGATGTCTGATTTGTGACAGCCCGACGTGCTGGAACTCCACCTTGTATATGCTTGATAGGCTGCTCCAGCAGAAACGTGCCGTTAACGACTACCTGTACGAACTCTGCGGCAGGACAGGTTCTGGGGAGCTTGTTTTTTTTTTCACCGCGCCACTGGCTGCTTATGCGCAACGCATGCAGACTTCTGCGGCCATTTGATGAGATTACCAAACTGGTCAGTCGCAGCCAGGGTGCCATCAGCGACATCGTACCTTACGCCTTCTTTCTGGAGCTTTTCCACTAATACACACCACTAAAGGCTTTAAAACAGATAACTGCACCGCTGGCCGACAAATATATTTTTAGTTTTTCCACTAATACACACCACAAAAGACTCTAGAACAGATAACTCCACCTCTGAAAGGCAAATATATTTTTTGTTTTTCCACTAATACACCCCACAAAAGGATTTGGAACAGATAACTGTACCACTGACCGGCAAATATATTTTTTGTTTTTCCACTAATACATGCCACAAAAGGCTTTACAACAGATAAATGCACCACTGAACGGCAAATATATATATATATATATATATATATATATATATATTTTATTTATTTTTTTCCACTAATACACATCACAAAAGGCTTTAAAACAAATAACTGCACCGCTGACCGGCAAATATATTTTTTTCTTTTTCAACTAATACACGACAAAAAGGGCTTTAGAATATACAACTGCACTGCTGAACGGAATATATGCTTTAGTTTTGCCACTAATACACAACAAAAAGGGCTGTAATTTTAGGACTTCAACACACAACGGCTAATAAGCCCTTTTTTCCCACTAATACAAGCAAAAAAATGCTTTAGAACATATAACTGCACCGCACAAAGGCAAATAAGATGTAGAAATATTTCCTTGTAATAAACCCTGTTAATGCCTGTTTTAAACAGAACTTGCACCGTAATAAGAACGGTTTGCTGGAATTACAGAGTTGTATAATGGCAATTTGGGTGCCCAGTCAGTGCAGCAAGGTGTAATAGGATTGTTCCTATTACCCAGGCTGTCACCTCCTTTACTGAACCCTGTTCAACATAAATGCTGTGGAATGATTCCTCCCTATCATTTCCCTACATCTTGAATAATCTTGTCCTGCACTTGTAAATCGTTTTTTTTAGCACAATTAAATTTTTTCTAGCACGGTCCCTAGCGCCTGCTAACGCCTCTCCCTGCACTAAGTACACTGGTAAATGGCAGAATCTAAGATGGCTGATGCTATTTATAGGGCTGTGACATCACAGGGCTGGCTGCTGATTGGCTGCATTCATGGCATTATGGGTGATCCCGTCTTCCTAGAGTTTGTTTCTCCATGTCCTTACACATGCAGCAGCTATTTTAGGAAAAAATGCGATTCGTTACCACGAAGCATGAGGAAATTCGGCTTGGGTACGAATTACATTTTTCCTGAAATTCGGATCGAATTCCACCGTCAACTTCGATTTGCTCATCTCTAGCCCCTACCTTCCCCAGGCCCATCATAGTCTGTACACGGGGGATCAGGGGTGACCTTATTGCCACCGGGGTGACCTTATTGACTGAGCCCTTAGTCTCTATGCCAGTCGCTGAACACTGGCAGGAGGATCCAGCAGCCGCAGGCCAGGTGTGCTGCCTCCAGGAGACTGCGGAGGGTGTCCTCCGATTCCAAGAAAAGCCGCAGCCCCGGCCAGAGCCACTGATCCCGGGACTGCCACGCATCCAACCTTCCATCTTGGATACCAGATGACCACTGCCTTCTCCTACAATCCTTTTGTGGTTAACCACCAGCTCCCATGGAAGATGGCGTCCTGAGCAGCAAAGGGTCCTCGATTTCCAACTCCACCAGCTGAGGCCCAACTACCACAGCTCCTGCAGCCGTAGATACTGGGGTCCCCCTGCCCCAGCAATCAGTTACGGCACTCTAAAGCAACAAGTGGCTGCAACCATTGTCAGTGTGACCAGCTTGTCAAAACCAGATTCCTCCACTAAAGGGCAGTGGAGCTCCACCAGCACAGCATGCCTTGCATACAAAGGCAGGAGCGACCCCTGATGTCCTTTAGCAGTTACAGCAGCGAGGAGGACTTCAGATTCCTCCTCTAAGGAGCTTCCCTTCTGAGGATAAAGAAAGAAGAATGATGGACTATAGGAGCCACAACATGGACTGGACTTGAAGGGTGAGAACTTGTTGGCCTATCTGTTTGTTCCGTTGCCCTGTTTGGTCCTCACCCAGTTGGATATGGTTTGTCAGGACTGCTCCCATCTGCAAAATACCTCCAACCCAACCTGCCTTAAAGGTTCTCATAAAATTTGCTGCTACCTCATGTCGATTACAAATTACTTTGTTCCTTTGGGCACTTTGTGTTACGGTTTTCAAAGTTACAAGCCAGCACCCAAGGAAAAGACTCAAACGTGTACCTGAACTCTTTGTGATTCATACTGTTCATACTGTAATGTTTTAGCACTAATATTTTAAAATTTCAGCAACGTTCAAGCACTTTAGCCCAATATATGGACTCTTTTACGGGTTCAACAATGTGATCCTATGCACTACAAGTCGTCTTTGGACTTAATGCAGTTAGCCAGATAGTATCCTTGCTTCATTGCTAATATGGACTGCCTCTGAGGACGCTAAATATGAATGGTCCCACTTTGCCTTGTGTTAGTCCAGAAAGCCTAGGTATTATATTGTACGATTTGCATATGCCCTTAACCTTTGTCTCTCCACAGAATTGGGAGGGGAAGGAACCAGTATGTCCTGTGTCTTTGGGATTATGTGCTGTTGCTACACAGGGAGGACCAAGTGATAAAGTCACAAGCAGATCTAACATTGTCAAGGGTAACCATGCTGCTAAAATGTGAGTTTAGAGGGGACCAGCCCTCATGGAACTATGGAGGGTAGACCGATTCCTCCATCTAGTTCAAGATGCCCTAAGGCAATGCACACTGTCTTTAGGAAAATAAGTTTAGCTACCTGTTTAGTCATGAAGGTGACAAAGCGTAAAGCATGATTAGGCCTTGGTGCTTGGAAGGGAATACAGGATGAAGCTGCCCTTCTATTTGCGGGCGTCTCATAGTATCGTAAAGGGATTACAGTACATGACATTCTCCTGCTTCCGGTGGTACTAGGACTCGGTATCCACACAAAACAAGAGTATTTGAGCACTTTTTGCAGACCTTTTGGTTTTCTGGTTATTACCGAGAGGGCAAACTGTGAATAGACACCCTACTCATATGAGCAGAGACCTAGTGGTAGCCATTGCTATATCAGTCAGTAATAATAAATAGGTTCATGCAGCACTCAAACTTTTCCTGGTACCCTTAGAGCACACACTAAGCACAAGCCAAGGGCGGTTTGATTTTAAGTAAGGGCGTATGTAACACCCCAGAGTGGTGTTTGTACTCCTGCACCATGCTACTGTCTTTAATGTGCTAACACAATGTCATCTTGTGTATTTTGTTCCAGGTCCTCTCCATATTGTGTATTAATAATCTTGTTATGTAACTGTTTAATGCATGTAATGTGCCTGGTTCACCAGCAGGTAGCAGAAAATTTGGCAGAGCTATAGTTAGAGAGAATGGAACTTACCATTCCATTCTCCCATTCTCCATTTGGGCTGAAGTGGGCCAGTCCTGATTCCTGCCGGAATCCTGTCCTCTCCATATTGTGCATAAATAATCTTGTTATGTAACATTTTTATTTTTTTTACTCGTTTTATTAAAGGAAAACAGCAAAAAAAATAAAAATAAACATTGTGATTACCCACGCAGGGGTCAATGGTGACATGCAAGATTAGCATAGTTACATAAATACTAATGCATGCTGGAAGTCTGGAATAGAAGAACACATAATAATAACTGGGGTTACAGGTAGCTTGCAAGTATGTGAGGGACACCGTGTCAGTTACAGCACTGTAAGCGAGGCGATCCCGCTGTTGGTAAGGTGGGAAATCAAGGAGGATCATCAGTTCCCGAGTACATATGTGTTGTATGCAGAGTCAGCGGCGATGAGCACCAATCCCCCCAGACCTTATGGAACTTTTGTGGACAACCTCTGTGCTTGTAGACAAAATTCTCCATAGAGACTTCATGGTTTACTAGGGAGATCCACTGCCCTCTTGTGGGATGTCTATCCCCTATCCAGCGCATGGCTATGGCCTTTCTGGCAAGGAGCAGCGTCTCCCCAAGAAAGACCCTGTGATAATGCGACCAGGACTCCTCGTCCAGAACCCCCAGTATACACAACTTGGGACATAAAGGTAAAGTCACAGGGACCATGGTAGAGGGGACCTCCAACACTGAGGTCCAGAACTGGCGAATGGGCTCGCAGTCCCACATCATGTCCCAGAAGTTAGCGCCATCTGCATCGCACCTGTGGCACCTAGTGTGGGCAAGTTTTCCCATCTTGTGTAGCCTGGTGGAGGTGAGGTAGCTGCGGTGTAAGATGAACAACTGCACCATTTTATTATTTATAGAGGGTGACACTTTAGTCGGGACTATCAAAGCCTCCTTCCAATCTTCAGGAGTCAAAGAGGGTATTGACAGCCTCCACTTATCCTCAACCGTCAGTGGGATCGCTGCCATGCGACAATTAAGCAAGTGCGTGTACAGCACTAAAACAATGCCTCTTGGCCCCTGAGATCTCAGAATCCCAATGATGGGGTAGTTAGAAATGCTCCTTTCCGCATCCTGGAACTGCGCCTGTAGTGCATGCCTCAGCTGGAGATATCTAAAAAATAGAGTGCGAGGTACCTTAAATTTTTCCTGAATCTGTGAGAATGAGCTCAACTGATCACTCTCATATACGTCTCCCAGTGTTAGAACACCATTGCATCTCCACTCAGATACCTCCTCCAACTGTGCAAGATGAGGGAACATGAAATTGTCCCATATGGGGACTGCACCAGGAAAGTCTTTGTATACATTTAGCTTAGAAGCCTGCCAGACCTCGTGTGCTAATTTGTAGAGTGGGAGGAGGCCTCTGCACAGAGGGCCTGAGCCCTCCAGGACAGGCCACAGCGTTGGTACACGCAAGTGGTCATGTAGGTAGAACTCAGAACTCAAACTCAGCATTGGGCAGTGAGGTCTTCGTGATCCAATACCTCAGGAACCTTAATTGACTCGCTATAAAGTAGAGAAAGAAGTCTGGGAGAGACGCTCCTCCCTGCAGCTTCGATCTCTGTAGGACCGATAGTGAGAGCTTCCTTCTGGCCTTGCCCCAAACGAATGAGGGGATTAAAGCGTGAACGCGCTTGAAGAATCCCCGGGGTAACGGTGTGCAAGCGTGGGTCAGTAGGTATAAGCCCTTAAGTAATAGCACCATTTTTACGAGATTCAGTCTCCCCATGGTGGACAATGGAAGGGCTCCCCAGGTCCTCATCTTTTCTTGGAATACAGATTCTAGAGGTTCAATGTTCAGGGTGTAAGATAGTTGCGGCTCTTTCGTAATTATTACCCCTAGGTACTTAAATCAACTACAGGCAGGTTGTGGCGATGCGAGGGCCAGTCGTGTGGCCAGAGGGGCATAATGGCAGACTTGGCCCAGTTTATGTACGGACCAGAGTACCAACCGAAACGTTCTATGATCGCAATTGCTCTGGGAAGAGTCACCTCCGGATCCGACATAAACAAGATCAAATCATCCGCGTACAATCCTATTCTGTCCTCTCTACCACCCACACCGACACCTACATATACCTGATCTTGTCTAAATCTAAGGGCCAGATGTTATATTGATATCGCAAATAATAAAGGCGACAGTGGTCATCCCTGTCTCGTGCCTCTGTGTAGGGGGAACTTGTCAGAATGACTACAGTTAAGATGAATGTTAGCAGTGGGGCTCTTGTACAATGTTTCAATCCATTTGATAAATTTGGGGCCAAAGCCAAAGCTCCTAAGCGCGGCCATCAGGAAGGACCATTCTAGTGAGTCGAAGGCCTTGGCATTGCCTTCTCGAATGCGCCTATCTGTGCAACAACCTGGGCTCTCCTAATGTTGTCGGAAGTGGATCTGCCAGGCATTAAGCCAGATTAATCAGTGTGAATCACTGACGTGATCACATTGTTCAATCTATTAGCCAGAATACTGGTCAGGATTTTATAGTCCAAGTTCAAAAGGGAAATTGGGCGATAAGATCCACAGTCCAGTGGGTCCTTGTCGGGTTTCAGAATCACTACTATTGTGGCGTCGTACATAGAGTCCGACAAGGATCCGCGGGAGTGCGCGGCTCTGTACACGTTCAAGAGCTGTGGACCCAGGTTATCTACATATCTAGAGAAAACCTCAACTGGGATGCCATCTGGGCCGGGCGCTTTCCCTGACAGGAGATCCGTGATAGCTTGTGTTATCTCCTCCAATGTAACATCCTCCTCCATGAGACCTCTATCCAGGTCACCTAGCCGAGGATGAGACACCTCCCGAGGTATGCCTCCAATTCATGCCCCGAGTATGCCACAGCAGAGCCATATAAGTCCCTGTAGAAGTTGCGGAAGCTCTTTAGTATGTCCTCCACCGACTCCGCCACGTGCCCATCAGCATCCTTTATGTGGAGTACTGGGGGAGCCATAGTGTTGCTGCGTGCAATGTGTGCGAGCAGCTTCCCTGTCTGGTTTCCTGTTTCAAACAATTGTTGCTTAAGGAAGAAAAGTTTCCGTTTGCTCCTTTCCTCCAGATGCAACATATACATTCTCCCTCTGGAGAGCCACTCAATTCTACGTTCCTCGGTGGGGGATTCCGTAAATGCCTTTTCGGCCTCCCTACAGCTGGCATGCAAATCATTCCCTTTACGCTGCAAATCCCTCTTGACATAAGAAATGGACAACTTGGGGCACCCACTGAGATATGCCTTCATGGTTTCCCAGAGGAACAAGGCATCTGTTGAGTCGCCCTGAACCTCCAGGAACATCTTTAGCTGATCCGGGATTCTATCGTTCAAGCCCAAAAGAGACAGCCAGAAAGGATGTATACGCATTTTGCAGCCCTTTCCGGCGGGATCAGTCATGGCTAGCACTGGTAGAACCGGTGCATGATCAGAGGGTCCCTGAGGTCCATAACATATCTCAACCAGGTCAGTATATACCGGGGCATTACCAAATACGTAATCTATTCTAGACAAGGCCCCTCTGGCTGGGGTAAAGCAGGAGTATTCCCTTGTGTACGGGTTCCTAGCTCTCCACATGTCTATCCAACCCATTTCCTGAGAGATTCTAGCGAGAATCGTGCTATCCCTGCTAGGCCCACCTCCATCACCCCATGTACTAAATCTGTCTAGGTTCTCACTCATAACCTGGGTAAAGTCCCCCATGCAGAGCAGACGAGCAGTAGGGTATTGAGCCACAAAGCCAGTAGCCGCCTGCAGGAGGGAGAGAGAGGCAGGGGGAGGGTTATATATGTTGACAATCACATAAGGGACACTGTTGATATACACATGCAGGAAAATATACTGTCCCCCTGGGTCCACAACCGAGTTGTGAAGCTCACACCTAAGGCTTTTATGGACCAGCAGGGCGACCCCCTGGAATGGGAGCTGCCGTATGCATTGATTAAGTGTTGGGCCCAGGGCTTCCTCAGCCTATTGCCTGTTTCTGGGGTCAGGTGGGTTTCCTGAAGACCTATAATATGTGGGTTAAAGGAGCGAATGTGGGAGAATACCGCAATCCTCTTTTTAGGATGCCCTAGGCCCCTCACATTCCATGACAATACCCTCATGGAGGCCATGGGTGCGCTAGCAGTACATCAGGGACATATACACTCGCCCAGGTTGCACTTTCTGAGCCTCCAGGGACCTGATCTCCATACGTCAATACCTGCCTAGCAACTGTTGTGAAGTGGAGTAACCATACTTGAGGTGAGTATACTATATTACTAACATGTTACAAAACATTAACAATGAAAACATGGAAATGTCGGAACCATAACCGACTTACATAATGGCCAGTAACTCAGGGACCTGCATAGCGTAGATAGATGTGATAACTACGCAGGTGTTGCTCCTCCCCTCTTCAGCAAAGGTGTGTTAAGCTGTCAACACTGATAAATAACAACATGTCACATAGGCAAAGCGTCCAGCATTGTAGGAGAAGGTATCCCCCATAAACTTAATGAGTCTCTCTTGTGGGTCCAGCAAGGCTGAAATCTGTAAATTATAAAACATCTAGCTCAAGGAGCCATCAGCCATGGCCCATTAAAAACAGAAAAGAGGAGAAAATAATACTTGCTGATGGTGATCAATTGACGTGTCAGCGTGGACCAGGGCATCCTGATTTCCTTGAGGCCCAGTCCTCGGCTTCTCTAGGATCACTGAAGAAGACAGTTTTGTCGCCGTCCACCACCCTGAGCCGCGCTGGATACGCCATGGAATACTGGAGGTTTAAGTCGCGAAGGCGGCGTTTGACCGCGACGAATGTGGCTCTTCTCTTCTGAAGGTCAGCGGAGAAGTCCGGGAACAGGGAAACACGTGCGTTGTTATGTCTGATATCTTGCTTGTTCCTGGCCTGGCTGAGGATGAGATCCCTGTCTCTCCAGTTTAGCAGTCGTGCCAGCAGGATCACGGCCCTCAGCTTTTTCCGGAAATCCCAGATCCTGACATTGTTGCGGCGGGACCTGTTTTCTAGGTCATCACATTTTTGCTGCCACTGACCCACAGAGCGATTCAGCTCCTGCACTTTCTCCGCCATAGGTCTGGTCAGATCTTCCAGAGCAGACACGCGATCCTCTTTATGCTTGACCCGGTCTCTCAGCTGCTGCACATCGTGACGGAGCAGGCTCACATCCACTCTCACCTCCTCTAACTTCCCTGTGTCTCCTGCCTCCACCTGCCGAGCGGCTTGACCGCGCGTGAGAGCCGCGCGCGTTGGAGTGGCGGCCGCAACGCCATTTTGGGTCTCTGAGCGGGCGAATTCTTTAAGCCGCTCGGCAGCCGCTTGTGCCTTGTTGGACCCATGGTCGGCGTGCGGGGTCTTCTCTTGCGCCTGCACACCGTCCACTCTGTTCCAGAAGTCGGCAGTTTGTCAGGATTGATGAGGGATAGCGGAGCTGTGCTCAAAGGCGTGCTTACATGCCGGCTGCTGGCCATGCCCCCCATGTAACTGTTTAATACATGTAATGTGCCTGGTTCACCAGCAGGTGGCAGCAAATATGGCAGAGCTATAGTTAGAGAGAATGGAACTTACCATTCCATTCTCCCCCTTTGGGCTGAAGTGGGCCAGTCCTGCTTCCTGTCGGAAGGGTGGGGCAGAAGTTTCCAGTAAGTTCCAGTTTTCCATTGACAGGGGAAGCGAGTGCAGGGATACGTCCCTGCCTGACGTGCCCACACCAGTCAGAGCACGCTAAGCTCTGCTGGTCATGGAGGCAGAAGCTTGGAACTCTCAGGAGCCAGGAGAATAGTTACTTGGTTGAAACTAAGTCAGAGTAAAGAGTGGAGTGCAGCATAAAGAAAGAATCAAAGTTACTAAGCTAGCCTGTCAGTACAGCAGAGAGAAAGAGATAAATCAGAGTTGAGTTTGCCTGCCAGTTCATGGTAAAGCCTGCTGGAACCAAGACAAAGCCTGAAAACTGTTTTGGAGAGACATTTATCCAAGTAAAGCTGCCATTGAACTTCATCTCAAGGTCTGGACTCAAGTTATTTTTTCACCATCCATCAATTATTCCTCCTATTTATTGCTTTGGAGCCAAAGCCTAGGGTCCAGCAGTATCAAGGTAGGAGCACCATGACACACATAAAGAGCCATTTAGGCTGCACTACACCACTCGGCATTCCTGGGTCGCGATATAGGGGCCCTTGGGGGAGGCGCCCGTTTCACATCCCCCTCCTCTCTGCCTCCTGTTTTACACTTGAAGGATTTTTTGGAGGGCGTGGAGGTTTCTGAAGACAGTACAATAAAAGGGGAACTGCAGGCTTCTTAAAGGTGAAGGTGACGCCACTTACCTCAGACAGAGCATATTGCAAAGTTTAGAATATTCACATGCCATACTGATTTGTGCAACAAAAAGTGATAAAAAAGTTGCAACATTTTATTTGGCAATAAAGAGGTTAAAGAGTTATTCCACTACTAACTTATGTCCCCTATTCCAGTGTTTCCCAACCAGTGTGCCTCCAGCTGTTGCAAAACTACAACTCCCAGCATGCCTGGACAGCCTTTGGCTGTGCGGGCATGCTGGGAGTTGTAGTTCTGCAACAGCTGGAGGCACACTGGTTGGGAAACACTGCCCTATTCACAGGAAATAAGGGATTGGTTGGGGTCCAACTGCAAGGATTCCCATCAACAATGAGTATGGGGGTCTACAAGTGCCACTGAGTGCCCCATGAGAAGGGAGCGCTTTTGCGCATGTGTGACCACTGCTCCATTCACTTCTATGGCACGGCTGAGTACAGCGTTTACACCAGGTTCATGGGAGCGAATGTAGCTGTGGTCACATATGCCACTCACTCATGGGGCACTCGGCAGCATTTGAAGCTCCCCTGTTCTCATGATCACATGGACCCCCAGCTATCCACAGCAATACCCCCTGTTATATATAAGCCAGCATTCGACTGCTCTTTGTACTAAAGTTTCATTCACATGTAAGAAAAATTGTGCTGTCGGTCCAGTGCCCACCACATCTTCATCTATATACGTAAGTAATGCTATTGCTAAAACGGCACAAAGTACACTGCAACTGCGACTAATTAAGGGAAATCTAAACTTTTTTTTTTTTTTAAGTAAAATCTTGGCTTATGTGATTGAAGAAACGTACGAATGACTCAAAACCAGGAAGCAATTTGTTGAACCAGATGTTTGTGCATTGTGTACAGATGTCTCTTGATAATAATGTGGTAACAGGACGCGTCAGATACGGATACATGTACTGACAGTGCAATCTACCCAGCCAGCCCATGCAAGTCACATCTTATTATGAAGGCCAAATGCATCATACCATACGTAAGATGTGCACCAGTTACCATGCAGGACGCCATGATATTTATGCACACAACGATGCTACCAATCCACACCATAGAGGGAGGTGCATGACACCATCATTTAAAAAGGTGTTATGATTTTCAGAAAAAAATGGCTGTTTTCTTCTAGAAAGGGCGCCACTCTTGTCTGTCTACGTTCAGTGTCTGGTATTGCAGCAAAATGTACGGTCTCCAAATTCGAGAACTCATTTTATTTATTTTTTCTGATGATTATATAGGTTCAAGAGAGCTGTACAGAGATTGTCATCAATCAAATGAGTCTCTCTCCCCAATGGAGCTCACTAGTTAAAGGGGTTTTCCAGGAGTTAAATATTGATAGCTATCCTCAGGATAAATATAACATTGTTGGGGGTATGACTTCTGGCTGCTTCAATCAGCATCACATCTACAGTAGCCAGGTTTGAGGTATCCCCCAACGCTATGCTGGGTCCCCTAGACCCCTTGAGGGGTCACCACTTATGGTAAGGTGTGGTGCACCCCAATGGGATTAAGTCCAGAGAGTCAAGGTTTGCTTTAAACAAGTGTGCTACTTTACTGGAGGAACTCAAGTGCAAAACAATACAGACAATGCACTTTGTTGTATTCTTCAGTTTCCTCTATGTTAGAAGAAGGTTCCGTTCTGAGGAAAGGCCTGGGATAGCTGTCCCTCTTTCTCTTAGTACCTTCGCCAAAGGGCTGATCTTTTGGTCAGTCCTCTGCCTGGCTCCCTCATCAAAGAGCTGGTGCCCCAACGTATGGGGTTGGAGTATCCCTGTCTCAGTGTCTTCTGGTTACTCATACAGTCTGGCAGAGTCTCTCCTACTAAACACTGGTCCCTAGGGGCTCTGACTGGTCAACTTTTATACAGTGTCTAATTGATCTAGAACCTTCTAGTGGGAGGGGTGAAGCTGGAGAAGCACAGCCGAACAGAAACAATGTTGCAGTTCATGGCTACCATAGACTTGCATTATGCCTCAATACAAGTCAACGGGCATGACCAAGCAGTAGTAAACAAGTCTGACAGAGCTAAACCGGACAGTCAAAAGTTACCTGTATCTAGCTTTTCCATCCAAAACTCGACTCTGCGTAGTCCTTTTTTGACAACAATGGAAAATGATCAAATCAGAATAAACAAAATTGGCTTAGATTATTCCCATATATACTACAAATGCACCATTCCATCAATTCCACTTATCAAAATGTGTATTTCAGAGGCACTGAATGCTCTTACAAATTTCTTTTAATTCCACCATTAAAGGTACAAATCACACCAAGCGGAGAAAAAAGATAAATAAAAGCTCCATTGGCTTTGTCTGATTTCCTTTCCAGGATCGCCATGTTATCATGCATTCACATTCATGTGCACTGGCGTTCCATCTCTGGGCTTAGTTCACAAGTGCCGGAGCCGCATCCCACACCTCGACATGCAAAGTTTTTCAAGCATATATTAAACGCTTGGTGTGATTTGTACCTCGTGGAATTAAAAGAAGTTTAGAAGAGTATTCGGTGTCCCTCAAATACACATTTTAATAAGCAGTGGAAAATCACCAGCTTCTTAGTGCACAGGATGAAGGTCTCTTAAGTCTCCCACGAACGCTTGTTAGCAATTATCTGCCCAATGCTCGGGCAGTGTTAAGGGGCCGTTAGTGTGAACTAGCCGTGCATTAACCCTTTCCACAATTCATTTCAAATACAGTGCAATAACACTGCAAATCAACAGGATACATCATGCAAAATGCAATTCAACAGTATAAACCAGCATAAGTGCAAACAACAACATGAATCGCAGTGCAAGTTAACCTTTCAAAGTGCACTAAAGGAATGAGTTGATGGCTTTGCATAGCAGCAATAGGGGCAAACATTCAGACTTCAAAGTACTCTTGCTCCAGGGCACTACACATCCATCAGTCACGTGTTCTTTCTGCATGTCAGTCCCATTCAAATGAATGGGGCTGAGCTGCAATACCAAGCACAGCCACTATACAATGTAGGGCGCTGTGCTTGGTATATTATGAAGAAGCCACAGCGCTCATCTTAAAAGAGCATATAGTCGGACCACCTGATCTTGGATAGGTCATCAATATGCAACTCCCAGAAAACCCCTTCACTTTCAATATCTCTGACAAAGACATAAATAGTCAGTCAGCCAGATAGTATGTTTTTGGAATATGGATATGAACCCATACACATGGGTGGATTTGGCATTTCTGGGGCCCCAAGCAAATTTATGTATGGGCCCCCCATTGCACCCTTAAGTTCTGACCCTGCCACATCGCTGAACTCCATCCAATCATGCCACTAAGCCCCATCCCATTGTACCGCTTATCTCCGTCCTTGTCGGTCCACTAATCTCCACACCATACACCTCAGCTTAACAAAGCGGCATAGGCACTTCTGCTACTGATCTACACCTGGGAACCAGATTCAACTCGTGGCCAGCAGGGGGCCCCCTGATCACTGAGGCCCCAAGGCATTTGCTAGGTTTGTTCGGTGGTCCGCCACTGCCCATGCAAACTTTATGCAGATGATGTCCCCGGTTGGATGATGACCCTAGTCCTGCAAGCCAACAGTATTAACCACTCAGCCACTGAGCGGCCTGGATCACGACCATTCTGTCCATGACTGCAGAAAAATACAAAGACAGCTTTTTGACTTGCTGCCATTGTTTTTCTGGAGAATATGCCCTTTAATTTAGTTTTTTTTTTAACGGAAATCCATAGAACATCAATATATCATGTATATGGGTCTGACCCCCTGAGGCCCTCACTGATCATCAACACAAAGAGGCCAAGACACTACAATGAGAGCTGCAGCCCCCTTAATATGCAAGGCTGCTCATCCGTAAGGGCTTTTTTGCCGGACCATATGCGGAACCATTCATTTCAATGGGACTGCAAAAAAACCTGAAGTTACTCCGTGTGCATTCCGTTTCCGTATGTCCATTCTGAAAATGGACAAAGATAGGACTGTTCTATTAGGGGCCAACTGTTTTTCGTAAAATACGGAATGCACACGGACGTCATCCGTATTTTTTACGGACCACAAAACACATATGGTCGTGTGCATGAGCCCTAAGTGTGGCTTGACCTGATACTTCAGCTCAGCTCCATTCAAGGCAATGGCTGCTTCACTCTGTGGAATTAGAGGGGGTTTAATGGGTGGACGACGAGTAGAGGCCGTCTGTGTTTTTCCAACCCCTTTGATGACCATTAGGAAATATTAAATAACCTCTTCTAATGGGGTTTAGTCATTGTGCTTTGTATTATGATATCATGCGGCTGCAGATCTGTATTCTCGCTAATTCTACAAATTATTCTAATCAGTGCAATGATTTAGAAAATGTAATTAGGAATTGATATCTAAAGTGCTTTGCATGACTTTTCGCTGAAGATGAATTTCATACGGTTCCGCTATAGCATCAGTCTACATAGTACATATAATACCGCAGTCACGGGCCGATGCTTCAGGACTGGACTGTAGCTTGGTGTGTATCAAAGATGGTATTAAACGGGATTAGGCGGGATACCGTTAGATCTCACTGACATTGTAGTAAAAAGCTCCTTCTACATTTACAATCAATTGTTTTTCCATTTAACCCCTTCATGGTGCAGCAATTTTCCATTTTCGCGGTTTCATACCTGCTTTCCCGGATGCATAACTTTTTTCTTATTTTTCCATTCACATAGAGGTACGAGGGCTTATTTTCTGCACATTGTAATGGCACCATTTGTTAGTGCATATGATACTGTATATTTTCTCCAAATATAAACTTTATTTTTTCTTTTCATTGCCATATTCTGACCCTCATAACTTTTTTTTACTTGCATCCATGGAGCTGTGTGGGGGCTCACTTTTTTGCAGGGCAATCTGTAGTTTTCAGTGATACCATTCTGGGGTGTGTATGACTCTTTGGATCACTTTTTATTCCAACTTTTTGGGAGAGGGTAAGTAATAAAAAAAAATGCGAAGCGTCCCTATTGATTTTCTTTCCCATTACGGCATTTACCATATAGGATAAATATGTTTCGATTTTATTAGTTCAGGCATTTTTGATTTGCCGATGTTGATATATATATATTTTTATTTATTTATTGTTTATATATATTTTTTTTATTATTGGGAAAGTGGGGGGGGGGATTCGAATTTTTATATTTTACAAAAAAATATATATTTTTGAAAACCTTTTTTTTTTACTCTTTAAAGCGAACCTTTCACCTCAATTTCACTTAATAAACTAGCAACAGTACCTTATAGATCATCTTCAGTGTGTTATTATACATCCTTGTGCCGCTTTCATGCGATGTATATGCCTGAAAAAATCGTCTTATAAAGTAATCTTTTCCTGCTCCAACAGTCACGCTAGAAGTCAAGGGGGTAGCCCTTCCCTCACTTCAGGCTGTACCTCCCCTGCCCTAACCCCGCCTCTATACACTGTAATTGACACCCGGTCAGGATCGCGCTTGAGTCCGCGCGATAGACGGGATTGCGCTGCTACTGAGGCCGCCTGTACAAGCGAGGTCCCGGCGACTGAGCCGGGTGTTAATTACAGTGCATAGAGACGGGGTTAGGGCAGGGGAGGTACAACCTGAAGTGAGGGAAGGGTTTTCTGTGACTAACCTATTTATGATCCGTAGAATAGTTCATCAGTGTCAGATCAATGGGGGGGGGGGGGGGGGGAGCCGGCACCTACTCTTATCAGATGTTAACGGCAGCTGTAGTACCAGAAAAAAAACTGTTTGGTGCCAGAAAACCACAGCGCTGTACACTTGTAGTGGCCATTCTCAGGTACTGCAACTGATGCTCCTATTTAAGCTGCCTGCTTGTAACATATGCTGCATCTCTGGGGGAACCTTTATAGAATCACATAGGATGAATTACTGTGCATATCTTTGTTTAAGAAGTATTTTCCCATTTCTAAACTTTTACATTTTGCTTCAAAGCTTCGATATCTGTAAAGATCCCGAAACAAAAATCTTTACCAGATTATCCAGCTTGTCATTGACTTAGCAGATGGCGGGGTGAGCTGGAGGGTTGCCAATGGTCGTTAATAGCTCTCAGGTGAAGAGGCCTGGCACAAAGCCCAGCAGGGTCAATGCCATGTGTGATTGTCATTCCTAGAAGAAACTCATTTCTGATGAGGGGATCAAATTCGCAAAGTTTTGCGACAAGGTTTGTAGAATTTTTGAGAATTTCCTGCATCCACAATAGGGGAATAGTGATGAGCGGCATGGGCTATATTCGAATTTGCGAATTTTTGGGCGAATATTCACCATAAATTAGCAAATTCGAGAATTCATGATCTCCAGTTATTATTTTCTTTATTGTGAAAATCGGCAATCAGAAAATACGCACAATTTTTTTTCGAAATGCCGATACTCGCGATAAAAATTCACAATTAGAATATTCGCGATCAACACTATAGGGGAATTTTTGTATGGTTGGTCAGCCTCTAAACAGAAATACAGGACAGAGGAGTCTGAAAAGTTGAATGCGGATTTTATGTTTTAGCATTCATTGTCTTATACAAAGAAAGATCTCATTAGAATGTGTGATAAGTTGGCAGAAGAAGACAATTCAAAACCAAGGTCAATATGTGGAAGCCTGGGCCTTGCAACACCAAAGTCCTGTACTTGATACCAACCAGCCATGCATACGGATCAGCCATATGATTAAAACGACTAATATAGTTTAATTAGGGTTGAGCGAATCGAAGTATCCAAAGTGGACTTCTGAACTTCAGGAACTTCAGGAAAAATTCAATTCACCGAATTTCCTTGTGCTTTGTGGTAACTTATCAATTTTCCCAGAAATGGCGGTAAAAAAAAAACCATACTCACCTCATCCATTTGAGCGTGAAGAGGCAGTTGCAGCCATTTTGATTGAAAATCCTGACGTAATCACGCACCGAGCGAGAATTCCCATGGGATCTACAATCAAGATGGCCGCAGTGGCCTCTTCATGCTCCAATGGAAAAGGTAAGTATTATTACAATTTTTTTAACCCTGAATTCACTCACTATTATTCTCATATGCTGAGATCAGTGATGAAAGCAGCATCTGAACGGTACAATTACGGGGGGGCGGTGCAATCGCCGTTCTCTGTCATTGAACCCACTACTTACAAAGAAATGCACTTCTTGAAGAAGTAATTCGTTATGAAGTGAATTTCTTTATGAAATTCGGCGGAGCAGCCGAATCAAATAAAATTTGATATTAACAGCAGATATTTTAGTCCTGTAAGCTGCTTTGTGCAGCCCTTAGGGATCAGACTTGTTTGCCAGAACACCCCACAGATTAAGATCTGGAGAGTTCAGGGGACAAGTCAACATCTTGAATAGAGTTGAGCGAACCTGCCTTTTGGGAGGTTTGAGTTTGGTTTTGGGGTTTAAGTGAATTACGTGATGGATTCCATTCTCACGGAATCTATCAGGCAATTCAATGCCAGCATGCTGCATAATAAAAGTGTATGGCCAGCTCCGAGGGCTGTATTCTGCTGGCCATACACTTGTATTATGATGGCAATCCATTTGGCATGCCGCCATTTATTTAAGTTATGGATTCAGTGAGAACCCAAACCCGAACCCAAACTTGAATCTGTCAAAATAAAGGTTCGCTCAACTGTAATCTTAACTGTTTGTCACATTCCTGAAAAGTTTTTGCAGCATGGCCAGGCATTATCCTGCTGATACAGTGTAGTGCCCAGGAGCAAGGCTATTTTGGGCTATGGAGATTGGTGAACATGTGCCCCTATTGCTACTATGCAAAACCATCAACTCCCTACAATGTTACACTTATGTGTGCACTTATACTGCTTTATATTGGTGAACTGCATTTATATGTTTACTGTAGTATATCCTGTGTTATTGCACTATAGCTGCACTGCACTGTGGAAGTAATCAATGCACAGCCAGCTAATACTGAGAGGCTTTATAACTTTCTACCTACACAAAGTTTTATAGGGAAAAAAACAGACACATTGACCTTCTGACTGGTTTAGCACTGTTGTTTATGTCTGAAGATCTGTTTATGCCTGTAATAACTGCTTATTCATTCCCACAGACTTGCATTGAAAATCTATACGAGTCTATGACTTGTTTCTGTTTCTGTTTAGGCTGTGTTTCTCCATTAGAAGGTTCTACTTGAGTTAAAAAATGTATATAAGGAGAGCAGTTAGATCCCCTAGTTGTCTGCAGATAAAGACCAGTACTTAGTAGGAGGGACTCTGTCAGACTGCATGAGTGACCAGAAGAAGATGCTGAGATGAGGCTGCCGAACCATAGATCCAGGGTCACCAGCCGTGGGACCAGGGAGCCAGTTGAATGACTAAACCTCAAAATCTGGGTCACAAGCCTTTGGCTAGGGTACTAGTTTTCTGAGAGTGAGAGAGTGAAATAGGGACAACTAGCTCAGACCTTTCCTCAGCACAGAATCTTTTTTTTGTCTGGGAGGAGACTGGAGAAGCCAACCCAGCACCTTGCATGCTTTGTTTTGCACTTGTCAGGAAGCAGGGGGTTTTACCCCTACTCGGGGACCGCGGGCACGGCGCAGGGCACGGGTTCCCCTTTAGCTCGGTAGAACACCTGGTTCCCAAGGTGCGGGTGCGCTGCGTGTGCGCATGCGCAGTACGCAGGCTCTGCGCGCATTCCCGGGACCATAGCATTCATGCATTATCCGGCTGTCAGGTGTGAGCCTTTATGGGGGAGGTTCCCAGTACACACCTTCCATCTTCCTCGCCTGCCATTGGTTCCCGGGGAGGGAGGCCTCCTGGTTGCCTTGGGGACCAGGGAGTGGTTCCTACCTTCCCTGGCTATAAAGACCTGGCCTGAGCTCTGGCTCATTGCTGAGTTATTCCACTTTATGGTGAACACCTAGCCTCCCTACGGATCTTCCTATTTGCATGTTGTTTCTTTGTATCCTTCCCGGTTACTGACCCTTGGACTGTCTTCCGCCTTGAACCTTCGCTGCCTGCCTCGACCCGGATTGGACATTGACTACCCCTCTTGGATTATCCCTAAACTTGTACCGCGTTTCTGGGCTGTCAGCTGCTTACTGCCAGTGGCTTCCTCACCCCACTACTGGCTCCCTGGGAAGCTTGACAGCTCTTGAGTTCCTCCAGTAAAGAAGCACTCTGGTTTACTGTAGACCCTGACTCTCAGGACTTATTTCCCATTGGGGAACACCACGCCTTTCTATCCCCTATATCCTAAACCTGGCCTCTACAAAATAAATAAATAAATAATGACCCAACTCATGTGTAGGAGCCCCTAAGTCAGATTTATTAATGGAGATGTTTTATAAAGTCGCAAAAATTGTCGCAATCTTACTCCAGTAAAAGGGTGGTGTAAAAAGTGGAATAACATTTTAAAACAGAAGTGTTAGACTTCCTTGTTGCATCAGCGTTAGTGTTTGCTCTCACATACATATCAGGGGAATGACGTCATTCATGCTGCATTTGTCCCTACTGACACATCTGGGGGCCTCTTTGAAGGGCCTGAGTAGGCAACATGCATCATTAATGAGCTGCCACTGTCTGAGCTCAAAATAACACATGTTAACTCCTGTGCTGGTCTAGTGCATGACAAAATCATTCAAGGCCTGTGCCTTTTTGATTCCAAAATGTACATTTAATTACACCAGTGTTAAAAAAACAAAAAAAAGTTTCAGTTCTGCTCCCATTTATAATAAAACAGTTCTGCACGTTTTAGTCTATCAATTCCAGTGTGTTTGCAGCGCAGCATGTTTAATTGCTCCTCTATTGATAAAAAAAAATCAATTTCTATTTTGCTACCATTTATAAATGCACAGATCAGTACATTTTAGTGTGTCAATACCTGTGTACAGTGTGTTTGTAGAATGACATGTTTAATGTCATTTATGTTAATTAACATTTTTTGTTTTTTAGCAATTTTGCTACTGTTTATACTGGTGCTATTCAATGCACCGTAGTGCATCAATACCAGTGTGAAGTGTGTTCATAGGTGGGAACATTTAACTGCACCTATATTTTGCTACTGTTTAAAAATGTGCAGTTCAGAGCATTTTAGTGTGTCAATACCCGTGTGCAGTGTGTTCATAACAGAGGATATTTAATTGTGCCTGTGTTTATTACCCCAATTTTTTAATTTTTTTTTACCATTTGTAAGTGTAAAAATATGTGTATTTTCTGGCCAGGGTCTGTCCAATTGTACCTTTTTTTTAAAACAAATGTTGGAAATATTATTATAGAAATACTATTTATCACAGACTAGTGTACCTAACCTGATGTACTGATTTTAAGTAATGAAAATTGTTATAAAAAAAACTGCATGTATCAGAGTTGTGTTCTTTAGTTAATGTACATTGGCCCAGATTTACTAATATGTCTGTGGTGCACCAAAAATCTATCAAAAAAGTATTTTAGTATACTTCCTCTGGCCAGCTTTTTTTTTTCACAAAAAAGTGTTTAAGACTGTCTTGATCTCCGAATATCGTGCTGTTCCACACCTTCACCAAAATTGAATTCTGGTATATGGCATGTTTTGCATGGCTGCAGCGATGTTCGTGCTGGTCTGATATCCACATCCTCCCTCCATGTCCATCTCAATGCGCTTCCTCCCGTCTCCAACAGAAAGCTCCCTTCTTTCACATGTGTAAACTGAAGTGTTGCCATGCTGTCTTAGAACTGAGATTGAGCCTGGGCAAGAGAAGCCACACAGGAGATCTGCTACTAAAGTGCATCAAGCAGCAAATATCCCACTGGCTAACTCCCTGCCAACTACAACTGACCAAGGTGGTCAGTAACAATGGCAGGAAGATCGTGGCTGCATTTGTGTGAAATAAGACATGCTCCTTGCATGGCGCACATGATAAATTCAGTGGTGCCACACCTTTTGAATAAGTATTGTGGCTCTCACAGGGGGCTGGCCATGTTCAGGAGCATATCTGTGCATTTCAGCCATTCTTATGTGGCAAGGAACTCCCTCTTGGATTTGCAGTGACAGAATGTCCTGCTGTTAAAACACTTAATAAGCAACATTCCAACTCACTGTAATTCCACCTTACATATACTTATGCTAGAGTGTATGAACGAGCAGTGTAAAGCCATGGATGATTTTTTCATGCACTAGACCACCACAGCAGTTAGCATCTGTTATTTTGAGCTTAGGCAGTGGCAGCTCATCAAGGATGCATGTTGTGTACTCAGGCCCTTCAAAGAGGCCACCAGATTTGTCAGTAGGGACAACTGTGGCATCAACTACTTTATTTCCATGATATTTATGTCAGGGCAAATGCTAACACTGATGCTACAAGGAATGGTGGAAGAACAACAGCATCTGCATCTTGCTGGCTGCCTTGTAACTGTTGGGAATCCACATGGACAAAGTCCGATGAAGGAGGATGTATCATAGTAACATAGTTTGTAAGGCTAAAAAAAGACATCCATCCATCCAGTTCAGCCCAGGGTCAGGCTGGCCCACTAGAGTTCCAGAGGATCCTCCAGTGTGCCCAAGCTCTAACAATAATGGACCCCTAATAAAACATGGCCTTTAAGGCCCAATATACACAGAGGTTGGGCCCATGGCATAATTCCCCTGGTGGGCCCAAGTGACCTTAGTTTAAAGCTGGTTCAGGAGTCAGTGGAGCAGTAGGACAAGGCTGATGATGATGATGACAACAACACTGGCAATAATGACCAATAATTGCAGTTGGGGATAGTACCTTTGTCCTTGGGCATGCTGGTGAGCATAGCAAGCTGTATTCTTGCTTGCTTATGTATTTACAGGTGTATCATTATCTTCAAGCAAACTCATCATAATTGGATAGCCATTCTTTTAAACTCTCTCTATCAAACCAAAATTGGGGAATGCTTTCCTGTTGTTGAAAGACCAAATTGCTGCATTACCGGTGTACACAGCTTGCCGCAGCTTTCGGCAAGCTTGCCGCCCATGTGCCACAGGAGCAGCCAACTCAGTCTGATAAACATAATGGAGCACTGTTTTTCATGTGCCACGCCACACTGATGCAAATCAGGAATCAAATACATTGCGTCTGAAATACCTGAACTCTGGCATTTTTTGGACACATACTCTATTCCTTAACTTCCTGGACTTCTGGACAGGCAGATTGGAACAGTGGCTGCAACTGGCCCACTATACTCCCTCTGTACTGTTTTGTGCAGCCTCCAGCGTCATAGTAGAGAGGTTTGTCAGTGCGGCAAATGGCCTCATCACACCTAAATGGACAAAGTTGTCCCCTGCAACTGTACAAAACATCACATGATGAGGCCTATAAAAAGATCTGCCATTACTGATGGTGCTTATTCAATGCCAGTTTGATCATGCCATCATGTTCAGTACCACATAGCTGATACTGCTGCTTCCGCCACAATAGCTGCTGCTCCCACTATTGCTACTACCATTAACCCTACAGAGCAGCATACACATCTATTGCCTTGTTTGTTCCATGCTGTGCTGCTACTGCTTCAGCTACTATTGCTTCTACTATTACCCCTACACTCCATACGCCTTCCATATCCACACTGTACTGCTGATGTTCCCAATAAAGGGCACATTTTTGGACGCCTGTTCTGAACAAACTTCTGTTTCTTTCGATCCTACCGTATGTGTATAAACACTAGCAGGCATTTGCCCCTGTTAAGGTATAATTTTTAAACGACTTGTTCAAAACAAGCCACAGTTTGTGTCTGATAACACAGTGTGTTTTTAAACACCATCTGCCCCCAATAAATTTCAATTTTTTGAATGTTTCCTAATGTTGAAAAGCATAACAAAAAGGTTGCCGTTGTGTGTTATAGCTATGTACGTCAGTGCCACTCTGATATTATTTGCTATTGCTATCATTACGTTAAATAGCCTAAAAGAAGGGAAAGGAGAGAAATAGAGAGAAAAAAAAAGATAGTCCTAGGAGACCTCAGGGTGTTGTATAGCAATTTTCAGGCCAATTGATTGACCTATTCGCAATCAAATTTGCTCAGATCTATGCCCAACCATAAGGATTATACTGTAAGAAAGTGAATTTCTAGAAAATCTGTAGCTGACATAGCACAAAGTGCTTTCCTGTATTGAGAGGTAGTGACTGAAAGACCTCCTTTATTATATAGCTCTCATAATCACTTCCAGGAGCGTCTCACAAATTTTTGGGAAGTGGCTGCTGTTTTGGGACCCCTTGCAGCAGCACTGACTAATCTTTGTACGCATTAGGACCAAATGTAGCGAGACCTAAAGGAAGAAAGTTATTCATTCAAAGATGTCAGCACATCTTCATACCTGAGTCATTCTTTTTATCCTGTCACAGTAAGAAGTTATGAGGCCCTCGGAAGGTTTGCCTTTACAAGTGTACACTACATTTATTATACCATGTGTGCTTCATACCATATGTCTGATTTAGCGTAATCCCAAGGAGAAAGCAAATCATGTAATGAGCTGATACATAGAAACAATCACCGACCATGCATGAGCACGGCTTTGTAGTTTTTTTTTTTCTTGTATTGTTCTTTGTATGTATTTGCACTGCTTTGCAGTGTTTAATTAAAGGGACTGGATTGAAGGAGTGGCCCAATGTTTTTCATAAGCAGCTCCACTCTTGTCCATGAGGTCAGCCCAATGAATTGCAATACCAGAGCCCATGGTCAGATGGGTCACTGTTTTCAGGGGAAAAAATAAGGTTCTTTTTCTAATCCTAGACAACCCCTTTGACAAAAAGGCCAAAAGGGGCTACAACCTTGACTCCCATGATGTTTTATGGCTGTGTATAGCTGAGCCGGGCTGCATAGAGCTCACAGCACAGACTAGAAAACGTCTGTGTCTTGCACTGGATCGCTGACAGCAGAATGGAGGTAAGTATTTGAGGTTTTTTAATTTTATTTGGCAACATGCTGTTGGGCCACAGTGGGGTGGGGGTCATTATTTTGTAACTGGAGAAAGAACTGTGGGGGACATTATAGGGGGAATTATTACCACTGGGCGCTCTGGGTCCATTATTACTTCTGGGGGCAAAATGAGGGACATTATTACTATTGGATGCACTGTTACCACTCTGGCAGATAATTATTAGTATTGGTGGGACTTTTGGGAGGACTGTTACATTGGGAGGCACCCTGGCACAGTATCAGCTTAGCACAATTATTTTTGGGGGACATTATGTTTACGGCACTATAAGTTTCATGGATACTATTTGCTGGGCACAGTTTTTTTTTAGGGCACTGTGTTCCAATAATTATTGAAGGGAGCACTATCTGTGTAGTAATAGTATTTTAAGGAGGATTATCTGTTTCTGCAGTATAGTATTAAGAAGCAAAGTGGGCCCAGTATTGGAGGTGGCAGGATGGGGTATTCAGAAGGTGGGGAGGAGGATGGAAAGTAGTAAACTAAGATTTATGTTTGTCAAACTCCCAAGAGACAAGAGATGGCTGAAAGAAATCATCATGGTGGTCTGGTCTGAATGAAGAAGATAAAGAAAGAATGTCTACATCAGAGGAGACGTCACCGGATGTAAGAGGTAGGTGGCGCTGTATTACCCTGTATGTTTTGTAGCATTGTATTGTCACGGGTGAAGTTGCAGATAGCTGGAACTTATAAATAAACGACTGACTGGCTTGATCCCAAACTAAGGAGCATATAGGTGAGCCCTATAAAACCCTAAGAGCTCTCTCTGACTGATAAACACATGCAAGGGTCTCAATGGTAGACGATTGCATGCCCACGTACCTAAGACAGTGTGACACCTGAAAACCCTATAATAGTGAGGGGACAGAACCACCGGCTCCCTGCACTTAATACGGATGGAGTCAGGGTCACCTAGAATCAAGCCAGCAAGGAAACACAATAAAGGAAAATACTTATCTGAGCAAACAGCAGCAGCAGCCTCCAGCAGTGAACACTTAATCCAGGAAGTAGTATAAACCGCAAAGTGAGGCAGTATGGGAGGGAATATAAAGGAAGACAATTAGTCTAAATAAGTGACACCTGGCAGAAGGAAAGGAGATGACAAAGTGAAACCAAAACAAAGAACGTCATACAAGAGGTAGAGAAGAACGTCTGTCAGACCTTCTCACAGAACTGGCGGTGACAGTACCCCTCCCTCTACGGGTGGACTCCGGACACTCAGAGCCCACCTTCTCAGGATAAGACCTATGGAAAGCCCTGATGAGACGAGTGGCCTTAATGTCCGCCACTGGGACCCACATCATCTCCTCAGGACCATAACCCTCCCAATGAACGAGGTATTGAAGAGATCCGCAGATAATGCGAGAATCCACAATCCTAGAGACCTTAAATTCAAAATTACCATCAACAAAAATTGGAGAAGGAGGCAAAGAGGAGGGTACAGTCGGTTGGACATAAGGTTTTAATAGGGACCTGTGAAAAACATTATGGATCTTCCAAGTCTGAGGAAGATCAAGACGGAAGGCAACGGGATTGATGACGGACAAGATCTTGTAAGGCCCAATAAACTTAGGACCCAACTTCAAGGAGGGAACCGTCAGTTTGATATTCTTTGTAGACAACCACACCAGATCACCCACATTCAGGTCCGGACCAGGCACACGTCTCTTATCCGCCACACGCTTATATCTCTCACTCATCCTCTTCAGATGAAACCCACATGCACCAAAAAATGGTGACTTATTCGAGGACTCCTGGCGACGGTTATTTAAAGCAAACTCAGCAAGGGACAAAAAAGAATACCAATCCTCCTGATTCTCCGCCACAAAAAGCGCAGATATGTCTCCAGATTCTGATTGACGCTTTCGTTCTGACCATTCGACTGCGGGTGAAAAGCAGAAGAGAACGACCCAAGCGAGAACAGAAGGCCTTCCAGAATCTGGAAACAAATTGCGTGTCCCTATCAGAAACGATGTCTGAAGGAATGCCATGCAATTTAACAATGTGATCAACAAACGCTTGCGCCAGTGTTTTAGCATTGAGTAACCCAGGAAAGAGAATGAAATGCGCCATTTTGCTAAAACGGTCCACTACCACCAGAATCACAGTCTTCCCCGAGGAACGAGGCAGGTCCGTAATAAAGTCCATGGACAGATGCGTCCAAGTCCAAGGACAGGAAGGAATGGGTAATGGGAGGAGAGAACCCGATGGCCGTGAATGAGGGACCTTGGCATGAGCGCAGGTCTCGCAGGCTGCCACAAAACCCTCAACCGTCTTACGAAGAGCCGGCCACCAGAATCTCAGAGCAATGAGATCTACTGTGGCTCTACTCCCCGGGTGCCCAACAAGGACAGTATTGTGGTGCTCCTTAAAAACCTTGTGTCGTAAAGCGAGAGGCACAAACAACCTCCCAGGAGGAGAAAGATCAGGAGCCTCTGCCTGGGCTGCCTGAACCTCTGCCTCCAAATCAGGATAAAGAGCAGAGACGACCACCCCATCAGCCAAAATGGGACCCGGGTCTTCAAAGTTCCCCCCTCCCAGTAAACAACGTGACAGGGCATCCGCCTTCACATTTTTAACCCCAGGGCGGAACGTAACAACAACATAGAAAAGAACAAAGACCATCTGGCCTGTCTCGGGTTCAGACGCTTGGCCGATTTCAAGTAGGCCAGATTCTTATGGTCGGTAAACACGGTAATAGGGTGTCTGGCTCCCTCTAACCAATGGCGCCATTCCTCACAAGCTAATTTGATGGCCAACAACTCCCTATCTCCCACATTGTAATTTCTCTCTGCAGAGGAGAGTTTCCTTGAGAAAAAGGCACACGGTTGCCATTTGGCAGGAGAGGGACCCTAAGATAAGACCGCACCCACACCCACCTCAGAAGCATCCACCGCAACAATAAAAGGTAGAGAGACATTAGGTTGTACCAAAATGGGAGCAGAACCAAAACACTCTTTAATACTAGAAAAGGCTTTAAGCGCATCTACCGACCATGAGGAAAAATCCACCCCCTTTTTAGTCATATCAGTGAGTGGCTTAACAACAGAGGAATAATTCAAAATGAACTTTCTGTAATAATTGGCAAAACCCAAAAACTGCATCAGCGCCTTCTGATTCTCAGGAAGCTCCCAATAAAGCACAGCGCGGACCTTCTCAGGGTCCATCCAAAAACCAGAAGCAGAGAGAAGAAAACCAAGAAATTGAATCTCCGGAACCACAAACAAACATTTTTCCAGTTTAGCGTACAATTTATTCTCTCGCAGAATTAGCAAGATCTGACGTAGGTGGTCCCGGTGAGTCTTGAAATCAGCAGAAAAAAATCTAAATGTCATCTAGATACACCAGTACAAATTTCCCCATTAAATGATAAAAAATGCTGTTCACAAAATGTTGGAAGACGGCCACAGCATTCATCAAACCAAAGGGCATAACCAAATTCTCGAAATGACCCTCAGGGGTATTGAAGGCCGTCTTCCATTCGTCCCCTTCCCTGACCCTGACTAGGTTGTATGCCCCTCTTAAATCCAACTTAGAAAAACTGTAGCCCCAACAATCTGGTTAAACATGTCCGGGATCAGAGGAAGCGGATATGGGTCACGAATCGTGATACGGTTAAGCTCCCTGAAATCCAGACAACGGCAAGCGAACGGCAAACCTTCAATTTCCGCATCAACCTTGCCAATAGTAGCAAATGGAAAGTTTTTAGAGGGTTTATTTTCTTTTCTTTTTTTATTACCCTCAGAAAACTCCATGAATCTCCTAGAGGGGCAAACATTAGCCAAATGATTTATACCCCCACAACATAAACAAACCCTCCTCTGAGAGCTGAATCCTCTACTATCAGAGGCAAGCAATCCCAGCTGCATGGCCTCCTCCTCAGAGGGGTTTGAAACAGACTGAGACCCCTGCACACTGAATCAGACAGCCCCACTGTCCTTGGGCTGAATATGACAGGAAAGAGTAGTCTCCTCTCTCTCTCTCTAAGACACCTATCAATACGAACAGCTAGAGACATGGCAGACTCTAAGGACGCTGGTATCTCATGAAAAGCAAATTCATATTTCAATCTTTCCGAAAGACCATGGCAAAATTGACTTCGGAGTGCAGCATCATTCCAACCAGTGTCAGCTGCCCATCTCCGAAATTCAGAACAATATATCTCTGCGGACTGTTTACCCTGGCATAAAAGACCCTGGCAGAGCAATACAATCCGGGTCATCATATATCTGCCCCAGGGCTACAAAAAATTAATCCACCGATCGGAGGGGCCGTGCCCCCACTGGCAGTGAAAAGGCCCAAGACTGAGCGTTATCCCTGAGCAGCGAGATGATGATCCCCACCCTCTGCTCCTCATCACCAGAGGTATGGGGAAGTAGGCGAAAATTGAGTTTGCAAGCCTGTCTAAAGCAAACAAAATTCTCACTACCCCCGGAGAACGTATCCGGAAGAGAGATCTTAGGCTCGGAACAAATTCCATGAACGCCAGCAGAACCGGTCACCTGAAACTGAGACACAGTTTTACGGAGATCTGCTACTTCCAGTGAAAGACCTTGCATGCGGTCAATCAAGGCTGAAACCGGATCCATGCTTAAGACGGTTTAGGCGGTTTATAATGTCACGGGTGAAGTTGCAGATAGCTGGATAAATAAACAACCGACTGGCTTGATCCCAAACTAAGGAGCATATAGGTGAGCCCTATAAAACCCTAGGAGCTCTCCCTCACTGCTAAGGGTCTCAATGGTAGACGATTGCATGCCCACGTACCTAAGACTGTGTGACACCTGAAAACCCTATAATAGTGAGGGGACACGACCACCGGCTCCCTGCACTTAATACGGACGGAGTCAGGGTCACCTAGAATCAAGCCAGCAAGGAAACACAATAAAGGAAAAGACTTATCAGAGCAAACAGCAGCAGCAGCCTCCAGCAGTGAACACTTAATCCAGGAAGTAGTATAAACCGCAAAGTGAGGCAGTATGGGAGGGAATATAAAGGAAGACAATTAGTCTAAATATGTGACACCTGGCAGAAGGAAAGGTGATGACAAAGTGAAACCAAAACAAAGAACGTCATACAAGAGGTAGAGAAGAACGTCTGTCAGATCTTCTCACAGAACTGGCGGTGACATGTTTGTAATGTTTTCCAAGTAGGTCCTTAACAGAAGGGCTGGAGGGAAGGGGTTAGGTTAAGAAATTGTCATGGGATGGGGGGGATCTGTTTCAGTTTTCGCCTAAAGCAGCATACTCATATATTGACGGAATGCAATACGGAATGCTTCTTATAGGCTTCCGTGGTGCATGCCATCATAGCATTCCGTTATGGTCCTTGGTAGCGGAATCCATAACGGAATTGTTATAAAACCTTAACCCTGAACTCGAACTTGTAAAACACAAGTTCACTCATCCCTAGTAGGGATCTGAATTTTAGATAGGGGGAGTGAGACTCAGACTTCTACAAATATTTATAAGTATTAATCTAAGCACTTTTTAAAACTGTCCACTGTTCCTGCTGTGACCACATTCTGAGGAAGTCTATTCCACAGATTCACAGTTCTTACAGTAAAGAATCCTTGACGCCTCTGGAGACTGAACTTTTCCTCCTCCAGTTGGAGGCAGTGCCCTCTTGTTATTTAAGGGCCTTTTACAAGGCACAGTTCACCGTAATTTTTGTATGGCCCATTCATATATTTGTAAAGGTTAATCATGTCCCCATTAGACGTCTCTTCTCAATACTAAATAAATGTAATTATTTTAATCTTTCTTCATAACTGAGACCCTCCATGCCCCTTATCAGTTTAGTCGCTCTCCTTTGTACGCTTTCCATCACCAGGGCATGCTTTCTATGGACTGGTGCCCAGAACTGACCTGCATATCCTAGATGAAGCCGCACCAATGCTTTGTAAAGTGGTAATATTACATCCCTGCCCCGCGAGTCCATGACTCATTTAATGTATGACAATATACTGGTAGCCTTAGAACAAGCTGATTGCAGCTGGACTCCTAAATCCTTCTCTACCAGTGACTCTCCACAAGTGACTCTCCCAGGGTTACCCACCCTAGGACATATGATGCACGCAGGGGGACTGAAAGGGAGAATAAAGGGGGCAATTTGAAAAAAATTGAATAATTATTATTGTGATAGGGCACAAAGAGTGTATTATTAATTTATAGGGGCACCATAGTGGGTATTATAACTATGTTATAGCATAAAAAGGGGCATTAATATACTATGTAAGGGACATAAAGCTGGCCAATATTACCATTTAGAAGCACAAAGGGGCCACTAAGAAGATCACTATTGCTGTGTGGGGCACAAAGTTTAACTGTGTGGTTCACTGTTACTCTCTGGGGCAGAAAATGGGCACTATCTGGTGTAATTAGTTTTGTGGGCCTATCTGGTATAAGCAGTTGTGTAGGCACTATCTGGTGTAATTAGTTTTGTGGGCACTATCTGGTATATTTAGTTTTGTGGGCACTATCTGGTGTAATTCGTTTTGTGGACAGTATCTGGCATTACTGCTAAATATGCAAACTGTAAAGAGAAATCTTTTTGGTAATTTATTTTTTGTTACAAAAATGCTTCATTTGTGAAATATTCACTTTACTTCATTATAATGGTGCCCCTAGTGTTTAATCTGTATAATAACATCCACATTCTGCTACTGAGGTGGTCACACATGCTCACTTCCTTCCTTCAGCTGCCACCAGCCATATCTACTGTCAGAAGCTGTGACAATTACAGGGAGAGAGCTGCAGCAGAGAGAACAATCCTTCTGAGAAAGGACATGCCCCTAAGATACCTCACCCTCTGCACTTTAATTGACTTAAGGAGAAGTCAGGGCCAAGAGTGATGATGTTTTTACTGTCTGGTCCTGTTGATCGAAGTGCAGAGGGTGCGGCAGTTTCAGAGAGAGCAGCGCCTCTAGGTGTAACGGCTACGCCCCCATTGCGCCTAGATGCTCATTTGCATATAGTAAAACATCATTTTTTTCAGCAATGCGGGCACATATGAATATGGAACCAACACAGATGTCTTCTGCTGCCAAGCACACATGTAACAGGTCAGCCAGTTTCATAGGTACAAAACTGCTGACAAAAGCCCTGTAAAGGAGGTGCCTAAAATTAGAGGAAGGAATTGTTTTTTTCCCACTTGTGTCTATGTCTTTGGTATTGCATTGATTTGAATGAGGATGAGCTGCAATAAAGACCTTTTTCAAATCGTAGTTATTAGTGTTGATCGAGCACCAAAGTGCTTGGGTGCTTGTGTAGAACACCTCATGATGCTCGGGTGCTCTACCGAGCACCCGAGCACAATGGAAGTTAATGGCAGAACCCGAGTATTAAACCAGGCACCCCCTGCTCTGAAGAGGGGAGGGTGCCTGGTTCACATGAAAAGGTCAAAAAATTATGGAAACACCACTGAAATGGTTTGGGAACAGCATGGGGAGGATGTCTGGATGCATCTTGGACTCCCAGGTCGCTGCTGGGAACGATGTTGTCCGAGTAGTACGCCACTTTTACAGACTGACAATAATACACACAAAATCGAAGATAAAATCAATTTAAGAAGAAAAATTGTTAGGAAACATTCTTTCCTGTATATTTACTTGTATATAAAGTGCAAGTGCTGCCAAAAATTACAAGGAAGAGGCTCCGATACAACCTGTATATCACATAAAGGAGGGCCTCATTCACATTGTGGTACAATTGTTCAAGTAGTGGGACTCCTACACTCATAAAGCCTATGCACTAAGGGAAAGGGCTGCAAAAATTGACAAGGAGCCGTCACTCCAATACACCCTTTATTACACATAAAAGAGGGCATCATCAACACCCTTTAAAAATTATGATTGCTGGCCTGATGGATTGGTGACACTCAAAAACATTATGGGCGAGGGCCTGCTGCTGATCTGACCATGGTAAAAATGATGGTTGAGGGCCTGCACTGAGCTGACCATCAAAAAAATTATGGTTGAGGGCCTGCTGATGATCTGACCATGGTAAAAATGATGGTTGAGGGCCTGCTGCTGAGCTGACCATCAAAAAAATTATGGTTGAGGGCCTGCTGATGATCTGACCATGGTAAAAATGATGGTTGAGGGCCTGCTACTGAGCTGACCCTCTAAAACATTAGGAGCAGGGGCAGCCTAATAAGCATGTTCATATGATGGAGGAGGAGGACGAGAAAAGGAAGATTGAACCATATACCCTTTCTTGTGGTGGAAGGGGTGCATGGGAATACAGTGTATTCAATACACAATAAAAGCCACTTTTAAAGTGCCTTTATGTTCAGCCGCTTTTCTCTGGTGGAGTACAGAAGTCAGGGGCAATCCAGGCCTTGTTCATTTTGATAAGAGTCAACCGGTCAGCATTTTCAGTTGACAGGCGGATGCGCTTATCAGTTATTATGCCCCCAGCAGCACTAAATACCCGCTCTGACAAAACATTGGCGGCAGGGCAGGCCAGCACCTCCAAGGTATAGAGCGCCAGTTAGTGCCATGTGTCCAGCTTGGACGCCCAATAGTTGTATTGTATGCATTGCCAGCTGGAAATATTTGGAGCAATTTTTCCACAAGGACCTTCTGGTATTGCACCATTTTGCTTGTTCTCTCCACCACAGGAATGAGAGATGAGAAGTTCTCTTTGTAGTGGGGGTCGAGAAGGGTGAACAACCAGTAATTCGTGTTGGCCAAAATGCGTATAACGCGAGGGTCACGGGAAAGGCAGCATAACATAAAGTCAGCCATGTTTGCCAGAGTCTCAACAGACAAGACATCGCTGTCCATATCAGGAGGATGACTCTCAATCTCCTCATCCTCTTTCTCCTCTTCGGTCCATCCACGCTGAACAGATGGAATAAACCTGCTGTGGGTACTATCCTCTGTAGCAGTGGGCAACCGTCTCCTGCTCCTCCTCCTCCTAATCATCCAATTCTCGCAGAGAAAACGAATGGAGGGTGGTCTGGCTATCACACTGTGCACTGTCTTCCCCCATTTCCACATCTTCCACATGCAAAGCTTCCTCCTTCATTGTAAGTAGCCAGCGTTTCAGTAGACACAGAAGTGGGATGGTTACGCTGTGAGACACAGCGAGGGGATTTGTCCTGGAAGGCAGGTATTTTCCTCCCAACATGTGCGGCTGGACTGGTTTCCAGCCAGGTGAGGTCAAATACCGGACCGTACGGCGATCCCCAAGATGACCCCCTCGGATGACGTTGAAACCTATCTGGCGGAGTTTGAAAAGGTGGCCGTGAGGGATAAGCTACCCTGAGATCAATGGGCTGAGGTCGTAACGAGTAACGAGGGACCGCCGCCGCCATCAGGCTGCAGAAAGCCTCAGAGTCCACAAGCCTAAATGGCAACATTTCCAGTGCCAGCAATTTGGAAAGGTGCGCATTTAGTGCTATGACCTGTGGGTGGGTGGCTGGGTATTTGCGCTTTCATTCTAAAGCCTGGGGTATGGACATCTGTATGCTGCGCTGGGGCACAGAAGTGGTCGTGCTAGCTGATGGTGCTTGCGAAGGTCCAGGTGCAGGAGGCATCCGGGCCTGCGTCTTGGACAGGGGATTGGCCAGCATGTAACACAGGGAAAGAGTAGGCAGAGGTGTGACCCGCAGACACTGGTTGTGGACCCAGGCGTTCGGCCCACCTTTTACGGTGCTTTGATGCCATTTGGCGGATCATGCTGGTGGTGGTGAGGTTGCTAGTGTTCACGCCCCTGGTCATTTTGGTACAGCACAGGATGCAAATGACAATTCTTTTATCGTCCGCACTTTCATTAAAAAAGCGCTAGACTGCGGAACACCCATCCCTTGGCAAAGGAGATTGCCACAAGGGGGTGCTCCGAGGAACAGTTGCGGGTCTGTTTGGTGTGGCCCGCCTTCTCCCTTTTGCCACCCCGCTGCCTCTTCCAGTCGGTGGCGGTGCTGCGGATCCCTCCCCATTGCACTGCTATCCTCGCTCGGCTTGCCACTTTCCCAGCTTGGGTCAGTGATTTCATCGTCCACCACCTCCTCTTCAACCTCCTCATTCTGGTCATCCTCCTGACTTGTTGACCTAACTACGACCTCACTTATTGACAACTGTGTCTCATCCTCATCATCAACCTCTTGAGACACTAATTGCCGTTGACTTATTACTGTACCGCAGGAAATGTCACTGTCCGCAGCGGACACCGTCTGCAGAAAAAGTACACTGGATGTCACAGATATTTTTAGGCTGCGCACACGTTACACAGGAGATGTAGCGCAGATAATGTCACTGTCTGCAGCGGCCAAACAATTGCAAGCTATTTAGCGCAGGTTGCACTAAAAATATACATTGCTGCCAGATACAACTATAGTCCTTAAAAGGACTTTTGGGTCTATAACACCAACCCTGCCTAACCAAAAAATAAATTTCAATTCCCTACCCTATCTGTCCCTTCTACAGCACAGCTCTCCCTGACTAAGACTGAGCCGAACCACGTGTCATCGGGTGCTTTATAGCACTGTAATGCCAGTAATCAACATGGCTACGGCATTACAGTGAGTGGCAGTACTTACCTGCAGGTTTATTGGCTACGTATCAGGGAGGAGACTCGAGCATCGCGCTCGAGCACACATGGTATTCAGCCGAACACCGCGATGTAAAACTGGTGTTCGGCCAAGCATGCTCGATCAACACTAGTAGTTAACCCTTTAAAAAAAAAAGATCAAGGGAGGGAAACATACAGTAACTTACTTACGTAGAGTATATAGTATAATCCCAGATTCATAATATTTCACCATGTATTATACATGCTTATTAAGAACCAAAGGAATCATCAGGCAGAAGCTATTTACAGGAGCTCATAGTCATTACACCATCTGCTCTGGCTTCATTAATAAACTTCATCACTACATATTAAGCTGCCATATGGATTATTTAGGTTGGTAAAATATATTTATGATAAATGTGCAAGAATCTAATTAAAGCATTTAACTATTTTTCATATGCATTCTAATCATCACTATGTAATATAGGGCAGGGCACACCCTATGTAATACCAGGGAGGCAATAGGTATATGGACCCTCTGACACTTTTAAGCAGTATAGTCCTGGATTGTAAGGCACTGGCCAGAATGTCTTGAAGGGTCTCAGGATGGGGATGAGAGATGAGGACATGGCTGTGTTTGTGGGAGATGTAACCAGTGCAGCCAGTAGATGGCAGCATCCTCAGCAGAGAGGCTCCTACATACGAAGTCTTAGTGCAGAAGAATAGGAGTGCGGAGTATCTGCATATTTTGGGGGTTTTGTCACAGTTGTAGAGAACGGTGGCATCTATTAAAATGGTGCATTAGAAATCTGGACATACAGTGCAAAACAAGGATCTTCCCTATATTCTCAATTTTAAAGTTTAGACCTTCAAGAAGGTTCTCTGTTACGTCTTTAGATCATAAAGAATAGTCTCGAAGCTCACAAAAAGAGGCAATCTAAAAAAAAATGAAAGCAGTTCTCTACTTTTTGTCATTAGGTAATTTCTAAGCTTAGAATTCAGTGAATAACTTTGTAATATATATCTTTATGGTGGACGGATCACTTCTGATACAGAGCTTTAAAGACAACTTTCTGGCTGCCTGCAACAACTAGAGGTCGCTTATGAACTTACAGCCTTATTATTGAGTCCAGTGCATAACAGTATACAGAGAGCTCCCTCTAGTGGCAGCTGCAGGCTGGCAGCATGATATCTTTTAGAGAGAACTTGTTAACCCTACTGTCATAGTTGGTTTAGTAAATGCCTGCATTTATCCAAAAGGTAGCAATTCTGGAGAATTGTTTCTAGGAAAGCTACAGTGTGTCATTCTTCTGTTATTCCTCATGGAAATGTATAGATAATTTGATAAATGGTCATAACCTTTCCCCTTGTCAATGGGGCATATCCCTAGACAGTATGGCACCTTCCAAATGCAGCGAGCCCTTGAGGAGCCGGAGCAGAGGATAGGAGTGGTAGTGGCTCTAAAGATATGATGTGTTACAGAGATGTCTTCCTTAAGCCATTGCTCCCTAGGGCCATACAGCATAAGGAAGAGGCACCCTTTTTCCCCTTGGGGAACTCCCTGTAGTTGGGGCGACCTTGATGTTAGTGGTTGTACAGGTGCCTGGCAGGAGGTTTAGTAGTGCAATGATCAGCAGATGGAGTGATAGGAGTCAGGAAACCAGGCCAGAGGTAGAGGAATAAACATCTCTTTTTACTTGAGTGCAAAATAAGAGTTGTAGTACATCCAAGAATAATCTGTACACAGTGAAAATCCTTTCCCCAGATAGTGAGTCTCTCTCACTAGAATCTCTGGGTGATAACTGTAATCTGGCAATAATGGCTGCAGTGTCCACTGTGGAATACAGGTCTTTCGATGCCAATCTGTCCGGGATGTGGATAAGTGTGACGGGTGTCTTAACTGTATTCCCTCCCAAGCAGCAACATCTGGTTAGCTGTAGTCGAAGATTACCTTGGTGTCTCCTATGCTTGGCCATGCAGATTCTTTTTTCTCTCTTTCTTGCTCCAGCAGAAGCAGTAACTTTCAAAGAGATCGGTTAGTCTCTGGATCCTGACTCCTAAGGAGCACATGGACTTGCTTTCTCCCCACTCCTGCCAATAGGGGAGGAACAGGATAGTTAACCCTCTCTCTGCCAACCATACCAGGTCATGATGGGGGTACATTATATTACATAACAGCACATTACAAACAGGGGTCCTGCACAATCAATCCTATCTTTTCATTGCCCCCCTGCTTTACTTACTGGTGTATATTTTGTGTTCACCTACAGTATGTATTTTCACATAAAATTCTACAATTAGTTAACTCTAGAAAGTATTTACCTGTGGCCATTTTTCTACATTGTGTTCCCCAGAATATCCTATTTTGCACTTTAGAATGGAGAAGAATCGAGGTTGGCATTGCACAGGCGACTTTTATTCTTCACGATACCATTGACATCTGGATTTCATGTCATTTTTGGCATCTAAGAGCTTTGCAAGGGGGAATCAGGAGGCCGCTTGTGCAATATTGTCTTTTTTTTTATGTAGCGCTGGAACACAGCAGATCAAGAAGGAATATTAAGTGCGTACCTAAAAATGTTATGGTCCCGTTTATCTAGATCCATGACTAGCGTGAACTTTCCACTGACCGCAATCAACAAACGTACTGTAGACACTTTCCTCAATAAAACACATTTTTATTTCATTCACATTTGATAGATCAGTGAAAACAGATGTAAGTTCCTCCCGAGCTGTAATTTGTATGATGTGATCTCAAACTGGTCCTTAATCAGCCATTTATAAATCATTTCTAGGACTAGTGATGAGCGAATTTCTTGAAATTTTATTCGCGGTAGAATAGGTGCAATCTGAACTGAAAGTGCTCTGACTGCCCTGAAAAGTTGTGTACAATATTCTGAGATTTTTTAGGACTGCGTGCAACTCTTTTCAGGCTCTTTATTTTCAGAAGTCCCGTTGAAATAAATAGGAAGTGCACTGCGCAAGCGCGGCCACCTTTCTATTAACTTCTATGGGGCTTACGGAAATAGCTGAGCCAGCGATTGGCTATCTTGTGCAGTCCCATAGATATGAATAGAGGAAGGCGCGCACGAGTGGTGCGCCCTCCGACACTTTGTGTGCTCTGTTCTAAGGATAGGTTGGACCTGCACCTATAAGTCATTGGGGGTATATCCTAGCAATATGACCCAATGTCCCAAGAGGACTCATGAGTGTAATGAGGATAAGGACTCATGAAGCAGCTGTTGAGAAATTCAATGCTTCAACTCCTAAAATTTACTGTTCAACTAAATGTCAATTGCTTCTCTCAGGAGGATCGTCCCTATTAAACTAGAATCTGGTAAAAAAAATAATAATAATAATATGTTGCAGGCATTCAAGTAAGAGAGTAGCCATGCAGAAGTATGGAAATGACCCATAGAAGTCTATGGTCATCTTTCTGTGCTCTTCAGGGGGCACTGGGTGTGCAATACCCCAGACCTGGGGCTACACACAAATGTTATTTATGTTATAAATGCTTGGTAGTAGGGGGATGGTCTGACTTCTTGCCAGGAGGGGGAAGAGCTAGCAATGCTAGTGAGGAGTAAGGAAGCATGACCATATGCTTCTGCTCTAAGAGTCTTAGACCACAGAATCAGCTCAACTGTAAGGAACACTGCTCCAGGGAGACTAATGGTCCAAGACTGGGGATATTCTTCAGAACTATGGCAGCACAGTTAGCAGGGTTACCAGCAATGATATCTTCATAAAACCTGCTGCAGGTGAGGGAGAACATGTTATGACACCCATCACCATAGCTTATCTCAGTCAAACCCAAAAGTCTATATTTATTAAGTAGACACCTACAGCCTGTTTACAGCCATAACAAAGGGAAATCAAGAGACAGATAGAAAGACTACGCCAGAGTGCTATTGTCTGCCATTTTGCTTGCTGCCGTATGTCATTATCTGGGGTTAAAAACATTTTACTTCTTGCAGACGACATCTTAATGTACTGTAACTCATCCTCTGCACTCAGTAAAGAATGACATTTGTTGTTAATGAATGTCTGCCTGATTCCTTTACATATTCTTTTTACTGCACCCAACCCCAGGGAGCTATGGCCTGAGGGGGTACACCATGACACAACATCTAATCCCATCATTTGCACCGGCTCCTCATAGGCTTGCTGCAGGTGCAATGCAGCTAGCTTCTGGCAATTCTATCCAGGGTGGCTTTAACACCCTCTCTGGATTGCTGGACATATGTAAACCCAACTTTAGGTCTAATTCGGACAGCCATAATGCAATAGCATTTTAGTGTGTGTTACGACCATGGTTTAAGTTTGGATCCTTGTGGGTTGACTGCTTGCAGACCAACTCATGAGCATCTAATTCAGATCCAACTGGCAAGGGCAAAGACAGAGGAGAGAGGTCGCCTCTATTGAAAACCAAATGAGACCGACCTCCTCCATGCCTCTCTGCCATGGCCCCATTTTAACAAAGAAGGATGGCATGACCTTATAGACTCTACCTTGCTTAATTGAAAATGCTGAAGTAAAAGTTAATATCACCGATATGGACAATGAGGGCAACCTGAAATTAGCCTCCTCTTCATTCTCACACTGTAATACCCTTTAGCTTCTTAACACTATATAAGGCTTATCTATCAGAAATATTTACCACAATGAAAAATTTATTGCTAATTGTAAAAAAAAAATTATATTCTTGAAAGGTTTCTCCACCCTTAAAGGATCCCTTGACAAAAACTTATTTACAAAGTTTCCTCCTGCTAAAAACCTAGTGATCATCTGTGGTCAATGGAGAAACCTGGTGGGAAGTGTTCAGTTTTCTCTGCAGTGCCACTTCAGGAAAAATTACGCATTACACAGTGTCCATTCACATCAGTGGGTTGTCTGTTTAATGCAGGACAGGACAGGTCCTCCAGAGCAAGGATACTTATTGCTATTGCTCTCCGTGGTGGTCATATTATCTCAGAATTCCCTAAATTAGTTTTCTGAATAAGACAAACCTTTAAAACTGAAAAAAATCTATGTCAATCTTCATCAAAACCAAGGGCAACCATTGTGACGTCTAAGAGCTTAGTCATCTGTGAGACTGAGCCTGAGTCAGCACTCGATGTTGGTATTTACTAGCTTCTTTTTAAAAGGCAAAGTCCTACTCTAAAATTTCTTTACGAGCAAGAATTGACATTGACACATGGTTAAAGAGAAGGAGATCAGGACCATGCATCAAACAATGTGGAAGTTTACTGCAGCCTGCGATGACTGGTAATTGCTCTCAGACATTTGTATTAACGATACCTTCCGCAAGAAGATTACTGGAATCTAGGAAGTGGCCCACTCTTTTACGTAAATTGCTTGTGAATGGATGGAAATCTAAGACCGTATCCCACTGAGCTCTTGTATTTTTTTGTACATTCAGGTATCTAATACTTCATATGATTTCATTGTACCTTTTATCTGTAGCACGTTTTTCGAAACATAGGAAGTTCTTCTGCTAAGGGCTCATGCACATGACCGTATGTACATCCATGTGACATCCTGGTGGCATCTGTTTTTTTGCAGATGTATTGTAACAGTGCCTATCCTTGTCCGCAAAACTGACAAGAATAGGACATGTTCTATTTTTTTTTTTTGTGGAACGGACATGCGGACACGGAATGCACAGGAATTCATTTCCATCAAGTCCCATTGAAGTGAATGGTTCCACATACTGACCTGTAAAAAAAAAAAAAACGGAACAGAAAGAAATACGTTTGTGTGCATGAGCCCTAAACAGTAGGACTGATAAAACTAAGCCTAACTCCAGTTTCAGGGACGGTCCACGCTGGAATATACAGTCATTTATTCTTCCGAATAAGTCCAAAATAATGTACTGTTAGCTTCTTATTGTATCTTTATAGGGGTTGGAGTTCAGTTTTTTTTATACAGAGCTTCAAATCCTCTTATGTTCTTCATATAGCCATATAAGTGAGTGCTAACATTGTAGCTGCTTCTAGCCACCACTAGGGGGAACATATGAGCTTGTTGCATACTGTTGGTGCATTGAACACAAAAAGTAAGCTTTAAGGCTCCCCCTAGTGGCAGCTACAAGCAGACAGAATTTTAGAATTTGTTTCTGTGTCTATGCAGAGGATTTGGAGCTCTGTAACAGTGCTCTGACTGCTATAAAAATATATTGAGAAATAAATTAGCACAAAATGTTAATGCTTACAGACTGAAAACTAAAGCTGCCTATACATATTAGTAGTGATGTCCCGAACTATTCGCCGGCGAAACAGTTCACGGCGAACATAGCTTGTTCCCGTTCGCCGCGGCGGGCGAACATATGCGATGTTCGGTCCGCCCCCTATACATCATCATTGAGCAAACTTTGACCCTGTACCTCACAGTCAGCAGACACATTCCAGCCAATCAGCAGCAGACCCTCCCTCCCAGACCCTCCCACCTCCTGGACAGCATCCATTTTAGATTCATTCGGAAGCTGCATTCTTAGTGAGAGGAGGGACAGTGCTGCTGCTGCTGATTCAATAGGGAGAGCGTTAGCTAGGGCAGTGTTCTGTGTCCACAGACTCATCTGCTGTAAGGACAGCGTCCTGACAGCACCCCAAAAAGCCCTTTTCAGGGCTGGTACATCAGTCTGCTTTTTTTTTGTTTTGTTTTATATATATATATTGCAGTTGCCTGCCCTGTGTGAGAGGCTGCAGGCTCAGTCACAGACAGTACTGTGTGCACACCATTCATACAGGGTGTCCCAGACAATAACTTGCAGATAAACAAATGTCAATTTATATTATTTTTCTGTGATATAATCGCATTTGCAAGCCAGTGAGTGACTGTGTGGCCCAGAGACAGTACTGTGTGCACACCATTCATACAGGGTGTCACAATACCTTGCAGATAAAAAATTCAATTTATTATTTTTCTGTGATATAATCCCAGTTGCAAGTCAGTGTGTGTCTGGCCCACAGACTGTACTGTGGCCACTTGCTGCTAGGCCACCACTGATACCGTTACAGGGTGTCACTCACAAATACCTTGCAGATGAAAAAAATTATATTTATTATTTTTCTGTGATATAATCCCAGTTGCAAGCTAGTGTGTGTCTGGCCCACAGACTGTACTGTGGCCACTTGCTGCTAGGCCACCACTGATACCGTTACAGGGTGTCACTCACTAATACCTTGCAGATAAAAAAAATTCAATTTATTATTTTTCTGTGATATAATCCCAGTTGCAAGCCAGTGTGTGTCTGGCCCACAGACTGTACTGTGGCCACTTGCTGCTAGGCCACCATTGATACCGTTACAGGGTGTCACTCACAAATACCTTGCAGATACAAAAAAAATTAATTTATTATTTTTCTGTGATATAATCCCAGTTGCAAGCTAGTGTGTGTCTGGCCCACAGACTGTACTGTGGCCACTTGCTGCTAGGCCACCATTGTTACCGTTACAGGGTGTCACTCACAAATACCTTGCAGATAAAAAAAATTATATTTATTATTTTTCTGTGATATAATACCAGTTGCAAGCTAGTGTGTGTCTGGCCCACAGACTGTACTGTGGCCACTTGCTGCTAGGCCACCACTGATACCGTTACAGGGTGTCACTCACAAATACCTTGCAGATAAAAAAAAATTCAATTTATTATTTTTCTGTGATATAATCCCAGTTGCAAGCCAGTGTGTGTCAGGCCCACACAGACTGTACTGTGCCCACTGCCCACCACTTATATAGGGTGGCACAGTACCTTGCACGCATAGAACCACTTATCTAAAAAAGGCAGAGGCAGGCCACCCTGCAGGGGCCGTCGTGGTCGTGGTGCTGTGATTTCCACTGGCCTTGGAATAATGCCCAGTGTTCAAAGGCCACGTACCCTGAACCCCAAAAATTCTGAGAAAATAGTTGACTGGCTTACACAGGACACTCAATCTTTAACAGCTTCTGCTAAGAACCTTGACGCACCATACTCCTCCAGCTCAGATTTGGTCACCTGCTCTCAATTTACCACTCTCCCGCCCGCTGCCACCACCACTACCACCACAGCCGCTTCACTTGATCCCTCAGAGGAGTTATTTACACATCAGTTGGATGAAATTAGTGATGCGCAACCATTATTGCCAGAGGATGTAGATAACAGGGATATGTCTCAGTCAGGCAGCATTACACACATGGACGTACAATGTGATGATGATGATGATGATGTTGTACCCGCTGCTGCTTCCTTTGCTGAGGTGTCAGATACAAGTGAAGCGGTTGATGATGATGATGTGTCCGTGGATGCCACGTGGGTGCCTGCTCGAAGAGAAGAAGAAGAGGGGGAAAGCCTGCTCGAAGAGAAGAAGAAGAGGGGGAAAGTTCTGAAGGGGAGACAGAGAGAAGGAGGAGACGAGTTAGAAGCAGGGGGAGGTCGTCGCAAGGAGCTAGTGGCACAGTCAAACAGCATGTATCGGCACCCGGGGTCAGCCAGACAGCACGCCAATCAACGCATGCTGTTGCCACCACCAAAATGCCGTCATTGCAAAGCTCAGCAGTGTGGCATTTTTTTTGTGTGTCTCCCTCTGATAACAGTAATGCCATTTGCAACCTGTGCCAAAAGAAACTGAGTCGTGGGAAGTCCAACACCCACCTCGGTACAACTGCTTTGCGAAGGCACATGATCTCACATCACAAACACCAATGGAATCAACACATGAGTACAAGCAGCACACAATCTCAAAGCCACCATCCTCCTACTGGTCCAGCATCTTCAGCCACGTCAACCACTGCTGTCCTCCTTGCCCCCTCTCAACCACCCGCCACTCCGCCTCTCACCTTCAGCAGTTCCATCTCATCTGCCCACAGTCAGGTGTCTGTAAAGGAAATGTTTGAGCATAAGAAGCCAATGTCACCCCCTTGCCCGGCGTCTGACAGCTGGCTTGACGGAACTCTTAGCCCGCCAACTTTTACCATACCAGCTGGTGGAGTCTGAGGCCTTCAAAAAATTTGTCGCTATTGGGACACCACAGTGGAAGGTACCCGGACAAAGTTTTTTTTCAAAAAAGGCAATCCCAAACCTCTACTCAGTGATTGAACAGGAAGTCATGGCATCTCTGGCATACAGTGTTGGAGCAAGGGTCCATATGACCACTGATACCTGCAAAGCACGGTCAGGGCAGGTGTATCGCGTACACTGTGCATTGGGTCAACCTGCTGACGGCTGCCAAGCATGGAATGCGTGGCTCTGCAGGGAAGGTTGGTGACACCGCCACGACTTGCAGGCAGGCCTACTGCCACCTCCTCTACTCCATCCTCTTCGATAACCTCCTCGGCTGAGTCCTCTTCTGCAGCGGCGTCTGGCTGCACATCAACTGACTCCCCCCAACTCCCCAGGGGTTATTCCACATCCCGGATACGACAGTGTCACGCTGTCTTGGGGTTGACTTGCCTGAAAGCAGAGAGCCACACCGGACCAGCACTCCTGTCTGCCCTGAACGCACAGGTGGATCAGTGGCTGACCCTGCACCAACTGGAGATCGGCAAAGTGGTGTGTGACAATGGAAGCAATTTGTTGGCGGCATTGAATTTGGGCAAGTTGTCACATGTGCCGTGCATGGCACATGTGTTGAATCTCATCGTACAACGCTTTGTGTCTAAGTACCCAGGCTTACAGGACGTCCTCAAGCAGGCCAGGAAGGTGTGTGGACATTTCAGGCGTTCCTACACGGCCATGGCACACTTTTCAGACATTTAGCGCCGAAACAACATGTCAGTGAGGCGCTTGATTTGTGACAGCCCGACACGTTGGAATTCAACACTCCTAATGTTCGACCGCCTGCTCCAACAAGAACGTCAACGAGTATTTGTATGACCGGGGTGCTAGGACAGCCTCTGCGGAGCTGGGAATTTTTTTGCCACGTTATTGGACGCTCATGCGCAATGCCTGTAGGCTCATGCGTCCTTTTGAGGAGGTGACAAACCTAGTCAGTCACACTGAAGGCACCATCAGCGACCTCATCCGATTTGTTTTCTTCCTGGAGCGTGCCCTTCGAAGAGTGCTGGATCAGGCTGTAGATGAGCGTGAAGAGGAAGAGTTGTGGTCACCATCACCACCAGAAACAGCCTTGTCATCATCGCTTGCCGGACCTGCGGCAACGCTGCAAGAGGAGTATGAGGAAGAGGAGTCAGAGGAGGAATGTGGCTTTGAGGAGGACGAAGACCAACCACAGCAGGCATCCCAGGGTGCTCGTTGTTGTCCCCTATCTGGGACCCGTGGTGTTGTACGTGGCTGGGGGGAAGAACAGACCGTCAATGACATCAGTGAGGAGGAGAAACGGGAAATGAGTAGCTCGGCATCCAACCTTGTGCAAATGGGGTCTTTCATGCTGTCATGTCTGTTGAGGGACCCTCGTATAAAAAGGATGAAGGAGAACGACCTATACTGGGTGGCCACACTACTAGACCCCCGGTATAAGCAGAAAGTGGCGGAAATGTTACCAAATTACCGAAAGTCAGAAAGGATGCAGCAGTTCAAAACCAAACTAAAAAATATGCTTTACACAGCTTATGAGGGGGATGTCACAGCACAACGGGAATCTAACAGCGGAAGAGGGGAAAGTAATCCTCCTCCTACCACGACCACGGCGGCAAGGACAGGACGCCTTACAGATGTGTTGTTGATGGAGGAAATGCAGAGCTTTTTCAGTCCTACACATCGCCACAGCCCTTCGGGATCCAGACTTATAGAATGACTCGACCGACAGGTAGCAGACTACCTCGCCTTAACTGCAGATATCGACACTCTGAGGAGCGATGAACCCATTGACTACTGGGTGTGTAAGCTTGACCTGTGGCCTGAGCTATCCCAGTTTGCGATAGAACTTCTGGCCTGCCCCGCTTCAAGTGTCCTGTCAGAAAGGACCTTCAGTGCAGCAGGATGCATTGTCACTGACAAAAGAAGTCGCCTCGGTCAAAAAAGTGTTGATTACCTCATCTTCATTAAGATGAATAAGGCATGGATCACGAAGGGACTGACAGTGGGGGATACGTTTGACTAACAAAAGGCCTGATGAAATGCCTTGGCCTCAAAATGGTCCCCACGCTGCTGTATTTAATGTCTGCATACCGGATGACTTTCGTGAATTCGCCGCCACGAACTAGGGTTCAAGCCGCAATATTTTAGTCACCTTTCTGCTATAGCAGCGGCTGCAACAATACCTAGTTTTTCAGGCATGTGTACATGCCTAATTTTTCTGGCCTCTGGTTCTGCACTGTGGCTGCAAAAACAAAACAAAAAAAAAGGCACATACATGTGTCAATTCCCCTTCGTGATCGGTACCTTGTTGTGGTTAGGGGCTTGCGTATCTGTCACGGACGGTGTACAGGAAACAAGGCAAAGCAACATGTATAAATGACTCGCTGGATCCAAAAGCTAAGGAACCAAGGGAGACCCCTGCAGAAGACCTGGCACTTTCCCTGGCTGCTCAGCCTATGCAAAGATCCTAATGGTGGAGGTTTGCATATCCAGGAACCTTGACTATAAAGCCCTGAGCACCCTACAATAGTGAGGGAACACGACCACCGGCTCCCTACACAAGATACGGAGGGAGTCAGGGTCACCTGGGATCCAGCAAACAGAAAATAACAGATAAAGGTACAACACTTAGCTTTGTAGCAAACAGGAGAACAAAGTCAGCGTGCACACACACTCCAGGAAGTAGTATAAGCCACCCAGAAAAGCATTTTGGGGAGGAATTTAAAGGGAAGCAATTAGTCCAACACATGACAGCTGAGAGAGGCTAACGAGAGGAGGAACTGAATACCCCAACACAGAAACTCAAGGAGGAGGTTCTGAAAGGCCTCTGTCAGAGCTTCTCAGCTGTCTGGTTGTGACAGTATCACAATGAAGTGATCATCACCTCTATGAGTGTGTTGGCAATGTTGCCACACCCCAGATGATAAGGCCGTTGCTTCATCATGATCAGACTAAAAGCGATCGGCTGGATAATTTTTCATAGAAAAAAACATAAATTTTCTTCTTTTTTTTTTAAGTTGTATGGGTTTTTAATACATAAAATAAAAAAAATCATAATAAAGTCTCTTAATAGTTTATTAGAAATAATGCAGACAATTTAAAAAATCCCCATCAATTCCAATACAAAGCAAGTACTAAATTATTTCAGGATGTCGTAATGGTTCGTTAATTGGACAATGGTTAATCAATTTGACACACGTCCCCGGATAGGGGACGTAACAGGGATTAAACTGATAGGAATAGTACTATTTAAGACACCACTCATATAGGGTGTCACAGCACATTGCTCCGTGCACGCGCTCTGCCCCAACTTGAGAGTAAGAGGACCGACCAAGCTGCTTTTTCCATCTCCTGGTTCCTAAAATCAATTCAGTTTAGTGTATCAGAGTTTGGTCTGTCACTGTAAAGGCAGTCGAAGGTACCCGGCCTAAATTTTTTTTCACAAAAGGCAATCCCTGATATGGGACTAAACAGGGATTAAACTGATGAGAAAAGAACTACAGAAAATACCACTCATATCGGGTGTGACAGTAAATTGCACGGTGCAGACGCAGTGACCGTGGATTCAAACAAAGAAGAGGGAGCCAGCGTTTTTTTAACCATCTCCCCGTTCGAAAAATCAATTCAATAAATGGACTCCAGATTGGGGACGTAACAGGGATTAAACTGATGAGAATAGAACTACAGAAAATACCACTCATATCGGGTGGGACAGTAAATTGCACGGCGCAGACGCAGTGACCGTGGATTCAAACAAAGGGGAGGGAGCCAGCGTTTTTTTTAACCATCTCCCTGTTCGAAAAATCAATTCAATTCACCTTTCGGGGACCCTTGGTGTTGTATGTGGCTGGGTGGAGGAAGAAACCTTCAATGACATCAACGGGACATGGCTAGCTTGGTATCCAACCTTGTGCAAATGGGGAGTTTGCGGTTGGGCAAATGGACTGTTTGCGGTTGTTTGCGGTGCATTAAAAGGGGAGTTTGGTCTGTCAATATCTGTGAAGTGGGCGCAACCCTTACACTACCTGATCGATACAACATCATACCTGATCGTATACACACACTGGATATTTTAAACTACGTTGTTCAAAACTATTTTGGATTGCTGGTGATTTATGCCCTTTATGGATTAAAACCCAACTCTGCGTCAACTATGTAATTTTCCATGGGAGTTTTGCCATGGATCCCCCTCCGGCATGCCACAGTCCAGGTGTTAGTCCCCTTGAAACAACTTTTCCATCACTACTGTGGCTAGAAAGAGTCCCTGTGGGTTTTAAAATTCGCCTGCCTATTGAAGTCAATGTCGGTTCGCCCGGTTCGCCCGTTCGCGAACATTTGCAAAAATTTGCGCTCGCCGTTCGCGTACGGAAAATGTTATGTTCGCGACATCTCTACATATTAGATGAAGTCATGAGAAACTACTAATTTTGGAGGGCTAGACCCACAGTCTAATGTATGAGGACCTTCCAACTGTTCTCAGATGGTAAATGTTAGGGGAAACAGTTTGTGTTGAAATTTGGCATGCCTGTTCCTTTTCGTCAGAGATACGTTTCTGTCTAAGGTGTACCGCGGCAAATTATTCCTGTCTCACTGGAATAAACATTCACATTCAGCTAAGCATGCATAATTAAGGGGTAATCGTGAGAGATAGCCATATGGTCGGCTTTTGGTTTGACTTTGGTTAACCCCAATAGCTTGTTCTCTAATTTTACACTCACTGGGGTTCTGGATGCTGAGAGTTGTGGGTTGGCTTGGAAGTGATTTTACAACTCACAGTTGGTGGTCATCAGCAGTCACCATTGTTTTACTGGAAAACTACTGTCTATTCAAGGTTATGAAGTAAAAAAAAAAAAATATTATTTGAAGATCCATAAAACATCATAGAAACACAGTGGCCTAAAAGACTATGTACACATTAGGGGACAATTGTTTTTTTAATGATTGCATTTTACTAATCTTGGGCTAAAAATCTTTTTTTCCAATTGGTCTTTATTAAAAATACTGAGCCGTTCTGTCACTAAGGGTTAACTGTTTTTCTACTGTAGCTATGTGAAAGGTACTTTGTGTGGTCATCTAATAACCCTTATCTCTAAATTAATAAAAGGTCATAAACACTTATTTAAGCCACACTCTTATCAGTAGTGTTGAGCACGAATATTTGAATAGCAAATTTTTATTGCGAAAATCGGCACTTCGAGAATTCGAGAATATTTAGAATATAGTGCTATATATTCGTAATGACGAATATATATTTTTTTTTTGTTTGTTTTTTAACACAGTACACATCAGGTGATCATCCCTCCCTTCTTCTAGCTTGTGGGCCAATGAGAAGGCCTTGTCACAGTTTAGCAACATCCCTAGCAACCAACAGAAAAGTTGCCTACCCCTTAGTATATAAGAACCTCCCCAGCAGCTATTTTCTAAAGTTTATTGCAGTTATGAACATATTGGAGCACTCTATCTTGATTGAAGATCCTGCACAAAATCTCGTGTGTAGTGACGTATGACGTCATCACGCCGGCCAGCGTGATGACTTCATCCCGCACCACGCGAGATATTGTGTGGTGACTTCAATCAAGATGGCAGTGGCCGCCTCTTCTCGCTCAAATAGATAAGGTAAGGGTTGGGCAGCACAATTGATGTTCCCCATCATTGCACCCGCTACTTACAAAGAAATGCGCTTTGTGACAAAGTAATTCATCATAAAGCAAATTTCTTTGGGAAATTCAGCGAAACAGCCAAATCTAATTCTTCTAAACTTTGCTCTAAAGTCAACGTTCAACCCTTCGAACAGCCTTTGAGAAATGACTAGGATAATAAAAAAGGAAGCACCTCATCTGCAGACAGCTGTTTCGGGGTAATTGCCCATCAACAGTGCAGAGCAGAGAGTACTGGCTTAACTGAGTGAGAGGCCTAGGTCAGATTCTGGGGGATACTATATTTCCTTATATAGAGTCCCCAAGGATTGTGAGAAGTCCTATAGGCCAGGCAATGCTCCTCTGAGGGGCAATCACCCTGAAACAGCTGTCTGCAGATGAAATGCTAGCTTTTTTCTTATCCAAGTCATGTCTTAAGGCCTGTTCGAAGGGTTGAACATATAGAATAGTTGCCTTACATCTGGTGTCATCAGAGGCAGAGCTTGCTAAGAGCTTTTTGCATACCCCTCCTCTAAGTACCAAAGTGACACAGTATTCAGGAAAGGTGACTACTATCTGCTACATGAACAACCAGCATCATTACAGTTTTGGAGGCCTGCTTGATAAAATATGCAGAGTGCAGACATCACTCTACAGGAACCGAGAGGAGAAAGGAGGAAGAGCTGAGCTGTTGTCATCACTTATTGTCATCCTGTGCTATCTGCATCCCAGATTTATTGTAGAGTTGTTTCCAGGAGCGTTAGGCTTAAAGGGAACCTGTTACCAGTTTTATGGTGTGCTAACTAAGGGCTACATAAATAAGTGGCTGGTTCACTTAGCAAAATGCTGGGTCACTTTATTTAATTGGCCCAGTCAATCTGCCAGCATCTTGTATTGAAAAGCTCCAGCTGATAATGATGAGTCTTAAATAATCATGAGCTCCTGACTCTCCCCGCCCACCTGCTGCTGAATGACAGTTATTTTCCATATGAACCAGCAGCAGGTGGGCAGGGGAGTGGCTATAGCTCTGAATTAAATATACGCTGGACTCAATGACATCACGCTGGACTCAAATCAGCTCATTAGCATGCGGCCTCTTTGTGTGTATATTATGAGGTAACCATCTGTCACACCAGTAAGTGAATACATCTAAGGTACTTTTTAGTAGTTAATGCTTGTATATAATTAGTTAGATTATAATCAAATATCCACATGACAGGTTCCCTTTAACTATTTGATGCTGGCATAATATTCTTGCAAATATATGGCTAAGATCAAAAAGATCAAGTGTAGTATCTGTTCTTATTGATTCCTAGTGGACGGAGCCCTGCCAGAATGCAGAACAGAGAACAGTTGTCCCTAGGGTGTAAGGCTTGGGCCATTAGTGCCCTATGCTAGGTGACCAAGGGATCACAGGATCGAAGCCAGGGGCTGAGATGTTTGAAAGCCTGAGGTGCAGAAGTGCTCCAGGAGTGGTGACCCTGGGGTGCCTGAACTCACTGGGGGTGGGAGCCCACTAAGTGATGGCACATTTGCACGCACTTCACTTTCTCACATTTTGAGCGCACACACCTCTATTGTTTGCCCGGCCGTCAGGCCTGGCGTAAGAAAGAGGAATTTTTATAATTCCGTCCGAATGTCTGGGCTGAGCTTCCGCACACATTCACTATTTGTTTAACCATTTTTTGGTTCACTGTGTGTTCACTTCCCACGTTTGTTTGTCACAAGGATTTCTTGGGTTGCAGCGCCCTTTCGGGTACCCCCCAAGAGGTCTAGGGGGTGTGTGTGGCCATCCCGGTTCCGCACCCCCCTGAGAAACCCCTTGGTCTCTCCCTTCGGGGAGAGACTAGCCTGGTAGTCGAAGCTCCGTGCCAACACCTTGGGTGGCAGCCTAGGTGATGGCCGAAGCACAGATTTGGCGTACTCTCGGCTGAGGGTTGCCTAGGCGTACTCCCGGCTTCAGCTGGGAGTTGCCTATTTTGTCTCAGTCCCTTGCGGGAGCCTTCTGCCCCGGAGGGACTGGGAAAGGTTTATGGGGGGCCCTTCTTTTATGGAGAGGGCCTGCGATGGACGGTAACCTTGTGCACATTTTTTGTGTGGCAGGCTGCACGATTTTGTTGCACGGGTGTAGAAAGCATGCTCCTCAGGCTTAAAAAGGAAAAACAATAAAAAATTCTTGCAAACATATTTATTTTTAGAGAGGTGGCACTTAAAATATGAAAGTGGACTTCGCCTAAACAGAATCCATATTACATCATACTAGATTCACTTGAGATGTGATGTGAAATTTCAGGTAATAAATCTGAGCTGGGTAAATATTACCCCTTGCCGAGATTCATGACACAGCTTCAAGTGAGTTTTGCCGGACTTGTGAGAACGAAGGATCTAACAGGAGATGTTGAATGTTTTATAAGTGACTCGGTAAAGGGTCTGCGATGTTTGTCTTGGCTTCTGTGCAGCATTTTTACAAGATGACGTCTCATTCATTCAATATGTTACTTGGTCTTCTAAGATGATTTCTATTTTGTCAGCAATTCTTATATTTTCTTAAATCAATCTCACTGTGAAGATGAACATTGGGAGCGCAGACCTATAAAATTCATTGGAATTTGCCAATGGCGAACCAAAATACTGATTTTTAAAGGAACATTATCAGCAAAGCGTTATATATATATTTTTTCCATTCCAATATGAAACATGACATTCAGGTTGGCATTTAGTGGCCAAATGGGCTGCACTACAGACTGGTCCAAGAAAAAAAATCTATGGCTTATAGTAAATTTAAAGTAAGATAAAAGAAAGACTTTGTCAAAAAGATGTGTGAGGGTTGGGGATATCACAGAATGAGGAGGCAGGTTAAAAGAGAGGGAAGGCTGGTGACATCACAGAATGAGCTAGCAAGGTTATCTGGTCTGTGGTGTCATAGATTAAGGGCAGGGCTACATATGTGTCCTTCCTTACATTTCCTATTGGCACAAGATACTGTATCTTAAAATGAGTGGGGAAAATGTCCAGCTTTGAAAAAAAATACTCAGACAATGTGAGTAAAACAGAAATAGTGCTTCTCATGTTACGATAGAGCAAATGTAAGGAAGGACACATACTGTATGTATCTGGGGCAGGGTTATCTGTGAAGGCCTGTGATGTCACAGAGTGAGGGGGTAGGGTTATCTGGGAAGTCTTGTGATGTCACAGAGTGAGAGGGCAGTGTTATCTGAGAAGGCCTGGTAATGTCACAGAGTGAGGGGGCAGAGTTATCTTTGAAAACCTCTTGATGTCACACCGTGGCAGGGTGGGGTTATCTGAGAAGATCTGTGATGTCACAGAGTGAGAGGTCAGGGTTATCTGGGAAGGAATGTTGATTTTACAGTGAGGGGGCAGTGTTATCTGGGAAGGCCTGGTAATGTCACAGAGTAAGGGGGCAGAGTTATCTTTGAAGACCTCTTGATGTCACAGAGTGAGGGGGTAGGGTTATCTGAGAAGGCCTGGTAATGTCACAGAGTAAGGGGGCAGAGTTATCTTTGAAGACCTCTTGATGTCACAGAGTGAGGGGGTAGGGTTATCTGGGAAGGCCTGCTGATGTCACAGTGAGAGAGCAGTGTTATGTGGAAAGGCCTTATGAAATCATAAAGTGAGGAGACAGGGTTCTTTGGGAAGGCCTGCTGATCTAACAGCCTGAAAGATATATTGGGAAGGCTGGTGATTTCTCATCCTTTCCCAAGTCCTAGACTCAAGTGTACAAAATAATTTGATGTCCATGAGCAGCTTAAATAATGTTGATAAAGAAACAGAGAAAGGAGGGGGGGGTCATTATACCTTATTAGAAGATTTTGAGTTAACTGAGGGGAATCCCTCACTATATCCTGAGTAAATGGGGGGGGGGGGTCCCATTAAGTAGCAGAGACAGGCTACAAAGAGTGTCTATTGGTGACAAAGAGGCAGAGCATTCTTGCAAGATCATCACAACTAATTCCTTTGACTTATTCACTTGTAATGCTTGTATTGGAGGGGATCTAAAGACTTACTGCCTGGTTTACCACAGGGTAGGGGTCCCCAGCAACTAGATACCTAGTAATAAACCTATCACTGGGGATCCTGCTAACAAAAAGGGATTGGCCACAGTGGAAGCAGCAGCTCCCAACAACGTGACGTCACGTGATTACGCTGCGAGCATCAGGTCCTGCTGCCTCCAGTGCTGAGCTAGTGTTCTCAGCCATGCCTGTGGTGAGGTGAGTATTTTATTTTATTTATTTTGTCAGCACTATCATGAGGCCATTACCGGTATATAGAATGTCATAATACTGGGGGGTACAAAGGGTGCCAGAATATATACTGGGGGCACTATAAGTGCCAATATACAGTACAGACCAAAAGTTTGGACACACCTTCTCATTCAAAGAGTTTTCTTTATTTTCATGACTATGAAAATTGTAGATTCACACTGAAGGCATCAAAACTATGAATTAACACATGTGGAATTATATACATAACAAAAAAAGTGTGAAACAACTGAAAATATGTCATATTCTAGGTTCTTAAAAGTAGCCACCTTTTGCTTTGATTACTGCTTTGCACACTCTTGGCATTCTCTTGATGAGCTTCAAGAGGTAGTCACCTGAAATGGTCTTCCAACAGTCTTGAAGGAGTTCCCAGAGATGCTTAGCACTTGTTGGCCCTTTTGCCTTCACTCTGCGGTCCAGCTCACCCCAAACCATCTCGATTGGGTTCAGGTCTGGTGTCTGCACCCCATCACTCTCCTTCATGGTCAAATAGCCCTTACACAGCCTGGAGGTGTGTTTGGGGTCATTGTCCTGTTGAAAAATAAATGATGGTGCAACTAAACGCAAACTGGATAGAATAGCATGCCGCTGCAAGATGCTGTGGTAGCCATGCTGGTTCAGTATGCCTTCAATTTTTAATAAATCCCCAACAGTGTCACTAGCAAAGCACCCCCACACCATCACACCTCCTCCTCCATGCTTCACGGTGGGAACCAGGCATGTAGAGTCCATCTGTTCACCTTTTCAGCGTCACACAAAGACACGGTGGTTGGAACCAAAGATCTCAAATTATGTCCATTCCTTGTGTTCTTTAGCCCAAACAAGTCTCTTCTGCTTGTTGCCTGTCCTTAGCAGTGGTTTCCTAGCAGATATTCTATCATGAAGGCCTGATTCACACAGTCTCCTCTTAACAGTTGTTCTAGAGATGTGTCTGTTGCTAGAACTCTGTGTGGCATTGACCTGGTCTCTAATCTGAGCTGCTGTTAACCTGCGATTTCTGAGGCTGGTGACTCGGATGAACTTATCCTCCACAGCAGAGGTGACTCTTGGTCTTCCTTTCCTGGGGCGGTCCGCATGTGAGCCAGTTTCTTTGTAGCGCTTGATGGTTTTTGTGACTGCACTTGGGGACACTTTCAAAGTTTTCCCAATTTTTCGGACTGACTGACCTTCATTTCTTAAAGTAATGATGGCCACTCGTTTTTCTTAACTTAGCTGCTTTTTTCCTGCCATAATACAAATTCTAACAGTCTATTCAGTAGGACTATCAGCTGTGTATCCACCTGACTTCTCCACAAGGCAACTGATGGTCCGAACCCCATTTATAAGGCAAGAAATCCCACTTATTAAACCTGACAGGGCACACCTGTGAAGTGAAAACCATTTCAGGTGACTACCTCTTAAAGCTCATCAAGAGAATGCCCAGAGTGTGCAAAGCAGTAATCAAAGCAAAAGGTGGCTACTTTGAAGAACCTAGAATATGACATATTTTCAGTTGTTTCACACTTTTTTGTTATGTATATAATTCCACATGTGTTAAATTATAGTTTTGATGCCTTCAGTGTGAATCTACAATTTTCATAGTCATGAAAATAAAGAAAACTCTTTGAATGAGAAGGTGTGTCCAAACTTTTGGTCTGTACTGTATGTCCTGAGGGAACTACAAAAGGGTATAATATATACTGAGGGCACTGCAGGTGTTTGGGGAGTATATATATATATATATATATATAGACCTTGAAAAAATGAGAATGCAGCACACTGTAACAAATGGGTGCAAGTCAGGCCAGTATGGACCAGCACCTAGGTCCAATGAACTAAAAAGGAAAGAAGGCCAGCAGCACTCCAAAAAAAATAAAAGCGTGTAGTTTATTCACCCAGAGTCAGCAGAGTGTTACTAAATATGAATAAAACAACTACTGTAACAAAAAATTGTATTGAATTCATGATATGTTTCATTAGTCTCAATTGTTCTGGCCTTATTTGTCTACCTCTTTCTTTTCCGCTATTCCCCTCATCCATCCATCTCACACTCCTACATTTGAACCTTTCTGCTATGCATGGGATTAAGATTAATGGGAGAACATATTGGACATTGGCCAAACATCAGAACAATCCAATAGGGTCATTTTACACAGCCTTAAGTGTCTCATTACCTCTTCACTTCCCTCCTTAACCAGATGACTCTCCCAGAAGTCTCTGGTGGTGGCCAGCCGGTGATGAGTTAAGTTTTCTGGCTTGATACCTGTATAGAAACTCAGCATGGGAGAAGGGGAAGATTTATGACTAGTTTGAGCTCAGAATGGAAACTTTTGGAGAAACAGAAGCTGTGTGTGTAATTTTACGTTGCTCCATCTGAGATTATTAGCATCAAGTGGTTGAGTGCTTGAATGTGATTTAGTTTTTATGTTAGTGTGATATGTTTTGACACAAAATGATTGAAAGTGATTATAACATACATTCAATTTAATAACCATTTATTTTAATTAGTCAGATAAAAGATACCTACAGAGCGGCTACAAATCTTCAATTTAGGTGTATGTATTACTATACTATTGTTTTTACTATATTCAGTACAATTTAGGAATTTAGCAACCAGTGGAAAGCTGATAGGACCACAGGTCTTTCATTCTTGAAATCGGTAGAGGTTCCAGATGTTGGACCTCCACTAATAATTCTACAAATGCCATAACACTAAAAGATAGAAATACCCCATTAATACAATAATTTGGCCACTGCCATAGGCCAAATGTTGGCTCTGAGGAGGTTGCTATCCTTGCATCTTTGCTGGGACTTGGGAATACTGGCATCATCAGGTTGGCACTCGTACTGTACTTACTGCACATATACAGGCACATTGATGTTGGTAGCTTAATTAGCATTAATTACATTGAGAATTAAGCCACAGAGATATAGGTTCCATACAGAATGCAGGCCAAACTCTGCCATACACATGTGGCCACAGCAGAATAAACTGGCCAATCAGAGATCTGGTGTAGAGAAAAAAAACAAGAAAAAAAAACATTGGACTTTGGACACATTGGGCAAAAATGACAAATGACCATTTGAATTAAGTAGTACACATACATCTAAATGTAATCTGTTCTACACCATGTATTTCAGTTTAGGCAGACCACTCTCTGCCATTGGCATTAGTTAGATTTTCTACGATAGTCGGCAAAAATTGCCCAAATAGTCCCTTTCAGCTAACTTTTATCTCACATGTATGGGCACCTTTGGGAACCCGCATTCCTTTTTTAATTTAGATCCTATAACATGACACATTTGGGGCCCCAAATTGTTTGATTATATAAATTTTACTGTAGTTGTTGTTAATGATATACAATGCATTTGGAAAGTCTTCAGACCCTTTCAGTTCTTTAACATTTTATTCTGTTGAGGCCATGTGCTAAAATAAAAGAAATTCACATTTTCCCCATCATTCTGCACTCAATACCCCATAATGAGAAAGTTAAAACAGAATTCTAAGAATTTTTACAAATGTATTAAAAGGAAAAACTAAAATTTCACCTGGACATCAGTGTTCAGACTAGGGATGAGCAAATCGACTTCGGATGGAACATCCAAAGTCGATTCGCATAAAACTTCGTTCTAATACTGTACTTAGCAGGAGCTCTGTACTGTACTAGAATGTATTAGCTCTGATGAGCCAAAGTTATTGCTTCACGAAGTCTTGCGAGACTTCACGTAATAACTTAATAAATTAATTTGTACTGTAAAAAATACATTTCCCAAACTCGGGTTTGGTTCAAAGGTACCACTTGGAACCGAACCTGAGTTCGGAAAATGTTTTTTTGCAGTACAAATTAATTTATTACGTTATTGTGCAAAGTCTCGCGAGACATCGTGAAGCTATAACTTCAGCTTATCAGAGCCAATATATTCTAGCTTTGTATGCTACAGTAATAGAACAAAGTTTTATGTGAATCGACTTCGGATGTTTCATCCGAAGTTGATTCACTCATCCCTAGTTCAGACCCTTTACTATGACACTTGAAATTTAGTTCTCATTTCACTTGATCATCTATCAGATGTTTCTACACCTTGATTGGAGTCCCTAAGCACACAGCCAAGACAACTCTGGAGTGACTTAGGGACAACTCTGTGAATGTCCTTAAATGGCTCAGCCAGAGCCCTGACTTGAACCCAATCAAATATCTCTGGAGAGACCTGAAAATGGATGTCCACCGATAGTCTATATCCAACCTGACAGAGCTTGAGAGGATCTGCAGAGCAGATTAGCAGAAAATCACCAAAACCAGACATGCAAACCTTGTGGCATCATACCCAAGGAGAGTGGATGCTTTAATCATGGCTAAAGGGGTTTCAAATTAGTCCTGAGTAAAGGGTCTGAATACTTACATTAATGCATGGTTTTAGTTTCCCCTCTTCAATATATCAGCCAAAATTTTGAACATTCAGTTTTCACTTTCTCATAATGGGGTGCTGAGTGCAGAATGATGGTGAAAAAAGGGAAAGACTTTCTGAATGTGTATTTATATATATTCAGTTAGGTCCAGAAATCTTTGGACAGTGACACAATCTTCATGATTTGGGCTCTGCATGCCACCACATTGGATTGGAAATGAAACAGCTGAGATACAAGGGCTTGAACAAAAATATCCTGTGAAACGTTTAGGAATTGCAAACATTTTTCTACAAAGCCTCCCCATTTCAAGGGCTCAAAAATAATTGGACGAAGTAACATTACCATAAATAAAATGCTAATTTTTAATACTTTGTATATAATCCTTTGCAGGCAATGACTGTCTGAAGTCTGGAACCCACGGGCATCACCAAACCCTGGGTTTCCTCCTTTGTGATGCTTTGCCAGGTCTTTACTACAGCTGTCTTCAGTTGTAGCTTGGTTGTGGGTCTTTCTGCCTTAAGTTTTGTCTTAAGCAAGTGAAATGCATGCTCGATCGGGTTGAAATCTAATGATTGATTCAGCAAAATATTCCACTTCTTTGCCTTAAAAACTACTGGGTCGCTTTTGCAGTATGTTTTGCGTCATAGTCCAACTGTAATGTAAAGCGCCATCCAATCAACCTTGCTGCAAGTTGAATCTGAGCAGAAAGTATATCCCTCTACACTTCAGAATTCTTCCGGCTTCTTCTGTCTTCAGTCCCATTATCAATAAACACTAGTGACCCGGTGCCACTGGAAGCCATGCATATGCCCATGCCATTACACTGCCTCCACCATGTTTTACAGAGGATGTGGTGTGCTTTGAATCATGAGCCGTTCAAAGCCTTCTCCATACTTCTTCCCATCATTCTGGTACAGGTTGATCTTAGTTTCATCTTTCCAAAGAATGCTGTTTAAGAACTGGGTTGACTTCTTTAGATGTTTTTTTTTTTTTTGCAAAGTCTAATCTGGATTTTCTATTTTTGAGGCTGACCCTCCCTTTGCTCTCATGAAGTCTTCACTTTATGGTAGAATTAGATACTGATAAACCTACTACCTGGTGAGCTTTCTTCACTTGGATGGATATTGTGAAGGGGTTTTTCTTCACCATGGAAAGGATTCTGTGATCAATCACAACGGTTGTCTTACGTGGATGTCCAGGCCTCTTTGAGTTCCTGAGCTCAACAGTGCATTCATTTTTTAACCAGAATTTACATAACTGTTGATTTGGTCACTCCTAACATTTCAACTATGTCTCCCCCAAGACAATACTTACAGCTGCAAATCTTTTGGGGTATGTCTCTACCAGCTTTGCACATCTAGAGGCTGAAATGTTTGCCCATTCTTCTTTGCAAAATAGCTCAAGCTCAGTCAAATTAGATGGAGAGCGTCTGTGAACAGCAATTTTCAAGTCTTGCCACAGATTCTCAATGGGATTCAGGTCTGGACTTTGACTTGGCCATCTAACACATGAATATGCTTTGATCTAAACCATTCCATTGTAGCTTTGGCTGGATGTTTATAGTTGTCATGATGGAAGGTGACCTCCGCCCCTGTCTCATGTTTTTTGCAGCCTCTAACAGATTTTCCTCCAGGATTGCCCTGTATTTAGCTCAATCCATCTTTCCATCAACTCTGACCAACTTCCCAGCTGAAGAAAAGCATCCCCACAGCATGATGCTGCCACCACCATGTTTCATGGTGGCGATGGTGTGTTCAGGGTGATGTGCAGTGTTAGTTTTCTGCCACACATAGTGTTGCATTTAGTCCAAAAAGTTCAACTTTGGTCTCATCTGTCCAGAGCACCTTTTTCCACATGTTTGCTGTGTCCCCTACATGGCTTGTGGCAAACTCCAAACGGGACTTCTTATGGCTTGCTTTCTTCTTGCCTCTTCCATAAAGGCCAGATATGTAGAGTACACGACTAATAGTTGTCCTGTGGACAGATTCTCCCACCTGAGCTGTGGATCTCTGCAGCTCCACCAGAGTGACCGTCTTGGCTGCTTCTCTAATTAGGGTATTTGCTGTCAGTTTAAGTGGAAGGTCTTATCTTGGTAGGTTTGTAGTTGTGCCATACTCCTTCCATTTTCGGATGATGGATTGAACAGTGCTAAGTGAGATGTTCAGAGCTTAGGATATTTTTTATAATGTAACCCTGCTTCAGACTTCTCCAGAACTTTATACCTGACCCGTCTGGTGTGTACCTTGGTTTTCATGATGCTGTTTGATCACTAATGTTCTCTATTAAACCTTTGAGGCCTTCACAGAACAGCTGTAGTGATACTGAGAATAAATTACACACAGATGGACTCTATTTATGAATTAAGTGACTTCTGAAGGTAGTTGGTCACACTGGATTTTATTTAGGGGTATCAGAGTACAGGGGGCTGAATACAAATGCACGCCACACTTTTCAGATTTTTGCCTCTTAAACATTTTGAAAACCATGTAATATATTCTCTTCCCCTCACACATACTTGCTACTTTGTGTTGGTCTATCACATACAATCAAAATAAAATACATATAAGTTTAAGGGTGTAACTTGAAAAAATTTACTTTTTCTAGGCACTGTATATACATATACATTATATGGGAATAGCTATTTCCACATATATCTTTTAATGCTTTCAAGAGTTTTTTCATGCCCCATACTTAATACTTACTTTGTTTTAACCCATTCCCGACCAGAGTCGTAATAGTATGACGCTGCGGGAAGTGACTTGCTGCCCAGTGCTGTACTACTGGAGCTGCGCCCGCCCGATCAGCAGCAGGGGTCTGGTTGTTCCTGTTAGCCGTGCCCTTGCTGTATGCGCCGACATTGATGAAAACACTGATGCCTGCGAATTAACCCTAGCTGTGCCGCCGTTAGCGCTGACCGTGGCATCTGCAATGTGTGTGGAGGGAGCTCACTCCCTCTCCGTCACCTTCAGGTCCCATGACGGGGACCCGATGGCTAGAAAGGCAGCACGATGCCTTCTATAGGAATTGTGCTGCCTTTCATGGAAGTCTGTAATCCACTTACAGCCAATGCATTACAATACAAATCAAACCCCCAAAAGTTGAAGTCCCATAGTGGGACAAAAAAAAAATATATTTTTTTAAATGTTAAAAAAAAATGTGCTTTACATCCTTTTCCCAAAATTAAGTTAAAAATGTTAAAAATGTTTAAAAATAAAGAAAAAGGTATCATCGCATCTGTATCGACTGGCTCTATAAAAATATCACATGATCCACTCTTTCAGGTGAATGCCATAAAAAATAAAAATGGTACAAATTAAACCGTCATCTCATCCCGCAAAAAAATGAAATCATACCCAAGACATTTGCTCAAAAAATAATAATATAGCTCTCAGAAAATGGCAACACAAAAACAAGATTGTATTCTGTTCAAAAATGTTTTTACTGTGTAAAACTTAACAAAAATAAAAATAATAGACACATTAACTATCGCCGCATCCTTAACAATCAGCTCTATAAAAATATCGCATGATATGCCCTGTCAGGTAAATGCTGTAAAAATAAATAAATACTGTACCAGAACAGTCATTTTTTTGTCACCTCACCTTGTAATATCGAGTGATCAAAAAATGGTACCAATGAAAATGAACTCACACATAAGACAATCGCCCAAAAAACCAAGGGTGCCCGTAAACCAATCTATAAAAATCTGCACTGCAAAAGCCCTGCCATTACCACTACATATGGGGTGTTGCCATATTCAGGAGAAAATGGGTAACAAATTATGGAGTGCTTTTTTTTCCTGTTACCCCTTGTGAAAATGAAAAATTTGGGGTTAAAGCAACATTTTATTGGAATAAATGAGCCAAGTGATTCCCCTTAATAAATTATTTAAGGGGTTTAGTTTCCAAAATGGGCTCACTTTTTGAGTTTCCACTGTAGTGGCACGTCAGGGTCTCGTCAAATACAAAATGGTGCCTAAAAACCATTCTAGCAAAATCTGCCTCCAAAAACCATATGGCGCTCCTTTCCTTCTGACCACTACCATGTGCCCCTACAGCAGTTTACTACCACATATGGTGTATTTCTGTAAACTGCAGAATCAGAGTAATGCATATTTAGGTTTATTTTGCTGTTAACCCTTGTTGTGTTGCAAAAAAAATTGATTAACATGAAAAATCTGCAAAACAAAATATGACATTTTCAAATTTCCCCTCCATTTTCCTTTAATTCTTGTGGAACAGCTAAGGGGTTAGCAAAGTTTGTAACATCAGTTTTGAATAAGTTGAGTGCAGTTTCTAAAATGGGGTAATTTATGGGAGGTTTTGGAAATGTTCTTTAAAATTAGAAAAATTGCTTTTAAAATTCTAAGCCTATTACTGTCCTAAAAAATTTTTTTTATTACATTTACAAGATGATGCCAACATAAAGTAGACATATGGGGAATGATGACTGATAACTACTGTATTTTATGATGCATTACTATCTGTCTTAAAAGTAAAGAAATTCAAATTTAGAAAATTGTGAATTTTTAAATTTTTGGGGTAAATTGGGGATTTTTTTATAAATAAAAGTGAATATGTTGACTCAAATTTAATACTGTCATGAAGTACAATGTGTCACAAGTAGAGTTGAGCGAACACCTGGATGTTCGGGTTCGAGAAGTTCGGCCGAACATCCCGGAAATGTTCGGGTTCGGGATCCGAACCCGATCCGAACTTCGTCCCGAACCCGAACCCCATTGAAGTCAATGGGGACCCGAACTTTTCGGCACTAAAAAGGCTGTAAAACAGCCCAGGAAAGAGCTAGAGGGCTGCAAAAGGCAGCAACATGTAGGTAAATCCCCTGCAAACAAATGTGGATAGGGAAATTAATTAAAATAAAAATTAAATAAATAAAAATTAACCAAAATCAATTGGAGAGAGGTTCCATAGCAGAGAATCTGGCTTCCCGTCACCCACCACTGGAACAGTCCATTCTCAGATATTTAGGCCCCGGCACCCAGGCAGAGGAGAGAGGTCCCGTAACAGAGAATCTGTCTTCATGTCAGCAGAGAATTAGTCTGCATGTCATAGCAGAGAATGAGGCTTCACGTCAGCCACCACTGCAACAGTCCATTGGCATATATTTAGGCCCAGCACCCAGGCAGAGGAGAGAGGTCCCGTAACAGACAATCTGGCTTCATGTCAGCAGAGAATCAGTCTGCATGTCATAGCAGAGAATCAGGCTTCACGTCACCCACCACTGCAACAGTCCATTGTCATAAATTTAGGCCCAGCACTAGTGTTGAGCGGCATGTCCCATATTCGAATTCGCGAAATTTTGTGAATATTCGAAAGAATATTCGTAAAATATTTGCGATTATTCAAATTCGTTATTATTTCGCATATGCGATAATTCGAATTTTCGCATCGCATAATACATATATTTTATGCAAAATTCACATGTGCGCTAATGAAATCGCCTTACGAAGATTCGCAACTCAATTCAATCACTAATGTATGAATGCAATGCCCTTTGCCTCTGTTCTGGGACAAGTGTAGATATTCGCATGTGCGCTAATAAAATCGCCTTACGAAGATTCGCACCTCAATCACTTTCTAGGGAATGTGAGACTTTTGGGAATCAATCGAGATACAGTGGGGGGTGATGACAGTAGTTGACAGAGTACAGATCAATGTAATCTGTAAGGTGGAAAGTAAAATAAAAAATACGAATTTTAGTTAATCGAATTTTACGAAGTTCTACGTATTCGCGAATATGGTGCTATACTATATGAATGCACAGGCCTTTGCCTCTCTGTTCTGGGGACAAGTGTAGATATTTGCATTTGCGTTAATAAAATCGCCTTACGAAGATTCGCAGCTCAATTCAATCACTAATGTATGAATGCAAAGCCCTTTGCCTCTGTTCTGGGACAAGTGTAGATATTCGCATGTGCGCTAATAAAATCGCCTTACGAAGATTCGCAACTCAATTCACTAATGTATGAATGCAAAGCCCTTTGCCTCTGTTCTGGGACGTGCCGATATTCGCATGTGCGCTAATAAAATCGCCTTACGAAGATTCGCGCCTAAATCACTTTCTAGGCAATGTGAGTAAGATCTGAGCTGTTGGACCTTTGGGAAACAATCAATTATATGTGTACTGTAATTTTGTGGGGGGGGGGGAAAAAAACCAAAAACGAATATTCGTTTTTACGAATATATAGCACTATATTCGAAATATTCGCGAAATCGCGAAGTTGCGATATTCGCGAAAAAAATTTGCTTTTCGAATATTCGCGCTCAACACTACCCAGCACCCAGGCAGAGGAGAGAGGTCCCGTAACAGACAATCTGGCTTCATGTCAGCAGAGAATCAGTCTGCATGTCATAGCAGAGAATGAGGCTTTACGTCAGCCACCACTGCAACAGTCCATTGGCATATATTTAGGCCCAGCACCCAGGCAGAGGAGGGAGGTCCCGTAACAGAGAATCTGTCTTCATGTCAGCAGAGAATTAGTCTGCATGTCATAGCAGAGAATGAGGCTTCACGTCAGCCACCACTGCAACAGTCCATTGGCATATATTTAGGCCCAGCACACACACAGGCAGAGGAGAGAGGTCCCGTAACAGAGAATCTGGCTTCATGTCAGCAGAGAATTAGTCTGCATGTCATAGCAGAGAATGAGGCTTCACGTCAGCCACCACTGCAACAGTCCATTGGCATATATTTAGGCCCAGCACACACACAGGCAGAGGAGAGAGGTCCCGTAACAGAGAATCTGGCTTCATGTCAGCAGAGAATCAGTCTGCATGTCATAGCAGAGAATGAGGCTTCACGTCAGCCACCACTGCAACAGTCCATTGGCATATATTTAGGCCCAGCACACACACAGGCAGAGGAGAGAGGTCCCGTAACAGAGGATCTGGCTTCATGTCAGCAGAGAATCAGTCTGCATGTCATAGCAGAGAATCAGGCTTCACGTCAGCCACCACTGCAACAGTCCATTGTCATAAATTTAGGCCCAGCACACAGGCAGAGGAGAGAGGTCCCGTAACAGAGAATCTGTCTTCATGTCAGCAGAGAATTAGTCTGCATGTCATAGCAGAGAATGAGGCTTCACGTCAGCCACCACTGCAACAGTCCATTGGCATATATTTAGGCCCAGCACACACACAGGCAGAGGAGAGAGGTCCCGTAACAGAGAATCTGGCTTCATGTCAGCAGAGAATCAGTCTGCATGTCATAGTAGAGAATGAGGCTTCACGTCAGCCACCACTGCAACAGTCCATTGGCATATATTTAGGCCCAGCACACACACAGGCAGAGGAGAGAGGTCCCGTAACAGAGGATCTGGCTTCATGTCAGCAGAGAATCAGTCTGCATGTCATAGCAGAGACTCAGGCTTCACGTCAGCCACCACTGCAACAGTCCATTGTCATAAATTTAGGCCCAGCACCCAGGCAGAGGAGAGAGGTCCCGTAACAGAGAATCTGGCTTCATGTCAGCAGAGAATCAGTCTTCATATCATAGCAGAGAATCAGGCTTCACGTCACCCACCACTGTAAGAGTCAATTTTCATAAATTTAGGCCCAGAACCCAGGCAGAGGAGAAAGGTCCCGTAACAGACAATCTGGCTTCATGTCAGCAGAGAATCAGTCTTCATATCATAGCAGAGAATCAGGCTTCACGTCACCCACCACTGTAAGAGTCAATTTTCATAAATTTAGGCCCAGAACCCAGGCAGAGGAGAAAGGTCCCGTAACAGACAATCTGGCTTCATGTCAGCAGAGAATCAGTCTTCATATCATAGCAGAGAATCAGGCTTCACGTCACCCACCACTGTAAGAGTCAATTTTCATAAATTTAGGCCCAGAACCCAGGCAGAGGAGAAAGGTCCCGTAACAGACAATCTGGCTTCATGTCAGCAGAGAATCAGTCTTCATATCATAGCAGAGAATCAGGCTTCACGTCACCCACCACTGTAAGAGTCAATTTTCATAAATTTAGGCCCAGAACCCAGGCAGAGGAGAAAGGTCCCGTAACAGACAATCTGGCTTCATGTCAGCAGAGAATCAGTCTTCATATCATAGCAGAGAATCAGGCTTCACGTCACCCACCACTGCAACAGTCCATTGGCATATATTTAGGCCTAGCACACAGGCAGAGCAGAGAGGTCCCGTAACAGACAATCTGGCTTCATGACAGCAGAGAATCAGTCTGCATGTCATAGCAGAGAATCAGGCTTCACGTCAGCCACCACTGCAACAGTCCATTGGCATATATTTAGGCCCAGCACACACACAGGCAGAGGAGAGAGGTCCCGTAACAGAGAATCTGGCTTCATGTCAGCAGAGAATCAGTCTGCATGTCATAGCAGAGAATGAGGCTTCACGTCAGCCACCACTGCAACAGTCCATTGGCATATATTTAGGCCCAGCACCCAGGCAGAGGAGGGAGGTCCCGTAACAGAGAATCTGTCTTCATGTCAGCAGAGAATTAGTCTGCATGTCATAGCAGAGAATGAGGCTTCACGTCAGCCACCACTGCAACAGTCCATTGGCATATATTTAGGCCTAGCACACAGGCAGAGGAGAGGTTCATTCAACTTTGGGTAGCATCGCAATATAATGGTAAAATAAAAATAAAAATAGGATTGAATGAGGAAGTGCCCTGGAGTCCAATAATATATGGTTATGGGGAGGTAGTTAATGTCTAATCTGGACAAGGGACGGACAGGTCCTGTGGGATCCATGCCTGGTTCATTTTTATGAACGTCAGCTTGTCCACATTGGCTGTAGACAGGCGGCTGCGTTTGTCTGTAATGACGCCCCCTGCCGTGCTGAATACACGTTCAGACAAAACGCTGGCTGCCGGGCAGGCCAGCACCTCCAAGGCATAAAAGGCTAGCTCTGGCCACGTGGACAATTTAGAGACCCAGAAGTTGAATGGGGCCGAACCATCAGTCAGTACATGGAGGGGTGTGCACACGTACTGTTCCACCATGTTAGTGAAATGTTGCCTCCTGCTAACACGTTGCGTATCAGGTGGTGGTGCAGTTAGCTGTGGCGTGTTGACAAAAGTTTTCCACATCTCTGCCATGCTAACCCTGCCCTCAGAGGAGCTGGCCGTGACACAGCTGCCTTGGCGACCTCTTGCTCCTCCTCTGCCTTGGCCTTGGGCTTCCACTTGTTCCCCTGTGACATTTGGGAATGCTCTCAGTAGCGCGTCTACCAACGTGCGCTTGTACTCGCGCATCTTCCTATCACGCTCCAGTGCAGGAAGTAAGGTGGGCACATTGTCTTTGTAGCGTGGATCCAGCAGGGTGGCAACCCAGTAGTCCGCACAGGTTAAAATGTGGGCAACTCTGCTGTCGTTGCGCAGGCACTGCAGCATGTAGTCGCTCATGTGTGCCAGGCTGCCCAGGGATAAGGACAAGCTGTCCTCTGTGGGAGGCGTATCGTCATCGTCCTGCCTTTCCCCCTAGCCACGCACCAGTGATGGACCCGAGCTGCGTTGGGTGCCACCCCGCTGTGACCATGCTTCATCCTCATCCTCCTCCACCTCCTCCTCATCCTCGTCCTCCTCGTCCTCCAGTAGTGGGCCCTGGCTGGCCACATTTGTACCTGGCCTCTGCTGTTGCCAAAAACCTCCCTCTGAGTCACTTCGAAGAGACTGGCCTGAAAGTGCTAAAAATGACCCCTCTTCCTCCTCCTCCTCCTCCTCCTCCTGGGCCACCTCCTCTTCCATCATCGCCCTAAGTGTTTTCTCAAGGAGACATAGAAGTGGTATTGTAACGCTGATAACGGTGTCATCGCCACTGGCCATGTTGGTGGAGTACTCGAAACAGCGCAACAGGGCACACAGGTCTCGCATGGAGGCCCAGTCATTGGTGGTGAAGTGGTGCTGTTCTGTAGTGCGACTGACCCGTGCGTGCTGCAGCTGAAACTCCACTATGGCCTGCTGCTGCTCGCACAGTCTGTCCAGCATGTGCAAGGTGGAGTTCCACCTGGTGGGCACGTCGCATATGAGGCGGTGAGCGGGAAGGCCGAAGTTACGCTGTAGCGCAGACAGGCGAGCAGCAGCAGGATGTGAACGCCGGAAGCGCGAACAGACGGCCCGCACTTTATGCAGCAGCTCTGACATGTCGGGGTAGTTGTGAATGAACTTCTGCACCACCAAATTCAGCACATGCGCCAAGCAAGGGATGTGCGTCAAATTGGCTAGTCCCAGAGCTGCAACGAGATTTCGCCCATTATCACACACCACCAGGCCGGGCTTGAGGCTCACCGGCAGCAACCACTCGTCGGTCTGTTGTTCTATACCCCGCCACAACTCCTGTGCGGTGTGGGGCCTGTCCCCCAAACATATGAGTTTCAGAATGGCCTGCTGACGTTTACCCCGGGCTGTGCTGAAGTTGGTGGTGAAGGTGTGTGGCTGACTGGATGAGCAGGTGGAAGAAGAGGAGGAGGAAGCCGAGAAGGAGGAGGTGGCAACAGGAGGCAAAGAATGTTGCCCTGCGATCCTTGGCGGCGGAAGGACGTGCGCCAAACAGCTCTCCGCCTGGGGCCCAGCTGCCACTACATTTACCCAGTGTGCAGTTAGGGAGATATAGCGTCCCTGGCCGTGCTTACTGGTCCACGTATCTGTGGTTAGGTGGACCTTGCCACAGATGGCGTTGCGCAGTGCACACTTGATTTTATGGGATACTTGGTTGTGCAGGGAGGGCACGGCTCTCTTGGAGAAGTAGTGCCGGCTGGGAACAACATACTGTGGGACAGCAAGCGACATGAGCTGTTTGAAGCTGTCTGTGTCCACCAGCCTAAATGACAGCATTTCATAGGCCAGTAGTTTAGAAATGCTGGCATTCAGGGCCAGGGATCGAGGGTGGCTAGGTGGGAATTTACGCTTTCTATCAAATGTTTGTGAGATGGAGAGCTGAACGCTGGCGTGTGACATGGTTGAGACGCTTGGTGACGGAGGTGGTGGTGGTGGTGTTGGTGGTACATCCCCTGTTTGCTGGGCGGCAGGTGCCAACGTTCCTCCAGAGGCGGAGGAAGAGGCCGAGGCGGCAGCAGCAGAATAGGCCGAGGCGGCAGCAGCAGAAGAGGTAGCAGGGGGAGCCTGAGTGACTTCCTTGGTTTTAAGGTGTTTACTCCACTGCAGTTCATGCTTTGCATGCAGGTGCCTGGTCATGCAGGTTGTGCTCAGGTTCAGAACGTTAATGCCTCGCTTCAGGCTCTGATGGCACAGCGTGCAAACCACTCGGGTCTTGTCGTCAGCACATTGTTTGAAGAAGTGCCATGCCAGGGAACTCCTTGAAGCTGCCTTTGGGGTGCTCGGTCCCAGATGGCGGCGGTCAGTAGCAGGCGGAGTCTCTTGGCGGCGGGTGTTCTGCTTTTGCCCACTGCTCCCTCTTTTGCTACGCTGTTGGCTCGGTCTCACCACTGCCTCTTCCTCCGAACTGTGAAAGTCAGTGGCACGACCTTCATTCCATGTGGGGTCTAGGACCTCATCGTCCCCTGCATCGTCTTCCACCCAGTCTTGATCCCTGACCTCCTGTTCAGTCTGCACACTGCAGAAAGACGCAGCAGTTGGCACCTGTGTTTCGTCATCATCAGAGACATGCTGAGGTGGTATTCCCATGTCCTCATCATCAGGAAACATAAGTGGTTGTGCGTCAGTGCATTCTATGTCTTTCACCGCTGGGGAAGGGCTAGGTGGATGCCCTTGGGAAACCCTGCCAGCGGAGTCTTCAAACAGCATAAGAGACTGCTGCATAACTTGAGGCTGAGACAGTTTCCCTGGTATGCATGGGGGTGATGTGACAGACTGATGGGGTTGGTTTTCAGGCGCCATCTGTGCGCTTTCTGCAGAAGACTGGGTGGGAGATAATGTGAACGTGCTGGATCCACTGTCGGCCACCCAATTGACTAATGCCTGTACCTGCTCAGGCCTTACCATCCTTAGAACGGCATTGGGCCCCACCATATATCGCTGTAAATTCTGGCGGCTACTGGGACCTGAGGTAGTTGGTACACTAGGACGTGTGGATGTGGCAGAACGGCCACGTCCTCTCCCAGCACCAGAGGGTCCACTAACACCACCACGACCATGTCCACGTCCGCGTCCCTTACTAGATGTTTTTCTCATTGTTATGGTTCACCACAACAACAAATATATTATTTGGCCCAATGTATTGTATTCAAATTCAGCGGGATATAAATTTGAGGCCTAGTATTTAGGCGCTGGGTGACCGGTATGGATTTAGTGACAGAATTAGACTTGGAAATGCACAGAAGCGTGTGTGTGAAGTTATTCTGAATGACCCTATGTGCACCTTCAATATGATCTACCCTTTTAGGGATAGATTTCAAATAGCTCTGATATAGCAGAAACGACTAAATTATGAAATTGCTAAATTGGGAATTGTATTTCAACCCAGAACAAAAAATGTGCTTTGACGGACACTAAATAACTTTCCCAGCCACAACAGGACAGCGGTAACGAGAGATTTAGCGGGATATAAATTTGAGGCCTAGTATTTAGGCGCTGGGTGACAGGTATGGGTTTAGTGCCAGAATTAGACTTGGAAATACACAGTAGCGGGTGTGTGAAGTTATTCTGAATGACCCAATGTGCACCTTGAATATTATATACCCTTTTAGGGATAGATTTCAAATAGCTCTGATATAGCAGAAACCACTAAATTATGAAATTGCTAAATTGGGAATTGTATTTCAACCCAGAACAAGAAATGTGCTTGAACGGACACTAAATAACTCGCCCAGCTACAGCACTAAGGACAGATTTAGCGGGATATAAATTTGAGACCTAGTATTTAGGCGCTGGGTGACAGGTATGGGTTTAGTGCCAGAATTAGACTTGGAAATACACAGTAGCGGGTGTGTGTGAAGTTATTCTGAATGACCCAATGTGCACCTTGAATATTATATACCCTTTTAGGGATAGATTTCAAATAGCTCTGATATAGCAGAAACCACTAAATTATGAAATTGCTAAATTGGGAATTGTATTTCAACCCAGAACAAGAAATGTGCTTGAACGGACACTAAATAACTCGCCCAGCTACAGCACTAGGGACAGATTTAGCTGGATATAAATTTGAGGCCTAGTATTTAGGCGCTGGGTGACCGGTATGGATTTAGTGACAGAATTAGACTTGGAAATGCACAGAAGCGTGTGTGTGAAGTTATTCTGAATGACCCTATGTGCACCTTGAATATTATATACCCTTTTAGGGATAGATTTCAAATAGCTCTGATATAGCAGAAACCACTAAATTATGAAATTGCTAAATTGGGAATTGTACTTCAACCCAGAACAAAAAATGTGCTTTGACGGACACTAAATATCTTTCCAAGCAACAACAGTACAGCGGTAACGAGAGATTTAGCAGGATATCAATTTGAGGCCTAGTATTTAGGCGCTGGGTGACAGGTATGGGTTTAGTGACAGAATTAGACTTGGAAATACACAGTAGCGGGTGTGTGTGAAGTTATTCTGAATGACCCAATGTGCACCTTGAATATTATATACCCTTTTAGGGATAGATTTCAAATAGCTCTGATATAGCAGAAACCACTAAATTATGAAATTGCTAAATTGGGAATTGTATTTCAACCCAGAACAAAAAATGTGCTTTGACGGACACTAAATAACTTTCCCAGCTACAACAGGACAGCGGTAACGAGAGATTTAGCAGGATATAAATTTGAGGCCTAGTATTTAGGCGCTGGGTGACAGGTATGGGTTTAGTGACAGAATTAGACTTGAAAATACACAGTAGCGTGTGTGTGTGAAGTTATTCTGAATGACCCAATGTGCACCTTGAATATTATATACCCTTTTAGGGATAGATTTCAAATAGCTCTGATATAGCAGAAACCACTAAATTATGAAATTGCTAAATTGGGAATTGTACTTCAACCCAGAACAAAAAATGTGCTTTGACGGACACTAAATAACTTTCCCAGCTACAACAGGACAGCGGTAACGAGAGATTTAGCGGGATATAAATTTGAGGCCTAGTATTTAGGCGCTGGGTGACCGGTATGGATTTAGTGACAGAATTAGACTGGGATATGGCCAAAAAATAACCACACTATTGCTGGTTAAATGCACTTGGTGACGGGCGCAGCTTGCCCCTGATGTAGTATATGGCCAAAAAATGAACAGACTATTGCTGGTTAAATGCACTTGGTGTCACAGCTTGACCAACCACACTACTGAGGGTTAAATGCACTTGGTGACGGGCGCAGCTTGCCACTGATGTAGTATATGGCCAAAAAATAAACAGACTATTGCTGGTTAAATGCACTTGGTGTGACAGCTTCACCCTGATGTAGGCTTTAGCCAGAAAACAACCACACCATTGAGGGTTAAATGCACTTGGTGACAGGCGCAGCTTGCCCCTGATTTTGTATATGGCCAAAAAATGAACAGACTATTGCTGGTTAAATGCACTTGGTGTGACAGCTTCACCCTGATGTAGGCTTTAGCCAAAAAACAACCACACCATTGAGGGTTAAATGCACTTGGTGACAGGCGCAGCTTGCCCCTGATTTTGTATATGGCCAAAAAATGAACAGACTATTGCTGGTTAAATGCACTTGGTGTGACAGCTTCACCCTGATGTAGGCTTTAGCCAAAAAACAACCACACCATTGAGGGTTAAATGCACTTGGTGACAGGCGCAGCTTGCCCCTGATTTTGTATATGGCCAAAAAATGAACAGACTATTGCTGGTTAAATGCACTTGGTGTGACAGCTTCACCCTGATGTAGGCTTTAGCCAAAAAACAACCACACCATTGAGGGTTAAATGCACTTGGTGACAGGCGCAGCTTGCCCCTGATTTTGTATATGGCCAAAAAATGAACAGACTATTGCTGGTTAAATGCACTTGGTGTGACAGCTTCACCCTGATGTAGGCTTTAGCCAAAAAACAACCACACCATTGAGGGTTAAATGCACTTGGTCGCAGCTTGTGCTGGCGCACCACAAGACACAAAATGGCCGCCGATCACCCCAGAAAAATGTGACTGACAAACGGTCTGGGCAGCCTAAAAACAGTGAGCAATTGAGGATCAGCAGCTCAATGATCCACAGCTGCAGATCGATCAGTTAATCAATTCCTTTGGAGGAGTTAATCTGCCTAATCTCGCCCTACTGTCGCAGCCGCAACCTCTCCCTACGCTAATCAGAGCAGAGTGACGGGCGGCGCTATGTGACTCCAGCTTAAATAGAGGCTGGGTCACATGGTGCTCTGGCCAATCACAGCCATGCCAATAGTAGGCATGGCTGTGATGGCCTCTTGGGGCAAGTAGTATGACGCTTGTTGATTGGCTGCTTTGCAGCCTTTCAAAAAGCGCCAAGAAAGCGTCACAAAAGCGCGAAGAAAGCGACGAACACCGAACCCGAACCCGGACTTTTACGAAAATGTCCGGGTTCGGGTCCGTGTCACGGACACCCCAAAATTCGGTACGAACCCGAACTATACAGTTCGAGTTCGCTCATCCCTAGTCACAAGAAAACAATATCAGAATGGCTTGGATAAGTAAAAGCGTTCCAAAGTTATTACCACATAAAGTGACACGTCAGATTTGCAACAAATGGCCTGGGCAGGAAGGTGAAAACTGGCCCGGGGTAGAAGGGGTTAATCTATCATTTTACTCTTAAACTTTGTGGGAGAAAAATGTCCTGTATATATTGAGTTTTTCTTGCCTTTGCCTGTTACAGCACTGTGTAGTTTCCTGGCTATGATAAATCTATGTATGCTAAAAACAATAATTTAAATTAAAGAATGTCTCTCTCACTTTGGGCTTGACACCTCAGGTCAAGCACTTAAACAACATTTAGAAAAGGTCAGGCGCAGTCATATTTTATCTTTATATATTACCGTTACTTCTAATGAGAAAATAAAAGGGGAGATTTATCATCTGCTTTACACCAGAAAACTGTCCTTCACAAGTCACAGAATTTGGTGAACGAAACATTTACAACATTTGGGAATTTTCAGCTGCTCATTACACTTTCCCAAAAAATGGGTGGAACATTTAAACATCTTAGTGGAAGAGGCATGGCTTCCCTTGGCCCAGTGACTTATATATAATGTACTCTTGAAACTGATGTAAATTATAGCTCAAATCTATGCCAGCTCCTAGCTAATGTTGCTTTAATTTTTTGGCGCTCAGATGGCCAGAGATGCACATTTCACTCCAATGCACAGAGGATCAAGGCTGTCTTGATAAATGTCCCCCGTTGTATCTTCTAATGGCGGCAGAGAAAATATGCATGGTTGCCTGTACGGATGGCAAATAGAGTCCTTGTGCTGTAAGCCCCAGAGGAGCAGAGTGGGGGATGGGAGTGGTAGTGATTGTGGCTGCAAAAGTTATTCATAGTGGCAGTGTCACGGGGTAGAGTCGCGAGTATAAAGATAGAGTGGAGGTGCACCCCCTGAGCTGCCACCCAATCCCCTGTCCCTGCCTACTTGCACCACCCGCCCTAGGTGACGGGGCACAACTGGGCAACATTCCCTGACCTGAGTAAGTGCAAGCAGAGAGATAGAGACAGCAGGGAAGTGGACAGCCAATGAGAGGTAGCACTAGAGCGGACAGAGAGGTGGAACTAGCAAGGTACCACCAAAAACAGAAGGGCGAGGCGGGTCAACTAGCTGGGGTCAGTCCAGGAGGTCACGTCAATACAAGAGAAGAGGCAAAGACCAAATCCAAAAGCAAACCGAGGTCAAAATCTGGGAGGTAACGTCAAGGTTCAGGGAGCAGGCAGAAGGGTCAAATCCAAAGGTAAGGTAAATAACAATAATAATACACAGCGTAAGGGACCAAAATCACAGGCAACCTGTAGCCAGCAGGTTGCCTGTATTTATAGTGGGGAGTAAGGGTCATCCAGCGTCACATGACCGACAGACAAACAAGTCGAGCACCGAGTGATCAGCTCGGCGCTCAAGGCAGACCTAGGAGCAGGGAGCCTCCTAGCTAGCAAAAGCCAGCCTGGGAACGAGGTTGAACACAGATCCTCACTCCCGAAGCTAAGCAGCAGGTCTGCGGCTGATGGGAGACCGAGTGCGCCTTCGGCGCCCTGTTACAGTACCCCCCCTTTTACGAGGGGCCACCGGACCCAAGCCCTTGGGTACAAATCTCTCAGGAGGCTCATCATGAAACTTCTTGATGAGCCTCAGGGTGTGGATCTTAGTAGCTGGGACCCAAAACCTCTCCTTGGGTCCATAGCATTTCCAGTGCACCAGGTATTGAAATGAGTTCCTAACCTTTCTAACATTAATAATTCTAGAGATGATGAATTCCTCCTGACCTTCAACCTCCACAGTTTTTTTTAACCGGAACCACTGGTGACACATATCTCAATGACTTATGAAACACATCATGAATACGAAAGGAGTCGGGTAGCTTAAGTCAGAAGGACACTTGGTTAACAACTTCAATAATATTGTATGGTCCAATGAAACTCAGAGAGAATTTCCTAGAACACTGTTTCAAAGCAAGATTCTTAGTGGACAACCACACCTTATCGCCGAGTACAAAATTTACCCTCTTGGAACGTCTCTTATTGACATGTTTACACTGGGTTTCCTGGGCCTTTTCCAGGTTCGTTTGAACCTGTGCCCAGACTGTGCACAGTCTAGAGGTAAAAGAATCTGCCTGCGGGTTGAGTGAGGATACAGAGGGACTAGAACAAAAGCGAGGATGCAAACCACTGTTACAAAAAAAAAGGAGAAACCCCCGTGGAAGAATTAACTCGATTGTTAATAGCGAATTCTGCCAACGGGAGGTATCTCACCCATAAGAGTTGGTTATGTGATACATAACACCTTAGAAAAAGTTCCACTGCCTGATTTACCCGTTCCGTCTGCTTATTGGTCTGTGGATGGAAAGCAGACAAAAAGCCCTCCAGAAACCAGAAACAAACTGAACGCCTCTATCAGAGACTATATTCTCAGGGACACCATGCAAACGTACCACATGTTCAATGAACAAGGATGCTAAGGTCTTCGCATCAGGGAGCTTACTTAAAGGAACAAAGTGCACCATCTTGCTAAAACGGTCAACCACTACCCACACCACTGATTTCCCCTCAGAAGGGGGCAGATCAGAAATAAAATCCATTAAAATGTGAGACCATGGCTTGCAGGGAATGGCTAGTGGTTGTAGTTCACCAGTGGGAAGTGTTCTCGGGGTCTTAGACCTGGCACAAACATCGCAAGCCAACATAAGACCGTACATCCTTAGACAAAGTGGGCCACCAGAAAGACTTCAGCAGCAATTCCTTAGTGGCAGCAATACCTGGATGACCAGAGAGCACGGAATCATGACATTCACCCAATAATTGAAAACGAAAGCACTCAGGAACAAATAACTTATCTGCCGGTGTTTGTGAAGGAGCAAGTTGCTGGGCCCGTTGAATCTCAGAGGAAAGATCCACAGAAATTGCTACCACAAAGATGCTTGCCGGCAAGATGGGTTCCGGGGGGTTGTCAGGAGGTTGGACGGCATTAAAACTCCGGGATAAGGCATCTGCCTTAATATTTTTACTACCTGGTCTGAAAGTAACAGGAAAATTAAAACAATTAAAAAACAGGGCCCATCTGGCTTGTCTAGTATTAAGGCGTTTGGCCGCCTCAAGAAACACTAAGTTCTTATGATCGATGAGGACAGCAATACGGTGTCTAGCCCCTTCTAAAAAATGCCTCCATTCCTCAAATGCCCATTTTATGGCCAGTAATTCAAGGTTTCCAATATCATAATTTCTCTCCGAAGGAGAGAACTTACAAGAGAAGAAGGTGCATGGCCTTAAATTAGTGAGGTTACAAGACCCCTGAGAAAGGATGGCCCCCACACCATCCTCTGAGGCATCAACCTCCACCACAAAAGGTTCCTCTGTATCGGGCTGAACCAAGACTGGAGCCATCTGAAAACAATTTTTACGGGTATCAAAGGCTCGACAGGCCTCCAACGACCAGTTAACCAGATCAGAACCTTTTTTAGTTAAGTCAGTAAGGGGCTTGGCAATAACAGAAAAATTCTTTATGAATTTACTGTAAAAATTGGCGAATCCTTAAAAGCGTTGGAATGCCTTTAAGGAGGATGGCCTTACCCAGTCTTGGATAGCCTGAACCTTACTGGGATCCATTTTAAATAAATGAGGAGTAAGAATACAGCCGAGGTCAGGAATCTCTTAAACTCCAAACACACATTTCTCTAATTTAACGGACAGATGATTCTCCCTGAGGATTTTAAGAACCAATCTGATGTGAGACACATGAGAATCCCAGTCAGGTGAAAAGACAAGAATATCATCGAGATAAACAATCATAACTTTGCCGATGAGCTCTCTAAAAATGTCATTCATGAAATTCTGAAACACATCTGGGGCATTGCAAAGACCGAATGGCAGAACAAGATACTCAAAGTGTCCCTCTGGAGAATTAAAAGCAGTTTTCCACTCATCTCCCTCCTTAATATGAACTAGGTTATACGCTCCTCTCAAATCAAATTTAGAAAACCACAAAGCACCCAAAATCTGGTTAAACAAATCAGGAATCAACGGGATGGAATACTGATTCCTAATAGTGATTTTATTCAAATTTCTATAGTCAATGCAGGGCCTGAGACCACCGTCATTCTTTTTAACGAAAAAGAATCCTGCTCCCAGGGGAGAGGTGGAGGGCCTAATATGTCCCTTCTTGAGACTCTCCTGGATATAGTCTTTCATGGCCCTGCGCTCAGGACCGGAAAGATTATAAATCCGTCCTTAAGGAAATTTGGACTCAGGTACCAACTCGATAACTCAGTCATAAGACCTATGGGGAGGGAGAGTATCTGTCTCAGTGGTGGAAAACACATCTGAATAATCAGAAATAAAATGAGGAATAATATCTGATGAAACCCCAGCTTGAACTACGGTTAAGCAAGAACTACAGTTAGGCCCCCATCTCTCTAACGCGCTCAAACTCCAGTTAATGACCGGATTGTGTTGCTGAAGCCAGGGCATACCAAGGACTACCTGAACAGGAAGATTTTCTAAAACAAAGAAAGAGCATTTCTCTGAGTGGCAGACCCCCACAGACAGGGTAACCTCCGGAGTACAGAGTTTTACCATGCCCCCTAGCAGTGGGGTAGAATCGATGGCAACAACCTGGATCAGGGTGGACAATTCTAGTATAGGAATTCCTATTTGTTCAACAAATTTGTAATCAATAAAACTAAAAGCTGACCCTGAATCCACAAAGGCATTTCCTGACCCCTTTAAGACTCCAAAGGCAATAGAAACCGGCAACAATAATTTACTTCTTACCACCTCCGGAAGTACCTTGTCTTTGGATACTTCAGACTTGGATGACTTTCCAGAGGGCAGAGCTTTAGGACACTGATCGATCCAGTGGTCGGGATCCCCACAATAAAAACAAGAGCCTCGATGACGACGTAGCTCTCTTCGCGTCATCCCTAGTTGCATGGGCTCGTCCAAGTGGGCCTCCATCTTGGGTTCAATGGGGGAAGCCTCAGGTTGAAGAAGGGTATGAGGAGAAAACAAATGCTCTCGCTGTCTCTCTCTGATCCTTCTATCAAGTCTGATGGCTAGCGTCATGGTCTCCTCTAAAGAGTCAGGACAGGGATAACAAACCAACATGTCTTTTAACTTCTCAGTCAAGCCTGCCCTAAATTGACATTTGAGTGCTGGTTCGTTCCAACCCAAGGGAACGCGCCACTTGCGGAACTGCGTACAATATTCCTCCAGAGAACAATTCCCCTGAGTGAGGGCCTTAAGATTGGATTCTGACACAGAGGCTCGGTCTAGTTCATCATAAAGAAGGCCTAACGCCTGGAAAAAGAGGTCCACAGAATTAAGACAACGGGAATCCAGAGGCAAAGAAAAGGCCCATTCCTGGGGGTCCCCTTGAAGCAGGGAGATGATAATACCAACCCTCTGTGGATCAGGACCAGAGGAGTGAGGATGTAGTCGAAAATAAAGTTTACAGCTTTCCTTGAAAGCTAAAAAACATTGGCGGTCACCCGAAAACCGATCGGGTAATTTAATGTGTGGTTCTACCTGAATGGTGGCGGGAGCAAAAATGGGGGGAGTTTCGGATGGTCTCCTGAACCTGTAGCCTCTCCGAAAGTTCCTGTACTATTTGAGCAAAACCCTGCACATGTTCGGTGAGGCTCTGTAGAGGGTCCATGCTAAATTAAGGCCTGTGATTCTGTCATGGGGTAGAGTCGCGGGTATAAAGATAGAGCGGAGGTGCACCCCCTGAGCAGCCACCCGGTCCCCTGTCCCTGCCTACTTGCACTACCCGCCCTAGGTGACGGGGCGCAACTGGGCGACAGTCCCTGACCTGAGTAAGTGCAAGCAGAGAGATAGAGACTGCAGGGGAGTGGACAGCCAATGAGAGGTAGCACTAGAGCGGACAGATAGGTGGAACTAGCTAGGTACCACCAAAAACGGAAGGGCGAGGCGGGTCAACTAGCTGGGGTCAGTCCAGGAGGTCACATCAGTACAAGAGAAGAGGCAAAGACAAAATCCAAAAGCAAGCCGAGGTCAAAATCCGAGAGGTAGCGTCAAGGTTCAGGGAGCAGGCAGAAGAGGTGTCAGGAAGCATATCAAGGGTCAAATCCAAAGGTAAGCTAAATAACAATAATAATACACAGCCTAAGCGACCAAAATCACAGGCAACCTGTAGCCAGCAGGTTGCCTGTATTTATAGTGTGGAGTGAGGGTCATGTGACGTGTCCAGCATCACATGACCAACAGACAAACAAGTCGAGCACCGAGTGATCAGCTCGGCGCTCAAGGCAGACCTAGGAGCAGGGAGCCTCCCAGCTAGCAAAAGCTGCCCTGGGAACGAGGCTGAACACAGATCCTCGCTCCCAAAGCTAAGCAGCAGGTCTGCGGCCTTCGGCGCCCTGTTACAGGCAGTCCTCACACCGATGCTCCCTAGGGCCGGGCAGTGATAGGGGGGTGCACCTTTTCTTCCCTCTGGCACACCCTGATGTTGGGGCTCCTGCCTGATAGTAGTTGAGGTGCCCTTGGTGTTATGAGTGTTGTATGGGTACAAGGCAGGAGATGTACTCTGTGGGTGCTGTGGCCGTCGTATGATGCTGGAGTCAGTAAACAGACTAGCTGTAGAAGGTAAATGTCTCTCTTTACAAAAGTGCAGAATGAGAGTTGTAAATCCGATGGTATCAAAACACAGTTCCAAACAATACATAGTGCAAATGTATGGATACAGGCCAGGATGGGGATTGTAGTACTCCTTCCCTCTATTTCACCAAAATCCTTCTCTGCAGAATCTAAGGCTGGCAATTTTTTTTCTTGCAAACTTGTCTGTAATGCTCTGCAGTAAAGTCTCTATGAGCCTTAAAAAGCAAATTCCTTACTCACTGACTCCAATGCTTGGCTATGCAGACTCCGGACCCTCTAGTACTTTCCTTTCTCTTTTCCTGGAGTACTGTAGAGTAGAGATGTTTTTTTTCTCTGCAAGTCTCTCAGAGATGGTAGTTCTCTGGAGTTCAGGCCTAGTACTCTGAGGAGTGAGCACATGTAGCTACCTCTCACTTCTTCTCTTCCACTAGCACACGACTCCGCTAAGGGCAGACCTAAGTCCTCCACCTAACTTCCTAAAGGTGCAGAGTCAGGATTATTAATCCGGCAGAGATATGCAGGTACATTACAAGACATTAACATATTAAATAACATTATATAACAAGGACAGTTTGCATGTACCGCGGTCCACACACATCGTACATGAAAAATCAGCAAAAAACTAAATGAAATTTTGAAGTTTCCCCTCCATTTTCTTTAATTCTTGTGGAACACCCAAAGGGTTAACAAAGTTTTTATCATCAGTTTTTAATAAGTTGAGTGTAGTTTCTAAAATGGGAAAAAAAGTCTGCAGCACTCGTCGGTTTGTAGCAAAAAAAGTGGATTTATTCCATAGTAAACAGCAAGGGAATGCGACGTTTCGACTGCTTGAAAAAGACCGGGAACGGTCGAAACGTCGCATTCCCTTGCTGTTTACTATGGAATAAATCCACTTTTTTTGCTACAAACCGACGAGTGCTGCAGACTTTTTTTGCTATTTGATGGTGGATCAACAGCCAGGATCCCGATCTGCCGGCACCAATATTACCGTGGCTAAGGTACAGTGCATGGACTTTCCAAATTGGCTTATTTTGGAGATAGGAGTGCTGCCGGACCTATTTATATTGTTTCTAAAATGGGGTTATTTATGGGGGGTTTCTATTACGTAAGCCCCCTAAAAATCACTTTATAACTGAAATGGAGCTTAAAGACATGGTTTTGGAAATCATCAGGTGAAATATGTTGACTCAAATTTACCATTGTCATGAAGTACAATGTGTCACACAAAAACAATATCAGAATGGCTTGGATAAGTAAAAGCATTACAAAGTTATTAAGGGATTGTAGTACTCCTTGCCTCTATCTCACCAAAATCCCTCTCTGCAGAATCTAAAGTTGGCAATATTATTCTTGCAAACTTTATTCTGTGGAACTACCTTATTCTGTGACACTTGTTGCTTCATACTATGGTGCTGTAGGCACTCTGCGTGCCAGTGTATGGTGCTGTATACTGTGCTGTATCACAGAAGTTATCTTCCCCGAGAAGCAATAACTCTAAAGGTGAATACTCTCGAAATACAGCATTCAAAGGCACATGGCACAATTTATTCTGTTGGACACTGTATGAAATCTGAGGCATATCACCTATGGACTTCTATGAGTGCCATGGTGTAAAGGTTGTAGAGAACCATAGCACACCTTCAGCCTTAAAGGGGCTGTGCAACCAACCAGTAATGTAGATGACCAGCTATTTAAAGAAAAGGCAGCGCTTCCTCTTCAAGACTACACTGCGCATTATCTCGCTTGTAGTGACAGTTTAATGGAACTGCTTGTTCCATTAAAGTGAATAAGACAAGCATTTGTAATTACTCATCCGAGACGATGCAGAGTCACAAGGCCGGCTAGATGTATGGGCCGGCACATGCGCATTAAACTCTCCAGTGCCTCTGCCCATAATGGGGAATGACGTGCGCAGGAGTGGCGAATCTTGTAAACGCCGCTGGCGCTGGATTTCTGAAGAACCTAGGGTGGGCCAGAGGGGTGAAAGGGGTGGGTTTTCATATGAAAAGCGACAAGGAGCCTGGGCAACGGCCGCTTGCACGCCGCCCCTGGGCACCTTCAAAACCTAATTTACATATTGAATAAAAGTGTTTTTGTTTTGCGAAAATAAGCGACGGACAGCTATACGATAAGTAGCATTCAAATATGGGGACTTTAATGCAGATCATGGGGTTAGTGTTCTATATTGGTCATTTGAGGTGAAAGATTCTCTTTAATTTTTTTTTGCAGAAAAATAGAACGGATGCGGATGTACAATTAGTTATAAACAGAAGGTTTTTAGAGAAACAAGGATCTGCAAAAAACTGAACGAAAATCTTGAAAAGAAAAATGCTGAATGGACCCTTGCTGGCTGCACAACGCCTTGTGTGATGAGTGTTTATGAGCTATTAGAAAAATAGAGACAAGGGCCATGGAGCAAGTCATCAGAAAAGCTCTCTGACGGACTTCAATCAGACGGAGAAAGAACATTCTGCAGATTCAGTGAAACCAGAAGTTTTCAGAGGGCAAACAGATGAAATTTTTAATAAAGATCAATTGGAAAAATCCTTTTTACCCTAATATAAGTACAATAATTAAAACAAGTCTTCAAATGTGTCCATATCCTTTGATAAGAACTACAATAGAGTTATATAATTCAGAGAATATTTCCAGTGATTTGGTTCTTGGGGTGAATTGGCTACATATTATTTGTAACATGTTGTCACTTTCCTGAATGTAACATTTGACTTCAGTCTGTTTTTGCATCCCGCTCTCTAGAGAGCAGTGTATACAGTGTCTTACCTTGTTTGCTTGCCCCACTCTCGGATTAAAAAAGCCCTTCAGTTCCTCAACATCTGCTCCCTCAACATCTGCTCCCTCAACATCTGGAGAAGGTTTCTTTATTAAACTTTAGTGAAGAGAAGAGTGACCCCCAAATAAAACATTTAGGAAGTTCACAGGACTTTGAAATATCAACATGTGCTTACACAAGGACAGAGGTGAAGGATAGAGTCCTCCATATAACAACAGGAACAAATCAGAATACATTTCCATCTAAATGTGACTAAATGCTTCCTGAAACTGAGATGTGGGGATGAAAATGCTGAATAATAACTACCGTGAAGAGTTAACAACTGCAAGAGGAAAAATTGTAGAGGGTGTCAAAAAGACAAAATGGTGAGAAATATACTTTTTCTGCTTCTTTCCCATGTTGTATTTCGAAACATGGACGTTCCCATATCTGAACTGCTAGACATTTTCTCCATATTTCCTTGAGAAATATTACTTGAGCGCTAGATGGCGTTGCTGTTTTGAGAAGGGACAACATTTTGAATATATTTTTGAAAAAAAATGTAAGATTTAGCTTTTTCCTAGTTGAGTCCTAATTTTTGGTCTCTTTTTTGGGGATTTTCCAGAAGAGACTTTATGACTGCTTGAATTCAAGGGGGCAGTGGTCTTGACTCTCTAAATCAAGTTAGCTGCGCCACCATCATGCCTCTTCCCCCCTTATTGTAATATCACAGGTTATAGATATTAGATTTCTGGAGAGGTCGTTGATACAGGGAATTATTTTGATTGGAGTCAGGAAGGATTCCCAAAAGTCCTTTTAAGGACTATAGTTTAATCTGGCAGCAATATATATTTTTAGCGCAACCTGCGCTAAATAGCTTGCAATTGTTTGACACTGACATTATCTGCGCTCCTGTGTAATGTGTGTGCAGCCTAAAAATATCTGATATCCAGTGTACTTTTTACGTAGACGGTGTCCACTGCGGACAGTTACATTACCTGCGCTACATCTCCTGTATAATCAGTGACACTCGGTCAAATTTTTTTGCTGCTAGTGGCAGCGACACTACCTGCGCTACATCTCCAGTATAACGTTAGCGCATCCGAAATATCAGTGACATTCAGTGTAATTTTTTTCGACGCTGGTGACAGCGACATTACCTGCACTACATCTCCTGTGTAACGTGTGCGCAGCCTAAAAATATCTGTGACATCCAGTGTACTTTTTCCGTAGACTGTCCGCTGCGGACAGTTACATTACCTGCACTACATCTCCTGTGTAACATTTGCGTATCCGAAATATCAGTGACATTAATTCAGTTTCAATTTTTATTAGCCGCTGGTGACAGCGACATTACTTGCGCTACATCTCCTGTATAATGTGTGCGCATCCTAAATATCAGTGACATTCATTCAGTGTAATTTTTTATTAGGCGGTGGTGACAGTGACATTACTTGCGCTATACCTCCTGTATAACGTGTGCGCATCCTAAATATCAGTGACATTCATTCAGTGTAATTTTTTATCAGGCGGTGATGACAGCGACATTACTTGCGCTATACCTCCTGTTTAACGTGTGCGCATCCTAAAAATATCTGTGACATTCTGTTTACTTTATTTGCGCATACACTTTCAAAACCTGCGCTACTGTACGTGTGACATACTTGCAAGCATATATATAATTTAATATGCACAAGGCGAGCAGTAAGGGACGGGGAAATGGCCGTGCTGCTGATGGTGCACGCAGAGGCCATGGCCCTGGGAGCGGTGAAACTTTGCCTGCTACCAGAGCACAATAAACACACTCATCCACGATACCTAGCTTCGTGTCCCAGTTTTCAGGGTGGCGCAGGACACCACTCTCATAGTCAGACCAGTGCGACCAGGTGGTCGGTTGGATTGCAGCAGATAATGCTTCCAGTCGGTTAAGCACCACCCTGTCTTCCACAAAGTCCAGTCTCAGTAGCTAAGTCTGGTCAACAGAATCCTCACCCTGATACTCCTTCCACCAATTATGGAGAGTCTTGGCAAACAAGTGATCCCACGCTAGGATATTCCGAGGAGCTGTTTTCATCGCCATTCCTTAATTTGGGCCTCTCACCAAGCCCGCTTGAAGAGGGACATGAGGAGATATTGTGCCCTGATTCCCAAACTCTGCAGCATCCACACACAGAAGAATATGATGGTGGGGAACGGCAATTAGTGTTTCACAAGGTGGATGATGATGATGAGACACAGTTACCAATAATTCAACTGCAATTAGTGTCTCAAAAGGTTCATGATGAGGATGAAACATAGTTGTCAATAACTGAGGTTGTTGTTAGGTCAACAAGTCAGGAGGATGACCAGAGAGAGGAAATGGAAAAGAAGGTGCTGGACGATGAAGTCACTGACCCAACCTGGGAAGGTGGCAATCCGAGCGAGGACAGAAGTACAGAGGGGGAGGGATCCGCAGCACCGCAACAGGCTGGAAGAGGCAGTGGGGTGGAAAAAGGGAGACAACGGGCCACATTAAACAGGCCTGCAACTCTTCCCCGAAGCACCCCCTTGCGGCAATCTCCCTTGCCAAGGGGTAGGTGTTCCACAGTCTGACGCTTTTTTGAGTAAAGTGCGGAAGATAAAAGAATTGCCATTTGCAACCTGTGCCGTATCAAAATGAGCAGGGGCATGAACACTAGCAACCTCACCACCACCAGCATGATCTGCCACATAGCATCAAAGCACCCTAATAGGTGGGCTGAACGCCTGGGTCCACAACCAGTGTCTGCGGGTCACACCTATGCCCCCTCTTCCCCTGTGATACGTGCTGGCCAATCTCCTGTCCACGACACAGGCCCGGATGCCTCCCGCCATGCACCTGGACCTTTGCAAGCACCATCAGCTAGCACATCCACTTCTGTGTCCCAGCGCAGCGTACAGATGTCTATACCCCAGGCCTTTGAACAAAAGCGCAAATACCCAGCCACCCACCCACAGACCGTAGCACTAAATGCGCACCATTCCAAATTGCTGGCCCTGGAAATACTGCCATTTAGGCTTGTGGACACTGAGGCTTTCCGCAGCCTGATGGCGGCTTCTGTCCCGTGGTACTCTGTCCCCAGCCGCCAATATCTTTCACGGTCTGCATCCCTAGCCTTACACCAGCATGTGTCCCATAACATCATCCGTGCCCTGACCAAGGCAGTGATTGGGAAGTTCCACTTAACGACTGACACATGGACAAGTGCTTTTGGCCATGGATGCTACATTTCCCTGATGGCACACTGAGTGAACGTTGTGGAGTCCGGGAGCGAGTCGTACCCTGGGATGGCACAGGTTTTACCGACGCCAAGGATTGCCGGCTCTACTTCCATCAGGGTTTCCGCCACCACCTACGTTAGTGGCTGCAACCCCCTCTTCTCCTCCTCACCCTCCTCCTCCACTTCCACCTCTGAATTATCATCTTGCAAGACCAGTCATCCATCAGTCAGAAGATGGAAGCAGTGTAGCACTGCAGTGGGGAACAGTCCGTGCTTAAACTGATCTGCTTAGGTGACAAACAGAACACCGCTGCAGAGCTGTGGCAGGGGATAAGGGACCAGACTGAGCTGTGGTTCTCGCCACTCAACCTACAACCAGACATGGTTGTGTCTGATAATGGCCGTAACTTGGTGGTGGCTTTGGAGCTCGGCAAACTCACATATATACCATGCCTAGCCCACGTGTTCAACCTAGGGGTTCAGCGGTTTCTCAAAACCTACCCCAATTTGCCTGAGCTACTGGTGTAGGTGCGCCGCGTGTGTGCCCATTTCCTCAAGTAATCGACAGCTTCCACCGGTCTGGCAACGCTGCAGCAGCACTTGCAATTGCCAGCTCACCGACTGTTGTGCGCCGTGAGCACGAGCTAGAACTCCACGTTCCACATGTTGGCCAGGCTTTGTGAGCAGCAGAGGGCAGTAGTAAAATACCAGCTGCAACATGGTCGTCACTTTTCCAGTCAGCTTCTGCTCTTTACAAGCGATGAGTGGGCATTGATGTCTGACCTCTGTGAGGTTTTACGCAACTTTGAGGAAACAGCACAGATGGTGAGCGGCGATAACGCTAATATCACTTCTGTGTCTACTCAAACGCTCGCTGCTCAAAATTAAGGCGGACGCTTTGCATGTGGAAGAGGTGGAAATGGGGGAAGAAAGTACACAGGGTGATAGCCAGACCACCCTCAGTTCGTCTTCTCAGCGCGAATTTGAAGATGAGGAAGAGCAGGAGAAGGTTGCTTCTGCTACAGAGGGTAGTAGCCATGGAAGTTTTATTCCATCTGTTCAGCGTGGATTGGTAGAAGAGGAGGAAGAGGATGAGGAGATTGAGAGTCATCCTCCTGATGAGGACAGCAAAGTCTTATCTGTTGGGACTCTGGCACACATGGCTGACTTTATGTTAGGCTGCTGTCACGGAAGGTGTACAGGAAACAAGACAATACAAAATGAATATATGACTCACTGGATCCAAAACTAAGGAACAAAAAGGGAGACCCCTGCATAAGACCTGGCACTCTCCCTGACTGCTCAGCCTATGCGAACATCCCAATGGTGGATGATTGCATATCCTCGTACCTCGACTGTATAACACCTGAACACCCTATAATAGTGAGGGGACACGACCACCGGCTCCCTACACTAGACACGGAGGGAGTCAGGGTCACCTGGGATCCAGCAAACAGAAAATCGCAAATGAATGTACAACACTTATCTTGTAGAAGACTGAGAAATAGGATCAGCATGCACACACACTCCAGGAAGTTGTATAAACCGCACACTAATGCATTATGGGGAGGAATTTAAAGGGATGCAATCAGTCCAACTACATGACAGCTGAGAGAGGCTAACGAGATGAGAAACTGAAAACCAAAACAAAGGAAGCTCACGGAGGAGGTTCTGAAAGGCATCTGTCAGAGCTTCTCAGATGTCTGGTGGTGACAGTACCCCTCCCTCTACGAGTGGACTCCGGACACTTAGAGCCCACCTTCTCAGGATGGGACCTATGGAAAGCCCTGATGAGACGAGTGGCCTTAATGTCCATCACTGGGACCCACATCCTCTCCTCAGGACCATAACCCTCCCAATGAACGAGGTACTGGAGAGAACCGCGGACAACACGAGAATCCACAATCCTAGAGACCTGAAATTCAAGATTGCCATCAACCATAATCGGAGGAGGAGGCAAAGGCGAGGGTACAATGGGTTGAACATAAGGTTTTAATAAGGACTTATGAAAAACATTATGGATCTTCCAAGTCTGAGGAAGATCAAGACGGTAGGCAACAGGATTGATGACAGACAGGATTTTGTATGGCCCAATAAACTTAGGACCCAACTTTCAGGAGGGAAGCTTCAATTTGATATTCTTGGTAGACAACCACACCAGATCACCAACATTCAGGTCCGGACCAGGTACACGTCTCTTATCTGCCACACGCTTATATCTCTCACTCATGCTCTTTAGATTATCCTGAATCTTTTGCCAAATAGATGACAAAGACGAGGAGAATCTGTCCTCATCAGGTAAACCAGAAGACCCCTCTCCCGAGAATGTCCCAAACTGCGGATGAAACCTATATGCACCAAAAAATTGTGACTTATAAGAGGACTCCTGACGACGGTTATTTAAAGCAAACTCAGCAAGGGACAAAAAAGAACACCAATCCTCCTGATTCTCCGCCACAAAACAGCGCAGATATGTCTCCAGATTCTGATTGACGCGGTCTGTCTGGCCATTCGACTGCGGGTGGAAAGCAGAAGAGAATGACAACCGAACCCCCAAGCGAGAACAGAAAGCCTTCCAGAATCTGGAAACAAACTGCGTGCCCCTATCAGAGACTATGTCTGAAGGAATACCATGCAATTTAACAATGTGATCAATAAATGCCTGCGCCAGCGTCTTAGCATTGGGCAAACCAGGAAAAGGGATGAAATGCACCATTTTGCTAAAACGGTCCACCACCACCAGAATCACAGTCTTCCCCGTGGAACGAGGCAGGTCCGTAATGAAGTCCATGGACAGATGTGTCCAAGGACGGGAAGGAATGGGTAAGGGAAGGAGAGGACCTGATGGCCGTGAATGAGGGACTTTGGCACGAGCGCAAGTCTCGCAGGCTGCCACAAAACCCTCAACCGACTTACGAAGCGCAGGCCACCAGAATCTCCGAGCGATGAGATCCACTGTGGCTCTTGCCCCCGGGTGCCCAGCAAGGACAGTATCGTGGTGTTTCTTAAAGCGAGAGGCACAAACAACCTCCCAGGAGGACAAAGATCAGGAGCCTCTGACTGGGCTACCTGCACCTCTGCCTCCAATTCAGGAAAAAGAGCAGAGACCACCACACCTTCAGCCAAAATGGGACCCGGTTCTTCAAAATTCCCACCTCCCGGAAAACAACGTGACAGGGCATCTGCCTTCACATTCTTAACCCCAGGGCGGAACGTGACAACAAAATTAATCCTTGAAAAGAACAAAGACCATCTAGCCTGTCTCGGGTTCAGACGCTTGGCTGACTCCAAGTAGGCCAGATTTTTATGGTCAGTAAACACGGTAATAGGGTGTCTGGCTCCCTCTAGCCAATGGCACCATTCCTCAAAAGCCAACTTGATGGCCAACAACTCCCTATCTCCCACATCGTAATTTCTCTCTGCGGAGGAGAGTTTCTTTGAGAAAAAGGCACACGGTCGCCATTTGGCAGGAGAGGAACCCTGAGACAAGACCGCACCCACACCCACCTCAGAAGCATCAACCTCAACTATGAAGGGTAGAGAAATATCAGGTTGTACCAAGATGGGAGTGGAAGCAAAACTCTCCTTGATATTAGAAAAGGCCTTACGCGCCTCTACCGACCAGGAAGAAAAATCTACCCCCTTTCTGGTCATATCAGTGAGTGGTTTAACAACAGAGGAATAATTCAAAATAAACTTCCTGTAATAATTGGCAAAGCCCAAAAAACGCATCAGCGCCTTCTGATTCTCAGGAAGCTCCCACTCAAGCACAGCGCGGACCTTCTCGGGGTCCATGCGAAAACCAGAAGCGGAGAGAAGAAACCCCAGAAATTGAATTTCTGGAACCGCAAACACACATTTTTCCAGTTTCGCGTATAATTTATTCTCCCGCAGGATGAGCAAGACCTGACGTAAGTGTTCCTTATGAGTTTTGAAATCAGGAGAAAAAATCAAAATGTCATCCAAATACACTAATACAAATTTTCCCATTAAATGATAAAAAATGCTGTTCACGAAATGCTGAAAAACGGCTGGGGCATTCATCAAACCAAAAGGCATAACTAAATTCTCAAAATGGCCCTCAGGGGTATTGAAGGCCGTCTTCAATTCGTCTCCTTTTCTGACCCTGACCAGGTTGTATGCCCCTCTTAGATCTAATTTGGAAAATACTTTAGCCCCAACAATCTGGTTAAACAGGTCCGGGATCAGAGGAAGCGGATAAGGGTCACGAATAGTGATACTGTTCAGCTCCCTGAAATCCAGACAAGGTCTTAAAGAACCCTCTTTTTTCTTAACAAAGAAAAAACCAGCGGCAACAGGTGACTTCGAGGGTCGTATGTGTCCTTTTCTCAGACTCTCAGAGATATAAGCACGCATAGCGACCCTTTCAGGTTGGGAAAGATTGTATAAACGAGATTTAGGCAGCTTGGCGCCTGGGATGAGATTAATAGGGCAATCGTACTCCCTGTGCGGGGGCAAATCCTGAACTCCACTCTCAGAGAAGACATCCGAAAATTCAGAGAGAAAAGTGGTACAGTCTTAGTAGAAACCTCAGAAACAGATGTCACCTCAGAAACAGATGTCGTGAGGCAATTCTCTCTGCAAAAGTCACTCCAACCATTTATTTGCCTCGCTTGCCAATCAATGGTGGGGTTATGTTTAGTGAGCCAGGGTAGGCCCAACACAAGAGGAGTAGGCAATCCGCTAAGGACGAAACATGACACATCCTCAACATGAGCATCACTCACAATTAAACGGATATTGTGAACTATGCCCTTTAATGATTTCTGAGAAAGTGGAGCTGAATCAATAGCAAAAACAGGAATATCCTTTCCCAAAGTGCACACCTGGAAACCATGAGTTATCGCAAATTTATTATCAATGAGATTGACAGCTGCTCCACTATCTACAAAAATCTCACAAAAAATGTTCTTGCTCTCTAGCGCCACCCTGGCAGGACAAAACGGGAACTACAAGCAAACGGAAAACCTTCAATTTCCGCCTCAACCCTGCCAATAGTAGATTTTTTCTTTTTTGTTTCTTTATTACTCCCAAAAAACTGCCTGAATCTCCTAGAGGGACAAACATTTGCCAAATGATTTATACCTCCACAACAAAAACAAACCTTCCCATGCGGGCTGAATCTTCTATTGTCAGAGGCAATCAACCCCAGCTGCATGGGCTCCGGCTCAGAAGGGGCTGACAGCGACTGAGACCCCTGCGCACAGAATGAGACCGCTGCACTGTCCTGGGATTGAGTATGACAGGAAGGAGAGATCTCTCCTCTCTCTAAAAGACGCCTGTCGATACGAACGGCCTGAGACATAGCAGAGTCCAAGGAGATAGGCCTCTCATGAAAGGCAAATGCATCTTTCAATACCTCTGAAAGACCATGGCAAAATTGACTTCGGAGTGCAGCATCATTCCAACCAGTATCAGCTGCCCATCTCCGAAATTCTGAGCAGTATATCTCTGCGGATTGTTTACCCTGGCATAACAGACGTAGTCTAGACTCAGCCAAACCAATACGATCCGGATCATCATATATCTGACCCAGGGCTAAAAAGAATTCATCCACTGAACGGAGGGGCTGTGCCCCCACCGGCAGCGAAAAGGCCCACGACTGAGCGTTACCCCTGAGCAGCGATATAATGATCCCCACCCTCCGTTCCTCATCACCAGAGGAATGGGGAAGAAGGGGAAAATGGAGTTTGCAAGCCTCTCTAAAACGCACAAAATTCTCACTACCCCCGGAGAACGTATCCGGGAGCGAGATCTTAGGCTCAGAACAAACTCCATGAACGCAAGCTGAACCGGTCACTAGAAACTGAGAAAGAGTCTTACGGAGATCAGCTACCTCCAATGAAAGACCCGGGAAGCGTTCAGTCAAAAGTGAAACCGGATCCATGCTTGAGACGGTTTTGGCGGTTTATAATGTCACGGAAGGTGTACAGGAAACAAGACAATACAAAATGAATATATGACTCACTGGATCCAAAACTAAGGAACAAAAAGGGAGACCCCTGCATAAGACCTGGCACTCTCCCTGACTGCTCAGCCTATGCGAACATCCCAATGGTGGATGATCGCATATCCTCGTACCTCGACTGTATAACACCTGAACACCCTATAATAGTGAGGGGACACGACCACCGGCTCCCTACACTAGACACGGAGGGAGTCAGGGTCACCTGGGATCCAGCAAACAGAAAATCACAAATGAATGTACAACACTTATCTTGTAGAAGACTGAGAAATAGGATCAGCATGCACACACACTCCAGGAAGTTGTATAAACCGCACACTAATGCATTATGGGGAGGAATTTAAAGGGATGCAATCAGTCCAACTACATGACAGCTGAGAGAGGCTAACGAGATGAGAAACTGAAAACCAAAACAAAGGAAGCTCACGGAGGAGGTTCTGAAAGGCATCTGTCAGAGCTTCTCAGATGTCTGGTGGTGACAGCTGCCTATCCCGTGACCCTCGTGTTGTATGCATTTTGGCCAACACCAATTACTGAAACGCTGGCTACTTACAATGAAGGAGGAAGCTTTGCATGTGGAAGAGGTGGAAATGGGGGAAGACAGTGCACAGGGTGATAGCCAGACCACCCTCCATTCGTTTTCTCAGCGAGAATTGGATGATTAGGAGGAGGAGGAGCAGGAGACGGTTGCCTCCACTACAGAGGATAGTACCCACAGCAGGTTTATTCCATCTGTTCAGCGTGGATGGGCCGAAGAGGAGAAAGAGGATGAGGAGATTGAGAGTCATCCTCCTGATATGGACAGCGATGTCTTGTCTGTTGAGACTCTGGCACACATGCCTGACTTTATGTTATGCTGCCTTTCCCGTAACCATCGCGTTATACGCATTTTGGCCAACACCGATTACTGGTTGTTCACCCTTCTCGACCCCCACTACAAAGAGAACTTCTCATCTCTCATTCCTGTGGTGGCGAGGACAAGCAAAATGGTGCAATATCAGAAGGTCCTTGTGGAAAAATTGCTCCACAAATTTCCAGCTGACAACTCTGGCTGCAGAGTACGTAGTTACTTGGCCAAGCGAGGAGGGAACACAAAGCAGTTCCAACAGAGGCAGGGTAACACTCTCCAAAGCCTGGGACAGTTTTTTACACCCCGCCAGCATCCTCACCCTGATGCGCGGCCTAATGTCACAAGGAGGGAAAAATTTTGAAAGATGGTGTATGTAGCAGACCGTGTCAGCGTCCTCAGTGATCCCTGTGTTATGAAAACTATTGGGTGTCCAAGCTGGACACGTGGCATGAACTGGCGCTCTATGCCTTGGAGGTGTTGGCCTGCCCCACCTCCATCGTTTTGTCAGAGCATGTATTTAGTGCTGCTGGGGGCATAATAACTGATATGCGCATCCGCCTGTCAACTGAAAATGCTGACTGGTTGACTCTTATCAAAGTGAACAAGGCCTGAATTGCCCCTGACTTCTCTACTCCATCAGAGGAAAGCGGCTGAACATGAAGGCACTTTAAATGTGGCTTTTATAGTGTATGGAATACACTGTATTCCCATGCATCCCCTCCGCCACTAAAAAGGGTATATGGTTCAATCTTCCTTTTCTTATCCTCCTCCTCCATCATATTAACATGCTTATTAGGGTGCCCTCGCTCCTAATGTTTTAGAGGGTCAGCTCAGCAGCGGGCCCTCACCCATATTTTAGAGGGTCACCAACAGGCCCTCACCCATAATGTTTTTGAGGGTCACCAGCAGGCCCTCACCCATAATGTTTTTGAGGGTCACCAGCAGGCCCTCAACCATAATGTTTTAGAGGGTTAGCTCAGCAGCAGACCCTTACCCCTAAGTTTTTAGATGGTCAGCTCGGCAGATGGCCTTCACCCACAACATTTTTTAGATGGTCAGCTCGGCAGCAGGCCCTTGCCCACAAAATTTTTAGATGGTCAGCTCAGCAGCAGGCCCTCGCCCACAAAATTTTTTAGATGGTCAGCTCAGCAGCAGGCCCTCACCCTTAATGTTTTTGATGGTCAGATCAACAGCAGGCCCTCACCCCTAATGTTTTCAATGGTCACCAGCAGGCCCTCGCTCCTAATGTTTTTGAGGGTCACCAGCAGGCCATCAATCATAATTTTTTAAGGGTGTGTATGATGCCCTCCTTTATGTTTAATAAATGGTGTATTGGAGTGCCGGTTCCTTGTAATTATTGCCAGCCCTTTCCCTTAGTGCATAATCTTTATGAGTGTAGCAGTCCCACCACCTGAACAATTAAATGTGAATGAGGCCCTCCTTTACGTGATATACAGGTTGTATCAGAGTGCCTCTTCCTTGTAATTTTTGGCAGCACTTGCACTTTATATACGAGAAAATATACAAGAAAGAATGTTTCCTAACAATTTTTCCTCCGTCTAAAATCGATTTTATCTTTGGTTTGGTGCGTATTATTGTCAGTCTGTAAAATTGGCGTACTTCTCGGACAACATCGTTCCCAGCAGCGACCTGGGAGTCCAAGATGCATTCAGACATCCTCCCCATGCTGTTTTGAACCATTTAAGGCTACTTTCACACTAGCGTTCGTCGGTCCGCTCGTGAGCTCCGTTTGAAGGGGCTCACGAGCGGACCCGAACGCTTCCGTCCAGCCCTGATGCAGTCTGAATGGATGCGGATCCGCTCAGACTGCATCAGTCTGGCGGCGTTCAGCCTCCGCTCCGCTCGCCTCCGCACGGACAGGCGGACAGCTGAACGCTGCTTGCAGCGTTCGGCTGTCCGCCTGGCCGTGCGGAGGCGTGCGGATCCGTCCAGACTTACAATGTAAGTCAATGGGGACGGATCCGTTTGAAGATGCCACAATATGGCTCAATCTTCAAGCGGATCCGTCCCCCATTGACTTTACATTGAAAGTCTGGACGGATCCGCTCAGGCTGCTTTCACACTTAGAATTTTTTCTAAGTTATTAATGCAGACGGATCCGTACTGAACGGAGCCTCCGTCTGCATTAATATGATCGGATCCGTTCAGAACGCTAGTGTGAAAGTAGCCTAAGTTGTGTTTCCATCAATTTCTGACCTTTTCCTGTGAACCAGACAGTCTCCCCTCTTCAGAGCAGGGGGTGCCTGGTTTAATGCTTGGGTTCTCACATTGAATTCCATTGTGCTCGGGTGCTCACTGAGCATCCCAAAGTGTTCTACTCGAGCACCCGAGCACTTTGATGCTCGACCAACACTAGTGGGGAACTTTTTTGCTGCCGAGGGCCATTTGGATATTTGTAACATCGTTTGCAGGCCATACAAAATTCTCAACTTAAAAATTTAACTGCTGTATTTGGTCAAACATATAAGTGACTTAATGGGGGGGCGTGGCCGGATGCCGGGAGGAGAGGTCGCATAGTGCCAGAGCTCCGGCTGTGGAACTCCGACAGCGGCACAAAGCAGTTATAATTCAAAAGATTTGGGGATACTTACCTGCCCCAGAACGGACCTTGCTCCAGCACTTCTTCCGATGATGACCAGAGGAAGGAAGAAGGGATCGCAGCCTCAGAAGATGACGGCATTCTTCCATCCAGCTCCTGGGTCTTCACAAGATGGCGCCGGTTCCCGCCACACAGAGGGAGCGCTCTGCCCGTCCTCTGCAGCGGCGCTCATTCAGCGTTCACCAGGGTCTCCCTCTTCAGCAGGATCCGACTCTCCTTCTTCACAGGAACCTAAAAAACAAAAGAGGGTGAGTGAACAGCAGCCATACAGTCCTCCCCTTGATACTTACCCTGCGTCACCAGGCATAGATCCTGGATTAACAGTCAATGCAATGCAGGACATGCTGTCAGATCTAAAACGATCTATTCATGGCGACTTTAAAGAGACAATCTCTGTTATTCATGCAGACATAGTCGCTATAGGAGAAAGAACCGCACATTTGGAAGAAAAAATGGAGGAATTTGTCGCAGCGCATAACTCACTAGTTGATAATCATAATGCGGTTGAAGATGACATAGCCTCCATGAAACTTAAAATCGCTGATCTGGAGGATCGCTCCAGAAGAAACAACATTAGATTCAGAGGCATTCCTGAAAGTGTTCTGGACTCTCAGTTGCAGGATTTTATTGCGGACCTCATAGTGGCATATCTGCCAGACACTCCAGGGCCAGAGTTGATATTAGACCGGGTTCACCGGGTTCCCAAACCCAAAGCTCTTCCAGCCTCTATTCCCAGAGATGTTCTTGCCAGAATACACTTTTATCACCTAAAAGACTCCCTAATGAGAGAAGCTCAAAAAAAGAGGACGGATATCCCTGAAAGATTTTGTAATGTCCTCCTATTCACTGACTTATCACCAGCGACGCTGAGCAGGAGACGCGAGTTCCAAGTATACACCAAAGCACTAAGGGATAACAATATTCCTTACAAATGGGGTTTCCCTGTCAAGCTGATTGTGAGATATCAAAATTCATCAAATGTCCTAGTTTCTCCACAGGAAGCGTCAGTAGCTTTTGCCAAATGGAACATCTCTGTGCCACCGGAGGGCGCCAAAGCCAAAGATAAAGACAAAGAAAGAGACAAAGCAATGAACTCTCCTTCTAATAGACCTTCCTCTGATAGAAGCCACCTTAACCTAACTCCAGAATGGACCAAAGTGGGAAGAAATCCTCCGTGAAACTTATGCTGGACAGTTTCTATGATACCATAAGTATCCTTCCATGTTATACTTGTTTAGTTATACTACTATTATGCTATTCTTATGGGGTTCCACACCCTGATGCTCTACCTCTGAGAACACATATTACATCTCTGTGTTCACATTCCCTAATCCACTGTTTTCCTAACGCCTCCCATACTAAGTGAGATACATCACTACTTCTGGTCACTGTTAGACCATTGTTATGTTTCTGTTATTTATTAATCTTTTTTTTTTCTATGTTTTATCTTATTGTTTTACAAGGTTACACAAAAAAGGTCTACCTCAAACAAAGGAAGTCAAAGATTCAAATCTACGTTCCCCACAATTTCTTCACGGTAACTTAGGTGTACTTCACTATTTCACTCACACACTAATAACTAATCATCTCAGGTTAGAAATATTAGCATATTGCATTAGAAATCAATATGGCTAGTAAAGGTATAAAAATCTTCTCTGCAAATGTTAAGGGTCTTAATAGCCCATTTAAGCGGTCAGCATGTTGGAATGAGGTGAGGAAACAAGGAGCTGACATTATCTGTATTCAAGAGTCCCACCTTAATAAGGAAGACTCCTACAGATTTTATCACCCCTCCTTTCCACACATCTTTTTCTCATCAGCTTCAAATAAAAGAAAAGGTGTGATTATAGGTTTTAAAAATTCTGTTGCCTTCCAGTGTCATAATACAATAATTGATGAAGAGGGCAGATACATCATCATTATATGCGATATAAACAACTCTAGATACACAATAGTTAATTTATATGCCCCTAATGCTGATCAGATCAATTTTATCAAACGTACAGTCAAAATAGCTCAGGACTCTAAGCAAGGCTCTCTATTGATTTGTGGCGACTTCAACATGTGTCCTGACTCCTCAATTGATAGACTGCCCTCTCCTCTTCCCTCTCAAAAGAATTCACACCTCAGAGATTTCTTATTCCAAGAGGGTCTTCTGGATATATGGAGGGTTCACCATGCTAATGAAAAAGATTTTACTTTTTTTTCACACCCACACAATACTTACTCTAGAATTGACCTCTTTGTATCAGATAAATGGCTCCTTCAAAAAGTGTTAGAAGTATCAATCTCTAATATAACATGGTCTGACCATGCGTTTATCACTCTTACTCTGGATGATAAGTATAGTAATAGAATATATTCCCCATGGAGACTCAATAACTCCTTACTCCAAAATTCTTCTATTCGTACAGAAGTAGAAAATTCATTAAATGAATATTTTAAATCCAATGACAATAAGCTGGTTTCAGATATTACATTATGGAGCGCGCACAAGGCATTTATAAGGGGTGTTTTGTTAAAACATGCGGCTATCCAAAAGAAGAATAGACGGAAAACTCTTGATAAATTACTAGCTGATATCAAAAACCTAGAGGATTCTTCTAAGATTTCGTTAGACCCTAAAATTATCAGCAAATTAAAAACAGCCAGACACCATTTATATCTTCATTTACACGAAAAACATGAATTCCACCTGCGTAAACTCAATTCAGACCACTACTCTCAAGGTAATAAAGCGTCAAAAATTTTAGCTAATAGAATTAAAAAAAGAGAAATTAAATCAAGAATCCCCTTCTTATATGACAGTCAAGACCAAAAATTATATAATCCCAAGCATATAGCAGAGGAATTCGCCAAATATTATGAAAATTTATATAATCTGGAGAATGCGCCTGACATTGTCCAACCGACTACTGAATATATTAATGATTTTCTTACTGGTATATCACTTCCTTCCATAACTCCAACCCAAAACCAATCCCTTAACTCTAAAATCACACATCAGGAAATTTCTGAAGCAATACATTCTCTCAAAAACAATAAATCTCCTGGTCCGGACGGACTTACAAATGAATATTATAAAATTTTCTCACACATTCTAAACCCCTTTTTGAATAGATCCTTCAACTTAATAGCAGAACAGGAGTCGATCCCCAAAGATATGTTAAACGCACTGATAATTACGCTCCCCAAACCTGGTAAATCTGCAGACAAGCCGGCTAACTTCAGGCCTATATCACTACTAAACTCAGATATAAAGATTTTTGCGAAAATTCTGGCAAAAAGATTATCTGGTATCCTTCCTACATTAATAGCTAATGACCAAATTGGTTTTGTCCCCAACAGGCAATCATCAGATGGCACTAGGAGGTTCATAGACCTTTTGGATGTAGCATACTCTACACGAACGCCTTCTCTGCTCCTCTCCTTGGACGCGGAGAAGGCGTTTGATAGGATACATTGGAAATACATTCACGCAACCTTGAAAAAATTTGGATTTGGTGATTTTTTCCTGTCTGCGGTAATGTCCTTATATTCCAACCCTAGCGCCTCTATTTACTCATCTAGTTTCTTATCTGCTCCATTCAATATTAAGAATGGAACTAGACAAGGGTGCCCCATGTCCCCTTTAATATTTGCCCTTGCAATGGAACCCTTTGCGGAGCATATTAGATCCTCCCCTCTCATTAAAGGGTTAACGGTGGGGAACACAGATCATCGCATAGGCCTTTTTGCAGATGATGTGTTAATCTTAACTTCAAATCCTGCAACTGCATTAAATGCTATTAACAATATAATTACTAAATTTGGCAAAGCGTCCTTCTATAAAGTTAATATCAACAAGTCCCAAATTCTTGACCTGGGTTTATCCAGAACTACCAAAAACTTAATCTCCAACTCATACAAATACCCCTGGGCTGTAGAGTCATTGACATACCTAGGCATTCAGCTTGCATTCCCTACTAGTAAATTATTCAAAGTTAATTTTTGGCCACTATATAATAAGATAAATGATTCCTTAAACAACCTAAGAATGGACTCTCTTTCATGGTTAGGGAGAATAGCAGCAATTAAAATGATGATATTACCCAAAATTATTTATATGTTTCGTAATATCCCAATTACCATTCCCAAAGGATATTTATCTAAACTACAAACCTTACTCAACCGACATATATGGGGGAAATTTAAGCCCAGAGTGAAAGGTCTCATCCTTCAAAGAACACTTAAAACAGGCGGACTCAACACCCCTTCTATTAAACACTACTATGCCTCTTCTATACTTGATCAAATGAGATACTTGATTAAAAATGATACCTCTAAAAAATGGGTTGTACTGGAGAAAAATATAATGGGTGCCCATGACTTAAACTTATGGCTCTCAGCCACAGCGGTCTTCGGTATCAAACATGTCTCTGCACTATCAACCCTGAATGCAATCTTTAGCATCTGGTATGTCATTGCTAGAACAGAAAAATTAGTTACTTCTTCAATCTCCTCCCTACCTCTAGAAATATGTGAATTAGCCATACCAGACCTTCAGATTGGTAACTGGATATCCTCCGGTATTACAGATATTGGTCAATTGAGAATTGATGAAGTTTTTGTTGACTTTGCTTATCTTCATAGAGAATTCAGTATTCCCAACTCAGATTTCTATAAATACCTTAGAATAAGACATCTACTTCAATCCCCAAGAAACTTTCAATTTACCTCACAAAACCGTTCGCTAATGGACTGGATCCATATGACACATAGACTAGATAAAGGTATCACGAAAGGATATCAATTACTAAAAGAATCTAGCACAAATCCATTACAACACATCATGGACTTGTGGAACTCTGAGTTGGGCTCTGTTCTCACAGAAGCGGAATGGGGGGAAGCCTTCAACTCTGTATCTAAGCTTTCCAAATGCTCAGACCATTTAGAAGGAGCGAGAAAAATACTATATAGATGGTACAGAACCCCTATGTACTTGAATAAAATATTTCCTGAAATGTCGCAAGCATGTTGGAGATGTGGTAATGCCCCTGGTACATACCTACACATGTGGTGGGACTGCCCATCAGTTAGTTGCTTATGGATCTCAATTTTTGAATTAATATCTCATCTAGCAGGCTCCCAAATCGCTCCCTCTCCTAAGATGGCTCTTTTATCTGTAGGCCTTATTGAACTCCCTCAAGATTATAGATCCATTGTCAGCCATCTAATATTTGTTACCCGCCTAAAAATTGCTGCCTGCTGGAAAGCCGGTGATCTCCCCAATATCAAGAGAATTCTTAGAACGCTAGATAATTGTTGTTTATATGAAGGAATTTGGGCGTCATCTAGGAACGCGAAACTTACCTTTCTAAAGAACTGGGATATGTGGTTGAACGACAATAAGTGCAAGATACCTCCCAATGCGTCTATTAGGTTATAACATTTCAATCGTGTTGCATTACCTGTACACTAATATTTTGCTAGGTGAAGTACCTGTGATGTCATTTATTATTACTGGTATCAGTTTATCTGTCTTATGAAGTGTAATTTCTAATGTTCTAAAAGAAGTTTCACAAGTGCCTAAAAATACCTCTGCTAAGAATGTATTCATGTGATTGTATTCATGCAATTGTAACCTTTTTATTTTTTTTATTTTATGTAAATCTTAATAAAAAACTATTGTTCAAAAAAAAAAATAAGTGACTTAATGGTTAGTTACAGAAATTGTGCTTCGATTAAAAAAAAATCTTGGCCGCTGTATTTTTGCAGCACAAAATTGCTCCTGCATTATATATGTTACATAAAGTACAGCCGCCATTTTGACCAAACATAGCAGTCTAATTTTTAAGTTCAGAATGTTATTTATTTAGTTCTTTATTTGGCATTAATGGCAACCAAGGTAGACCCAGGGGGGGTCCAGAGAGGGGTTCACCCAGCTTTCACTTTCCCTGCCTCTCCTTTGCAACTGTCCCTGCCTTTGTCCCTTTCTCAGTCTCAGATCTGCCCCCACCTCCATCAGCCTATCAGACCCCCCAGCCTACATCAGCCTCAGATCAGACTCCCATCAGACTTCTCAGCCTCAGATCATACCCCTATCAGACCCCCCAGCCTCAGATCAGATGCCCATCAGACACTCTCTAGTCTCAGATCAGACCCTCATCAGACCCTCCATAGCCATAAACTTCAAATAGGAATAATACAGGAATGGCATAAGATAGATATACCTAAGAGTACCTGCCCCAGAATTGTCATTTACCCCCAAAAAAATCACAAAACATGATGTGTGCCAAATTTGCTCATAAAATTTTGACTTTTCTCAACACATGCCAACATTGAAAAATTGTAAAACTAAAGTGATGGGCGAGCACACTTCACTTGGATCATAGAGTACATAAAATTTATTAAATCACAATATATAGACACGTGTGTGTTAAAATAAAGTCAAACAATAATTAAAATACAATAAAACAAATAATGCACTATAAATAATCCGCAGGTTATTGAATAGTCACGATGATATTCCACAGTATATTGCAGTCAGGTTAATGGTATTTAAACCAGAGTGTTATAAGTCTATTGACGTCTTGTAATAATAGGAATCCACTTGTAGGGTGAAATAATTTTGGTCCTCCTCTCTAGGAGTCCTCTGGTTAAAGTTCTATTTCCCAAATATTTCCCAAATATTATAGATTGATATTATGACATCAATATATGCAAATAGTTGGTATATTCCGCTTCAGTCTCTGGTCGACTGCATGCGCTGGAATATTAGTATATACTTCCCAGACGTTAGGTGCCGATCAATGTATATTAGCCTGGGGAATGGACCCTTTAAAATATAGCTTTTATTAAGTTTAATTAAAAAGCAAAAAAAAAGCAAAAAAACGTAGACACCCTCTGGTAACCGGGTATCCGAAATACATAACAGGACAAGATGTTGCCCAGCTACCACCGTGATTTGGTGAAAAAAGTTATTAAATACGATATGTGAAAATTCCAAGGGCGTTAATGACAGTAGTTGGAGGTTGGGAAATTGGGTAGAGGGTAGGGTACCTTTCTGTGGGTACTAGGGATGGTTCTCTCCCTGTACCCGCCCTATAGTAGTCCTCTGCCCAGGGATGAACCCTAATGGTGGGATCACCCTGTCCCCATGCCTATCCTGTCTTGCCCTGTACAGCCCTGTACAATAGGATTTTTTTATTATCACACTTATTGATGACAGATTTTACCCCGACGCGTTTCCCCACTTATGGTTCCTCAGGGGGTCGGTTAGAAAATTATACTTATTAAGAGTAACATCATGGATCAACAGAAAACAGGATAATAAACCAGATAAATTTGATATAGTTACTGTGTCCTGGTAGATGCCATGGGGCAGGCCATATAGGGGGAGGGGAGGAACACTCACTCTAATTCTCCTGATGAAGAGAGATGTCACCTGAGGGAAAAATTAATGAATAAACCCATTACTGGTATTATATTTACAAGATTACCTGGCTCTTTGTGTCCCAAGGTGAATAGAACTTACAGGTGAGGTGCCTCTCTGATATCCGGACTGCCGCCTGCCAAGTTTGATGGGGCAGTGAGGCGTCCCTGTGCTAGTTCAGTTTTAAACAGTGTGCGGGCGCGCAATTCCACCACCGGGAGCCGAACATCCGGTCTGTGGAACGCACGCGATCCGCGACTTCCGGTTTGTTGGAACGCAAGGCTCGCTTCCGGTCTGCTGAACCGCAGATGTCATTTCCGGTTTAGCGATGCTCAGGCGTTCAAGCTCCTTTACTGGATGATTAGGATGTGGGTAGGGTGCATTAAGGTTTGGCACCAGATTACCCTCATCAAATCAGTTTATTGAATTGTTCTCAAGCACAGGGATCCAGATTTAACACAATACATTAGCTGCATGACCATATTCTCGATATGTAATTTAAGTGGAGCCACATGGTTGTATTTATCATCCCCTCGCTTACCCCTATTAAATAAGGCTTTAATTTAGCGGGACATCATTGCTTCAAGGTTGTAGCTTCTCTGTGCAGGTGATGCGTAGTACAAGATTAACGTTCTCACCTGATCAGAGCAAAGAAGTATATTCAGATAAATCACAATATTTTAGACGGGTAGAGCATGATGAAGCTCCAGCCCTTATGATATAATTCATTGAGTACATTGTGTACTCATGACCAGTTCAGACCGTATTATATATTCAAGGAAGATAGAGGTGGACGCGGAGAGTGGAGATTCCAGGACTATCTTAATTTCCTAGATAATTTCCCAAAAATTTGGTATTGGGGGGTATGAAAATCGTTACAAAAAACAGGTGAAGGTCAGTCGTTCATTGAGGCCAGTAGGGGCTTGGGACCGGCATCTATAAATCCACTCCGCTTCTTTCCGCAGAATCTTGTTGTCCCAGTCCCCTTTTCTTGGGGACAGGGGTACAAGTTCCAATGCCGAGAAGCTAAGTGAACGGGGGTCCCCTGAGTGATATTCGTGTACATGACTCGCCACTGGTGTAATTCTATTGTTCTTAATATCATTTATATGTTCCCCCACCCTTTTTCTTAGTTCCCTAAAGGTCTTACCAATATAATCTTTAGGGCAGGGGCAGTGACATATATAAATTACCCCTTTGCTCTTGCAATTGATAAAATCCCGGATAGTGAACACCTTTTGGGTAGCTGAACATGTGATCGTCTTGCCTGTTAAGATGAACGGGCATATTTTACAGGTCCCACATTTGAACATGCCAATGGGACGGCGATCAAGCCATGTTCCCGGTGGGGATGGGGGCAGGTAGTGGCTGTGTACAAGTTTGTCTCTGAGGCTCTGGCCCCTTCGGTAAGTTATGCTTGGATAAGGTGAGATGCTCTTAGCGACACTTGTGTCCATCTGTAGGATTGGCCAATACTTATTAAGGATAGTTCTTACTTCATTATTGGCCATAGCAAATGTGGAGATGAGGCGTGTCTCGGTCCCGCTATCTTCCCCATGTCTTTTGGGGATAAGTAGCGTTTCCCTCTCCGTAGCTAAGGCCTGCTGAAACGCATTTCTTAGTGTTGTCTTTGGATACCCCCTGTCTGTCATTCTTCTGTACAGTTTTCTTGATTCACAGTGAAAGTCGGTTAAGACCGAACAATTCCTGCGAATCCTCAGATATTGGCCCCTCGGGATACCTCTTTTTTGTGTGATGGGGTGGTGGCTTCCCCAGTGTAGAATAGAATTTGTTGCTGTTGACTTTCTGAAAATTGTACTGATTAGTTTGTCACCCTGTTTGCGTATTGTCACATCCAAGAAATTGATGCAGTCTTTCTGTATCTCAGACGTGAATTTGAGACCTATGTTGTTGATGTTCAGGACACTGATGAAGTCAGCAAATTCCCTCCTACTCCCATTCCAAAGCACAAAGATGTCATCTATAAATCTCGTCCAGAAGGCTACCTTCTCGCTCCACCAAGTATGGTGGCCAGGAAATACAATGTTATCTTCCCACCAGCCCAGGAAGAGATTGGCATACGTGGGGGCACATGGGCACCCCATAGCCGTCCCCCTGAGCTGGTGGTAGAACTGCCCACTGAAAAGGAAAAAATTGTGCCTTAGGATGAAGTCAAGTAGAGTTAAGATGAACTGGTTATGGTCCTGGTAGTGATTACCTCTAGTGCCTAGGTAGTATGTGACCGCGAGGAGTCCCTTATCGTGTGGGATACTACTGTATAGGGACTCGACATCAATGCTGGCTAGTAAGCAGGAGGGTACAATACCCAGGGATTCAGTTTTTTTCAGAAAATCCATGGTGTCCCGTGTGTATGACGCTAGGGACATCACAAATTCTTTCAGTACCTGGTCAAGGTATAAACCACAGTTTTGTGTGATGGAGTTCACACCAGATACTATGGGTCGACCTTTTAGAGGGGTCGTCCCTTTATGGACCTTAGGAAGTCCATAAAAGGTTGCTATCTGCGGTGTGTTTGGTAATAAAAAGTGGTATTCTGATTTGCCGATGACTCTATGCTCCAATTCTGTCTCTAGGATTTGTCGGAGTTCAGTTAGGTATACATCCGTGGGGTCACCAGGCAAAATCTGATATCCACTTTTGTCCCTCAGGAGATCCATACACATTTTTTTATACATATCGTGATTCATGATTACCAGGTTTCCCCCTTTGTCAGAGGGCTTGATGACAATGGAGTTATCCTTTTCCAGTGTCCTCAAGGCCTTAAATTCTCCTCTAGTCAGGTTTCTACGATATGAGGGGGACATCTTTATTTTTTCCAATTCCGTGGTAACCAGTCGTTGAAAAATATCAATGTGCTCGTAGTTAAGTGGTGGGGGCATTTTTCTACTTTTTGGGCGAAGTTTTGTGAAGGGGCCTTCTCCTGGTTTTTTAGAACCCTCCTCCCAAAGGTCCATTAGGATTGCAAGGTCTGCCAGGTCGCAGTCCTGTAACCCTAATCTATCATATGATTGTTGGTTGGAAATATCAAAGTATTTTCTCCATCTGAGTTTCCTACAGAATAGATCAAGATCTTTGATCCAAGTGAAGATCCTAAACTCGGTTGTGGGGACAAATGAGAGTCCTTTTTTCAGTACCGAGATCTCTGCGGTATTTAAATCCCGCGTGGACAGGTTGATAATCTGTAGATCTTCACTGTTTTGGATCATAGTATTCACTTGATTCTGTCCCGTAGTTGGTAGGGTGGTTGTCCCTGTCCTAAAAAAGGAAGCGATGTAGATGGTGCGGAGGGGGCAGCGGGGGGTGGAAGATGTGTGAGTGCAGTCGTTAAACCAGATGCCCCAGACGAGGATGATGATACTGAGCATATAGTAGTTTCCTGGTAGCCGCCGCCTCGTGGATTGTTTGTTTCCCTTCCCCATCTCCTCCATTTGTTCCTTTGTTTTTTATTTTGAGATACCGGGCCCTTTTTATTACCACCTTTATCGCCTTTCCCAGTGGACTCGTTTTCTGAGAAGTCGATATCCGAGGACGAGACCTCTGATGCAGATGGACCGTTTCCCCTTTTTACCACTTGGTATGCCCTATTCTCCCGGAAATCACTCAAATCTTTCACAAACTGTCTGTGTTTTCGTTCTTTGATAAGGTTTTGGAACCGTTCCACAGAGGTTTGGAGTGAGGATTCTCTTCTTTTGAAGTCAGGGTCTATTTCGAACCTAAGAACCGATTCCTTAAGGGTATTACGTTTTTCAGATGTCCTGTCAAATAGGCCCTTTTCTTCCTCTAACAAGATTTTCATGAGATTGAGTGAGCTCTTGGTTATTTCTTCTTCCCAGCGTATTTTTAAACCGGGGGAGGATATACGTTCGGCTGGAGTAATTGTTATGCGTAGGCCTCTGGGGACTATCTTATGTAGCAGATAGCTCTCAAGGGACCTAATCTCCCACCACGACTTAATGTTGTCTTTAAAGGCCGTGTATAGGTCATTAAAGGCTAGTTTACAGGTAACAGAGGAGGAGAGGCCTGGAATTTCCCGCTCCAAAAAAATATCCTCAGCCTCTTTGATTAATGCTTCCGTGAATACAGTCCCATTTAAGAAACTGGCCATATCTTACAAATTATCAAACAAAATTCTTCAAGGAATTAAATATAATTAATAGTATAGGTGTCCGTGTAAGTGAATATTAGCCTGGGGAATGGACCCTTTAAAATATAGCTTTTATTAAGTTTAATTAAAAAGCAAAAAAACGTAGACACCCTCTGGTAACCGGGTATCCAAAATACATAACAGGACAAGATGTTGCCCAGCTACCACCGTGATTTGGTGAAAAAAGTTATTAAATACGATATGTGAAAATTCCAAGGGCGTTAATGACAGTAGTTGGAGGTTGGGAAATTGGGTAGAGGGTAGGGTACCTTTCTGTGGGTACTAGGGATGGTTCTCTCCCTGTACCCGCCCTATAGTAGTCCTCTGCCCAGGGATGAACCCTAATGGTGGGATCACCCTGTCCCCATGCCTATCCTGTCTTGCCCTGTACAGCCCTGTACAATAGGATTTTTTTATTATCACACTTATTGATGACAGATTTTACCCCGACGCGTTTCCCCACTTATGGTTCCTCAGGGGGTCGGTTAGAAAATGATACTTATTAAGAGTAACATCATGGATCAACAGAAAACAGGATAATAAACCAGATAAATTTGATATAGTTACTGTGTCCTGGTAGATGCCATGGGGCAGGCCATATAGGGGGAGGGGAGGAACACTCACTCTAATTCTCCTGATGAATGTACCAACCAGCTAGATGGTATTGTTCAGTCCCATACTGACTGTGGCTGTTGGACTTATAGGTAAAGGCTTCTTACCTCCCTCGTTATGGACGGTCTGTTTCAAACGTGAGTAGGGCGGCGCGTCTCGCTCAGTTCAGCTTCAGCTGGTTTCTCCGAGATCTCACGGGATTTCAAAACGGGATTCTCGTCCGGCTCAATGAAGAGGACACAGTATAACTTCGGTATAGTTCCGATTATTGTTAGAGTCCTTTGATCCGATTTTATGGCATGGCCATGCTTATAGACGTGGAGGTGCTTTTCTTACAGGTATGCGATCCAGCCCATATGCGTTTCGGGAATTCTCCTTCCCTTCATCAGTGGTAGAATTCCCAGAGGTGAGGGAATTGATTCTAAAATTCAGAAATTCAACCTGAATTTTTCAAAAAGTTTTGAATCTAAAGATCCCCAATTTTGTGTGATTCGAAATGAGAGATAGATTCTAGGGTAAATTATGGCAAAATGTGCAATTTGGCGCATCTTGGTTTAGAGAACTTATCTTTGTTTAGTTCAACTGTCACAACCAGACAGCTGAGAAGCTCTGACAGAGGCCTTTCAGAACCTCCCCCTTGAGTTTCTGTGTTGTGGTATTCAGCTCCTCTCGTTAGTCTCTCTCAGCTGTCATGTGTTGGACTAATTGCTTCCCTTTAAATTCTTCCCCAGAAGGCTTTTCTGGGCGGCTTATATTTCTTCCTGGAGTATGTGTGCATGCCCATCTGGTTCTCCTCTCCTCCACAAAGTTAAGTGTTAAACTGTTATCTGTTATTTGCTGTTTGCTGGATCCCAGGTGACCCTGACTCCCTCCGTGTCTGGTGTAGGGAGCCGGTGGTCGTGTCCCCTCACTATTGTAGGGTGCTCAGGGCTTTATAGTCAAGGTTCGTGGATATGCATACCTCCACCATTCGGATCTATGCATAGGCTGAGCAGCCAGGGAAAGTGCCAGGTCTTCTACAGGGGTCTCCCTTTCGTTCCTTAGCTTTTGGATCCAGCGAGTCATTTATGCATGTTGTTTTGCCTTGTTACCTGTACACATTCCGTGACATCAACTTGGGGCTTGGCTTTGATAAAATAAATTTTTTATTTAAATCATTAAAATATAAACAAAAAAAAAACCTCATTAACACAGAAATATTGTGTGCACGGCATTGCCAACATCTATGCACAGCATCTCTTATCCAGGGAGCCAGTATCTACCGGATGGTCCCATTACCATCTCATGCTACCTCTTTTTATATCTTTTCTGTCCCCTCATGAACCAGCCTTTTGTTGGAGAAATGCAATCGTTGGTACTTTTTGCATTTTTACAAGAGATTAGGGTTTCTGCAGGACACATTTGAGGGCTTAGTCACTGAGAGGTGTGGTCGCCTGTGTCGGGGCCAGTGATCTGCCTTTAGGGACACCAGAGGGAGAGACGAGCTGGTCCTGACCAGGTACTTTCTTCAGAACCTTATTGAATCAGCAAACTGTAAGTTAGACGGACGAGGTACAGAGTGGTACCAGGTCCCACCTACATGAGCTTTGCATTCTTCCCTATATGTGTGGTGATCATTACAGTACGCAATTTTTTGTGTTTTTCTACTTCTATCTTTAGTAGGGTTTTTTTGTTTGTTTATGCTTATATTTTTTAATAATTTAAATAAAAGTAATATTTTAACAGTGGGGCTCAATACAGTGATAGATTAAATACCCTTTGAGTTGTTGGTATCAAATCACAGTAATAGTATGGGGCTTGGCTTGCCAGAAAAAAGGCAGGCTTAATGGGAAAGGGGGCATGGTCCAATATGCAACATTAAAGGGGTTCTCTGGGAATTAAGAAAATGAAAATACTTAAATATTACTTTACTATAAATATATTCTCAAACACCTTTTTATTAGGTATAATGGCTCGTTTTGTCTGGGGAGCAATCATCAGGAGAAATAAAATGGTTGTGGCGGTTACAAACAAATAAATGTGAGGCACAGAGCTTGGTGGTTACTGTTAAAGGGGATATTAATTATTGATATTTATGCAAATCTCATTAATATTCATAAATAGGAGTGAGTCGTCTAGTGATGACTCCACCTATTTATGCCTAAATTATAAGAAACTAACTCTACATTAAAGGAAATATTAACTATTGATATTTTGGATAATACCAATAATTAATATTCATAAATAGGCGTGAGTCGTCTATTACTATTTATGCCTAAAATAGATACCTAGCTATACTCTCTAGCTAACTAACTACCTACTAACTGCAGTAAACAATATTATTAAACACACTACAAACCTAAGTACACTACACAATACAAAATTCCCAATTCCACCCCACACACACTATCTATACATTACACTCACACAAATATGAATACCAACCCACCTGTCTGGCTACTCACTGTCCCTACGGGGTAGAAAGGGTAAATGGTGGAACTGCAAGGGTTAATACTTGCGGGCCAGGGATGCAGCCATGAGTACAGGTTCAGGGAATACAGGGTCAATACAGCCCAGCAATGCAAGGGTTAATGCGGGGCTGTAAACCACACAATCACTGCAATGTAGGGGTAATCACAGTGCAGGGGATGATGGACATAAAGGGGTAAACCCAGGGTTGGACACCAGGGGTTATCTGGGTCAGGGGTATTGGGGCTATTGCAGGGGCTGAGGTTAATGCTGCAGGAGTTCAGCAGCCAGGGTTAGGGGATGGTTGGTGGAGCAGGGGTTAATGCAGGGGTTATGCAACAGGGGTTATCGGTGGTATAGGGAAAAAGGGGTTAAATGCAGGGGTTAGGGTTGACCCAATGCAGGCCAGGGGTGAATAGGGGTAAATCAGGTACTGAACCTGAGTTACATCCTGTATTATACTCCAGAGCTGCACTCACTATTCTGCTGGTGGAGTCACTGTGTACATACATTACATTACTTATCCTGTACTGAACCTGAGTTGCATCCTGCATTATACTCCAGAGCTGCACTCACTATTCTGATAGTGGAGTCACTGTGTACATACATTACATCACTTATCCTGTACTGATCCTGAGTTACATCCTGTATTATACTCAAGAGCTGCACTCACTATTCTGCTGGTGGAGTCACTGTGTACATACATTACATTACTTATCCTGTACTGATCCTGAGTTACATCCTGTATTATACTCCAGAGCTGCACTCACTATTCTGCTGGTGCAGTCACTGTGTACATACATTACATTACTTATCCTGTACTGATCCTGAGTTACATCCTGTATTATACTCCAGAGCTGCACTCGCTATTCTGCTGGTGCAGTCACTGTGTACATACATTACATTATTTATCCTGAACTGATCCTGAGTTACATCCTGTATTATACTCCAGAGCTGCACTCACTATTCTGCTGGTGGAATCAGTGTGTACATTACATTACATTACTTATCCTGTACCGATCCTGAGTTACATCCTGTATTATACTCCAGAGCTGCACTCACTATTCTGCTGGAGGAGTCACTGTGTACATACATTACTTTACTTATCCTGTACTGATCCTGAGTTACATCCTGTATTATACTCCAGAGCAGTACTCACTATTCTGCTGGTGCAGTCACTGTGTACATACATTACATTACTTATCCTGTACTGATCCTGAGTTACATCCTGTATTATACTCCAGAGCTTCACTCGCTATTCTGCTGGTGCAGTCACTGTGTACATGTATTTCATTACTTATCCTGTACTGATCCTGAGTTACATCCTATATTATACTTCAGAGCAGCACTCACTATTCTGCTGGTGGAGTCACTGTGTACATACATTATATTACTTATCCTGTACTGATCCTGAGTCACATCCTGTATTATACTCCAGAGCTGCACTCACTATTCTGCTGGTGCAGTCACTGTGTACATACATTACATAACTTATCCTGTATTGATCCTGAGTTACATCCTGTATTATACACCAGAGCTGTACTCACTATTCTGCTGGTGGAGTCACTGTGTACATACATTACATTACTTATCCTGTACTGATCCTAAGCGGCATACTGTATTATACTCCAGAGCTGCACTCACTATTCTGCTGGTGGGGTCACTGTGTACATACATTACTTATCCTGTACTGATCCTGAGTTACAATCTGTATTATACCCCAGAGCTGCACTCACTATTCTGCTCGTTGTCACAGTCAACAAGCTAACTCTCAGACACATCCCTAACAGCGTAGTGTATATTGTGTAATGTAGTGGGACTAGATAAGTTCGTACAGTCTAGTCCTCAGAATCAAAATCACTGACCAGACTCAACCATGTGCAGTGATTGATTTAACAAAGTATGATTTTAGCTCTGGAGAGCAAAGGTTGGACCTACGTGAAGATGTTTGTAGATGAGGGAAGGGTCATTACTCCTTACCAGCTAAGTGACTTCCATCAATCTGTGATGATCTTTAGGAAACGGAGACAATCCATCATGTCACAGCCACAGCAATTCTTGCTCCTTTCAAGTAAAATCATTATCATGGGAACCATTTTTCCAAACTCTCTGGAAGTGTCCACAGGGCTTTCTCTGAACCCATCTCTGATTGCTAACAGCTCCGGCTTCACGTATCCCATCTTGCCGATTTTGAATGGTTCACATGTGTTGCGCTCAGGACAAAGATATAACTGCTAATCCAACGTAATTAAAGTTCAATACACTTTATGCATTTATTACATTTTTGCTTCCATTAATAAAAAAATTAATATGTTGAGACATTCACTAGTAGAAATGATATATTTTGTTCAGTTCAGAATAATATTGATGTAAAATTGTGGCTTTTATAACAAATCAATAAAAAAACACAATCTAAGCAATCTGTTTAAAAAATAAACATGAAGCCCCTATTGGCCTCCATGGTAGACTTCTCTTTCTTTACCTTTCCTCTTGTCTCAACATATTACAAAATGTTGTAATACTGTGTCATAAGATGTCTATCCTACAGCATGTGTCTGTATGTGGTCACCCAGTGGTTTTGTTGTGAACTGCAGCCTGTCAAGGAATTCCAGCATGCCATAATATCATATTAAACTTAGGGTACTTTCACACTTGAGTTAGAGGATTCCGTCGCCGCAACTTCCTGCCGGATCAGGAAATCCGTATGAAAACGGATAGCATTTGTTTCCGGATACGGAACTGGCTGACAAATGCATTGAAATACCAGATCCGTCTCTCTGGTGTCATACGGAAAAACGGATCCGGGATTATTTTTTTTCACCGATTTAAAGGTCTGCGCAGACAGGGTAACCGGATCCGGTTTTCGGGAACACTTGGTACCGGATCCGACATTAATACATTTCAATGTATTCGGGAATTTTGGCCGGAGAAAATACCGCAGCATGCTGCGGTATTTTCTGCAGCCAAGTACCGTAAGAGGGACTGAACTAAAGACATCCTGAATGGAATGCTTTCCATTCAGAATGCATTAGGATAAAACTGAAGCTTTTTTTACGGTATTGAGCCCCTGCGATGGAACTCAATACCGGAAAACTTTAACGCTAGTGTGAAAGTACTCTTATTTAATGAAATATTAATGTCCTTAAAGGCTATGAACACCTTTGGGGGCACTTTCTTTATTATTGCATTCTACTCATTTTGGGCTACAAATCATTCTTCATTTGGTCTTTATTAAGGATGAGCGAACCCGAACTGCAAGGTTTAGGTTTGTACCGAAGTCGTATGGATTCATTATGCTGCCCTTAGACTTCTATTATGATGGAATGCCTCTAAAAGTGTCCCTTTTGCAGTCTGTCTTAAGTATTATGTTATATTCCGATATATCCATGCTGTAACGGAAAATAATTAAGTGAAGTTCGGGTCCCCATTGACTTCAATGGGGTTTGGGTTCGAGTTTGGGTCAAGTTCGGGTCCCGAACCCGAACTTTGACCTGAAGTTCGGCCGAACCCGGCAAACCCGAACTTACATGGGTTCGCTCATCCCTAGTCTATTTTGAAAATGTTCACATAAACACTCATGTAAGCCATATTAGTATTAGTTTGGTAAGAATTTAGCTATAATGAGTGTTTATTAGGTCATGAGATCAGAGATAAGAGCTACACATGAAACGTCAAGTCATCTGATGAGACTCAATGTAAACAGAGAGTGACAATCTGCAAATGCAGTGAAAATTAACCCCTGTATCACAAAAACTGCAGACCTTTTTTTTTTTTATAACTACCAAATGAAAAAAATATTTTTATCTAAAAAAAGTTAACTCCAAATGGTGCCGGCCTTTGCGACCTATTATTGTGTCAGAACCTGGGTCCTCTGGAGGTACCCTAGAGCAGTGTTTCCCAACCAGTGTGCCTCCAGCTGTTGCAAAACTACAACTCCCAGCATGCCCGCACAACCAAAGGCTGTCCGGGCATGCTGGGAGTTGTAGTTTTGCAACAGCTGGAGGCACACTGGTTGGGAAACACTGCCCTAGAGGGCCACTCCAACTCTGTCTATAACATCTGTAGAGGTAGGAGCCCAACAACCCTCCTGCTGTCAGGCTAAACCCTCTTGGTTCTACCAATCAGTATTACGACCATGTGAACTGTAAAAAAATGGTGTTTCCTTGTGGTCTCAGTCAACAAATCAAGAGCAAGAAGGTATAAACTCATAGGTCTCATTCAGACAGAAGTATTGTACCCATGTTTAACTCTATGTTCAGGGTATAATATATGCCCAGTTCGGATGAACAGAACCCAGTGCATAATAGAGATATTTATAATGAATTATACAAATAATAAAATGTGCAAAAAGAAAATTAAAAAAGTCACCACTGTGTATGTTGGTTTTTTCTTGGCGTCGCTGACCAACCGTGCGAAGTGGGTTATTTTTACAAAAAGTCACATTCCATTCAAAAAGGTGGTCACTCTGCCTTCCACGGACTCCAGCCTCCAGGTGTAGAAAGAGATGATGACAGCTCTTTTCGTGCAGCCCCAACACAGAGTTCCAGCAAAAGAAGATCTCCACCACGGATATTCCTTCTGCGGATTAAAAGGTTTCAGGGCACATAGTGAAGTTCCACCAACTTTTGTGTTTTTTAAATCCTTTTATTATACTCACAAGAGGAATAAAATAGCAGATATTTATGTTTAATGCCTGCTATTTTATTCCTCTTGTGAGTATAATAAAATGATTTAAAAAACACGAAAGTTGGTGGAACTTAAAGGGGTTGTCCGAGTTATGAAAAAAATAATATAGCACTGAAAATCTGATGGGCAGCAATATATAACTAAGTTAAGCAAATTTAATGCAAAAAATATATATATATTTCCTCATGTCCCTGGTTCTTTTCTGGCCCTTTGTTTACATGCAATAAAAACAATCTCTGCCCCTCCCCCTGCTCTGCAAAGTGAGTGAATACAAGAGCTGGCCTGAGTGCTGGGAGATTCAGCAGCATCTTGTATGTGTAGAACTACAAGTCCCAGCTGTACAATGACACTGCTAAGGGAGTGGATACAAGTGCTGCCCTGAGTGACATGTCAGCCTGCTGGGAGACTCAGCAGCATGTTGTATGTGTAGGACTATAAGTCCCAGCTGTATAATGACACTGCTAAGGGAGTGGATCCAAGAGCTGACCTGATTGCTGGGAGAATCAACAGCAACTTGTAAGTGTAGAACTACAAGTCCCAGCTGTATAATGACACTGCTAATACACACAGGATCTTCCCCCTACCTTGTGCAATGCTCTCTCTAGTCTGTCAGCTCCTGTGCCCAGAGTTGTCACTGCCTGCAGCTACCCAGTCTGTGCAGCTGAAGGGGTTAAGAATCCTAGGAGAGAGCAGACAGCGGCAGTGAAGGGGGGCGTGGCCAGCACAGTGACGTCTCATTTACAGGCTTGTAAATGAACTTTATCAAAGCAGGGAGAGAAGCTGACATCACAGGTCATGTGATAAACAAGGCACTGCAGATAAAGTGAGTTAATTGTAAAGTTGGCATATTTGCCTAGTTAGGAACATAGAAAGAACAAAAAAATAACTCGGATAACCCCTTTAACTATGTGCCCCGAAACCTTTTAATCCGCAGAAGGAATATCCGTGGTAGAGATTTTTTTTTGCTGGAACTCTGTGCTGGGGCTGCACGAAAAGAGCTGTCATCATCTCTTTCTACACCTGGAGGATGGAGTCCGTGGAAGGCAGCGAGACCACCTTCTTGAACATAATATAGATATATTGCACTGGAATTGCATTTTGTAGAACCACTGGAAAAAGGGTATTACATCTGGAACATGGACTGTCCAACGTCTCCATAATAGCCAATAGGTCCTTTATCAGTTTCCTACTAGTTCAAAGTGCCTAAGTTTATTGAATGGAGTGCTGGTACCAGATCAAGCTAAAAAAAATGACAGGATCTATTGTGGCTAAGCAAAAATAATTTTTCGCCAATTTCCATATTTTACACACAGATACACAGATATTCATTGGAATGTGTGATTATCATTAACTGCGGCATCATTCATTATAGCCCATATTATAGAAATATTCTTCTCATTCATTAATTGCTTTTGCTTTTAAAATGCCAACCAATTTTGCTACTTAATTTCTTTATATATATTTACAGTAGTAGGAAATTTGCTTAGATCTCTAAATCCCCTGCATAGATGTTAAATGATACAATTCTGGCTGCCTTTAGCCACCACTAGAGGGAGCTTACTGCATATTGTGTTATTATTGATTTTACTATAACAGTATGCAATAAGCTCCCAGCGATGGTTATTACACAAAGTCAAAATGTTATGTGTATAAAAATACACTAAGAGAAAATGAAAGAAGAACACCTAGAAGGAGTTTAGATTAAAAACCTATTTTACATGGCTATGCTGGAGGGTGGGACTAGAAGGAACTGGATAGGCCAACTATCAAATCTTGCAAAGAGTTGGGTGAGAAGTTTCTATAGTGTACTGGTGGTGTGGACAGTGGTCAGAGGAGGATTCTCACAAACATAGAAAGGGTTCTAAGAAGTCAAGACAGATAGATGCATGCCTAGATTGCTGTATAAGAAGAGCTGCTGTATCTCAAAGGAAAGCCAAATTATTACAAATGGCAAGAAATTTGATTTGTTCTGAATTAATTTGTCGTAAATTGCTATAAATCAGGTACTGCCCTGCCTTAGGGTACAGCCACATGGAGCAGTTCTACTGCGGGCAGGTTGAGGCTATGCTACGGTGACGAACCGTGCGGCCAATTAGCTTGCAGCTGCCTTTCATATAATAATGAAGACCACACTGTATAGTCCTTCTTCATTGTTAATGGCCACACGGCACCTTTAATACACCTTTGAACAGGGGCTGTTGCTGGTATGGGGTTTGGCTGGTTAGGTGGGGGCACAATATACATATTATTGCTGGCCTGCAATCTCTTGCCTGAATATTAATCAGCTCTGGCATACCCACTTCTCCAACCGCAGCGCTCTCCTGCCCTACAGGTGCCCTTCTTCTGCCATCTGCTTTTCCTCCTTTTCCACATCATCTAATATTGATGAGAATATATCATAAGAAAGTGTTGCGCAAATCAAATTCAAACAAATTGACTTTGATCCAAATTTTAGGAAGAATTTGATTTGCCGCAAAGCTGAATTTCCTGGTAAGTGATCAATTTTCCCTGAAATGGTAGTAAAAAAAAAAAGAAAACATACTCACCTCATCCATTTGCACCCGAAGAGGCCGTTGCGGCCATCTTGATTGAAGATACCACATGAAATCTCACTCGGGGTAACGAGGTGATATCATCACGTCACCGTGCAAGATTCTGCGAGGTGTCTTCAATCGAGATGGCTGCGACGGCCTCTTCGGGCGCAAATGGATGAGGTGAGTATTTTTTAAAATTTATTTCTACCCTGATTAACCCCTAAATGGTAGCCTCAGATGCTGCGATCAGCGATGAATGCGGCATCTGAGGGGTTCAATGACTGAGGGCGGCGCTATCACTGTTCCTCATCATTGCGTCCGGTACATACGAAAAAATGTCTTTCGTGACTAAGTAATTCATCAAAAATCTAATTTCTTTTGGAAATTCAGTGAAGCAGCCAAATCAAATTTTTCATAACTTCGTTACATAGGAACATAGAATGAACCATTTGGCCCATCTAGTCTGCCCAATATACTAAATACTATGGATAGCCCCTGGCCCTATCTTATATGAATGATAGCCTTATGCCTATCCCATGCATGCTTAAACTCCTCCACTGTATTTGCAGCTGCCACTTCTGCAGGAAGGCTATTCCATGCATCCACTACTCTCTCAGTAAAGTAATACTTCCTGATATTACTTTTAAACCTTTGCCCCTCTAATTTAAAACTATGTCCTCTTGTAGCAGTTTTTCTTCTTTTAAATATTCTCTCCTCTTTTACCTTGTTGATTCCCTTTATGTATTTAAAAGTTTCTATCATATCCCCTCTGTCCCGTCTTTCTTCCAAGCTATACATGTTAAGGTCCTCTAATCTTTCCTGGTAAGTTTGATCCTGCAATCCATGTACCAGTTTAGTAGCTCTTCTCTGAACTCTCTCCAAAGTATCAATATCCTTCTGGAGATATGGTCTCCAGTACTGAGCACAATACTCCAGATGAGGTCTCACTAGTGCTCTGTAGAGCGGCATGAGCACCTCCCTCTTTCTACTGGTAAAGCCTCTCCCTATACACCCAAGCATTCTGCTAGCATTTCCTGCTGCTCTGTGACATTGTCTGCCTACCTTTAAGTCTTCTGAAATAATGATCCCTAAATCCCTTTCCTCAGATACTGAGGTTAGGACTGTATCACTGATTTTATATTCTGCTCTTCGGTTTTTACGCCCAGGTGCATTATCTTGCACTTATCAACATTAAATTTTAGTTGCCAGATTTTTTACCATTCCTCCAGGAACATCAACCCTGTTACAAATCTTTGTGTCATCAGCAAAAAGACACACCTTACCATTGAGGCCTTCTGCAATTTCGCTGATAAAGATATTAAACAATATGGGTCCAAGAACAGATCCCTGAGGTACCCCACTGGTAACAAGACCTTGGTCTGAATATACTCCATTGACTACAACCCTCTGTTGCCTGTCCCTCAGCCACTGCCTAATCCATTCAACAATATGGGAGTCCAAGCCCAAAGACTGCACTTTATTGATAAGCCTTCTATGTGGGACAGTATCAAAAGCCTTACTAAAGTCTAGATAAGCGATGTCTACTGCACCTCCTCCATCTATTATTTTAGTCACCCAATCAAAAAAAATCAATAAGACTAGTTTGACATTATCTCCCTGAAGTAAACCCATGCTGTTTTTCATCTTTCAATCCATGGGATTTTAGATGTTCCACAATCCTCTCCTTAAGTATGGTTTCCATTAATTTCCCCACTATTGATGTCAGGCTTACTGGCCTATAGTTGCCCGATTCCTCCCTACTACCTTTCTTGTGAATGGGCACAACATTTGCTAATTTCCAATCGTTCATCTCTTATCAGGAACACTGACTTTTCTAGGACATGGAGACTTTTAAGGAGGATTTGGAAGAAGTAAAGCCAGCAAAATATGAGGATGGTCATCATTAAGACCTGTCCTCTAAGGGCTGCACACTGGATGGTATTGGTTGGCACGCTGGCACCGGAATAATAAAGGCTTCTGCATTATTGTCATTGAATTACATATCTTAGTTTACGGCTGATGTAGGAATAAGTAAATGTAGGAATGAATAAATAAAACTTACGCAGAATAAGTCTCCCTGCACTCTCCCTATGATCTTTCTGCAGTCTCCCTGCACTGTCCCTGCAGTCTCCCTGCACTGTCCCTGCAGTCTCCCTGCACTCTTCCTCTCCAATATTCTTCTATTAATCATTTTTGGCAACACTGTCCCTAGCGCAGGAGCACATGTCACGTCTCTCCCTATGCTCAGCTCACAGGACAATGGCGGAGACCGTGCTGGATGCGGATTTTATAGGGCTGTGACACAGTGGATGGCTAACTGCGAATTAGAAACATAGAAGCATAGAATGTGTCGGCGGATATGAACCATTTGGCCCATCTAGTCTGCCCAATATTCTGAATACTATGGATAGCCCCTGGCCCTATCTTATATAAAGGATGGCCTTATGCCTATCCCATGCATGCTTAAACAGTATTTGTAGCAACCACTTCTGCAGAAAGGATATTCCATGCTGGCTGGCTGCACTGCATTATGGGACTGGATGGGGCGATGGCTCTCCCATGCACAGCAGTTAACAACCACCTTAGCTGAACTATAATTACAAGCTGAAAGAGCTTGGCATAGCATGCAATAGGAGGATATCCAGCACCTGTATGACCGTTACTATGCCAGAGTTGCAGCCTGTATCACAGCAAGAGGAGATGCCACCTGTTAAGGACAGTGGATGTGGACTCACTGTGCCATCCAATCAGTTTGACTTTGAGCTAGTCCTAAGGACGTGGTCCTGTCAGTCCCCTGGTATTCACAAACTCACTTCCTCTTAGAATAGACCTGGTGTGTTTGACTATTGACCCACAGGAGTCAGAGTCACCGGTGCGAAGCACAGAGGGAAAAGACAATACTCATAGTCAGATAACAGGCCGAGGTCAGGGCAGGTGGCAGAGGGTCAGTACAGTAAACAGGCAATGTTCAGGTCAGGCAGCAGAGGAACAGAATCAGTAGACAGGCAGAGGTGCTGTACATGGACAGGCAACCAGGATAGCACACCTTCTATGATAAAATAGCAAGCTATTATCCTAAAGCTCAGGCTTAAAATTCACACATATTGCCAGCCATAGACTGGTGCAAATCTCTGAGTGTGCTAGCCCTTTAAGAGTCAGCAAGAGCACACAAGCACTCTCTAGGGACAGAGGGGGGAGGAACCTTGCTGGCAGGAGCAGGCAGTGACCTGCTAGGAGAAGACATGTATGAACAGAGGGACCGGAGACCCTGGCAGGAGCAGTCGGAGAAGGGTGTGAGATGCAGTGCCTGTGTCCATCCGGGACAAAAGAATAGCGGCGGGCAGGGAGCGCCACCATAACACCACGCAGTATTACTGTGACTCTGGCTGTGATCATTGACCAGTTAGGCTAGTTTCACACATCTCCGGCAGGCTGTTGGAGATGTCTGGATCCGGTGTAGCGTTATACTACCCTACCTCGTGAGATTTCCCTACCTCCTGACTTCCACTGGGCTGTAATATTTCCCTACAGAGGCTCTCCTGCGCATGCGCAGTCTCCCGGTGTGAAGCTGAACTCCGCTGAGATTTTCCATAAACTGTCGGTTTGCGCATGCGCAGATCGTCAAAACTCAGGAACGCCTCCTCACGTCATTAGCAGTGCGACAGGAAGTCAGGAGGTAGGGAAATCTCACGAGGTAGGGTAGTATAACGCTACACCGGCACTGCCAGCCCCCATTAACTACTGTATAATTGAGACGGGCGGAGATCCAGCAATCGGCAAACATGGCCGATTCTCTGCATATTGCAAGCGCTAGTGTGAAACTAACCTTAGCACCAGCAGTTTATACTTTGTCAAGCTCAATCCCATTACGTTTTCCAGCTGTTCTTTCCTCATTTTTCACTAGTATATGTTAAAAACTTGCAGAATTATAAATGTATTCAGATTTTGCTAAATTATATTGAAAGGTAACAGTCACTGTGCTCATGCAGTTCGTCACATAGTCAGGATCCAAGTGGAAAAGGTCAGTTTGCAATTTCCAGCAGATAATGCAGAACAGATTTTTCTGATGGACCAGGAAATTATAATTAGAGATGAGCCAAGTTATGAAAAATTTGATTCGGCTGCTTCGCCGAATTTCACAAAGACATTCGATTTGTGACAAATTACTTTGTCACGAAGCGCATTCCTTTGTATGTAGGAGACACAAACGACAGGGAATGACGATTGCGCCGTCCTCCGCCATTGAACCCCTAAGATACCGCATTCATTACTGATCACGGCATCTGAGATTAAAATTAAAGGGGTTGTCTCACTTCAGCCCATGGCATTGATCATGTAGAGAAAGTTACTTACTAATGTATTGTGAATGTTAGAGATGAGCGAATTTTCAGAAAGTTTGATTCGGCTGCTTTGCCGAATTTTACTAAAAAATTTGCTTTGTGACAAATTACTTCTTCACGAAGCGCATTTGTTTGTAAGTAGCGTGTGCAATGACAGGAAGCTGCAATAGCGCCGCCCCTGTCATTGTATCGCTCAGATGCCGCATTCATACATGATTTAGGCATCTGAGTGTAAAACCATTTTTAAAACTTACCGCCTCCATTTGCTCACGACGGGCCGGCCGCCTCCACCTTGCTTGAAGATCTGTTGTGAAAATCTCGTGCAGCTCAAGATGACATCATCATGCCGGCCGGCGTGGTGATGTCATACGTTACCACACACTGGATTTCGGCCAAGATCTTCAATCAAGATGGGGGCTGGCGGCCCATCGCGAGCGAATGGAGGAGGTAAGTATGATTTTATTTTTATTTTTTACACTACGTCAGGTTAAATCGATTCGCTAACACGAAGTTCGAGGAAATTCGGCTTCGAGGAAAATCTAATTTATTTAGGATGGAATTGTGCACTTTTTCCTATAGTGTGCAAGCACGACCAACGCTGATGGACTGCAGGGTGGTCGTAACCCCTGGATACGAGCTGTGTATACTGTGATGGAAAAATGAATCCAGCCAGCAAAGGAGGCAATATGGACAATCCCAATACATTAGTAAGTGCCTTGTGTTCTACATCATACATGTCACTTGCTAAATTTAGACAACCCCCTTTAAGGCCTTTCAGGGGCTAATCCAGTAAAAAAAAAAAAAAATGTATACCTTATCCATTTCATCACAGAGTGGCCATCTTGACTGAAGACACCACACATGTCACCCCATGCAAGATTTTGTAGTTTGTGCAATCGAGATGACCTCTTTGCGTGCAAATGCCTAGGGTAAGTATTTTTTTTTTTTTTAACACCATTTCAGGAAAAATAGATTTGTTACTACGAAGCGGGAGAAAATTCGGCTTAGTGGAAAATGGAATTTTTCCTGAAATTCAGATCGAAATCGACTTCGGATACTTTGATTCGCTCAACGCTAATTATAATACATAACATTTTTAGTGATAGACCAAAAAGCTGAGATATTCATCATCAGGTCAGTAGCAATGGTTTGTGGATTTGCGCTGGGAGACAGTAAATGTTTTTGTGGTGCGTGACATGGTGGTGACTGGTATCCGTTCAGCAGATGATGGACATGGTGTCAGTTCTTTTTGTTAGGACCTCCAGTACCGACAACTTTACTATAACCTGGACTATTTCAGTTAAAAGCTTCTATAATTGCAAACTGGTTTAGCGATGTCAGTTTAAGTCAGCGAGTCGCCTGATAATGGCTGACAGGAGCAGATTAGAAGGAGCAGCAAAATGGGAAGATGATTGAAAGCAACTGATTATTTGATCTGTTTGACATAAACATTTGAGCCGGGCCGCTGACAAGTGGAAGTATTTTTAAACAATCAGATTACAGCTCTGCAGCCACCGAGCTCGGGAGTCTCTGCTGCGCTGTTCACTAGAAGACACACAGGAGGGATCATTCTCTTATTGAAAGACAAGCGAAAACTGCAAACGGCAGAAATAAATAGACAATACAATACAGTATGCAGTACAATAAAATAGTATACTCATACGTAAGCATGCTCACAAATAAAACTTGAATAAACACACATATTACTATAATAAACAAAATCATTTTCAGTCACTTTAACCCCTTAAGGACCTTGTTAGGGATGAGCGAATCGACTTCGGATGAAACGTCGTTCTAATACTGTACGGAGCAGGAGCTCTATACAGTATTAGAATGTATTGGCTCCGATGAGCCGAAGTTATTGCTTCGTGAAGTCTTGCGAGACTTTGCACAATAACTTCATAAATTAATTTGTACTGTGAAAAAAAACATTTCTCGAACCCGAGTTTTGGAAATGTTTTTTTACAGTACAAATTAATTTTTAAAGTTTTTGCGCAAAGTCTCGCAAGACTTCGCGAAGCAATAACTTCGGCTCATCGGGGCCAATACATTCTAATACTGTACGGAGCTCCCGCTCCGTACAGTATTAGAACAAAGTTTTATGCGAATCGACTTCGGATGTTTCATCCGAAGTCGATTTGCTCATCCCTAGACCCTGCCATTTTTCACCTTAAGGACCAGGTCGTTTTTTGTAATTTGACATGTCACTTTATGTGGTGATAACTTCAAAATCATTTTACTTATCCAAACCATTCTGAGATTGTTTTCTCGCGACACATTGTATTTCATGATAGTGGAAAATTTTAGTCTATATAATTAACCATTATTTATAAAAAAATCCCAAATTTACTGAAAATTTGGAAAAATTCGCAAATTTCAATATTTTCATTTCTCTGCTTTTAGGGCAGATAGTGATACATCCTAAAAGAGTTATTACTTTACATTTCCCATATGTCCACTTTCATGTTTTCATCATTTTGTAAATATAATTTTTTTTTTAGGATCTTATAAGGCTTAGAATTTTAGAAGCACATTTTTAAATTTTTAAGAAAATTTCCAAAACCCACTTTTTTAAGGACCACTTCAGTATACTAATTTTGGTTTTACACAATAAAAGCATTTTTGAAAGAAAAACAATCATGTTTTTCAATCTCCATTTTCTGAAAGCCATACCTTTTTTATATTTTGGGCGATTGTCTTAGGTAGGGTCTAATTTTTTGTGGGATGAGGTGATGGTTTGATTGGTACCATTTTGGGGCACATTTGACTTTTTGATCGCTTGGTATTATACTTTTTGTGATGTAAGGTGACAAAAATGTTTTTTTTTGGCACAGTTTTTATATTTTAGTTTTTACGGTGTTGACCAGATGGGTTGGATCACATGATATTTTTTTAGAGCAGATTGTTATGGACACGGCGATACCCCTGTCCCAAAAAAATGTTGCCACAAAAAAAAGGTCACACACTCTAATATTTCGTTAGAGCGCATTTAGCTTTGATTACGGCACGCATTCGCTGTGGCATTCCGATAAGCTTCTGCAATGTCACAAGATCTATTTCCATCCAGTTCTGCATAAACTTTTCACCAAGATCTTGCATTGATGATGGTGGAGTCTGACCGCTGCACAAAGCCTTCTCCAGCACATCCCAAAGATTTTCAATGGGGTTAAGGTCTGGACTCTGCGGTGGCCAATCCATGTGTGAAAATGATGTCTCATGCCCCCTGAACCACTCTTTCACAATTTGAGCCCGATGAATCTTGGCATTCTCATTTTGGAATATGCCAGTGCCATCAGGCAGAAAAAAATCCATTAATGGAATAACCTGGTCCTTCAGTATGTTCAGGCAGTCGCTGACATCATTCTTGGAGCACATACTGAACCTAGACCGGACCAACTGCAGCAACCCCAGATCATAGCACGGCCCCCACAGGCTTGTACAGTAGGCACTAGGCATGATGGGCGCATCACTTCATCTGCCTCTCTTCTTACCCTGATGCGCCCATCACTATGGAACAGGGTAAATCTTGACTCGTCAGACCACACGACCTTCTTCCATTGCTCCAGAGTCCAATCTTTATGCTCCCTACCAAATTGAAGCCTTTTTTTCTGGTTTGCCTCACTGATTAGTGGTTTTCTTACGGCTACACAGCTGTTCAGTCCCAATCCCTTGAGTTCCCTTTGCATTGTGCGCGTGGAAATGCTCTTACTTTCACCATTAAACATAGCCCTGAGTTGTACTGATCTTTTTCTTCGATTTGATTCCACCAAACGCCGATCACGATCATTCAGGATTTTTTTCCAGCCACATTTCTTCCTCGAATACGATGGGTCCGCACTATCCTTCCAGTTTTCAATAATGCGTTGGACAGTTCTTAACCCAATTTTAGTAGTTTCGGCAATCTCCTTAGATGTTTTCTCTGCTTGATGCATGCCAATGATTTGACCCTTCTCAAACAGACCAACATCTTTTCCACGACCACGAGATGTGTCTTTTGACATGGTTGTTTAAGAAATGAGAAGCAACTCATTGCACCAGTTGGGGTTAAATAACTTGCTGCCAGCTGAAAGATAATCGCCCATGCAGTAATTATCCTAACTATTTGCTTAGTTAAATCCAGGTGGCGACTTTTTTTTTTGGACAGGCAGTGTATTTATACACACAGCGAGGTACAGATATATGATGTAACCGGCTGATTTTGTGCGTTTTACACACACATTAATATATATATATGTGTGTGTGTATATACATAAACTGCAATAATCATTCTGTATTCCAGTAAAAGGCCCCGTCCATAGTTACATTAGATACATCCCCCACTTAATTTGCGTCAAGTTTTTCTTGAACCTACAGGATCTGATTTTATATGTCAAGTCCACAAAGATGAAGTAGAGCTGCATTCGTTTTGTGGGGTAAGTATACCGGCGGTTCTATGTAACTTGAGAACACATGGTGCCTTCAAAACAGACTACAAACACGGCACTGCTGGATGACAATGTAGGTGCTCCCTAGTGCCTGTCAGCCTCTTCCTGGTGATATCTGGCCCTGGCTGTGTGACACTACCCCTCGTGTGTAGCCAAGCATCGCAGCTAAAGGCTTTTTCAGCAGCCTGACCGGCGATCGATGATCCGGCCTACGCACTGGTGGCAGCAGCCGAGGACCCCGCAGCCAATGTGGTCAAGTTCCCTTGCCATTTAATATAGAATGTTCCTACTAATGTTCATGCACTACTGTTCTGACATCCGTTATTGTAACTGGCTTAATGTGTAGTATATATATATATATATTTATATGTATATACAGTATATATATATATATATATATATATATATATATATATTTCAACAATTAATTAAGTGAATGAATAAATAAGAGGTTTAATAAGTTAATGAAAAAATAGATAAATAAACTCATCGATTGATTAAAAAATTAATTATTCGTCAAATAAATACATAAAGAAATTCAACAATAGAGAAATATATAAATAAAGTCATCAATAAATAAATATAAAAAAAAATGTATCCTGAAATAAATAAATTTAACCAGAAATATATACAGAAGTTAAAAAACAACGATGTTTGAGAGGGAGAGCCAAGGAGAGGGATTTACAAGGGACCCTTCAGCGCCCTGAACCGACGGCGGGGGCCAAGAAGTCGCTGCTGACCCAGGACTCTGTGGACAGATAGGTCCGCTTGTCGGTGACCACCCCACCAACCGTGCTGAATGTCCGCTTAGACAGTACGCTAGAGGGGGGGCAAGACTACTTCCAGCGCATGCTGAGCATGCTCACAGCAGGTGTCCAGCCTGGCAACCCTGCACTCCATGGGGTCATCGGTGCTCATGCTGTTGGAAGCACCGACGGACCCCATGTAGTCTGCCACCATGCGGGCCAGCCTCTGTGGTGACTGGTAGAACAACCTCATCTCCCCCATAAGATCACCTACTCGGCTGGAGCTGCTTTGGCCAGCCTCCTGCTGGGTGAGATGAGCGGGGAGAACTGGAGCATGCGGCAGAGGGTTTGCTTGCTCCAACTGGAGGAGCAGACAGGCCCGCAGGTTTTGCATACGGGCATCCCTCCGACTGACTGGGATGAACTGCTCCAGTTTCCCTTTGCAGCGAGGGTCTAAAATGGTGGCCTTCCAAAAATCACCCCTCTCCTTAATTTTCCTGATCCGAGGGTCACTCCGGAGGCATCGCAGTATGTGGGCAGCCATGGGGAAGAGGATAGCCCACTATGACTCTTTTTGGCTGCCCGGGACCATAACAACTTGGTGTTCCTGCTGCCGCTGCTGCTGCTCCCTGTGGGAGTTGCCCCCCCTGGAGTAACGTTGCCCCCAGCACCGGCTCTCCCTCCTGACCAGGCCCAGATTCCTCGACGTCAGCAAACTCCTCAAGAAATTCTTCCTCCTCCTCCTCGTCCTGGGCTTGGTCTTGGTGGAGCAGTGTTGCCTCTACTTGCTCCACCAAGGAACTCTCCCCAGCATCGAGTACGCGTTCTAATATCCTGTCCAGCAGGAACACTATGGGGAGCACGTCATTGAGGCCGACATGCTCCTCGCTGACCCTCTTGGTTGCCTGCTCGAATGGGGCCAACACATGGCAGACCTGGTGTATCTGCCCCCACTCCGCATTGGTGGTGTGGTAGAAAGGATGTGATGGCCTGGAAGTGCCTTGGTCCAGCAGGTACTCTTTCACCGCCCGTTGCTGCTCCCACAACCTCTCCAGCATTTGGAGGGTGGAGTTCCACCACGTCACACTGTACAAAATCAGCCTGTGAGGTGGCAGGCTGTTGTCCTGCTGCAGTTTGGACAGGGACGCGGTGTCGGAGTGTCGGAAGTGGCTGGCAATCCTTAATACCCTTGGCACGATGTCGCTCAACCTTGGGTATGTGCGTAGGAACTTCTGTACCACAAGGTTGTGGACATGTGCCATGCAGGGCACGTATGTTAGACTGCCAGCATGGAGGGCGGCCATTAGGTTACTGCCATTGTCACAGACAACCATACCTGCCTGGAGCTTTCGGGGTGTCAGCCACTTGTGGACCTGAGCCTGGAGGGCGACCAGAACATCAGTTCCAGTGTGTCTATGTTCTCCTAAGCTCACAAGCTGGAGCACGGCCTGGCAGAGGACGCACCCCACACTTGTGTAGCTACGGGAACGCTTGTTGGGGGGCTCAGCAGCGGTGGAGACAGTGGCTTGAGGGAGAGCAGCAGTTCTCCCCTGGACGGCACCACAAACTGAGATGCCGCCACATCTGATGATCCTTCCCCGGCGCCTCGAAGGGACACCCAATGGGCTGTAAAGCTGATGTATCATCCCTGCTCATGTCTGCTGGTCCAAGCATCCATTGTCAGATGCACTTTGTCGCTTACAGCGTGATCCAGGGATACATTCTGCACAATGTGCTGGTGTAGGGCAGGGATGCCGGTCCTGGCAAAGAACTGGTGGCTGGGGACACGCCACCTCTGCCGGAATAGATTGCAGTCCACAATATTGAAGGGCAGGAGATGTTGGGCAATAACCTTTGCCAGGAGCCGAACACCGGAGGCAGCGGCCTACTTTCTTCAAGTCGCGGTAACCATGCCCCCTTCCCTGCCCCTTCGCTGTGACTGACAGCCAGTCACAGTGAAGGGGCAGGGAAGGGGCGTGGTTACCGCAACTTGAAGAAAGGAGCCCACTGCCTCCGTGACTTCAAGCCTGACTAGAGATGCGCGCCGGGCAGGGGATTAAATAACTTTTTTACAGCTTTTGCTTCATCTGCCAGCAGGAAAAAAATTATTGTTACAAACATGCTGCTGGCGCTACTCTAAGGTACTGCTGCCGACTTGGGATGTTTGTTGGAGGTGACAGGTTCCCTTTAACTTATTAGCGTGGAATTAACTTTAGCAATGATCCACCAGGTCACTGCATCAGCAGCCAGAAGGTACCTGCCACTGTTACTCTCTGTGTTAAATTCCAGATGGATTCAGGCACAGAGCAACATTTAAGTTGCTACCGTAAGTGTGTTGTTTCGGTGGATTCTAGGAATTTTGGAGTGGCTATAGACAGGGCCGTATATATATACAGTGGGGGAAATAATTATTTGACCCCTCACTGATTTTGTAAGTTTGTCCAATGACAAAGAAATGAAAAGTCTCAGAACAGTATCATTTCAATGGTAGGTTTATTGTAACAGTGGCAGATAGCACATCAAAAGGAAAATCGAAAAAATAACTTTAAATAAAAGATAGCAACTGATTTGCATTTCATTGAGTGAAATAAGTATTTGAACCCCTACCAACCATTAAGAGTTCTGGCTCCCACAGAGTGGTTAGACACTTCTACTCAATTAGTCACCCTCATTAAGGACACCTGTCTTAACTAGTCACCTGTATAAAAGACACCTGTCCACAGAATCAATCAATCAAGCAGACTCCAAACTCTCCAACATGGGAAAGACCAAAGAGCTGTCCAAGGATGTCAGAGACAAAATTGTAGACCTGCACAAGGCTGGAATGGGCTACAAAACCATTAGCAAGAAGCTGGGAGAGAAGGTGACAACTGTTGGTGCGATTGTTCGAAAATGGAAGGAGCACAAAATGACCATCAATCGACCTCGCTCTGGGGCTCCACGCAAGATCTCACCTCGTGGGGTGTCAATGGTTCTGAGAAAGGTGAAAAAGCATCCTAGAACTACACGGGAGGAGTTAGTTAATGACCTCAAATTAGCAGGGACCACAGTCACCAAGAAAACCATTGGAAACACATTACACCGCAATGGATTAAAATCCTGCAGGGCTCGCAAGGTCCCCCTGCTCAGGAAGGCACATGTGCAGGCCCGTCTGAAGTTTGCCAATGAACACCTGAATGATTCAGAGAGTGACTGGGAGAAGGTGCTGTGGTCTGATGAGACCAAAATAGAGCTCTTTGGCATTAACTCAACTCGCTGTGTTTGGAGGAAGAAAAATGCTGCCTATGACCCCCAAAACACCGTCCCCACCGTCAAGCATGGGGGTGGAAACATTTTGCTTTGGGGGTGTTTTTCTGCTAAGGGCACAGGACAACTTATTCGCATAAACGGGAAAATGGACGGAGCCATGTATCGTGAAATCCTGAGCGACAACCTCCTTCCCTCTGCCAGGAAACTGAAAATGGGTCATGGATGGGTGTTCCAGCACGACAATGACCCAAAACATACAGCAAAGGCAACAAAGGAGTGGCTCAAGAAGAAGCACATTAAGGTCATGGAGTGGCCTAGTCAGTCTCCGGACCTTAATCCAATCGAAAACCTATGGAGGGAGCTCAAGCTCAGAGTTGCACAGAGACAGCCTCGAAACCTTAGGGATTTAGAGATGATCTGCAAAGAGGAGTGGACCAACATTCCTCCTAAAATGTGCGCAAACTTGGTCATCAATTACAAGAAACATTTGACCTCTGTGCTTGCAAACAAGGGTTTTTCCACCAAGTATTAAGTCTTTTTTTGTTAGAGGGTTCAAATACTTATTTCACTCAATGAAATGCAAATCAGTTGCTATCTTTTATTTAAAGTTATTTTTTAGATTTTCCTTTTGATGTGCTATCTGCCACTGTTACAATAAACCTACCATTGAAATGATACTGTTCTGAGACTTTTCATTTCTTTGTCATTGGACAAACTTACAAAATCAGTGAGGGGTCAAATAATTATTTCCCCCACTGTACAGTACAGACCAAAAGCAGGTTAACAGCAGCTCAGATTAGAGACCAGGTCAATGCCACACAGAGTTCTAGCAGCAGACACATCTCTAGAACAACTGTTAAGTAGTGATGAGCGGCAGGTGCCATATTCGATTTCGACGAAATTCGCGAATATTCGATAGAATATTCGTTTTATATTCGTCGAAATCGAATATTCGTCATTATTCTTGTTATCGCGATTAATATGCGATTTAAATAATCGAATTTCGATTTTAACTTAAAGGCTACTCTCCTATTGAAATCGCAATTCGATTTTTTCAAGTTATAATAATCGAATTTCGATTTTAACTTAACACTGCTATATGCCATATTAGGCTAACTAATATGGCATATAGCAGTGCTAAGTTAAAATCGAAATTCGATTATTATAACTTGAAAAAATCGAATTGCGATTTCAACGTAATTCTCAAATCCGACAGTACATTCTAGTATATGGAGTCGTTCCCATGGTGATGGGGACGCTCCATAAGCATGGAATATGGCTTCAATGGCTTGGTAGAATTAGCGAATTGACGAATATATTCGTTATATTCCACAAAACGAATATAACAAATGTATTCGTCATATTCCACAAAAGGAATATAACGAATGTATTCGTCATATTCCACAAAACGAAGATAACGAAGTATTCTGCATCTTCATTTTAGCTACCTATTCATCAATTTCGCTAATTCTAGCAATGATATAGGAAAGTTGACTATAGAGACAGCTAAGTTTAATTCGCTATGCGATTATATGACTGCTTTTTTTTTAAAATAAATAGTATAATTATAATACCTGATAATTATTATAATTATACTATTTATAAAAAAAAGCAGTCATATAATCGCATAGCGAATTATACTTAGCTGTCTCTATAGTCAACTTTCCTATATCATTGCTAGAATTAGCGAAATTGATGAATAGGTAGCTAAAATGAAGATGCAGAATACTTCGTTATCTTCGTTTTGTGGAATATGACGAATACATTCGTTATATTCCTTTTGTGGAATATGACGAATACATTCGTTATATTCGTTTTGTGGAATATAACGAATATATTCGTCAATTCGCTAATTCTACCAAGCCATTGAAGCCATATTCCATGCTTATGGAGCGTCCCCATCACCATGGGAACGACTCCATATACTAGAATGTACTGTCGGATTTGAGAATTACGTTGAAATCGCAATTCGATTTTTTCAAGTTATAATAATCGAATTTCGATTTTAACTTAGCACTGCTATATGCCATATTAGTTAGCCTAATATGGCATATAGCAGTGCTAAGTTAAAATCGAAATTCGATTATTATAACTTGAAAAAATCGAATTGCGATTTTAACGTAATTCTCAAATCCGACAGTACATTCTAGTATATGGAGATGTTCCCATGGTGATGGGGACGCTCCATGAGCATGGAAGTCGGCAGAAGCGGCAACGGGCACTGACTGGAGCAGCCAGGAAGCCAGGAATCCAAAGGACAGGTAAGAACAACTTTAGGGAAGTGGGAAAGAAAAAAATATAACAATAAAAAAAAACAAAAAAAACAAAAAACGAAATATCGAAATATCGAATTTATATCACTATATTCGCAATATTCGCGAATTAGCGAAGTGCCGATATTCGCGAAAAAAATTCGATATTCGAATATTCGCGCTCAACACTACTGTTAAGAGGAAACTGTGTGAATCAGGCCTTCATGGTAGAATATCTGCTAGGAAACCACTGCTAAGGACAGGCAACAAGCAGAAGAGACTTGTTTGGGCTAAAGAACACAAGGAATGGACATTAGACCAGTGGAAATCTGTGCTTTGGTCTGATTAGTCCAAATTTGAGATCTTTGGTTCCAACCACCGTGTCTTTGTGCGACGCAGAAAAGGTGAACGGATGGACTCTACATGCCTGGTTCCCACCGTGAAGCATGGAGGAGGAGGTGTGATGGTGTGGGGGTGCTTTGCTGGTGACACTGTTGGGGATTTATTCAAAATTGAAGGCATACTGAACCAGCATGGCTACCACAGCATCTTGCAGCGGCATGCTATTCCATCCGGTTTGCGTTTGGTTGGACCATCATTTATTTTTCAACAGGACAATGACCCCAAACACACCTCCAGGCTGTGTAAGGGCTATTTGACAATGAAGGAGAGTGATGGGGTGCTGCGCCAGATGACCTGGCCTCCACAGCCACCGGACCTGAACCCAATCGAGATGGTTTGGGGTGAGCTGGACCGCAGAGTGAAGGCAAAAGGGCCAACAAGTGCTAAGCATCTCTGGGAACTCCTTCAAGATTGTTGGAAGACCATTTCAGGTGACTACCTCTTCAAGCTCATTAAGAGAATGCCAAGAGTGTGCAAAGCAGTAATCAAAGCAAAAGGTGGCTACTTTGAAGAACCTAGAATATGGCATATTTTCAGTTGTTTCACACTTTTTTGTTATGTATATAATTCCACATGTGTTAATTCATAGTTTTGATGCCTTCAGTGTGAATCTACAATTTTCATGGTCATGAAAATAAAGACAACTCTTTGAATGAGAAGGTGTGTCCAAACTTTTGGTCTGTACTGTATATATATATATATATATATATATATATATAATTTTATATATATATATATATATATATATATAAAACGAACTGTTGGTAGTAGTGAGGTGACATTATAAAAAGCATACTAAGTGTCTATTGATTCAATTGGATGCCAAGTTCAGCGTACATGTGACAACATAATAAGGCAAAGACGTTAAAGACGGCCCTGGCTATAGAGACTAGGTGGTATGACCGCTCCCGGGGCTCTGAAGGTAATTAATAAGGGCAAGCTGCCTGTGAGCAAGGGACATAAAAAATGCATTTGGGCATTTGATTCTGCTGAGGCAGTATTTTGTTCTGCTATATGGTATTGCTGACCCACCTACTCCTGCTGTCCGGCCTTTTGTCAATTTAGCCCCACCTACAACATGGGGCCACTTTAAGGCTCCTTGCAGACGAGCGTTCCTTCCGCAGCAAGTCCGCAATGCAGCTCCCGGCCTGACCTCCCAGCAGTGCCGGGGTTCACATAGCATTATATTGATTTATGATACTATGTAAACCTTACAGTTCTGGAATGTATTGGATAACACTGGCATAATGCTGCCAGTGTTATCCAAAACATTTCAGAACTGTAAGTATTACTGTCACGAGGGTGTCAAGAGCCACGTCTGACTCCGTTATACCCGGGGTCAGGAAGTCGCAGCGGGTGGCTGCGCGCTCTATGTCTAAAGATCACGTTGTTTCTTAGTGATTGTTTTCTGTGTTTGCCTTGCAATCCTTTTTGTCTCACTCAGGGATCCGTAGCTTCTCCTCCTCAGCTGTTTCTTGTCTGCCACTCCCAACCTCCTTATATTCTCCTCTCACACTTCTCTAGTTGCCAGTTATAGAGCTTCCTGCCTGGACATCTATACTGACCCACTGGAGCTGTGAATCCTGGTTGTTGTTCCAGAGTGCTTCCCTCCGGATCCCTGTTGGGCTTTTTGTTGTCTCCTGTTGTCGCCCACCTGGGATTATATGTTTAGTCTGTATTGTCTGTCCTCCCCTTGGTGTTTTCCTTTAGAGCTAGTGGTGCGGACTAGTGTTCCCACCGCCCTGTTCACTATCTAGGGCTCATCTTAGGGAAAGCCAGGGTTTTAGGCACGTGATCGGCGTATGGGTGAGGAACCCGTCTAGGGACGTCAGGGCAGCCAGGTGCCAGCCGCAAGGTGAGTCAGGGGTCACCACCTTCCCTCTCACTTGGGCAGGGCCTTCCTCTTTCCCTCCCTCTGTGTCACGTATGTGATAGTCACGCCGATCGTGATATTATAACTGGCCCTTATTTTTTGAGAAAAAATAAAATAAAAATTTTTCTCTACTTAGAATCCAATAGGGATCCTATTGCTGCTTTGGCAAAACAGCTTCAAGGCCTGTCTTTGGAGGTGGCAGGATTGAAGGCGTCTGTCCTCCAACAACAGCAGCAAATGCAGCAGACCGCAAGTCCAGCGGTTGCTATGGGTAACCAGGTTGTTACAGAACCCAAGGTTGTTCTTCCTGACAGATTTTCTGGGGGAAGGGACAAATTTGTGACGTTCCATGAGGCCTGCAAATTATATTTTAAGCTGCGCCCTTACTCCTCAGGTAATGAAGAACAGCGGGTGGGGATTGTTATTTCCCTGCTTCAGGGGGACCCGCAATCCTGGGCGTTCTCGTTACCCCCTGGTTCCCAGGCTCTCCGGTCAGTAAAGGGATTTTTTGGGGCTTTGGGTCTCATATATGATAACCCTGACCGAGTCGCCCTGGCTGAGTCGAAGTTACGGAGACTCCTACAGGGAGATCGGCCAGCAGAGGAATATTGCTCAGAGTTCCGTAGGTGGGCTACGGATACTCAGTGGAACGACCCGGCTCTCAGGAGTCAGTTCTGCTCTGGGTTATCTGAAAGGGTTAAGGATGCGCTGGCGCTGTATGAGACCCCCCTTTCCCTTGATGCTGTTATGTCCCTCTCTATCAGAATAGATAGACGTCTTAGGGAGAGATCGAAAATTCCTGAGCAATCGGTAACCTCTCCCAAGCAGCAGTTAGTCTGTACTGACTTAGATGAGCCTATGCAGCTAGGAGGAACTTCTCGTCAGGTCCGTCCTCCTGAGGTTCGCAGTAGGTGGGGGGCTTGTTTTTTCTGTGGGGGGAGGGGTCATTTCATTAATGTCTGTCCCTCCTTTCTCAAAAACAAAAGACCGTCGGAAAACTACTAACCCCAGGCTGTGCGGAGGATGTCAGCCGGGGGGTATACGTTTCCTCCATACGAACATCTCAATTTGTGTTGCCAGCGGTTATTGTTTTTGGTGTGAAGACGGAGTCTATTTCTTTTTTTCTAGACAGTGGAGCAGGGGTAAATTTGATAGATGCCCATTTTGCCCGCACTATGGGTTTGTCTCTCTGTACGCTGCAGAGACCTATTCCCATATTCGCTATTGATTCTGCTCCTCTGTCTCAGAGAAACCTCACTCACATTGTCCATAACTTACACCTTCGGGTAGGGGACCACCATAATGAGTATCTTTCATGTTACGTTCTGGAGGGCCTTCCCTCTCCTGTGGTATTGGGTCTTCCCTGGTTGGTAGCGCACAATCCAGTGGTGGATTGGCAGGCCAGGGAGATATTGGAGTGGAGTGAGCATTGCAGAGAGAATTGCTTAAATAACAATTGCTTAATCGCCTCCATAGCTTCCCTACCTACATTTATTTCGGACTTTGAGGACGTTTTTTCTGAAAAGGGTTGTCAGAAGCTACCACCTCATCGTCCTTATGATTGCCCGGTTAACCTGATTCCCGGTGAAAAATTACCCAAGTCCAGGTTGTATAATCTTTCGGGTCCCGAGAGACAAGCCATGAAAGATTATATCTCCGAGAGCCTGGCTAAGGGACACATCAGACCCTCTTCTTCACCCGTGGCTGCAGGGTTTTTCTTTGTTAAAAAGAAAGATGGGGGCCTGCGTCCTTGCCTAGATTTCCGTGAGCTAAACCGGATAACCATCCGAGACCCATACCCTCTTCCTCTCATTCCTGACCTTTTTAATCAGATTGCGGGTGATAGGTGGTTCTCCAAACTTGATCTTAGGGGGGCCTACAATCTGATTCGTATCAAGGAAGGGGATGAGTGGAAGACAGCTTTTAACACCCCTGAGGGGCATTATGAAAATTTAGTCATGCCTTTCGGTCTGACCAATGCCCCTGCTGTCTTCCAACATTTCGTGAATGATATTTTTAGTCATCTCATCGGCAGGTTTGTAGTCATATACCTAGATGATATCTTAATTTATTCGGCTGATCTGAAAACACATGAAGTACATGTCAGGCAAGTACTGCAGGTCCTACGGACGAATAAATTATATGCGAAAATTGAAAAATGTGTCTTCGCCGTTCAGGAAATACAGTTCCTGGGATATCTATTATCCGCTTCAGGTTTCCGTATGGATCCTAGGAAGGTCCAGGCAATTTTAGATTGGGATCTTCCTGAGAACCTTAAAGCTCTACAACGGTTTTTGGGTTTCGCAAATTTCTATAGAAAGTTCATTAAAAATTATTCAGTGATCGTTAAACCCCTTACTGACATGACTAGGAAGGGGACTGATTTTTCTAAATGGTCTGACGCCGCTAAAATTGCATTTTCCTCTCTAAAAGAGAGATTTACCTCAGCACCTGTTCTAATTCAACCTGATGTCTCCCAGCCTTTTATTGTTGAAGTAGATGCGTCAGAGGTGGGAGTGGGGGCTGTATTGTCTCAGGGTCCGTCTCCTGGCAAATGGCGTCCTTGCGCTTTCTTTTCCAAAAAGTTATCTACAGCAGAAAAGATTTATGATATTGGAAATAGGGAACTGTTGGCGATTAAACTGGCGTTTGAAGAGTGGCGTCACTTCTTAGAGGGAGCAATCCACCCCGTCACGGTGATTACGGATCACAAAAACCTTCTGTACCTAGAATCGGCTAAGCGTCTCACCCCTAGACAAGCTAGGTGGTCGCTATTCTTTACCAGATTTAACTTTGTAATCACCTATCGTCCTGGGGCAAAAAATACCAAGGCAGACGCATTATCTCGTAGTTTCCCTGGAGGGGGTAATGTTAGTGATCCGGTACCTATTTTACAAAGAGGAGTGGTTGTCTCTGCTGTACACTCTGTTCTAGAGGGAAAGGTGTTAGAGGCCCAGGGGGACGCCCCGGCCTCTTGCCCCTCAGAGAAATTGTTTGTACCGTTAAACCTGCGTCTTGAACTATTAAAGGAACATCATAATTCGGCACTTGCTGGGCACCCGGGTAGTAAAGCAACCTTGGAGCTATTGTCTCGTCGTTTTTGGTGGCCAAGGTTGCGTCAGGGTGTAATGGATTTCGTGTCTACTTGTTCTACTTGTGCACGCGCGAAAGTCTCTCATACACGTCCAGCAGGGTCTTTATTGCCACTTTTCATCCCCAATAGGCCATGGACACATCTATCAATGGATTTCATCATTGACTTACCTTTGTCTGTGGGTAAAACAGTTATCTTGGTAGTAGTAGACAGGTTAAGCAAAATGGTACACTTTATTGCGCTACCCGCACTTCCTAATGCTAAGACTCTTGCTCAGGTGTTTATCAGTGAAATCGTGAAGCTTCACGGGGTCCCTTCCGATGTGGTTTCGGATCGGGGAACCCAGTTTATTTCTAAGTTTTGGAAAGCTTTTTGTTCCCGTTTGGGGGTACACTTGTCCTTTTCCTCAGCTTTCCATCCTTAGTCGAATGGACAGACTGAGCGTACCAACCAAAACCTAGAAACATATTTAAGGTGTTTTGTGTCTGAAAACCAAGAGGTGTGGTCATCATATTTACCGTTAGCCGAGTTTGCCATAAATAATCGCTGTCAGGAATCCACTGGCAAGTCACCATTTCTTGGTGCATACGGTTTTCATCCCCAATTTTGTACTTTCAAAGAGGGGGGGTCTTCTGGGGTTCCCGAAGAGGAACGGTTTTCTTCATCTCTTTCATCGGTATGGCAGAAGGTGCAAGCTAACTTGAAAAATATGAGTGGTAAATATAAATGCATGGCCGATAAGAAACGGTCGCCAGGTCCGGACCTAGGAGCGAATGACTATGTGTGGTTGTCTACTAGGAATATTAAGTTGAAGGTTCCCTCTTGGAAACTGGGTCCTAGGTTCATTGGTCCTTATAAAATAGTAGCCTGTCTGATTTTGTTATATGCCATTGGTTTGAGAAAAGCTCGCAGCAGAGCCGAAACGCGCGTCACTGAACATTTGATGTGTGGCGAATAAAGAGAAAAACTTTTGAAGATTAAGTGAGTGCCGGTCTTTTCTTTTGCTTATAAAATAGTAGCCGTCATTAACCCTGTGGCTTTTCGCCTGGAGCTACCTCAGACTTTTAAGATCCATAACGTCTTCCATAAGTCGTTACTCAAGAAGTATGTTCCACCTCTAGAACCATCACCGCTGCCACCTCCTCCTGTTATTGTGGATGGTAATCTGGAGTTTCAAATATCCAGAATTGTTGATTCTCGTCGGGTCCGCCGCTCTCTTCAGTATCTGGTGCATTGGAGGGGTTACGGTCCCGAGGAAAGAATGTGGGTTCCAGCGTCAGAGGTAAACGCCAACAGGTTAATTCAGGCTTTCCATGCCTCTCATCCTGAGAGACCTGGTCCTGAGTGTCCGGAGGCCCCTCATGAAAGGGGGGGTACTGTCACGAGGGTGTCAAGAGCCACGTCTGACTCCGTTATACCCGGGGTCAGAAAGTCGCAGCGGGTGGCTGCGCGCTCTATGTCTAAAGATCACGTTGTTTCTTAGTGATTGTTTTCTGTGTTTGCCTTGCAATCCTTTTTGTCTCACTCAGGGATCCGTAGCTTCTCCTCCTCAGCTGTTTCTTGTCTGCCACTCCCAACCTCCTTATATTCTCCTCTCACACTTCTCTAGTTGCCAGTTATAGAGCTTCCTGCCTGGACATCTATACTGACCCACTGGAGCTGTGAATCCTGGTTGTTGTTCCAGGGTGCTTCCCTCCGGATCCCTGTTGGGCTTTTTGTTGTCTCCTGTTGTCGCCCACCTGGGATTATATGTTTAGTCTGTATTGTCTGTCCTCCCCTTGGTGTTTTCCTTTAGAGCTAGTGGTGCGGACTAGTGTTCCCACCGCCCTGTTCACTATCTAGGGCTCATCTTAGGGAAAGCCAGGGTTTTAGGCACGTGATCGGCGTACGGGTGAGGAACCCGTCTAGGGACGTCAGGGCAGCCAGGTGCCAGCCGCAAGGTGAGTCAGGGGTCACCACTTTCCCTCTCACTTGGGCAGGGCCTTCCTCTTTCCCTCACTCTGTGTCACGTATGTGATAGTCATGCCGATCGTGATATTTACATAGCATCATAAATCAATATAATGCTATGTGAATCCCATCAGTGCTGGGAGGTCTGGCTGGGAGCTGCATTGCGGACTTGCTGCGGAAGGAACGCTCGTCTGCAAGGAGCCTTAAAGTGGCCCCATGTTGTAGGTGGGTCATCACAGGTCCTTTAGCAGGTCCTGAAGAAAGAAGAGCATACCGGCTGTGCGATCAAGTGGATGAGGTGAGTTTTTTAAAAATAATTTTTAACCCCTTAAGGGCCATTTTATTTAGCATTTTGTCTTAAGAATGCTATTATTTTCCGTTATAACCATGTTATAACGGAAAATAATACAGTGAAGTTCGGGTCCCCATTGACTTTAATGGGGTCTGGGTTCGGGGTCAAGTTCGGGTCAAGTTTGGGTCCCAAACCCGAACTTTGACCTGAAGTTCGGCCGAACCTTGCGAACCCGAACTTCCACGGGTTTGCTCAACCCTACTCACGATCCCTGATGTAAATCACTGATCAAACCACTGAAGTGTGAACTAGGCCTCGTGTGAAGATATTTACTACGTGGAACTATCCTAAGGAAAAGGCTCATATTGTTTGTCTCTGCTGATGAAAGTACTGTTTCTGCTGGACCTTGTGTTCTGCTGGACAAGCATCCTGTTTATATCACCTTTAATAAAAGTGTCCTGCTAAATCATAACCTGCTTATGCCCTCCATTTGATGCTACTCACCTTTATACATACATATATATTAGACTAGCTGAAGGACCCGGCTTCACACGGGTATATTTAATCTATTAGATTTAATATTTGTTTGTGTCGTTAAAAGATATTGAGAGTATCCACTATAACAGTGACATCTACAGCACCCTGCCCCCTTAACAGTGACCTCCACAACCCCCCACAGTGCCCCGTCTCCTTAAAATGGGACCTCTACAGTAGCCCACCCCCTTAACTTTGACCTTCACGGCACCCCAACCCCTTGACAGTGACCTCCACAGCACCCGCCGCTTAACACTGACCATAGGTTGCAATCCCCTTAACTGACCTCCACCATTCCCAGCCTCCCTAACAGAGACCTCCACAGCAACTGCCCCTTTAACAGTGACTGCCAAAGTACCCCACTCCCTTAACAGTGACCTCCACTGTACCCCGCTCCCTTAAAGGGGTTGTCCGAGTTATGAAGAAAATAAATATAGTACTGTAAATCTGATTGGCAGCAATATATAACTAAGCTAAACAAGTTTTAGGCAAAAAAATTATATTTTCTCATTTCCCTGGTTCTCTTCCGGCCCTTTGTTTACCTGCAATAACAACAATCTCTGCCCCTGCTCTGCAAAGGGAGTGAATAAGTCTGCCCTGAGTGACATGTCTGCCTGCTGGGATACTCAGCAGCATGTTGTATGTGTAGGACTACAAGTCCCAGCTCTACAATGACACTGCTGATACACACAGGATCTTCTCCCTACCTGTTCTTGTGCAATGCTCTGCAGAACTCCTCTGTGCCCAGCATTTGTCTTCTCACTGCCTGCACCTACTCAGTAAAGCCTTCAGCCCTGAGTCTGTGGAGCTGAAGGGGTTAATGTTTTTCCTCAAGAATCCAGGGAGAGAGCAATAAGCAGCAGCCAGTGCAGGGGGGCGTGGCAGCACAGTGACATCGGTGTACAGACACAGATCTGCTCTCAGGCTTGTGCACGAAACATCATCAGAGCAGTGTGACCCTCAGTGAAATCTGAGAAAGAAGCAACTGGAGATAAAGTAAGTAAGTTGTATAGTCCTTACATTTGCCTAGTTAAAAACATACAAAGAACAAAAAAATAACTCAGACAAACCCTTTAACAGTGACCTCACAGTACCCTGCTGCCTTAACCCCCTAGTGACCACCCATACATGTTTTTACGGCGGTCACTAAGGGGCCTTAGGCTGGGCCGCCGCGTTTTTACGGCGGCCCGGTCTTAGCGCTGCACGGCTCCCCCGTGCAGCGGGGAGCGCGGACCCGGCTCTCACATGAGAGCCGGGGCCCTGCTCTAACAGCCCTGACCGGCAGGAGTGCCGATCCGGGCTGTTTAACTCTTTACATGCCGGGCGCAATGGCGCCCGCTGCATGTAAAGTGGTGACAGAGGGAGCGGACTCCCTCTGTCTCCCATCAGCACCCCGAAAATGCGATCGCGGGGTGCTGATGTGTTCGGAAGCTTACCTTCAGGGCCCCGAGCCTGTGTTCAGTTCTCTCCAGCAGGCTGTGCCTCTCTGGCGAAGCCTGCTGGTCAATGTTTGAAATGCATTGCTATTGAAATGTAATGCTTTATAAAGATAATGCATTACATTTTAAAAGCAATTAAAATACTGTTTATTATAGTCCCCTTGTGGGACTTTTAAGTAGTAAAAAAAATAGAAAAAAAATACACATTTATTAAATGAAAAAAATTCCATAAAATAAAGCAATATGCTTTTTTTTCCATTGAAAATACGCTTTTCAATGAAAAAAATTGCAAAAAGAAAATATCCCCCATATGTTTGGTATTGCCGCGTCCGTAACTACCCGGACTACATAAATATTACATAAATTATCCCCTATGGTGAACGCCGTAAAAAAAAAAAAAAGACTGAATTTCTAATTTATTCTTAGTTTCCACCGAAAAAAAGCTTAATAACAAGCGATCAAAAAGCGCCATTTACTCCAAAATGATACCAATGAAAAATACAAGTTGTCCCTCAAAAATAAAGCCCTCACACAACTCAATAGAAAAAGAAAAAAAAAAGTTATGGGTCTTGTGAAGTGGCAATGCAAAATCATTTTTTGGGTTAATAAAAGGGGTTTTATTGGAAAAAAAAGTAGTAAAATGTAAAAAAAAATTATAAGTATTTAGTATCACTGTAATCGTACTGACCCAGAGAATAAAGATATTATGTTATTTGTACCGAAAAATGAACGCCGTAAAATTTATAATGTAAAAACGCAGTGGCAGTGTTGCTATTTTTCCCCATCTCCCTCCCAGAAAGAGTTAATAAAAGGTAATCAGAAAGTTATGTGTACCCCAATATGGTGCCATTAAAAACTACAACTTGTCCCGTAAAAAAACAAGCCTATTAAAAAAACAAGCCAACATAAATAGGGATGAGCGAACTCGAACTGTATAGTTCGGGTTCGTACCGAATTTTGGGGTGTCCGTGACACGGACCCGAACCCGGACATTTTCGTAAAAGTCCGGGTTCGGGTTCGGTGTTCGTCGCTTTCTTCGCGCTTTTGTGACGCTTTCTTGGCGCTTTTTGAAAGGCTGCAAAGCAGCCAATCAACAAGCGTCATACTACTTGCCCCAAGAGGCCATCACAGCCATGCCTACTATTGGCATGGCTGTGATTGGCCAGAGCACCATGTGACCCAGCCTCTATTTAAGCTGGAGTCACATAGCGCCGCCCGTCACTCTGCTCTGATTAGCGTAGGGAGAGGTTGCGGCTGCGACAGTAGGGCGAGATTAGGCAGATTAACTCCTCCAAAGGACTTGATTAACTGATCGATCTGCAGCTGTGGATCATTGAGCTGCTGATCCTCAATTGCTCACTGTTTTTAGGCTGCCCAGACCGTTTGTCAGTCACATTTTTCTGGGGTGATCGGCGGCCATTTTGTGTCTTGTGGTGCGCCAGCACAAGCTGCGACCAAGTGCATTTAACCCTCAATGGTGTGGTTGTTTTTTGGCTAAAGCCTACATCAGGGTGAAGCTGTCACACCAAGTGCATTTAACCCTCAGTAGTGTGGTTGGTCAAGCTATCACACCAAGTGCATTTAACCAGCAATAGTCTGTTCATTTTTTGGCCATATACTAAATCAGGGGCAAGCTGCGCCCGTCACCAAGTGCATTTAACCCTCAGTAGTGTGGTTGGTCAAGCTGTGACACCAAGTGCATTTAACCAGCAATAGTCTGTTCATTTTTTGGCCATATACTACATCAGGGGCAAGCTGCGCCCATCACCAAGTGCATTTAACCAGCAATAGTGTGGTTATTTTTTGGCCATATCCCAGTCTAATTCTGTCACTAAATCCATACCGGTCACCCAGCGCCTAAATACTAGGCCTCAAATTTATATCCCGCTAAATCTCTCGTTACCGCTGTCCTGTTGTGGCTGGGAATGTTATTTAGTGTCCGTCAAAGCACATTTTTTGTTCTGGGTTGAAATACAATTCCCAATTTAGCAATTTAAAAATTTAGTGGTTTCTGCTGTATCAGAGCTATTTGAAATCTATCCCTAAAAGGGTATATAATATTCAAGGTGCACATAGGGTCATTCAGAATAACTTCACACACCCGCTACTGTGCATTTCCAAGTCTAATTCTGTCACTAAACCCATACCTGTCACCCAGCGCCTAAATACTAGGCCTCAAATTCATATCCAGCTAAATCTGTCGTTAGTGCTGTAGCTGGGCGAGTTATTTAGTGTCCGTTCAAGCACATTTCTTGTTCTGGGTTGAAATACAATTCCCAATTTAGCAATTTCATAATTTAGTGGTTTCTGCTATATCAGAGCTATTTGAAATCTATCCCTAAAAGGGTATATAATATTCAAGGTGCACATTGGGTCATTCAGAATAACTTCACACACACCCGCTACTGTGTATTTCCAAGTCTAATTCTGTCACTAAACCCATACCTGTCACCCAGCGCCTAAATACTAGGCCTCAAATTCATATCCAGCTAAATCTGTCCTTAGTGCTGTAGCTGGGCGAGTTATTTAGTGTCCGTTCAAGCACATTTCTTGTTCTGGGTTGAAATACAATTCCCAATTTAGCAATTTCATAATTTAGTGGTTTCTGCTATATCAGAGCTATTTGAAATCTATCCCTAAAAGGGTATATAATATTCAAGGTGCACATTGGGTCATTCAGAATAACTTCACACACACCCGCTACTGTGTATTTCCAAGTCTAATTCTGTCACTAAACCCATACCTGTCACCCAGCACCTAAATACTAGGCCTCAAATTTATATCCAGCTAAATCTGTCCTTAGTGCTGTAGCTGGGCGAGTTATTTAGTGTCCGTTCAAGCACATTTCTTGTTCTGGGTTGAAATACAATTCCCAATTTAGCAATTTCATAATTTAGTGGTTTCTGCTATATCAGAGCTATTTGAAATCTATCCCTAAAAGGGTAGATCATATTGAAGGTGCACATAGGGACATTCAGAATAACTTCACACACCCGCTACTGTGCATTTCCAAGTCTAATTCTGTCACTAAACCCATACCTGTCACCCAGCGCCTAAATACTAGGCCTCAAATTTATATCCAGCTAAATCTGTCCTTAGTGCTGTAGCTGGGCGAGTTATTTAGTGTCCGTTCAAGCACATTTCTTGTTCTGGGTTGAAATACAATTACCAATTTAGCAATTTCATAATTTAGTGGTTTCTGCTATATCAGAGCTATTTGAAATCTATCCCTAAAAGGGTATATAATATTCAAGGTGCACATTGGGTCATTCAGAATAACTTCACACACACCCGCTACTGTGTATTTCCAAGTCTAATTCTGTCACTAAACCCATACCTGTCACCCAGCGCCTAAATACTAGGCCTCAAATTTATATCCAGCTAAATCTGTCCTTAGTGCTGTAGCTGGGCGAGTTATTTAGTGTCCGTTCAAGCACATTTCTTGTTCTGGGTTGAAATACAATTCCCAATTTAGCAATTTCATAATTTAGTGGTTTCTGCTATATCAGAGCTATTTGAAATCTATCCCTAAAAGGGTATATAATATTCAAGGTGCACATTGGGTCATTCAGAATAACTTCACACACACCCGCTACTGTGTATTTCCAAGTCTAATTCTGTCACTAAACCCATACCTGTCACCCAGCGCCTAAATACTAGGCCTCAAATTTATATCCTGCTAAATCTCTCGTTAACGCTGTCCTGTTGTGGCTGGGAAAGTTATTTAGTGTCCGTCAAAGCACATTTTTTGTTCTGGGTTGAAATACAATTCCCAATTTAGCAATTTCATAATTTAGTGGTTTCTGCTATATCAGAGCTATTTGAAATCTATCCCTAAAAGGGTATATAATATTCAAGGTGCACATTGGGTCATTCAGAATAACTTCACACACACCCGCTACTGTGTATTTCTAAGTCTAATTCTGTCACTAAACCCATACCTGTCACCCAGCGCCTAAATACTAGGCCTCAAATTCATATCCAGCTAAATCTGTCCTTAGTGCTGTAGCTGGGCGAGTTATTTAGTGTCCGTTCAAGCACATTTCTTGTTCTGGGTTGAAATACAATTCCCAATTTAGCAATTTCATAATTTAGTGGTTTCTGCTATATCAGAGCTATTTGAAATCTATCCCTAAAAGGGTATATAATATTCAAGGTGCACATTGGGTCATTCAGAATAACTTCACACACACCCGCTACTGTGTATTTCCAAGTCTAATTCTGTCACTAAACCCATACCTGTCACCCAGCGCCTAAATACTAGGCCTCAAATTTATATCCAGCTAAATCTGTCCTTAGTGCTGTAGCTGGGCGAGTTATTTAGTGTCCGTTCAAGCACATTTCTTGTTCTGGGTTGAAATACAATTCCCAATTTAGCAATTTCATAATTTAGTGGTTTCTGCTATATCAGAGCTATTTGAAATCTATCCCTAAAAGGGTATATAATATTCAAGGTGCACATTGGGTCATTCAGAATAACTTCACACACACCCGCTACTGTGTATTTCTAAGTCTAATTCTGTCACTAAACCCATACCTGTCACCCAGCGCCTAAATACTAGGCCTCAAATTTATATCCTGCTAAATCTCTCGTTAACGCTGTCCTGTTGTGGCTGGGAAAGTTATTTAGTGTCCGTCAAAGCACATTTTTTGTTCTGGGTTGAAATACAATTCCCAATTTAGCAATTTCATAATTTAGTGGTTTCTGCTATATCAGAGCTATTTGAAATCTATCCCTAAAAGGGTATATAATATTCAAGGTGCACATTGGGTCATTCAGAATAACTTCACACACACCCGCTACTGTGTATTTCTAAGTCTAATTCTGTCACTAAACCCATACCTGTCACCCAGCGCCTAAATACTAGGCCTCAAATTCATATCCAGCTAAATCTGTCCTTAGTGCTGTAGCTGGGCGAGTTATTTAGTGTCCGTTCAAGCACATTTCTTGTTCTGGGTTGAAATACAATTCCCAATTTAGCAATTTCATAATTTAGTGGTTTCTGCTATATCAGAGCTATTTGAAATCTATCCCTAAAAGGGTATATAATATTCAAGGTGCACATTGGGTCATTCAGAATAACTTCACACACACCCGCTACTGTGTATTTCCAAGTCTAATTCTGTCACTAAACCCATACCTGTCACCCAGCGCCTAAATACTAGGCCTCAAATTTATATCCTGCTAAATCTCTCGTTAACGCTGTCCTGTTGTGGCTGGGAAAGTTATTTAGTGTCCGTCAAAGCACATTTTTTGTTCTGGGTTGAAATACAATTCCCAATTTAGCAATTTCATAATTTAGTGGTTTCTGCTATATCAGAGCTATTTGAAATCTATCCCTAAAAGGGTATATAATATTCAAGGTGCACATTGGGTCATTCAGAATAACTTCACACACACCCGCTACTGTGTATTTCTAAGTCTAATTCTGTCACTAAACCCATACCTGTCACCCAGCGCCTAAATACTAGGCCTCAAATTCATATCCAGCTAAATCTGTCCTTAGTGCTGTAGCTGGGCGAGTTATTTAGTGTCCGTTCAAGCACATTTCTTGTTCTGGGTTGAAATACAATTCCCAATTTAGCAATTTCATAATTTAGTGGTTTCTGCTATATCAGAGCTATTTGAAATCTATCCCTAAAAGGGTATATAATATTCAAGGTGCACATTGGGTCATTCAGAATAACTTCACACACACCCGCTACTGTGTATTTCCAAGTCTAATTCTGTCACTAAACCCATACCTGTCACCCAGCGCCTAAATACTAGGCCTCAAATTTATATCCCGCTGAATTTGAATACAATACATTGGGCCAAATAATATATTTGTTGTTGTGGTGAACCATAACAATGAGAAAAACATCTAGTAAGGGACGCGGACGTGGACATGGTCGTGGTGGTGTTAGTGGACCCTCTGGTGCTGGGAGAGGACGTGGCCGTTCTGCCACATCCACACGTCCTAGTGTACCAACTACCTCAGGTCCCAGTAGCCGCCAGAATTTACAGCGATATATGGTGGGGCCCAATGCCGTTCTAAGGATGGTAAGGCCTGAGCAGGTACAGGCATTAGTCAATTGGGTGGCCGACAGTGGATCCAGCACGTTCACATTATCTCCCACCCAGTCTTCTGCAGAAAGCGCACAGATGGCGCCTGAAAACCAACCCCATCAGTCTGTCACATCACCCCCATGCATACCAGGGAAACTGTCTCAGCCTCAAGTTATGCAGCAGTCTCTTATGCTGTTTGAAGACTCCGCTGGCAGGGTTTCCCAAGGGCATCCACCTAGCCCTTCCCCAGCGGTGAAAGACATAGAATGCACTGACGCACAACCACTTATGTTTCCTGATGATGAGGACATGGGAATACCACCTCAGCATGTCTCTGATGATGACGAAACACAGGTGCCAACTGCTGCGTCTTTCTGCAGTGTGCAGACTGAACAGGAGGTCAGGGATCAAGACTGGGTGGAAGACGATGCAGGGGACGATGAGGTCCTAGACCCCACATGGAATGAAGGTCGTGCCACTGACTTTCACAGTTCGGAGGAAGAGGCAGTGGTGAGACCGAGCCAACAGCGTAGCAAAAGAGGGAGCAGTGGGCAAAAGCAGAACACCCGCCGCCAAGAGACTCCGCCTGCTACTGACCGCCGCCATCTGGGACCGAGCACCCCAAAGGCAGCTTCAAGGAGTTCCCTGGCATGGCACTTCTTCAAACAATGTGCTGACGACAAGACCCGAGTGGTTTGCACGCTGTGCCATCAGAGCCTGAAGCGAGGCATTAACGTTCTGAACCTGAGCACAACCTGCATGACCAGGCACCTGCATGCAAAGCATGAACTGCAGTGGAGTAAACACCTTAAAACCAAGGAAGTCACTCAGGCTCCCCCTGCTACCTCTTCTGCTGCTGCCGCCTCGGCCTATTCTGCTGCTGCCGCCTCGGCCTCTTCCTCCGCCTCTGGAGGATCGTTGGCACCTGCCGCCCAGCAAACAGGGGATGTACCACCAACACCACCACCACCACCACCTCCGTCACCAAGCGTCTCAACCATGTCACACGCCAGCGTTCAGCTCTCCATCTCACAAACATTTGATAGAAAGCGTAAATTCCCACCTAGCCACCCTCGATCCCTGGCCCTGAATGCCAGCATTTCTAAACTACTGGCCTATGAAATGCTGTCATTTAGGCTGGTGGACACAGACAGCTTCAAACAGCTCATGTCGCTTGCTGTCCCACAGTATGTTGTTCCCAGCCGGCACTACTTCTCCAAGAGAGCCGTGCCTTCCCTGCACAACCAAGTATCCCATAAAATCAAGTGTGCACTGCGCAACGCCATCTGTAGCAAGGTCCACCTAACCACAGATACGTGGACCAGTAAGCACGGCCAGGGACGCTATATCTCCCTAACTGCACACTGGGTAAATGTAGTGGCAGCTGGGCCCCAGGCGGAGAGCTGTTTGGCGCACGTCCTTCCGCCGCCAAGGATCGCAGGGCAACATTCTTTGCCTCCTGTTGCCACCTCCTCCTTCTCGGCTTCCTCCTCCTCTTCTTCCACCTGCTCATCCAGTCAGCCACACACCTTCACCACCAACTTCAGCACAGCCCGGGGTAAACGTCAGCAGGCCATTCTGAAACTCATATGTTTGGGGGACAGGCCCCACACCGCACAGGAGTTGTGGCGGGGTATTGAACAACAGACCGACGAGTGGTTGCTGCCGGTGAGCCTCAAGCCCGGCCTGGTGGTGTGTGATAATGGGCGAAATCTCGTTGCAGCTCTGGGACTAGCCAATTTGACGCACATCCCTTGCTTGGCGCATGTGCTGAATTTGGTGGTGCAGAAGTTCATTCACAACTACCCCGACATGTCAGAGCTGCTGCATAAAGTGCGGGCCGTCTGTTCGCACTTCCGGCGTTCACATCCTGCTGCTGCTCGCCTGTCTGCGCTACAGCGTAACTTCGGCCTTCCCGCTCACCGCCTCATATGCGACGTGCCCACCAGGTGGAACTCCACCTTGCACATGCTGGACAGACTGTGCGAGCAGCAGCAGGCCATAGTGGAGTTTCAGCTGCAGCACGCACGGGTCAGTCGCACTACAGAACAGCACCACTTCACCACCAATGACTGGGCCTCCATGCGAGACCTGTGTGCCCTGTTGCGCTGTTTCGAGTACTCCACCAACATGGCCAGTGGCGATGACACCGTTATCAGCGTTACAATACCACTTCTATGTCTCCTTGAGAAAACACTTAGGGCGATGATGGAAGAGGAGGTGGCCCAGGAGGAGGAGGAGGAGGAGGAAGAGGGGTCATTTTTAGCACTTTCAGGCCAGTCTCTTCGAAGTGACTCAGAGGGAGGTTTTTGGCAACAGCAGAGGCCAGGTACAAATGTGGCCAGCCAGGGCCCACTACTGGAGGACGAGGAGGACGAGGATGAGGAGGAGGTGGAGGAGGATGAGGATGAAGCATGGTCACAGCGGGGTGGCACCCAACGCAGCTCGGGTCCATCACTGGTGCGTGGCTGGGGGGAAAGGCAGGACGATGACGATACGCCTCCCACAGAGGACAGCTTGTCCTTACCCCTGGGCAGCCTGGCACACATGAGCGACTACATGCTGCAGTGCCTGCGCAACGACAGCAGAGTTGCCCACATTTTAACCTGTGCGGACTACTGGGTTGCCACCCTGCTGGATCCACGCTACAAAGACAATGTGCCCACCTTACTTCCTGCACTGGAGCGTGATAGGAAGATGCGCGAGTACAAGCGCACGTTGGTAGACGCGCTACTGAGAGCATTCCCAAATGTCACAGGGGAACAAGTGGAAGCCCAAGGCCAAGGCAGAGGAGGAGCAAGAGGTCGCCAAGGCAGCTGTGTCACGGCCAGCTCCTCTGAGGGCAGGGTTAGCATGGCAGAGATGTGGAAAACTTTTGTCAACACGCCACAGCTAACTGCACCACCACCTGATACGCAACGTGTTAGCAGGAGGCAACATTTCACTAACATGGTGGAACAGTACGTGTGCACACCCCTCCACGTACTGACTGATGGTTCGGCCCCATTCAACTTCTGGGTCTCTAAATTGTCCACGTGGCCAGAGCTAGCCTTTTATGCCTTGGAGGTGCTGGCCTGCCCGGCAGCCAGCGTTTTGTCTGAACGTGTATTCAGCACGGCAGGGGGCGTCATTACAGACAAACGCAGCCGCCTGTCTACAGCCAATGTGGACAAGCTGACGGCAGGGCACTTCCTCATTCAATCCTATTTTTATTTTCATTTTACCATTATATTGCGAGGCTACCCAAAGTTGAATGAACCTCTCCTCTGCCTGTGTGCTAGGCCTAAATATATGCCAATGGACTGTTGCAGTGGTGGCTGACATGAAGCCTGATTCTCTGCTATGACATGCAGACTAATTCTCTGCTGACATGAAGCCAGATTGTCTGTTACGGGACCTCTCTCCTCTGCCTGGGTGCTGGGCCTAAATTTATGACAATGGACTGTTGCAGTGGTGGCTGACGTGAAGCCTGATTCTCTGCTATGACATGCAGACTGATTCTCTGCTGACATGAAGCCAGATTGTCTGTTACGGGACCTCTCTGCTCTGCCTGTGTGCTAGGCCTAAATATATGCCAATGGACTGTTGCAGTGGTGGGTGACGTGAAGCCTCATTCTCTGCTATGACATGCAGACTGATTCTCTGCTGACATGAAGCCAGATCGTCTGTTACGGGACCTCTCTGCTCTGCCTGTGTGCTAGGCCTAAATATATGCCAATGGACTGTTGCAGTGGTGGGTGACGTGAAGCCTCATTTTCTGCTATGACATGCAGACTGATTCTCTGCTGTCATGAAGCCAGATTGTCTGTTACGGGACCTCTCTGCTCTGCCTGTGTGCTAGGCCTAAATATATGCCAATGGACTGTTGCAGTGGTGGGTGACGTGAAGCCTCATTCTCTGCTATGACATGCAGACTGATTCTCTGCTGACATGAAGCCAGATTGTCTGTTACGGGACCTCTCTCCTCTGCCTGTGTGCTAGGCCTAAATATATGCCAATGGACTGTTGCAGTGGTGGCTGACGTGAAGCCTCATTCTCTGCTATGACATGCAGACTGATTCTCTGCTGACATGAAGCCAGATCGTCTGTTACGGGACCTCTCTGCTCTGCCTGTGTGCTAGGCCTAAATATATGCTAATGGACTGTTGCAGTGGTGGGTGACGTGAAGCCTCATTCTCTGCTATGACATGCAGACTGATTCTCTGCTGACATGAAGCCAGATTGTCTGTTACGGGACCTCTCTCCTCTGCCTGTGTGCTAGGCCTAAATATATGCCAATGGACTGTTGCAGTGGTGGCTGACGTGAAGCCTCATTCTCTGCTATGACATGCAGACTGATTCTCTGCTGACATGAAGCCAGATCGTCTGTTACGGGACCTCTCTGCTCTGCCTGTGTGCTAGGCCTAAATATATGCCAATGGACTGTTGCAGTGGTGGGTGACGTGAAGCCTGATTCTCTGCTATGACATGCAGACTGATTCTCTGCTGACATGAAGCCAGATTGTCTGTTACGGGACCTCTCTCCTCTGCCTGTGTGCTAGGCCTAAATATATGCCAATGGACTGTTGCAGTGGTGGGTGACGTGAAGCCTCATTTTCTGCTATGACATGCAGACTGATTCTCTGCTGTCATGAAGCCAGATTGTCTGTTACGGGACCTCTCTGCTCTGCCTGTGTGCTAGGCCTAAATATATGCCAATGGACTGTTGCAGTGGTGGGTGACGTGAAGCCTCATTCTCTGCTATGACATGCAGACTGATTCTCTGCTGACATGAAGCCAGATTGTCTGTTACGGGACCTCTCTCCTCTGCCTGTGTGCTAGGCCTAAATATATGCCAATGGACTGTTGCAGTGGTGGCTGACGTGAAGCCTCATTCTCTGCTATGACATGCAGACTGATTCTCTGCTGACATGAAGCCAGATCGTCTGTTACGGGACCTCTCTGCTCTGCCTGTGTGCTAGGCCTAAATATATGCTAATGGACTGTTGCAGTGGTGGGTGACGTGAAGCCTCATTCTCTGCTATGACATGCAGACTGATTCTCTGCTGACATGAAGCCAGATTGTCTGTTACGGGACCTCTCTCCTCTGCCTGTGTGCTAGGCCTAAATATATGCCAATGGACTGTTGCAGTGGTGGCTGACGTGAAGCCTCATTCTCTGCTATGACATGCAGACTGATTCTCTGCTGACATGAAGCCAGATCGTCTGTTACGGGACCTCTCTGCTCTGCCTGTGTGCTAGGCCTAAATATATGCCAATGGACTGTTGCAGTGGTGGGTGACGTGAAGCCTGATTCTCTGCTATGACATGCAGACTGATTCTCTGCTGACATGAAGCCAGATTGTCTGTTACGGGACCTCTCTCCTCTGCCTGGGTGCTGGGCCTAAATTTATGACAATGGACTGTTGCAGTGGTGGCTGACGTGAAGCCTGATTCTCTGCTATGACATGCAGACTGATTCTCTGCTGACATGAAGCCAGATTGTCTGTTACGGGACCTCTCTCCTCTGCCTGTGTGCTAGGCCTAAATATATGCCAATGGACTGTTGCAGTGGTGGCTGACGTGAAGCCTCATTCTCTGCTATGACATGCAGACTAATTCTCTGCTGACATGAAGCCAGATTGTCTGTTACGGGACCTCTCTCCTCTGCCTGGGTGCTGGGCCTAAATTTATGACAATGGACTGTTGCAGTGGTGGCTGACGTGAAGCCTGATTCTCTGCTATGACATGCAGACTGATTCTCTGCTGACATGAAGCCAGATTCTCTGTTACGGGACCTCCCTCCTCTGCCTGGGTGCTGGGCCTAAATATATGCCAATGGACTGTTGCAGTGGTGGCTGACGTGAAGCCTCATTCTCTGCTATGACATGCAGACTAATTCTCTGCTGACATGAAGACAGATTCTCTGTTACGGGACCTCTCTTCTCTGCCTGGGTGCCGGGGCCTAAATATCTGAGAATGGACTGTTCCAGTGGTGGGTGACGGGAAGCCAGATTCTCTGCTATGGAACCTCTCTCCAATTGATTTTGGTTAATTTTTATTTATTTAATTTTTATTTTAATTCATTTCCCTATCCACATTTGTTTGCAGGGGATTTACCTACATGTTGCTGCCTTTTGCAGCCCTCTAGCTCTTTCCTGGGCTGTTTTACAGCCTTTTTAGTGCCGAAAAGTTCGGGTCCCCATTGACTTCAATGGGGTTCGGGTTCGGGACGAAGTTCGGATCGGGTTCGGATCCCGAACCCGAACATTTCCGGGATGTTCGGCCGAACTTCTCGAACCCGAACATCCAGGTGTTCGCTCAACTCTACTCATAAAGCTATATAGACAAAAAAATTAAAAAGTTATAGCTCATGAAAAAAGGAAGAAAAACGCTTGGTCATAAAGGCCCAAACAGGCTTGGTCACTAAGGGGTTAACAGTGACTTCACAGTACCCCACTGCCCCTTTAATAGTGGCCTCCACAGTCCCCTCCTCCCTTAACAGTGACCTCCACACCGGCTTGCCCCCTTAACAGTGACCTCCACAGCAGCCGCCCCTTTATTAATGACCTCTACAGTTCCCCGTCTTGTTAACATTGATTTCCACAATAACCCCCCCCCATAACAGTGACCTCTAAAAACCCTGACCCTTAACACTGACCTCCATAGTGGACCGTCCCCTTAACTGTGACCTCCACCATTCCCTGCCCCCTTAACAGAGACCTCCACAGCGCCTGCCCCTTTAATAGTGACCTCCTTAGCATCCCGCCCCCTTAACAGTGACCTCCACAGCGGCCACCCCTTTATTAGTGACCTCCACAGTAGCTCATCTCCTTAACAGTGATTTCCACAACACCCCGCCCACTTAACAGTGGCCTCTACAGCAATCTGCCCCTTAACACTGACCTCCATAGTGGACCGCCCCTTAACTGTGACCTCCACAGCAGCCTGCCCCCAGGGTGGCCAGAGGTCTAGTTTTAGGCCGAACAGTCCGGCTTTCCGACTCCCTGTCCTCCGTCTGGAGCAGGGCCTGGACATACACAGGGATGTCCTTTTGAACAGCTCACTCTCATACAGCAGCACTGTGCTGTCTGAGCGTGAGCTGCAGGGAGAAAGTCACCCTCCCTCGATCCCCTGCAGCTGACAGAAGTTGATTTTTACCTTCATCTTTTCAATACCTGACGGCTGTGGAGTGGGAGGGGGCGTGGCCTAACCAGGTCGGGACATAGCTTATTGGGACCTGGGGGTGGGGTTATTAAGTCCGTCTTTTGAGGGTGGCCTGAATAGCCACCCTACCTGCCCCCTGAACTGTCACCTCCACAGCACTCCACTCCCTTAACAGTGTCATCCAAAGCGCCCTGCCTCTTTAAAGGTGAACTACAGCAGTGGAGAAAAATGGCTGGAAAAACTCTGTGTATGTGGAGACTAAGGACCTGCAAGCTTCTATTGGCTGATAAGGGACATGTGACCCTGTGTATGGCAGTTGGGATATGAAGAGAAAGACCTGCAGGCTTCTATTGGCTAATGTAGGTCATGTGATGTGCCATATTTGCATTTTTTAGGAATATCTCAGTAACGGTATGTGCTAGAGAGCTAAGACCCAGTCTAAAACTTTCCCGGACACCTGATGTACCTGTGTGCCAAATTTCGTGATTGTGAATGCGATGGTGCAGCTTCCTTTAGTGGACACACATACACTCAACTTTATATAATATATATATATATATACACAATATAAATACAAAATGTACAAGGGTACTTTCACACTAGCGTTAAAGTTTTACGGTATTGAGTTCTGTCATAGGGGCTCAATACCGGAAAAAAAAGCTTCAGTTTCGTCCCCATTCATTGTCAATGGGGACAAAACTGAACTGAACAGAGTGGAGCGCTCCAAAATACATTCCGTTCCGTTTAGTTTCATTCTCAGACCGGAGAGCAAACCAGAACATGTTGTATTTTGCTTACCGTCCTGGGAAAAAAGGAAAAACGGATCCGGCATTACCCCCTAATGCAAGTCAATGGGGACTGATCCGTTTTCTCTGCCACAATCTGCCACAATAGAAAACGTATCCGTCCTCTATTGACTTTCAATGGAGTTCAAAACGGATCCGTTTTGGCAATGTTAAAAAAATGTTAAAGATAATACATAACGATGTAGATGGTTGTATTATCAGTAACTGAAGCGTTTTTGCTGAGCCCTGCCGGATCCAGCAAAAACGCTAGTGTGAAAGTCGCCTAATATAATGTAAAAATGTAATAGTGAGGTGCTGGCTATTTAGAACATGTAAATATTGGATTATGTTATCCCAGAGGGACAATATTGAAAGGCTACATCCACCTTCACAATAATTTCTTTAACCGTCTCTGAAATAAAGCAATTTCTCAAACAGCTTTGATCATAAATGTCTTAGGAAGAGATCACATCTCCGTTTCATTTTCCGTTTTTCTGATCCATTAGAAGAAGATAAAAAAAAACAGGATCCTGAAAAAAAATTGATACTGTTGCTTCAGTATTTTTTTTTTTATAGGATCCTGGTTTATTTATTTTTTGTTCTTCTGACAGATCAGAAGAACGGAAAATGAAACGGTGGTGTGAACTACCTCTTACTGTTTTGTGAATTGTCAGTTCCCTGACATGTTTGTCTCCATGGTTACAGACTACAAACAAATCTTGTGTAGTCTGATCCTGCAGTCACATTCCCATCCAATCTTGGTAACAGGTACAGATGTAGCAGGGTTAGCACACAAACTCTTAAAGGGGTTATCCCATCTTAGACAATGGGAGCATATCGCTAGGATATGCCCCCATTGTCTGATAGGTGGGGGTCCCACCTCTGGGACCCGCACCTACAAGCAGAACGGAGCGGAGAATCTTGAGGAGGGCGCACTGCGCATGCGCAGCCACCCTCCATTCATTGCTATGGAGCCGCCGAAAATAGCCGAGCGCTCTGATATTTCCGTCGGCCCCATAGAAATGAATGGGAGCGGTGGCCGCGCATGCGTGGTGCGCTCCCAATCACTTCAATGGGAGAGGCGGGGAGCTGCGCCTGGTGGTGGACGCACCCCGGGAAACCCGGGGTACTCCAGCCACAACTCTCTCTGGCTCCGTTCTCCTTGAAGGTGCGGGTCCCAGCGGTGGGACCCGCGCCTATCAGACAATAGGGGCATATCCTAACGATATGCCCCCTTTGTCTTAGATGGGATAACCCCTTTAACTCAAATTTCTTAACTCATTGCGTTATCTTGAAACAAAAGCCATTTAAAAGCAATTGAAGGTGTTTGCTTAACGCATTTAGTTTAGATAACACTCCTCATAAAGCATGTGTATTAGGGCTCTTTCACACTTGCGTTCTTGTCTTCCGGCATAGAGTTCCGTCGTCGGGGCTCTATGCCGGAAGAATCCTGATCAGGATTATCCTAATGCATTCTGAATGGAGAGAAATCCGTTCAGGATGCATCAGGATGTCTTCAGTTCCGGAACGGAAAGTTTTTTGGCCGGAAAAAATACCGCAGCATGCTGCGCTTTTTGCTCCGGCCAAAAATCCTGAAGACTTGCTGCAAGGCCGGATCCGGAATTAATGCCTATTGAAAGGCATTGATCCGGATCCGGCCTTAAGCTAAACGTCATTTCGGCGCATTGCCGGATCCGACGTTTAGCTTTTTCTGAATGGTTACCATGGCTGCCGGGACGCTAAAGTCCTGGCAGCCATGGTAAAGTGTAGTGGGGAGCGGGGGAGCAGCATACTTACCGTCCGTGCGGCTCCCGGGGCGCTCCAGAGTGACGTCAGGGCGCCCCACGCGCATGGATGACGTGATCACATGGCACGTCATCCATGCGCATAGGGCGCTCTGACGTCACGCTGGAGCGCCCCGGGAGCCGCACGGACGGTAAGTATGCTGCTCCCCTGCTCCCCACTATGGCAACTAGGACTTTAATAGCGTCCTGGCTGCCATAGTAACACTGAACGCATTTTGAAGACGGATCCGTCTTCAAATGCTTTCAGTACACTTGCGTTTTTCCGGATCCGGCGTGTAATTCCGGCAAGTGGAGTACACGCCGGATCCGGACAACGCAAGTGTGAAAGAGGCCTTAACGTAGTAAAAAGAAGGAAACAGATCTAAAGGGAGTTTGAATGTAGGATCAGACTACACAAAGTTTGTTTGCTGTCTGTTACCATGGAGACACATCACCTTACTAGGAGCTGTAAACCTAAAAAAAAAAAGTGTAATCATGGCTGTTTGCAAAGTTAGGCTGGGTTCACATCACGTTTTTCTAATCTGTTTAAGGCCTCATGGACACGACCGTTCCGTTTTTTGTGGTCTGCAAACCGCGGATCCACAAAAAACGGAAGCTGCTCGTGTGCCTTGTTCGCAAAACGGACAAGAATAAGAAATGCTATATTTTTTTTGTGGGGCCACGGAACGGGGCAAAGGATGCGGACAGCACATCTTTTGCGGCCCCATTAAAGTGAATGGGTCCTCCTCACCCGAGCCGCATGAGGCCTAATGCATACAAAAAAACATATACGTTAGACAGATGCCGCAGACTGATGCCATACAGTTGCAGCCGTTCTATACACAGTTCCATCTTTAAAAAAACGTATACTGTACATTTTTTTACCGGACTGTGCAGGATACCAGAACGTAGTGTACTGCTTTTTCTTATCCTTTTTTTTCTAACGTATACATCAAACGGAGGCATAAAAAGTTATTTTCAGATAAATTGGAGCCATAGAAAAACAGGGGTTTGAAAGTGGACATTGCCTTTAAAGCAGTTTAACTCCATAATTACAGTATTCCATGTTGGGATATTATGGGTGGTCGATTGACAGTCGATTCGCATAAAACTTTGTTCCATTACGGTATGGAGCAGGAGCTCCGTACAGTATTAGAATGTATTGGCTCAGATGAGCCGAAGTTATTACTTCGTGAAGTCTCGCCGGACTTCGCATAATAACTTCATATATAAATTTCTACTTCCCGAACTCGGGTTAGTTTCCAAGGTACCACTTGGAACCGAACCCGAGTTCTGGAAATGTTTTTTTACAGTATAAATCGCAAAGTAATAACTTCGGCTCATCTGAACCAATACATTCTAATACTGAACGGAGCGCTCACTCCGTACAGTATTCAAAGTTTCATCCGAAGTCGATTCGCTCATCCTTAGTACTGCCCTATAATCTTTCGGGTTTCTTGTTTTCTTCTAGTGATAACATCGCAGTTCTCCAATAAATCGATTGAAGTTAGGTCTCCCAACAGAAAAGCTTCCTCAAACAGCTTGTCAGTCAAAGGTTCATTGCCTTCAAGGTAAGGAAATCAAAGAAGTAGTGAAGTCCCACCGATCTGATGGAAATATTCCTCAATTCTCAATCTAAGTCCTCTCATCATCGCGGACATTTTAAACCTAGTATTACATGGGGACAATTCAGAGGAATGGCCAACTTTATAATACAATGATACTTCAAGTCCTCCACAATGGGAGCTTCTCTTACAGAAGCTCATATGAGGGTATCCTGAGTGGAAGACCCCTCTCTATGGTGTCCATATGTCCTAATAGGTCATATGAACTTTGGTTGTCTTCATGAGACAACCCATTTACAAAATTGTCCTGTAGGAGCACTATTATTAGGGCTTCCTAGATGCTGAACTTCACTATCACCACCAGAGGATCCAGATTTCTATAAGGCCTCTTGCACACCACCGTATGTATTTTGAGGTCGGCAAAAAATTCTGATGATGTCCTTGTGCATTCCGTATTTTGCAGAACGGAACAGCTTGCCCCTAATAGAACTGTACTATCCTTGTCCGTTATGCGGACAATAATAGGACAAGTTCTATCTTTCAGGCATCATGCACACGGCCGTTGTAGTGGTCCACATCCGAGCCACAGTTTTGGCTGCTCGGATGCGGACCCATTCACTTCAATAGGGCCGAAAAAGATGCGGACAGCCCACGAAGCTGTCCGCATCCGTTGCTTCGTTCCGTGGTCCGCAAAGAAAAATATTACCTGTCCTGTTCTTGTCTGTGTTTTGCAAACGAGAATAGGCAGTTATATGTAAAGGCTGTCTGTGCCGTTCCGCAAATTGCGGAATGCACACGGACGCCATCCCTGTTTTGCGGATCTGCGATTTGCGGACCGCAAAACACACAACGGTCGTGTGCATGAGGCCTTAGCAGAACGGATATACAGAAACGGAATACACACAGAGTACCTTCCGTTTTTTTTTTGCGGACCTATTGAAATTAATAGTTTGGCAAAGGATGCATTCTCCATGTTGGCCCAACAATCCTTAACCTACTAAAATCACTGTTGTCCTGTCCATTGCTAAGGTGTGCAATAATAATTACAAAAAGTTTTTCTTACACGTCACCAGAGACCCCCAAAGTATCGAAACAGGGACATATTTAAAGGCATGACCTACTTATTTGTGTATATAAGGCCTACAGAAAGCCACCCATATCATCTCGGTGAATGTTGTCCTTGGCCCAAAGTCAGCTTTCGTCTAACAGAAACCACTCAGTAGCCTAAACAGTTCAGTAATGAGATGACAAATGAGCATAAGCTTTAATCTCATGTATTATGTGGGAGAAAAATACAATTATTCGGATCAGGAATTGTCCACTTTGTACTATAACGTAATGTTGCTCCCTTATGACTCTTGTGACTTGAGTCAATCGGAGATGGCCTGAAAGTTGAATAATCCTCGTTCCTTCTTTTTTACACCTTTAGAAAGTGATTGCATTTTAAGTAGTTCTAATTTCTCGGAGCGGACACACATGTTCCTTGCTGGGCACGGCTCATATTTCACAAAATGTTGCAGGGGCTCCTCTTAACTAATGTATGTTATTATTTTGCCTCCATTTAATCTCTCATTTGGACTACTTTCCGCCTCTCAAAGCAAAATAAAATTACTGCCTTGCAAAGAACAAAGGCCGCAGTCAGTTACGCTGGCTCCCTGCCCGATGGTCGCTGCCATTTATTAGCACTCCTGAGACTGAAGACCTTTAGTCTGTGCTGTTGTTGTAGGGAAGGGAGTTTTTTTTTTCTTACGCTCAGGAAATGAGCTAACTCTGTAGTGGCTTTTACTTATTTCTCAAGGGCAAGCGTTGCTGCCTGCTGCACTCTATAGATCTGGTGTTCAGTGCCTTCTATTCCTCTTATGTGACATGAAAGGAAACCTGAAAAACGCAGCTTCAGAAGATTTATTCTCAATGGGGTGAAAGCTACAATGAGTGATACAAACGTATCATATGGATATTCAGAGAGGTAGCAAAGTTGAGTGACTGCTATACAGTTGCAAGAAAAAGTATGTGAACCCTTTGGAATGATATGGATTTCTGCACAAATTGGTCATAAAATGTGATCTGATCTTCATCTAAGTCACAACAATAGACAATCACAGTCTGCTTAAACTAATAACACACAAATAATTACATGTTAAAATGTTTCAATTTGAACACTCCATGTAAACATTCACAGTGCAGGTGGAAAACGTATGTGAACCCTTGGATTTAATAACTGGTTGAACCTCTTTTGGCAGCAATAACTTCAACCAAACGTTTCCTGTGGTTGCAGATCAGACGTGCAGAACGGTCAGGAGTAATTCTTGACCATTCCTCTTTACAGAACTGTTTCAGTTCAGCAATATTCTTGGGATGTCTGGTGTGAATCGCTTTCTTGAGGTCATGCCACAGCATCTCAATCGGGTTGAGGTCAAGACTCTGACTGGGCCACTCCAGAAGGCGTATTTTCTTCTGTTTAAAGGGACACTGACAGGCAGAATAAGTATAATTATCTATATATATATGCATGCACAGGTCTTCTATTGTGTATTAAAAACATATAAGTCTAACCCCTGTCCACCTTATGAAGACTGTAAAATGATGTTTTATAACCTGATAGAATTGGTCGTCTTTCTGCCCAAGGGGCGGCGTTTCAGCTTTACATCTGCCCAGGCAGCCTCCCCCCAACCGCCGTTCTGAAGCGCCGCCCAGCTCATCAATATTCACTTCGCTGGGCGGCTTCTGCTGTCCCAGACGTTCCGAGATCCGTTTAAGCTTCAGCGCATGCGCCCGGCACCCTCACTGGCCGGGATCACATCATGCCTGCGTCCCCTCTGCTTCTTTGAGGCCGCTTCAGCCTCTGCGTTCTGCGCCTGCGCCGGACACTTTTCTGAGCAGTGCAGAAGCCGCCCAGCGAAGTGAATATTGATAAGCTGGGCGGCGCTTCAAATGGCGGTTGGGGGGAGGCTGCCTGGGCAGAAGTAAAGCTGAAACGCCATCCCTTGGGCAGAAAGATGAGCAATTCTATCAGGTTATAAAACATCATTTTACAGTCTTCATAAGGTGGACAGGGGTTAGACTTATATGTTTTTAATACACAATAGAAGACCTGTGCATACATATATACAGCTAATTATGCTTATTCGGCCTGTCAGTGTCCCTTTAAGCCATTCTGTTGTTGATTTACTTCTATGCTTTGCGTCGTTGTCCTGTTGCAACACCCATCTTCTGTTGAGCTTCAGCTGGTGGACAGATGGTCTTAAGTTCTCCTGAAAAATGTCTTGATAAACTTGGGAATTCATTTTCCTTCGATTATAGCAATCCGTCCAGGCCCTGGTGCAGCAAAGCAGCCCCAAACCATGATGCCCCCACCACCATACATCACAGTTGGGATGAGGTTTTGATGTTGGTGTGCTGTGCCTCTTTTTCTCCACACATAGTGTTGTGTGTTTCTTCAAAACAACTCAACTTTGGTTTCATCTGTCCACAGAATATTTTGCCAGTACTGCTGTGGAACATCCAGGTGCTCTTATGTAAACTGTAAACGTGCAGCAATGTTCTTTTTGGACAATAGTGGCTTCCTCTGTGGTATCCTCCCATGAAATACATTCTTGTTTAGTGTTTCATGTATCGTAGTGTCACAACCAGACAGCTGAGAAGCTCTGACAGAGGCCTTTCAGAACCTCCTCCTTGAGTTTCTGTGTTGTGGTATTCAGCTCCTCCTCTCGTTAGCCTCTCTCAGCTGTCATGTGTTGGACTAATTGCTTCCCTTTAAATTCTTCCCCAGAAGGCTTTTCTGGGCGGCTTATACTACTTCCTGGAGTGTGTGTGCACGCTGACTCTGTCCTCCTGTTTGCTTCAAAGCTAAGTGTTGTACCTTTATCTGTTATTTTCTGTTTGCTGGATCCCAGGTGACCCTGACTCCCTCCGTATCTTGTGTAGGGAGCCGGTGGTCGTGTCCCCTCACTATTGTAGGGTGCTCAGGGCTTTATAGTCAAGGTTCCTGGATATGCAAACCTCCACCATTCGGATCTTTGCATAGGCTGAGCAGCCAGGGAAAGTGCCAGGTCTTCTACAAGGGGTCTCCCTTGGTTCCTTAGTTTTGGGATCCAGCGAGTCGTGTATACATGTTGCTTTGCCTTGTTTCCTGTACACCGTCCGTGACACGTAGATTCGCTAACAGGGATGTTAGCATATGCCAGAGACTTTTGTAAGTCTTTAGCTTACACTCTAGGATTCTTCTTCCTCTTATTGAGCAGTCTGCGCTGTGCTCTTGCAGTCATCTTTACAGGACGGCTACTCCTGATAAACAGCAAGGCTTTTGAGGGTACTTTTATAACCCTTTCCAGCTTTATACAAGTTAAAAATTCTTAATCGTAGGTCTTCTGAGAGCTCTTTTGTGTGAGGCATCATTCACATCAGGCAATGCTTCTTGTGAAAAGCAAACCCAGAACTGGTGTGTGTTTTTTATTGGGCAGCTGTAACCAACACCTCCAATCTCATCTCATTGATTGGACTCCAGTTGGCTGACACCTCACTCCAAATAGCTCTTGGAGATGTCATTAGTGTCATGCCCTGCTCAGGTTATGTGCAGAGGTCTGCCAGGTTAGCAGCACGTGTGTAGTTTTATGTTTGTCTTGGGTTTGGAGTTGAGCTGTATCGCCTCCCTTCAGGTGCACTGGGCGGGGTCGTATGTGTTAAATTACGCCCCTTCCCAGTGTCCTGTGCGGGTTATAGCTTCTGTTTTGCTCTGATGAAAGGTGGATTTGCTGTTTCTGCTATGCTACAAGATAAGTTGGTTTTGGTTTCCTTTTTGTGTTCTGTCTAGGCTGTTAGAGAGACACCTGCCTCCTCCAGGACCTGAGGAGGCAGGCTGCCTCTTTCCCCCTTTCCACCATCTCAGGTATTTTAGGGAGTCTTCCGCCTTAGTTACGGGTACACGTTGATTCCCACCTTTAGGGTCTGAACGCGGGCACAGAAGTCCAGGAAGAGCTGGTAGGGAATTGTCAGGAGGTGACCTTTATCCCCAGCTTCTGGCCTAGTCACTTGTTTTGTGGTTTTCTGTGTGTTTATTGTATCTTGTATCCTACCCATGTGACATTATAACCCGCCAATACCTAGACTGCCATTTCTCAGCTGCTTTGAGATGGAGTCAATTAATGCGTTAGTTGATCGCATGCAGGGATTATCTCTAGAGGTTGCTGATCTGCGTAATTCTGTTGCACGCTGTCAGAATGCTCTGGCATTAGGTGCTATAGGAGTAAGTCAAATTTATGGGGAGCCTAAAGTCGCTCTCTCTGATTTTCAGGGGGTGTGGATGACTTTATCCGCTTTAGAGAGTCATGCAAGCTGTATTTTCAGATGCGGCCGTCTTCATCTTTTGATGAGAGTCAGAGAGTAGGGATAATCATTTCCCTGCTTAAAGGGGACTCGCAGTCCTGGGCCTTTTCTCTGCTGACCGGTTCCCTGGCCCTCCGGTCGGTGGATGAATTTTTTAAAGCCTTGGGATTCATTTATGAAGACCCAGATCGGGTCTCGATGGTTGAATCTAAGTTGCGTAATTTATTTCAATGAGAACGTACTGCAGAGGCGTACTGCGTTGAGTTTAAGAGATGGGCTACGGAGTCTGAGTGGAATGACCCCGCGTTACATAGTCAGTTTTGTCAGGGGTTGTCTGAGAAATTGAAAGATGCCCTCGCTCTTCATGAGTATCTGGATACGTTGGAGAATGCTATGTCTTTAGCAGTATGGTTAGATAGACGCATTAGAGAGAGGTGTAAGGTTGCTTCCGCACGAGGGATCCCTTCTGAGAGTGGTTTCGTCTCACCGGTTTCCCAGGGTAATATGACATGTAATTCTGGGGTAGGGGAGGAACCCATGCAGCTGGGTCAGGTGTCTTTCCGTTCTGGTAATAGGAACTTTAGGAGGTTGCACAAGCTATGTTATTACTGTAGAGAAGGTGGTCAATTTGTTTATTCTTGTCTTTTTGTTAAACCGCAAGTTGATAATAAAGAACCACAAAGAGGTTTACATAAAGAAAAAAAAAACATCCCTGACTCTTGGTAGTGTGAATGAGGTGTCGGAGCAAGCAGGTATGCAATCTCCCTGCTATACTCATTTTCTCCTTCCAGCTCATTGAAGTATTCATTGACTGTGGTGCTGGGGTAAACCTTATTGATTTTCTTTTTCTTCAAAATCTGGGCTTACGTACTTGCACTTTAGAAAGAGAGATTTCGGTGTTCGCAATTGATTCCTCCCCTCTTTCTCAAAGGAGTCTCACTCATATTGCTCATGGTATTCAGTTAAGAGTGGGTAATTCACATGTTGAGATCATTTCTTGTTTTGTCATGAAGGATTTGCCCGCTCCTATGGTCTTAGGGTTACCGTGGTTGATAAAACATAACCCTACTATAGATTGGCAGGCAAGGAAGATCATTAGTTGGAGTGAATTTTGTTCGGACAATTGTCTTAGTGCATCTATCTCAGGGTGTCACAACCAGACAGCTGAGAAGCTCTGACAGAAGTCTTTCAGAACCTCCTCCTTGAGTTTCTGTGTTGTGGTATTCAGTTCCTCCTCTCGTTAGCCTCTCTCAGCTGTCATGTGTTGGACTAATTGCTTCCCTTTAAATTCCTCCCCAGAATGCTTTTCTGGGCGGCTTATACTACAAACCGGATTCCAAAAAAGTTGGGACACTATACAAATCGTGAATAAAAACTGAATGCAATGATGTGGAGGTGCCAACTTCTAATATTTTATTCAGAATAGAACATAAATCACGGAACAAAAGTTTAAACTGCGAAAATGTACCATTTTAAGGGAAAAATATGTTGAATCAGAATTTCATGGTGTCAACAAATCCCCAAAAAGTTGGAACAAGGCCATTTTCACCACTGTGTGGCATCTCCCCTTCTTCTTACAACACTCAACAGACGTCTGGGGACCGAGGAGACCAGTTTCTCATGTTTAGAAATAGGAATGCTCTCCCATTCTTGTCTAATACAGGCCTCTAACTGTTCAATCGTCTTGGGCCTTCTTTGTTGCACCTTCCTCTTTATGATGCGCCAAATGTTCTCTATAGATGAAAGATCTGGACTGCAGACTGGCCATTTCAGTACCCGGATCCTTCTCCTACGCAGCCATGATGTTGTGATTGATGCTGAATGTGGTCTGACATTATCTTGTTGAAAAATGCAGGGTCTCCCCTGAAAGAGATGACGTCTGGATGGGAGCATATGTTGTTCTAGAACCTGAATATATTTTTCTGCATTGATGGTGCCTTTCCAGACATGCAAGCTGCCCATGACACACACACTCATGCAACCCCATACCATCAGAGATGCAGGCTTCTGAACTGAGCGTTGATAACAACTTGGGTTGTCCTTGTCCTCTTTGGTCCGGATGACACGGCGTCCCAGTTTTCCAAAAAGAACTTTGAATCGTGACTCGTCTGACCACAGAACAGTCTTCCATTTTGCCACACTCCATTTTAAATGATCCCTGGCCCAGTGAAAACACCTGAGCTTGTGGATCTGGCTTAGAAATGGCTTCTTCTTTGCACTGTAGAGTTTCAGCTGGCAACGGCGGATGGCACGGTGGATTGTGTTCACTGACAATGGTTTCTGGAAGTATTCCTGAGCCCATTCTGTGATTTCCTTTACAGTAGCATTCCTGTTTGTGGTGCAGTGTCATTTAAGGGCCCGGAGATCACGGGCATCCAGTATGGTTTTACGGCCTTGACCCTTACGCACAGAGATTGTTCCTTGATTCTCTGAATCTTCGGATGATGTTATGCACAGTTGATGATGATAGATGCAAAGTCTTTGCAATTTTTCGCTGGGTAACACCTTTCTGATATTGCTCCACTATCTTTCTGCGCAACATTGTGGGAATTGGTGATCCTCTACCAATCTTGGCTTCTGAGAGACACTGCCACTCTGAGAAGCTCTTTTTATACCCAATCATGTTGCCAATTGACCTAATTAGTGTTAATTGGTCTTCCAGCTCTTCGTTATGCTCAAATTTGCTTTTTCCAGCCTCTTATTGCTACTTGTCCCAACTTTTTTGGGATTTGTTGACACCGTGAAAATTTGAATCAACGTATTTTTCCTTTAAAATGATACATTTACTCGGATTAAACGTTTGATCTGTCATCTACGTTCTATTACAAATAAAATATTGACATTTGCCATCTCCACATCATTGCATTCAGTTTTTATTCACAATTTGTTTAGTGTCCCAACTTTTTTGGAATCCGGTTTGTACTTCCTGGAGTGTGTGTGCATGCTGACTTTGTTCTCCTGTTTGCTTCAAAGCTAAGTGTTGTACCTTTATCTGTTATTTTCTGTTTGCTGGATCCCAGGTGACCCTGACTCCCTCCGTATCTTGTGTAGGGAGCCGGTGGTCGTGTCCCCTCACTATTGTAGGGTGCTCAGGGCTTTATAGTCAAGGTTCGTGGATATGCAAACCTCCACCATTAGGATCTTTGCATAGGCTGAGCAGCCAGGGAAAGTGCCAGGTCTTCTGCAGGGGTCTCCCTTGGTTCCTTAGCTTTTGGATCCAGCGAGTCATTTATACATGTTGCTTTGCCTTGTTTCCTGTACACCGTCCGTGACATTATAAGCCGCCATAACCGTCTCAAGCATGGATCCGGTTTCACTTTTGGCTGAACGCTTCCCGGGGTCTTTCATTGGAGGTAGCTGATCTCCGTAAGACTTTTTCTCAGCTTCATGTGACCGGTTCAGCTTGCGTTCATGGAGTTTGTTCTGAGCCTAAGATCTCGCTCCCGGATACGTTCTCCGGGGGTAGTGAGAATTTTGTGCGTTTTAGAGAGGCTTGCAAACTCCATTTTCGCCTTCTTCCCCACTCCTCTGGTGATGAGGAACGGAGGGTGGGGATCATTATATCGCTGCTCAGAGGTAACGCTCAGTCCTGGGCCTTTTCGCTGCCGGAGGGGGCACGGCCTCTCCGTTCAGTGGATGAATTCTTTTTAGCCCTGGGTCAGATATATGATGATCCGGATCGTATTGCTCTAGCTGAGTCTAAACTACGTCTATTATGCCAGGGTAAACAATCCGCAGAAATGTACTGCTCAGAATTTCGGAGATGGGCAGTTGATACTGGTTGGAATGATGCTGCGCTCCGAAGTCAATTTTGCCATGGTCTTTCAGAGGGATTGAAAGATGCATTTGCCTTTCATGAGAGGCCTATTTCTTTGGACTCTGCTATGTCTCAGGCCGTTCGTATTGACAGGCGTCTTAGAAAGAGAGGAGAGATGTCCCCTTCCTGTCATACTCAGTCCCAGGACAGTGCAGCGGTCCCATTCTGTGCGCAGGGGTCTCAGTCGCCGTCAGCCCCTTCTGAGCAGGAGCCCATGCAGCTGGGGTTGATTGCTTCTTTCAATAGAAGATTCAGCTCGCATGGGAGGGTTTGTTTTTGTTGTGGAGGTATAAATCATTTGGCAAATATTTGTCCCTCTAGGAGATTCAGGCAGTTTTCTGGGAGTAATAAAGAAACAAACAGGAAAAAATCTTTTAAAAATGTTCCGTCTGTTACTATTGGCAGGGTTGAGGCGGAAATTGAAGGTTTTCCATTTGCTTGTAGTTCCCGTTTTGTCCTGCCGGCTAGGGTGGCGCTAGAGAGCAAGAACATTTTTTGTGAGATTTTTGTGGATAGTGGAGCAGCGGTCAATCTCATTGATAATCAATTTGCGATAACTCATGGTTTCCAGGTGCGCACTTTGGGAAAGGATATTCCTGTTTTTGCTATCGATTCCGCTCCACTTTCTCAGAAATCATTAAAGGGCATAGTTCACGGTATCCGTTTAATTGTGAGTGATGCTCATGTTGAGGATGTGTCATGTTTCGTCCTTAGCGGTTTGCCTACCCCTCTGGTGTTGGGGCTGCCCTGGCTCACTAAGCATAACCCCACCATTGATTGGCAAGCGAGGCAAATAAATGGTTGGAGTGATTTTTGCAGAGAGAATTGCCTCACGACATCTGTTTCTGAGGTTTCTACTAAGACTGTACCATCTTTTCTCTCTGAATTTTCGGATGTCTTCTCTGAGAGTGGAGTTCAGGATTTGCCCCCGCAGAGGGAGTACGATTGCCCTATTAATCTCATCCCAGACGCCAAGCTGCCTAAATCTCGTTTATACAATCTTTCCCAACCTGAGAGGATCGCTATGCGTGCTTATATCTCTGAGAGTCTGAGAAAGGGACACATACGACCCTCGAAGTCACCTGTTGCCGCTGGTTTTTTCTTTGTTAAGAAAAAAGATGGTTCTTTAAGACCTTGTCTGGATTTCAGGGAGCTGAACAATATCACAATTCGTGACCCTTATCCGCTTCCTCTGATCCCGGACCTATTTAACCAGGTTGTTGGGGCTAAAGTCTTTTCCAAATTAGATCTAAGAGGGGCATACAACCTGGTCAGGGTCAGAGAAGGGGACGAATGGAAGACGGCCTTCAATACCCCTGAGGGCCATTTTGAAAATTTGGTTATGCCTTTTGGTTTGATGAATGCCCCAGCCGTTTTTCAGCATTTCGTGAACAGCATTTTTTATCATTTGATGGGAAAATTTGTATTGGTGTATTTGGATGACATTTTGATTTTTTCTCCCGATTTCAAAACTCATAAGGAACATTTACGTCAGGTCTTGCTCATCCTGCGGGAGAATAAATTATATGCGAAACTGGAAAAATGGGTGTTTGCGGTTCCAGAAATTCAATTTCTGGGGTTTCTTCTCTCCGCTTCTGGTTTTCGCATGGACCCCGAGAAGGTCCGCGCTGTGCTTGAGTGGGAGCTTCTTGAGAATCAGAAGGCGCTGATGCGTTTTTTGGGCTTTGCCAATTATTACAGGAAGTTCATTTTGAACTATTCTTCTATTGTTAAACCACTCACTGATATGACCAGAAAGGGGGTAGATTTTTCTTCTTGGTCAGTAGAGGCGCGTAAGGCTTTTTCTGATATCAAGGAGAGTTTTGCTTCCGCTCCCATCTTGGTGCAACCTGATGTTTCTTTACCCTTCATAGTTGAGGTTGATGCTTCTGAGGTGGGTGTGGGGGCGGTCTTGTCTCAGGGTTCCTCTCCTGCCAATTGGCGACCGTGTGCCTTTTTCTCAAGAAAACTCTCCTCCGCAGAGAGAAATTACGATGTGGGAGATAGGGAATTGTTGGCCATCAAGTTGGTTTTTGAGGAATGGCGCCATTGGCTAGAGGGAGCCAGACACCCTATTACCATATTTACTGACCATAAAAATCTGGCCTACTTGGAGTCAGCCAAGCGTCTGAACCCAAGACAGGCCAGATGGTCTTTGTTCTTTTCTAGGTTTAATTTTGTTGTCACGTTCCGCCCTGGAGTTAAGAATGTGAAGGCAGATGCCCTGTCACGTTGTTTTCCGGGAGGCGGGAATTTTGAAGACCCGGGTCCCATTTTGGCTGAAGGTGTGGTGGTCTCTGCTCTTTTTCCTGAATTGGAGGCAGAGGTGCAGGCAGCCCAGTCAGAGGCTCCTGATCTTTGTCCTCCTGGGAGGTTGTTTGTGCCTCTCGCTTTAAGACACAAGATTTTTAAAGAACACCACGATACGGTCCTTGCGGGACACCTGGGGGTAAGAGCCACACTGGATCTCATCGCTCGGAGATTCTGGTGGCCTGCGCTTCGTAAGTCGGTTGAGGGTTTTGTGGCAGCCTGCGAGACTTGCGCTCGTGCCAAAGTCCCTCATTCACGGCCATCAGGTCCTCTCCTTCCCTTACCCATTCCTTCCCGTCCTTGGACACATCTGTCCATGGACTTCATAACGGACCTGCCTCGTTCCTCGGGGAAGACCGTGATTCTGGTGGTGGTGGACCGTTTTAGCAAAATGGTGCATTTCATCCCTTTTCCTGGTTTGCCCAATTCTAAGACGCTGGCGCAGGCATTTATTGATCACATTGTGAAATTGCACGGTATTCCTTCAGACATAGTCTCTGATAGGGGCACGCAGTTTGTTTCCAGATTCTGGAAGGCTTTCTGTTCTCACTTGGGGCTTCGGTTGTCATTCTCTTCTTCTTTCGACCCGCAGTCGAATGGCCAGACAGAGTGCGTCAATCAGAATCTGGAGACATATCTGCGCTGTTTTGTGGCGGAGAATCAAGAGGATTGGTGTTCTTTTTTGTCCCTTGCTGAGTTTGCTCTAAATAACCGTCGTCAGGAGTCCTCTGATAAGTCACCATTTTTTGGTGCATATGGGTTTCATCCGCAGTTTGGGACTTTCTCGGGAGAGGGGTCTTCTGGTTTACCTGATGAGGACAGATTCTCCTCCTCTTTGTCATCTATTTGGCAAAAGATTCAGGATAATCTAAAGAGCATGAGTGAGAGATATAAGCGTGTGGCAGATAAGAGACGTGTGCTTGGTCCGGACCTGAATGTTGGTGATCTGGTGTGGTTGTCTACCAAGAATATCAAATTGAAGGTTCCCTCCTGGAAGTTGGGTCCTAGGTTTATTGGGCCTTACAAAATCCTGTCTGTCATCAATCCTGTTGCATACCGTCTTGATCTTCCTCAGACTTGGAAGATCCATAATGTTTTTCATAAGTCCTTATTGAAACCTTATGTTCAACCCATTGTACCCTCGCCTTTGCCTCCTCCTCCGATTATGGTTGATGGGAATCTTGAATTTCAGGTCTCTAGGATTGTGGATTCTCGTCTTGTCCGCGGTTCTCTTCAGTACCTTGTTCATTGGGAGGGGTATGGTCCTGAGGAGAGGATGTGGGTCCCAGTGACGGACATTAAGGCCTCTCGTCTCATCAGGGCTTTCCATAGGTCCCATCCTGAGAAGGTGGGTTCTGAGTGTCCGGAGTCCACTCGTAGAGGGAGGGGTACTGTCACAACCAGACAGCTGAGAAGCTCTGACAGAGGTCTTTCAGAACCTCCTCCTTGAGTTTCTGTGTTGTGGTATTCAGTTCCTCCTCTCGTTAGCCTCTCTCAGCTGTCATGTGTTGGACTAATTGCTTCCCTTTAAATTCCTCCCCAGAATGCTTTTCTGGGCGGCTTATACTACTTCCTGGAGTGTGTGTGCATGCTGACTTTGTTCTCCTGTTTGCTTCAAAGCTAAGTGTTGTACCTTTATCTGTTATTTTCTGTTTGCTGGATCCCAGGTGACCCTGACTCCCTCCGTATCTTGTGTAGGGAGCCGGTGGTCGTGTCCCCTCACTATTGTAGGGTGCTCAGGGCTTTATAGTCAAGGTTCGTGGATATGCAAACCTCCACCATTAGGATCTTTGCATAGGCTGAGCAGCCAGGGAAAGTGCCAGGTCTTCTGCAGGGGTCTCCCTTGGTTTCTTAGCTTTTGGATCCAGCGAGTCATTTATACATGTTGCTTTGCCTTGTTTCCTGTACACCGTCCGTGACACAGGGGTGTCTACTACGGTTCTACCTCAGTATCTCTCAGATTTTACGGATGTCTTTTCGGTGGGTGGGGCTCAGGAGTTGCCTCCTCATCGTGAATATGATTTTCCGGTTAATCTCATCCCAGGGGCTAAGTTGCCAAAGTCTCAGCTATACAATCTTTCTTAACCCAAAAGAGAGGTCATGTGGAAGTATATTGCCGAGAGTTTGGCAAAAGGTCATATTAGGCCATCTAAGTCTCCGGTCGCAGTTGGTTTTTTCTTTGTAAAGAAAAAGGATGGATTGCTTAGACCTTGTTTGGATTTCAGGGAATTGAACCTCATTATGGTCCAAGATCTGTATCCCCTTTCTTTGATTTCTGACCTTTTTGATCAAATTGTTGGAACCAAGGTGTTCTCCAAGTTAGATTTAAGAGGGGCCTACAATCTGATCAGAATCAAGGAGGGGGATGAGTGGAAAACGGCCTTCAACACGCACGAGGGTCATTTTGAGAATCTGGTTATGCCTTTTGGGTTAACTAACGTGCCAGGTGTGTCTTAGCGATTTGTCAATGACATTTTTCATCATTTTGTGGGAAGGTTCATTGTAATTTCACTTGGATGACATACTAATTTACTATCCTGATCTGAAGACCTATCAGGATCACATGAGACAGGTTTTGTCGATCCTTCGGGAGAATAAATTATATGCTAAATTAGAGAAATGTGTGTTTTCTGTTCAGGAGCCTCCGTTTTTGGGATATCTGCTTTCTGACTCCGGTTTTCGTATGGACCCCGAAAAGGTCCGGGCGGTTCTGAAATGGGACCGAGCAGAGAATCAGAAAGCTTTGATGCGGTTTTTAGGGCTTACCAATTATTATAGAAAATTTATCTTGAACTATTTCTACCTTTGACCGATATGACTAGAAAAGGCGTTGAGTTCTCTGTCTGGTCGGATGAGACATTGCAGGCCTTTTCGGCTGCTCGCATTCTGATGCAGCCCGATGTGTCTCCATTCGTGGTGGAGGTGGATGAGTCAGAGGTGGGGGGTTGGAGCAGTGTTGTCGCAGGGTTCATCTCCTGGCAAATGGCGTCCGTGTGCTTTTTTTTTCCAAGAAGCTCTCGGTTCACGAATTAGTCTAGGGGTTCAAATACTTTTTCCACCTGCACTGTGAATGTTTACATGGTGTGTTCAATAAAAATATGGTAATGTAATTATGTTTGTTATTAGTTTAACCACCTCCGGACCGCCTAACGCGCCGATGCGTCCGGAAGGTGGTTGCTTTTCTCCTCCTGGACGCATATACGCGTCATCTCGCGAGACGCGAGATTTCCTGTGAACGCGCGCACACAGGCGCGCGCGCTCACAGGAACGGAAGGTAAGCGAGTGGATCTCCAGCATGCCAGCGGCGATCGTTCGCTGGCAGGCTGGAGATCCGAATTTTTTAACCCCTAACAGGTATATTAGACGCTGTTTTCATAACAGCGTCTAATATACCTCCTACCTGGTCCTCTGGTGGTCCCTTTTGTTAGGATCGACCACCAGAGGACTCAGGTAGGTCAGTACAGTCGCACCAAACACTACACTACACTACACCCCCCCCCCCCGTCACTTATTAACCCCTTATAAACCCCTGATCACCCATGATCACCCCATATAAACTCCCTGATCACCCCCCTGTCATTGATCACCGCCCTGTCATTGATCACCCCCCTGTCAGGCTCCGTTCAGACGTCCGTATGATTTTTACGGATCCACGGATACATGGATCGGATCCGCAAAACGCATACGGACGTCTAAATGGAGCCTTACAGGGGGGTGATCAATGACAGGCGGGTGATCACCCATATACACTCCCTGATCACCCCCTGTCATTGATCACCCCCCTGTCATTGATCACCCCCCTGTAAGGCTCCATTCAGACGTCCGCATGATTTTTACGGATCCATGGATACATGGATCGGATCCGCAAAAACACATGCGGACGTCTGAATGGAGCCTTACAGGGGGGTGATCACCCATATACACTCCCTGATCACCCCCTGTCATTGATCACCCCCCTGTAAGGCTCCATTCAGACGTCCGCATGATTTTTACGGATCCATGGATACATGGATCGGATCCACAAAACACATGCGGACGTCTGAATGGAGCCTTACAGGGGGTGATCAATGACAGGCGGGTGATCACCCATATACACTCCCTGATCACCCCCCTGTCATTGATCACCCCCCTGTAAGGCTCCATTCAGACGTCCGCATGTTTTTTGTGGATCCGATCCATGTATCCATGGATCCGTAAAAAATCATGCGGATGTCTGAATGGAGCCTTACAGGGGGTGTGATCAGTGACAGGGGGGTGATCACCCTGATCACCCCCTGTCATTGATAACCCCCCTGTAAGGCTCCATTCAGACGTCCGCATGTTTTTTGTGGATCCGATCCATGTATCCATGGATCCGTAAAAAATCATGCGGATGTCTGAATGGAGCCTTACAGGGGGTGTGATCAGTGACAGGGGGGTGATCACCCTGATCACCCCCTGTCATTGATAACCCCCCTGTAAGGCTCCATTCAGACGTCCGCATGTTTTTTGTGGATCCGATCCATGTATCCATGGATCCGTAAAAAATCATGCGGATGTCTGAATGGAGCCTTACAGGGGGTGTGATCAGTGACAGGGGGGTGATCACCCTGATTACCCTGATCACCCCCTGTCATTGATAACCCCCCTGTAAGGCTCCATTCAGACGTCCGCATGTTTTTTGTGGATCCGATCCATGTATCCGTAAAAAATCATGCGGATGTCTGAATGGAGCCTTACAGGGGGTGTGATCAGTGACAGGGGGGTGATCACCCTGATCACCCCCTGTCATTGATAACCCCCCTGTAAGGCTCCATTCAGACGTCCGCATGTTTTTTGTGGATCCGATCCATGTATCCATGGATCCGTAAAAAATCATGCGGATGTCTGAATGGAGCCTTACAGGGGGTGTGATCAGTGACAGGGGGGTGATCACCCTGATCACCCCCTGTCATTGATAACCCCCCTGTAAGGCTCCATTCAGACGTCCGCATGTTTTTTGTGGATCCGATCCATGTATCCATGGATCCGTAAAAAATCATGCGGATGTCTGAATGGAGCCTTACAGGGGGTGTGATCAGTGACAGGGGGGTGATCACCCTGATCACCCCCTGTCATTGATAACCCCCCTGTAAGGCTCCATTCAGACGTCCGCATGTTTTTTGTGGATCCGATCCATGTATCCATGGATCCGTAAAAAATCATGCGGATGTCTGAATGGAGCCTTACAGGGGGTGTGATCAGTGACAGGGGGGTGATCACCCTGATCACCCTCTGTCATTGATAACCCCCCTGTAAGGCTCCATTCAGACGTCCGCATGTTTTTTGTGGATCCGATCCATGTATCCATGGATCCGTAAAAAATCATGCGGATGTCTGAATGGAGCCTTACAGGGGGTGTGATCAGTGACAGGGGGGTGATCACCCTGATCACCCCCTGTCATTGATAACCCCCCTGTAAGGCTCCATTCAGACGTCCGCATGTGTTTTGCGGATCCGATCCATGGATCCGTAAAAATTATACGGACGTCTGAATGGAGCCTTACCAGGGGGGTGATCAATGACAGGGGGGTGATCCGGGAGTCTATATGGGTGATCACCCCCCTGTCATTGATCACCCCCCCTGTCATTGATCACCCCCCCTGTCATTGATCACCCCCCCCCCCCCCCCCTGTAAGGCTAAATTCAGACATTTTTTTTGGCACAAGTTAGCGGAAATTTTTTTTTTGTTTTTGTTTTTTCTTACTAAGTCTCATATTCCACTAACTTGTGTCAAAAAATAAAATCTCCCATGAACTCACCATACCCCTCACGGAATCCAAATGCGTAAACATTTTTAGACATTTATATTCCAGACTTCTTCTCACGCTTTAGGGCCCCTAAAAAGCCAGGGCAGTATAAATACCCCACATGTGACCCCATTTTGGAAAGAAGACACCCCAAGGTATTTGCTGAGGGGCATATTGAGTCCATGAAAGATTGAAATTTTTGTCCTAAGTTAGCGGAAAGTGAGACTTTGTGAGAAAAAAACAAAAAAAATCAATTTCCGCTAACTTATGCAAAAAATAAAAAATTTCTAGGAACTCGCCAGGCCCCTCATTGAATACCTTGGGGTGTCTTCTTTCCAAAGTGGGGTCACATGTGGGGTATTTATACTGCCCTGGCTTTTTAGGGGCCCGAAAGTGTGAGAAGAAGTCTGGGATCCAAATGTCTAAAAATGCCCTCCTAAAAGGAATTTGGGCCCCTTTGCGCATCTAGGCTGCAAAAAAGTGTGACACATCTGGTATCGCCGTACTCAGGAGAAGTTGGGGAATGTGTTTTGGGGTGTCATTTTACATATACCCATGCTGGGTGAGAGAAATATCTTGGTCAAATGCCAACTTTGTATAAAAAAATAGGAAAAGTTGTCTTTTGCCAAGATATTTCTCTCACCCAGCATGGGTATATGTAAAATGACACCCCAAAACACATTCCCCAACTTCTCCTGAGTACGGCGATACCAGATGTGTCACACTTTTTTGCTGCCAAGGTGGGCAAAGGGGCACACATTCCAAAGTGCACCTTTCGGATTTCACAGGCCATTTTTTACAGATTTTGATTGCAAGGTACTTCTTACACATTTGGGCCCCTAAATTGCCAGGGCAGTATAACTACGCCACAAGTGACCCCATTTTGGAAAGAAGACACCCCAAGGTATTCCGTGAGGGGCACGGCGAGTTCCTCGAATTTTTTATTTTTTGTCACAAGTTAGCGGAAAATGATGATTTTTCTTTTTTTTTCTTTTTTCCTTACAAAGTCTCATATTCCACTAACTTGCGACAAAAAAAAAAAAATTCTAGGAACTCGCCATGCCCCTCACAGAATACCTTGGGGTGTCTTCTTTCCAAAATGGGGTCACTTGTGGCGTAGTTATACTGCCCTGGCAATTTAGGGGCCCAAATGTGTGCGAAGAACTTTGCAATCAAAATGTGTAAAAAATGACCGGTGAAATCCGAAAGGTGCACTTTGGAATATGTGCCCCTTTGCCCACCTTGGCAGCAAAAAAGTGTGACACATCTGGTATCGCCGTACTCAGGAGAAGTTGGGGAATGTGTTTTGGGGTGTCATTTTACATATACCCATGCTGGGTGAGAGAAATATCTTGGCAAAAGACAACTTTGTATAAAAAAATGGGAAAAGTTGTCTTTTGCCAAGATATTTCTCTCATCCAGCATGGGTATATGTAAAATGACACCCCAAAACACATTCCCCAACTTCTCCTGAGTACGGCGATACCAGATGTGTTACACTTTTTTGCTGCCAAGGTGGGCAAAGGGGCACATATTCCAAAGTGCACCTTTCAGATTTTGCAGGCCATTTTACACAGATTTTGATTGCAAAGTTCTTCTCACACATTTGGGCCCCTAAATTGCCAGGGCAGTATAACTACGCCACAAGTGACCCCATTTTGGAAAGAAGACACCCCAAGGTATTCCGTGAGGGGCATGGCGAGTTCCTAGAATTTTTTATTTTTTGTCGCAAGTTAGTGGAATATGAGACTTTGTAAGGAAAAAAGAGAAAAAAAAAAAATCATCATTTTCCGCTAACTTGTGACAAAAAATAAAAAATTCTAGGAACTCGCCATGCCCCTCACGGAATACCTTGGGGTGTCTTCTTTCCAAAATGGGGTCACTTGTGGCGTAGTTATACTGCCCTGGCAATTTAGGGGCCCAAATGTGTGAGAAGTACCTTGCAATCAAAATGTGTAAAAAATGGCCTGCAAAATCTGAAAGGTGCACTTTGGAATATGTGCCCCTTTGCCCACCTTGGCAGCAAAAAAGTGTGACACATCTGGTATCGCCGTACTCAGGAGAAGTTGGGGAATGTGTTTTGGGGTGTCATTTTACATATACCCATGCTGGATGAGAGAAATATCTTGGCAAAAGACAACTTTTCCCATTTTTTTATACAAAGTTGGCATTTGACCAAGATATTTTTCTCACCCAGCATGGGTATATGTAAAATGACACCCCAAAACACATTCCCCAACTTCTCCTGAGTACGGCGATACCAGATGTGTCACACTTTTTTGCTGCCAAGGTGGGCAAAGGGGCACATATTCCAAAGTGCACCTTTTGGATTTCACCGGTCATTTTTTACACATTTTGATTGCAAAGTTCTTCTCACACATTTGGGCCCCTAAATTGCCAGGGCAGTATAACTACGCCACAAGTGACCCCATTTTGGAAAGAAGACACCCCAAGGTATTCCGTGAGGGGCATGGCGAGTTCCTAGAATTTTTTATTTTTTGTCGCAAGTTAGTGGAATATGAGACTTTGTAAGAAAAATAAAAAAAATAAAAATCATCATCATTTTCCGCTAACTTGTGACAAAAAATAAAAAGTTCTATGAACTCACTATGCCCATCAGCGAATACCTTAGGGTGTCTACTTTCCGAAATGGGGTCATTTGTGGGGGTTTTCTACTGTCTGGGCATTGTAGAACCTCAGGAATCATGACAGGTGCTCAGAAAGTCAGAGCTGTTTCAAAAAGCGGAAATTCACATTTTTGTACCATAGTTTGTAAATGCTATAACTTTTACCCAAACCATTTTTTTTTGCCCAAACATTTTTTTTTTATCAAAGACATGTAGAACAATAAATTTGGCGAAAAATTTATATATGGATGTCGTTTTTTTTGCAAAATTTTACAGCTGAAAGTGAAAAATGTCATTTTTTTGAAAAAAAAATCGTTACATTTTGATTAATAACAAAAAAAGTAAAAATGTCAGCAGCAATAAAATACCACCAAATGAAAGCTCCATTAGTGAGAAGAAAAGGAGGTAAAATTCATTTGGGTGGTAAGTTGCATGACCGAGCGATAAACGGTGAAAGTAGTGTAGTGCCGAAGTGTAAAAAGTGCTCTGGTCATGAAGGGGGTTTCACCTAGCGGGGCTGAAGTGGTTAAGAAGACTGTGATTGTCTATTGTTGTGACTTAGATTAAGATCAGATCACATTTTATGACCAATTTGTGCAGAAATCCATATAATTCCAAAGGGTTCACATACTTTTTCTTGCAACTGTATGCTTTCCAAGTGTTCACCAAAGCTGGTCATGCACTTTAGATCATTTGGCCAACAGCTGTCCCTTCCGAACCCCCATACAAATGCACACTTAGATCGGCACATGCCTTTTCAATAGGGAGTGGGAAATAAGCAGTTGTCGGACACGTTTGCCTTTGGTGGTGGCTTATCTCCACTGACAGCAAAGTATGGGACCTTCTAAGTATTCCATAAGGCTGGCCATACATTTTAGATGTTAAGTCGACAGCTGTTCTTCTCGAATCCCCATACACATGCACACGTGGCTTGAACGAGCACATAGATCTTTTCAGTAAGGAGTGGGAAATAATCAGTTGTCAGACACAGTTGCCTATGATGGTGGCTTATCTTCCCTCAGAGCAAATGATCAAGCCTAAGTTACTTTTGTAAACTTTCCAAGTGTTCAATAAAGCTGGTCATACATTTCAGATGGTTCAACCTACAGTTGTTTCTTCTGCAACTCACCGCCCCACAGAGGAAATGCAGGGATGGCTGAAACTGGAGAGGATGGGTGTGGCGGCAGTGACAATTAGGGTGAGTGTAGCTCTCATGGTGGCTACAACTAATTCCTCATTCTCTAGTGCTCTCTGGGCTATGCATGCAATTAGTAGAGAGTACACCCTTTCTTCCCACAGGGCACACTCTGGACTTTTTGCAGCCTCCTGCCTGTGGAAGTTGGTGTGTCCTTGATGGTGGAAGGTTGGAGGCCGGAGAGCAGCTGTAGGGCGAGTGGATGGATGGTGGGGGTCAATGACGAGTCCTGTTTGGTTCCAGTAAATAAAGTTTTTACTGACTAAATGATAGGAGTTGTAGTGCATATAACAGCTCTCTGGTTCTTGTACACAACACACACAATTCTTCTTTGGAATCCTAGCCTTTCTCGTCACTCTTCCTGGAAATAAGCTTGATTGATTTCTGACTGTTCCTGATAGATTTTTTACTCTCCCTGACTCCCCAAGGTCGTTTTTCTGGCAGAGACCGTAATACCCAACTAAACTCTTTCACAGCCCAGCACAGAATAGCGTTCTGCTCGTTCTGCCTTGGTTCCTATCCATCTGCTGCAGCACTGATTGGCTCATCCATACTGTCTGTCAGCCTGGGCGCCAATCAGGGCAAGCCCCCCCCACTTCCTCTCGGGGTCATGTGAACACCCTTCTTCTTCCTCCTTAGTGCTTGTTTCCCGACATGTGCACTAAAATGGTGCTATCCACTGTTTTAGTGGATTCATCTGAAACAAACCTGAAAATATTATTCAGATTCACCTGCCGTCTGCAAAATAGCAAAGTGCAAATCGACCCCGGTACGGTCCAGACTGGTTCGCTTATCCTTAGTTTTTGGTGGTTTCTTTTGTGCAGATTTTAATGTGGTTTTTAGGTCCTCAATTGATTTCAATGAGATTTCCATGGGAAATCCACACCAACAATAAGCACGTTGTTTTCTGCAAAGCTGGTTTTCAATCCCCATACTCATTGGTTTTCTACTGAAATCAAAGAGAGGGACTGAGAACAGATTCTTGCAGATTTGGGTATGGAAACTCCGCCGTATGAACATGGTCTAAGGGTGCGCCCACAAATATTTTGCTACATCAATATCCGCATAGAATTTGGCAACGGATCCACAGTAAGATCTGTGACAAAATCAACTTCACATGCTAATATATTGTGAATTTTGCAGAGTTGTTGCATATTTCACGTTATGCATTGCAAAGGGCGATATCTGCGGCAGAAATCAACAGCATAAATTGACATGCCGAGGGTGTGAAACACACACTGGATTCCATGCAGATCTTTTACGCAGCATGTGGAGGAGTCGAGCGGAGGATGGGAATGGTAGTGGCTCTGGCTGTTACAGTTAATCACGGTGGCTTTATTCACACCGTGGCCTCCTCGGGCTGTGCAGTGAAAGGAGGACACACCCTTCCTTCCCCCGGGGCAGACTCTGATGTTGGGGCTCCTGCCTGATGGTAGTGCCCTTGGAGTGTTTGAATAGATGCAAAGAAGGGCGTGTGGCATGCATTAACCGGCTTATGGCGCAGTAACCAGGCCTGATGTAGCATTTGATGTAACGAATAACGCAGTGTGCAGCACTGTTCTATTCTACACTATAACAGAACCCAACTCACCCCGAGATAAGTTAATGGGGTCCACCTAGCACCATGGTGTTCACCGTGTGACAAATCCTTACTGTCATGGCTTCAGAAACCGTGGAGTAGATGTGACCATAGCCTCAATATTTTTTTTAAAAAAGCAAAAAAAAAAAATTTAATCTAACAAAGGGGTCTTAAAAGGCTATTCTAGGATTTTGCTGTCAATGGACTATGGTCAATATCTAATTGGTGAGGATACGACACGCTGCACCCCTGCCCATCAGCTGTTCCTGAGTAGCCCTGGTACTAAAATGACACAAATCCATCCATGTTGAGGACAGGCTTTTAATATTAAAATCCTGGAATTCCATTTAAAATTTTTGCAACACTGCATGTACAGGACCGTGCAGAAGTTTTAGGCAGTTATGGTAAAATATTATATTTATCAATTAACAAAATTCAAAGTGAATGAGCAAAAGAGAAATCAAAATCAATATCTGGTGTGACACGCCGCTAGCATGTCCGCAATATACCTGTCCTATAGGGCTGTGTGCTTTTATTTAGTTTAAAAAATGATTTTAGGGATGAGTAAATGACCATTGTAAGGAGCCTAAGGGGCTGTACGAACTTTCCTGGTGCCCAGCCACGCCCCCCTGTGAAGGAGCCCAGCACCGCCTATGTCCTCCGAATCTCCTCCTTTCTTCACAGTTAGATTGTCGTAATCTCGCGATGCGCGAGATCGCGCATGCGCAGTGCCGGTATAGTGTTCCTTCCCTGTGCTGGCATCAGCCTCAGGGAAGGAACTGCGCATACGCGATCTCGTGCATCGCAAGATTACAGCAATCTAACTGTGAAGAAAGGAGGAGATTTTTAGAGGACATAGGCGGTGCTGGGCTCCTTCACAGGGGGGCGTGGCTGGGCACCAGGAAAGTTCGTACAGCCCTTTAGGCACCTTACAAGGCTCATTTACATATCTCTAAAATAATTTTTTAAACTAAATAAAAGCACACAGCGCTATAGGACCGGTATATTGCGGACATGCGATCTAGCCGTGCATGTCCGCATCTCTATAACCTTAAACGAGGTGACAGAATCCATTTAAGCCGAAGATAGTTCTTAAAGGGGTTCTGTCATCAGATATGTCACAATACAACCGTGTCACCTGAGACATGGGGCGCTTTATAGCCGTACAGCATGTGCACCGGACGAGCTCCCACCAGACCTTAGGGCCAGGGGTGAGTATGTCTTTACTTCCTGACCCTGTCAGTCAGTGGCAGGGGCGTGCTCTCTGAGATCAATGGCACCACCCTCATTGCTCCTAAGGGCTCATTTGCATATTAGAAAGCATCAATTTTCTCAAGACCATGATGTTCTTTCTTTCTTTCAAATTTCTGTTTATTAAGCATAAGATATCGAAGAATACACTCATAAACAGTAAGGGACAACATATCCCAGGATCATATAACAGAGCATACCAATAAGTACAGCATTGCAAGGCCCTTAAGAAATGCATTATATAATATATATCACAGATAAAACATGACATTTTATGTAGACAATTAGACGGAAAGGGTGACACACCTCCCTAAAAACTAAAAGAGTCTAAACAGTTGTCCTTAAGATTTCTCAAGCCAACTTGCCCACGTTATCAAGTATTTATCATGGGACAGCGTCTCCCAACTAGTCGATTCCTCAAATCTGCAAATCTCATGTACTTTCTCCTTCCACATCTGCACAGTAGGGGGCTGTACCGAAAGCCATTTTAATGGTATTAGTAGTTTCGCTGCCGCAATAAGGTGGGACAGTAAGGAATGCTTACGAAGGGGGCAGTGGAGATCTGGCAAGTTTAAAAAAACAGCGGTGGGTGTTAGTGTTGTGCTGGGCGGGCATACTTTTCTTATTTCACTAGCCACTCCATCCCAAAATGGGCGTATACCCGGGCAGGACCACCAAACATGCAAAGCTGTGCCTTTGTCTGCAAGGCACCTCCAACAATTCCCAGATACCCCAGGGTACATTCTACTTAATAAATTTGGAGTGCGGTACCATTTTGTGACAATCTTAAAAGCGTTTTCCTGTATGGATATGCAGCGGGAAAAACCATGAGAGTGGTTTAGGATCCTTGCTACATCGCCATCTGAGAAATGCGTGTTGAATTCGGATTCCCACTGGGTAATGTAATGAGGCCTCCCCCTGTCCCTCAATTCAAGGGTCTTGTTGTATATAACGGAAAGCAGTTTTAATCTAGGGCTAGGGGATTGGTTAATGGCGTCATACCAAGAGGGGACATACTCCTTAAAGGCAGTGTTTAAGTAGGCTGTGCAAATTTTCCTGAAATGGAGATAATGCAAATAAGACCAGTTGCATGTCTTGTAAGACATCTTCAATGTCTCCACATCCGGAACTTTATTACCCTTCAGCACGTCTCCTACAGCAACATTTCCAAACCCAGACCATAAGTTAAAAACATCAACAAATCCCGGATTCAGGTGATATGGTATTAGGCGGATAGGTGTGAAAGGGGGTAGGCCTATTGGAAGTGACAATAGAGATGCAAATTTCCTCCATTCCCTACAGATCCCAGTAGATGAGGGGTTAACTAAGCTGTCATCCCCAACTGTTGAGGACGAGGTCTCCCAAAGTCTAGACAGCTCCCGGGGGTCCCATGATATATTAGCTATTTGACAGCCCAGCTTGTGGGAATGAGGGTTGAGGATTTCTGAATGAAGTCTAATCAGATTGGCCAAGTAATAACTTCTAATATCTGGAAGGCCAAAACCCCCTCTGGCAGTAGGTTGGGACAGGCGGCTATAAGAAAGTCTTGGCTTCGATTTCTTCCACACAAAGGTAGAAAAGAGTTTTTGAACCTGAGAAAGGTAGGAATTAGGGAGGGAGATCGGCAGGGTTTGGAAGAGGTATAATAGTTTAGGGAGGACATACGTCTTCAGAAGGTTTTTCCTACCTATCCAGGACAGGAAGGGGATTTTGAGGTTCTCTAATTGTGCCTTAATATCCGATAACAGGGGTAAATAGTTTGATCGGAACAGCTGACTAGGGGAGGGCGTTTAATTGATACCTAGATATTTAATATGAGATGTAGCCCAATGAAAGGGGTATGAATTAGATAAGCCTAGCACAGTCTTCCGGGGAAGATTAATGCCTAAGGCTGAGCATTTGGCTAAATTGATTTTGAAATTAGAAAGATGCCCAAACTCATCTAACAACTTCAAAACCTCAGGAAAAGCAGTAACTGGGTCCGACATAATTAGCAGCATATCATCCGCGAAGGCCGCTGCAGAATGACAGGTAGAACCAACTTTAAACCCCTTAATGATGTCACTCTGCTTAATTTTCTGAATAAGGGTTTCCAGGCAGAGAATGAAGAGGGAAGGGGATAATGGGCACCCCTGTCGAGTGCCATTAGAGATGTCGAAATAGGGGGAGAGAACTCCATTAACCCTCACTCGGGCATGAGGAGCTGAGTACAGGGACAGCACAGCTCCCACAAATTTAGGGTGGAAACCAAAACTGGTAAGAGCAGCCTCCATGAAACCCCAGTCCACTCTATCAAAAGCCTTCTCGGCATCTGTACTTAATAAAGTCAGGCTACTTTTAGATCTCAGAGCATGTTGGATTAGCATCTGAACTCTAAATGTGCTGTCCCTGCACTCACGCCCCCCAAGACCATGATGTTCAACTGTCGAGCGCAGGTGAGATTGTTTTATTGCAACATATCTGATGACAGAATCCCTTTAATGACATTAGCTGTATGTTTGGGGTCAATGTCCTGCTGCAAAATAAATTTGCATTCAGTCAGAAGCCTCCCTTATGGTTAGTGTTGAGCGAATTGAAGTATCCGAAGTGGACTTCCATCCGAATTTCAGGAAAAATTTGATTCATCATGAAGCCAGATTTCATCGCGCTTCGTGGTAATGAATTAATTTTTACTTAACCCCTTAGGGACTTAGGATGTACCAATACACCACGTTTGCCGATTCAGGGGTTAATAGGAACAGGATGCCCGCTGAAATCATTCAGCGGGCATCCTGTCACAACGCCGGGGGGGGGACATGTGATCCCCCCGTATCGGCAATCGCCGCAAACCGCAGGTCAATTCAGACCTGCGGTTTGCGGCTTTTACCTGCGGTTGCGGCGGTGGGCGGCGCCATCGGGTCCCCATGCGGCTGTGGGGGGGACCCGATGGCATGTAAGGCAGCGTGATGTCTAAGGAAGGCATCATGCTGCCTTCCGGTGATAAGCCTGTGAGATCCAGCCCCCTACTCATACAGCCAATGCATTCCAATACAGAAGTAATGGAATGCATTGTAAAGGATTAAACCCCCAAAAGTTCAAGTCCCAAAGTGGGACAAAAATAAAGTGAAAAAAAAAGTTCCCCCCAAAAAATTAAAAGTTTCAAGTAAAAATAAACAAAAACGTAAAAAAAAATGGTAAAAAATAGTATACATATTAGGTATTGCCGCGTACGTATCGACCGGCTCTATAAAAATATCACATGACCTAACCCCTCAGATGAACACCGTAAAAAATAAAAAATGTGCTAAATAAACCATTTTTGTCACCTTACATCACAAAAAGTGTAATAGCAAGCGATCAAAAAGTCATATGCACCACAAAACAGTGCCAATCAAACTGTCATCTCATCCCACAAAAAATGAGACCCTACCTAAGATAATCGCCCAAAAACTGAAAAAACTATGGCTCTCAAAATATGGAGACACTAAAACATGATTTTGTTTTTTGTTTCAAAAATGATATCATTGTATAAAACTTACATAAATAAAATAAAAGTATACATATTAGGTATCGCCGCGTCCGTATCGACCGGCTCTATAAAAATATCCCATGACCTAACCCCTCAGATAAACACCGTCAAAAATGTAAAATAACAACTGTGCTAAATAAACCATTTTTGTCACCTTACATCACAAAAAGTATAATAGCAAGCGATCAAAAAGTCACACGCACCCCAAAATAGTGCCAATAAAACCGTCATCTCATCCTGCAAAAATCGAAAACCCTACCTAAGGTAATCGCCCAAAAACTGAAAAAATTATGTCTCTCAGACTATGGAAACACTAAAACATGATTTTTTTGCTTCAAAAATGAAATCATTGTGTAAAACTTACATAAATAAAAAAAGTATACATATTAGGTATCGCCGCGTCCGTATCGACCGGCTCTATAAAAATATCACATTACCTAACCCCTCAGATGAACAGCGTAAAAAATTTAAAATAACAACTGTGCTAAATAAACAATTTTTTGTCACCTTACATCACAAAAAGTGTAATAGCAAGCGATCAAAAAGTCACACGCACCCCAAAATAGTGCCAAAAAAAACATCATCTCATCCCGCAAAAATCATACCCCACCCAAGGTAATCGCCCAAAAACTAAAAAAATTATGGCTCTCAGACTATGGAAACACTAAAACATGATTTTTTTTGCTTAAAAAAAGAAATCATTGTGTAAAACTTACATAAATAAAAAAAGTATACATATTAGGTATCGCCGCATCCGTGACAACCTGGTCTATAAAAATATCACATGATCTAACCTGTCAGATGAATGTTGTAAATAACAAAACAAAAAACTGTGCCAAAACAGCTATTTCTTGTTATCTTGCCTCACAAAAAGTGTAATATAGAGCAACCAAAAATCATATGTACCCTAATCTAGTACCAACAATACTGCCACCCTATCCCATAGTTTCTAAAATGGGCCACTTTTTTGGTGTTTCTACTCTAGGGTTGCATCAGGGGGGCTTCAAATGGGACATGGTGTCAAAAAAAACAGTCCAGCAAAATCTGCCTTCCAAAAACCGTATGGCTTTCCTTTCCTTCTGCGCCCTGCCATGTGCCGGTACAGCTGTTTACGACCACTTATGGGGTGTTTCTGTAAACTACAGGATCAGGGCCATAAATATTGAGTTTTGTTTGGCTGTTAACCCTTGCTTTGTTACTGGGAAAAATGGATTAAAATTTAAAATTTGCCAAAAAATTGAAATTCAGAAATTTCATCTCCATTTGCCAATAACTCTTGTGGAACACCTAAAGGGTTAACGAAGTTTGTAAAATCTGTTTTGAAGACCTTGAGGGGTGTATTTTCTTAGATGGGGTCAGTTTTATGGAGTTTCTACTCTAGGGTTGCATCAGGGGGGCTTCAAAAGGGACATGGTGTCAAAAAAACCAGTCCAGCAAAATCTGCATAAAAAAACCATATGGCATTGCTTTCCTTCTGCGCCCTGCCGTGTGCCCTTACAGCTGTTTACGACCACATATGGGGTTTTTCTGTAAACTACAGAATCATGGCCATAAATATTGAGTTTTGCTTGGCTGTTAACCCTTGCTTTATTACTGGGAAAAATTTATTAAAATGGAAAATTTGCCCAAAAATTGAAATTCTGAAATTTCATCTCCATTTGCCAATAACTCTTGTGGAACATCTAAAGAGTTAACGACGTTTGTAAAATCAGTTTTGAATACCTTCAGGGGTGTAGTTTCTTAGATGGGGTCACTTTTATGGAGTTTCTACTCTAGGGTTGCATCAGGGGGGCTTTAAATGGGACATGGTGTCAAAAAAACCAGTCCAGCAAAATCTGCCTTCCAAAAATCGTATGGCATTCCTTTCCTTCTGCGCCATGCTGTGTGCCCTTACAGTAGTTTACGACCACATATGGGGTGTTTCTGTAAACTACAGAATCAGGGCCATAACTTTTGAGTTTGGTTTGGCTGTTAACCCTTGCTTTGTAACTGGAAAAAAAATTATAAAATGGAAAATCTGCCAAAAAAGTGAAATTTTGAAATTGTATCTGTATATTCCATTAATTCTTGTGGAACACCTAAAGGGTTAACAAAGTTTGTAAAATCAGTTTTGAATACCTTGAGGGGGTAGTTTATAAAATGGGGTCATTTTTGGGTGGTTTCTATTATGTAAGCCTCGCAAAGTGACTTCAGACCTGAACTTGTCCCTAAAAATTGGGTTTTTGAAAATCTATGAAAAATTTCAAGATTTGCTTCTAAACTTCTAAGCCTTGTAACTTCCCAAAAATAAAATATCCTTCCCAAAATGATCCAAACATGAAGTAGAGCATATGTGGAATGTAAGTAATAACTATTTTTGGAGGTATTACTATCTATTATAGAAGTAGAGAAATTGAAACTTGGAAATTTGTAATTTTTTACACATTTTTGGTAAATTTGGTATTTTTTTTATAAATAAAAATAAAAAAATGTATTTCATTTTACCAGTGTCATGAAGTACAATATGTGACGAAAAAAACAATCTCAGAATGGCTGGATAAGTCAAAGGCGTTTTTAAAGTTATCAGCACTTAAAGTGACACTGGTCAGATTTGCAAAAATGGCCAAGTCCTTAAGGTGAAATAGGGCCAAGTCCTTAAGGGGTTAAAAGGTGGCTGAAAATAAAAAGGTTTTACTCACCTCATACACTTGCTACTGGAGAGGCTGTCTGCTCCTGTCTTAATTGAAGAAAATCCGCCAATGGGGTTGTGTCAGTGATGATATCACCGAGTACGCCTTGTGATTACGTGGTGACATCATTATGCTCGCCGCAGGTCCTTTGGCGGGTTTTCTTCAATCAAGATGGGAGCGGACAGCCTCTCCAGGAGCAAGTAGATGCAGTGAGTATTATTTTATATATAGGCTTAATGTGAGTCACAGATGCCGCGATCAGCGTTGAACACGACATCTGAGGGGTGGCGTGAATGCCGATTCCCGTCATTGCGCCTACTACATACAATGGAAAGCGATTCATGACAAAGTAATTCATGACAAATCAAATTTCTTGTTGAAGTTCAGCGAAGCAGCCGAATCAAATTTTTAAAAACTTCGCTCATTTCTACTGATGGTATTGCATGATGGCTACGTATCTGCCTGTATTTCTTAGCATTGAGGATACCATTAATCCTCGCCACATTGAGAACCACCGGCCAAGGAAACTTAGTGCAGAAGATGAAAGACGCACCATGCTCACTGCCCTTTGAAATCTGAAATGATGTCCATGATGTCCATGATGTACATCCACAGAAGATCTGTGGTTAGATCTCCAAGATGTTTGGAACAACCTCGCTGCCATGTTCCTTCCTGTTCTGAAGGGGTGGTCACACCAAGTACTGATTTTATTCAAATATTTTTTTTTTGTTCATTCGCGTTGAATTTTGTTAATTGATAAAAAATAAAATGTCAACACTTTGATTTTTGAAGGCATATTTTCTTTATAGCATTTTTTCCCTGCCTGCCTAAAACTTTTGCACAGTACTTGGGGGAATTTATTAGGATCGCGTCTTAAGAAAGCCCCTGCGCGGGCGGTGGATTGCCGAAGTTATGAAGAGTTGCGGGCCCCTCCATAACTTCGTCGCATCCAGCGATGCTTCTTAATGTAAGACGGCTTCCAAGCTGTCTTACAGTTAGACCATTTTCCGTGCCTAAACCGGCTCATCCCCGTCCCCTCGCCGCCCCCCGCTTTCTTAGACTAGGCGTGAGTGGGGAAAAGTTGCAGATAGCAATCTGCGCCTGAAATACGCCTCATACAGGCGAATTTCAGGTTAATAAATGACCCCTATTGTCTTTCTTAGAGATGAGCAAATCGAATCCCGCGAAGTGGAATTTGATCAGAATTTTAGGATAAATTTGATTTGCCTCGAAGCCGAATTTCCTTGTGCTTCATATAAGCGAATCGATTTAACCTGAGATTGTGTAAAAAACAAAAAAAATCATACATACCTCCTCCATTTGCTCGCGATTGGCCGCTAGCCCCCATGTTGATTGAAGATCTCGGCCGAAATCCCGTGCGTGGTGATGTATGACGTCACCATGCCGGCCGGCGTCATTACGTAATCTCGCAGATATTCAAGCAAGATGTTAATTTCACACTGTTTTTACACTCAGATGCCGCGATCATGTATGAACGCGGCATCTGAGGGGTACAATGATGGGGGGGCGGCGCTAGCGCAGCTCTCTGTCATTGATCCCGCTACTTACAAAAAAATGCGCTTCGTGATTAAGTAATTCGGCATTAAGCTAATTTTTTTGTAAAATTCTGCGAATCAGGCGAAACAAACTTTTCATAAATTCGCTCATTTCTAGATGTATTGATGAATACACTATATATGCGATAAATGTAATTGCTTGCTACATAAACATATTTTTCATTATATTAATTTTTTTATTTAAATTTTTTTTTTATTTTTTTTATCCTACAACACTAGAGGGCAGAACAAGATAGGAGCTGATTGTAATGTGCACTGAGCATGCTTCTTATGCACAGGAACGCACAGTAACATCATTTACCCAATAATAGACCTTATAGATCTAAATAAGCTTTTCTGTCAGTGACAGGATGGCATTACCATGATTGCACTGTGTTCCTGTCATTATCAATGCCTGCTAGCTGCTCCAAGCACAGTCAAATTGTAGGTGATTGCAGGTAGTGATTTGTAAGCTCTGAAATGTTCTTATTTTAGCACAATATGTACAGTGACTGTATCTGCGTATAATCAGAGCTCTTGAACAAGATGGAATATAGGTTTTACTAGATACAGTAGTAATCTGCACGCTTCTTAAAGGTAAATTCCACTTTAATATGACAATTGGGACCGGAAGAGAATGACTTGAATGGGAATTTTTCTATGGATATTTTTTAATTAAGAATTTTGCAAGAAATGAGTCCTAAAACACTGCAGCTAAGGCTCCATGGTGACACTTGTAGCGGCATTACTGGAACTTGGGGACCACTTCAAGGTTCTCCTGAAATTAGATGCACATTCGCATAGAGATAGATATTAAATAGAGCAGGTTCCCACCTAGATTGAGGTCACCTTGTGGTGGTGGGTGGGCACATGTATTTGTTGATCAAAATATTTTCCTCATGTTTTATCATCTCATGTCAAATGTGGTATGAGTTTATATAGAGATTTTGCATTTAGTGCTTTCAGAGTGCTATTATCCTCTAGGTTTTTTTCTTTAATTGTGACCATGTACATTCGCGTATCTATTTATCATGTCTTGTCTTTGTAGTACATACTTGGAGATGTGTCTGCTTTTAAGTCTGAATGCATTTCTATTATCTTTTCCATTCCACAAGCCTCTTGAAGGTTACCTTATGAAGGAAGAAATTGTGATAGCTGGAGATGATCAGAAGACTTTAAAACATGTTAATCACAGCAGCAGAGGTTCTCAGTATCAGTAGATTACAGCAGCAGAGGTTCTCAGTATCAGTAGATTACAGCAGCAGAGGTTCTCAGTATCAGTAGATTACAGCAGCAGAGGTTCTCAGTATCAGCAGAACTTATCAACAGGGGATCCAAGCAGCAGCTACTGCCTAGGTTAATTTGGATGAAGAAGGAATAGGATCATAGAAAGGGTTTAAACAACAGCTATTCCTTCTAAACCCACCCCACCGTTCTCATGCATCTGAGGTCAAAATTGCATGTGTTATCAATATGGAGTGGAGAATAAGCTGTCCCCGGTAGCAGCTTATCTATCATTAGAACAAAAGGTTCAGAGGTGCTCTATTCTTTCTTTCACCTGACATCTGCTGTCAGGCGAGTGTCAGGACAGCACTAGTGATGAGCGTACCGGTGGATATTCGGGCTAGACGGTTTCGGACGAATTTTTTTTTTAAGTTTGGTTCGGGTTCCGAACTTGACCTGAACTTAACCCCGAACATCAAACCCCATTGAAGTCAATGGGGACCCGAACTTTGGGGCTGAAAAATGGCTGTAAAAAAGTCATAGAAAGGGCTAGAGGGCTGCAAAAGGATCCAAAATGAGGAAAAGAGCAGTACAATTACCCTGCAAACAAATGTGGATAGGGAAATTACTTCAAATAACATTAAATATATAAAAATAAAAAATATTAATCTTGAACCGGTTGGTGGAGGTTCAAGTGGAGTAGGAAGTTGAGGAGGCTGTAGATGGGGCTTCAAGGTGGAAAAGGCTGAGGAGGAAGCCAAACCCGGTTTTTTTTGGGGGGGGGGGTTTCTTTAATTGTAATTTCTTTTATTTGTCTGTTAATTCTGTATGTGACCTATAGCTATTTTTTGAGGTGCGGCTGGTATACTTCTCTACTCTGCCAATATAACAAATAATAATATTGAGCCAAGACGTGAAGGTGCAGGTAGAGGAGGAGGCAGACGTGGCAGAGCAGGCATAGGAGGTGAACGTGGCGGTGTAAGCAGAAGAGGCATTTTTTTTTCTTACATTTTTTGTTTGTTTGTGGAGGCTCCAAAATATTGGGAAATGGCAAAGAGAATGCACAATATTGCTAGAGTATAACAATGGCTGGATGCGGCCGGTATACTACTCTACTCTGCCCAAGGTACGGACAAGTCGTCTGGGATCCATGCCTGGTTCATTTTAATGAATGTGAGCTTGTCCACGTTGGCTGTGGACAGGCGGCTGCGCTTGTCTGTGATTACCCCCCCCCCCCCCCCCCCACCCCCCCCCCCCCACTGTGCTAAACCACACGTTCGGACAATACACTGGCCGCAGGGCAGGCCAGCACCTCCAAGGTGTTAAGGGCAAGCTCAGGCCATGTGCCCATTTTGGAGACCCAGAAGTTATATGGGGCAGACCCATCAGTCAGTGCACATGTTCTGTTGTACCATGTTGCTAAAACTATCTCATTGTCTCTCCCTGTAAATAATGTAGGTACAGATAGTTCTGCTTTCCTGTCTCTCTGTACAAATAGTACTGCCTCCCTGTCTCTCCCTGTAAATGATGTAGGTACAGATAGTACTGCCTCCCCGTCTCTCCCTGTAAATGATGTAGGTACAGATAGTACTGCCTCCCTGTCTCTCCCTATAAATGATGTAGGTACAGCTAGTACCACCTCCCTGTCTCTCCCAGTAAATGATGTAGGTACAGGTAGTACTGCCTCCCCGTCTCTCCCTGTAAATGATGTAGGTACAGATAGTACTGCCTCCCTGTCTCTCCCTATAAATGATGTAGGTACAGCTAGTACCACCTCCCTGTCTCTCCCAGTAAATGATGTAGGTACAGGTAGTACTGCCTACCTGTCTCTCCCTGTAAATTTTGTAGATACAGATAGTAGTGCCTGCCTGTCTCTGCAGGGAACAGACACCACTGTACTTCTGGCATAACAGGCACACTATAACTTAGAACAATAAATTACAACCCCAGTGGTTTCTTTTTGTGGGTGGGGGTCGGCCACAACATTTTTTTTTAACCAGATATAAGAACTTTCTTTTTTTTCTACCACTGGCATAGTATGCCCATAACTAGTAAACTGGCATTTACCGCCTATTGTGACCTAGATAATTAAAACAATTTTGATCACCAGATCAAAAATAATAACTAATTACATATCAAAAAAGAGGAAGGGTGGGTAATAGAGTCTACTCTGAAGACGGTTCCAGGAGAAAGAGGGCAACCAGTTGGGAGGGGCCGGCTCAAATAAACCAGGACAGCTGACTAGCCAATTAAGTACATGTGTGCCTAAAGCATAATACCATTAATACTGCCCTTTCTTGGGAAGTAAATTGTACTATACAGGTAAAGAAAGATTGTATGATTTTATAAGCAGATGACCTAGTGAAAATCTTTATATAATCTCATACATATATATATATTCTTATATGATAGGTTCTCATAATATCCACATATACAGTATTCTATCAAGTCATATGAAGTGTATCCCAGCTGTTCCATAGGTAAACTCTAAAAGTCGACTAAAAATCACTCTTCTATATCAGTGCAGATACAATGTGGTGAACCGGCTACATTTTCTTAGGCGTTATACCCATGTGGAGCTCTTGCAACCATCTGTGATTGGGTGCCATAATGATACATAGAATGAATGGTTTCCTCTTCACATCGCACCATTAGCCCCTGATCCTGACCTTCGTATCACCTTCAACGCAATGGTCGTCACTTAGGTGAAGAATATGGAGTATGGATTTCCCATTAGGGAGCGGCTCAGTCTTGCATTCTTGCAGTAAAGACGCTTACAGGTGTAATTATCAGAGACCTTGACTGAAGATTTTTTTTAATTTTTTTTCTGCAAATCATTATTTTTCATGAAAATATTTTTAATGAGAAGAAGCAACGTTCCTATGTAGAGGCTGTATGCGCTTTGCAGTTGAGCAAGACAAAGATACCGGCTGTGTGCATGCCGCCATTTTTAACCACCTATTGTAGAAATGTCCTATTCGTGCCTGCAAAATGGGCAAGAATAGGACATGTCAACATTTTTTGCGGCGCCATTGAAATGAATGGGTCGGATCTGCAAAAAATATGGATCGAATGCAGACTGAATATATGGTGCTGTGCTTGGGGTCTAAGTCTAATAGATTGTGAGCTGGAGACAGCGAATTATGACAATGTCTGTTAAGCTCTGCAGAATATGTCCGCACTATATAAGTATAATAAATATAAAAAAGGTAATTTTGGAAAGTCAATTTTTAAAGGCTATGTACACCTTTAGGGGCATTGTTCTCATTATGAGCTAAAAATAATTTTTTCAGTTGCTCTTTATTAAAAATATGGAGCCATTTTTCTGTACACAGCTGATAAGCTCTAGTAGCACCCTTTGGATTTTCTGTCTTTTCCGTCAGACCAGGAGCTGATGGCTTCTTATCTCTGCTCTCTGACATTATAAACACTCATTATAGCTCAGTTCTTTTCTTACTGATACGAATGGGGCTTAAATAAGTGTTTAACCTCTTAAGGTGGAGCATGACGGTGCTAGATGGTGGCTGCTTGAGTGAGCTCTCCCGCCAGCAAGCTCCCTAAAGCTCGTTTCTCAGCACTATCCCGACATTATGGTGAGACCTCAGGCAAAAAAAAAAGGCTAAAGAACCCTCTGGCACCCCAAAACCCAGCAGGTTGGAGCCAGATATGGAGAAATACAGGCCGTGCCACTGCAGGCACGTCCACCCAAGATAGCTCTGCCAAGCCGGCAAAATGAACAACAAAGCCACAACTCTGAGGAGGACAGTGCAGTAGAACAACAACAAGAGGTGAGCGTTTCCCCGGTCGTCAACAAACGCTGCCTGGAGAGCACTCTGCACAAAGCATTAGCCCCACTAGCTGCGGATGTCGCTAGTATAAAGTCCGATGTACAGCATATTGGAGAGATGGTGGAAGTGCTAGAAGGGACACAACAAGATATACTTACATTCAATGCAGCAGTAAGAGATTCCATGAAAAGTTACAGGGCTGCTTTCACTAACTCCCTGCTACTCCTGGAAAACAGAAGCCATCTGAACAAGAAGACCTGTTCCTAGTTATGGGCAAACTTTTCGCCATGCTACAGGGGTCCGAGCGTGCAGGAGCTGTTGTTATCGAGCTCGTGCACAGAGCACTCCGTCCTAAACCGCCGCCATCTGAAAACCCTAGGGACATCATTTGCGGTCTCTTAAGCTTTAGGGACACAGAAGTGATTCTAGAAAAAGTCAGAGAGGTGCTGGAGGGTTCCAAGATACATATGTACCAGGACTTGGCCCCATCGATCCTGCAAAAAAGAAGAACCTTGAAGCCCTTAACAGATATATTGAGGGCATCCAAAACACCATATAAGTGGTTATTTACTTTTCGGGCTCCTCATCACCTCAGATAACCAAAAAGTAATAATACTACACACATATAGTATAAACTCAATCTTTATTGTTTAAAAAAAGAAATTAGAACTAGACATGGAGTCTCCAAAGGCATACTCCAAGTACACCATAATGTGCAAACCTAGATGCAAAGTGGATAATGGATGATGATAGGCATGAACCAAGCAAATACTGACCCGGAATGGAGAGGGAATGATGGCACCAACCCGACGCGCTTTTCGCCTAGCTTCTTCATGGGGACCCCTCTCTATTCCGGGTCAGTATTTGTTGTGTTTTGTATTTTGTTAATTTTATCTCCCTTTTACAGATTTTATTAAGCCCTTTGTAAACTTAAAACGCTACAGCTGACCCCTCAGATTTGCATTTTTAAATGCCCTCTTTTTGTCTTTTATTGCCCTTTTTACAGTAGCTGTAAGCCATGGGGGGGGGGGGGGTAATTTTAGCCCTTTATACTTGTTACCTAAAGGAATACATTTTTTAGCGCAATTACTCAATGTAGATTTAAAGCTCTCCTATCCTCAGTATTATTATGTGACAGTAGCTGCTCCCAGTCTATGCCCTGAAATGCTGCCCTCAACCCAAGGAAATTAGCCTTTTTAAAATTCAGTGACTTTGCTCTGCCCGACAGAGTTTGCTTCATATAATTTAGGGGGAATATAATTATATTGTGGTCACTATTACCTAGTGTTTCTCCAACAGTAACATTACCATCATTAGAGATTACCAGATCCAACAGAGTATCGTCCCCAGTGGGAGCTTCTACAAACTGGCCCATAAAGTGGTCCCGCAGTAAGTTGAGGAATTTTCTCCCATTTGCGGCAGAACCATGACCTCAATGTCTGGGAAGTTAAAATCTCCCATTATGACCAGTGTACCAGCCTGTGCCGCCCGCTCTATTTGGGTATACAGTTGTGTTTCTATCTCCTCTGTGATGTTAGGGGGTCTATAGATTACACCAAGTATAATTTTTTTCAGTGTTTATATCCCTTTGAACTTCCACCCATAAGGTTTGCACATCCTCACCATCCGCACCCACAATTGCCTCTTTCACACTTGTCTTCTGATCACTCCTCACATACAGGCGCACGCCACCACCTTTTCTATTGACCCGGTCTTTCCTAAATAGTGTAAAACCCTCAATATTTACATCCCAGTCATGCGAAAAGTCCAACCATGTCTCAGCCACAACGTTAACCTTTTGTGATAGAACGGCTCAATATTTTTAATTAAGACCAATTGAAAAATTGATTCTTAGCCTCAAATTGGTAAAATGCAATCATAAAAAGAAAATAATGCCCAAAGGTCTACATCGCCTTTAAATCTCAATCTTTATACTTATTTGCCCTTGATTTCAGTGCCTGTCACAAATATGCAATCATTCTGGATAAATTGCCTATTTTTTTCATTTCCACACTTCAAAACCTATAACGGTTTAAACATTTTCACTGACATAGCTCCAAGTGGGCCTGGGTTCTGTGAGTCGAGTTGTATTTTTTTTAAATGCTCATAAGGGTACATCTAATCTAATGTATAACTTTTATTTATTTTGGGGTGACTGTGTGAAACTACACAGCAATTTCAACAATGTTTTGCTTTTATGGCGTTCACTTACCGTGTGGTATAAGTTGCATTGTACCTCTATTCTACGGGTCAGTATTCAAAGGCGCACTCGGTCTCCCATCAGCCGCAGACCTGCTGCTTAGTGTTTGGCCTCGTTCCCAGGGCGCCTTTGCTAGCTGGGAGGCTCCCTGCTCCTAGGTCTGCCTTGAGCGCCGAGCTGATCACTCGGTGCTCGACTGGTCGGTCTGTCGGTCATGTGACGCTGGCCACGAGCATGACCCTCACTCCCCACTATAAATACAGGCAGCCTGCTGGCCACAGGTTGCCTGGTAATTTAAGTTCCTGGCGTTTGTTGGATACCTGTGTACTTACCTGATCCTGTTCCCTGACCATCCTTTGCCTGCTCCTCCTGTACTGCGCATCCTTCCTGGTATATTGACCTCGGCTTCCACCTGACTATTCTTTGCGGACTCCTTTGGTACTTCTCGACTCTCCTGGTATTTATGACCCCGACTTCTCCTGACCTTTCTTTGCTTATCCCTCTGTACTGCGTTGTCCTCTTGGTTTTGACCCGGTCCGTTCACGTTCCGTTATTTGTCTTGTCTGTCCTTCCCGCACGTATCCTAAGTTAGGGACTGCCGTCCAGTTGTCCCCTGTCATCAGGACTCTTGAGGCAACTAGACAGGGCCAGGGGTGAGGGTGGAGCGCAGTGGTCACTTTCCTCCCCCCTGTGTGTGTGTGTGTACGTGACCGTTACAAGTATGATTACACTAAAACCAAATTTGTATTGTGTTTTATGTTTTTATACTTTTGCACATTGAAAACCCCAAAAAAATTATGTTTTTATGTTACTGCATTCATAGACCCACAATATTTATATTTTTGTGTTGACAGAGCTGTTTGAGCACTTGTTTAATGCTGAATGAGCTTTAGACTACTTTCACATCCGCGTTTTTGGATTAGCAAAAACGCTTCCGTTATGAACTGATCCGGTTGTATTATCTCTAAAACAGCCATGATGGGGTGTTTGGGTGATGGATCTGTTTTTTTTGTGTCAGAGAAAATGGATCCGTCACCATTGACTTACATTGTGAGTCATGGCGGATCCGTCTTGCCCTCCATCCCAGGACGCACTCAAAAATGCTGCTTGCATTCTGTTGTACTCCGTTCCCTTGAGTTTTGTCGCCATTGACAATGAATGGGGACAAAATTGAAATGTTTTCCCCCACTATTGAGATCCTATGACAGATCTCAATAGCGGAAAGGGAAAGTACAGATGTGAAAGTAGTTTTTTATTGGTGACTTTTTAGGTTACATCCACATTTTTTATGTCTTTTTATTGTGTTTTTTTTGGGAGATGGAATAAACAAAAAACAGAATTTTCCCACATTTTTGTTTTACAATGTCCCCAGTACCAGGTAAATGATGTGATCATTTTATTGTATGCGTTGTTACAACAGTGGCCCCTTTGAGGGACCTGAACATGTGATCCTCTGATCACACACACACCACACTGCGGTACTTCTGTACTGCCGTACTGCAGTGTATTATGTCAGTTACAGTGAAACTGAAAGATTGTTTATTAGCTCCTGCCAAAGGACTGGGGGCCATTGTTAGGCACCGGTCTGCTCTGGCAATCCCTTGACACCTGTCTGCTATTCAAAAACTCAAATGCAGGAAATTTTTGATTTTATGTAATTTTGTGATTTTATGTATATGTAAAAAGTTATAGGGGAAAATTAATAATTTTTCTGGCCTAAATTTTTTTTTACGCCACTGGTGACAAATTTTATCCTGTGCCTCTTGATACATTTTCTTGTGCTTCATCATAAATTAGGAGTAGTCCCATAAAACGCTGGTCTGTAATAAATCCCCCGCCCCTACAGTTTTATGTTTAATTTCTTCTCCATTTTTGATAATTGCTTGCTGTCAGTGAATGAGAACACTCTTGTTTCCATTCAGAGGCAGTAAACTTGTAGACAGCTGGTCCTGCGCTCCGCTGAGAAGTGGATACAATTGTAGACAATGCTCAATAGCCTGAACTCCAGATTAATACATTGTAGCAAACTACTAGAGATTGTTGCCTCTGATGTGTTTAGCTTTTATTATAATTCGGTATTTTTTTTTTAGAAAATGACAAATTATTTGTCCGATTTTTATTAGAAACATTTCTTTTTTTACATTTCTTACATGACTATCCACATAAATATCCAAATTAAAACATTGCATTTTGCACACTGGCCACTAAAGCAAACACAATAGGCTGACACGTCCTGTTTTGTACAGCTCACTTGCCAGCTTTACTGTGTAGACTGGGACAGAGTCAGCAGAAGGATGGAGATTTATTAAAAGCTCTACTGTACAGCTGGAGACCTAGACAAGGTGGAATAGTAATAGCGTCATTGATTACAGCGACCATAAAACAAAAAGTTTATATATCCTGTCTATGAAGACAGTACAGGAAGAACGCACATACTCACCAGCACTGTTGTTGGTAAATTTGAGGCATGTAAGGCCCTCCCTGGGAACAGGCAAACACCACCTTGAATTCCTAAATCAATGCAGATTTAGGAATGTTGCCAACTATGGAATGGGTGAGCCTCCAAAAAAGCTTCCCCCAGGAAAAAAATTAAAAATAAATAGCTAAAACATAAAAAAAAGATTGAACATATGATATTTCTTTTACAGACACATCAACCTGATGAAGCTAAAATAAGATATGAGAGTCATTAAATTGCATTGTCAGGATTTGATTGATCTGGACTTTACTTATATTGCTAAAAAAAATCCTGTGACATTTTGAAAATCTGGTCAAACCTTCACATCCAAGTAATTTGTGAATTCCCCAATGTTTAGAGTAAGAAATTGTGGAGGGGCATTTTTTAGTATATACAATCCTATCTTTGACATTTAGGCTTTATGATCTTATATTAGGAAATAATTGATTTTGCTGGGTCATCGGTTAGGTCAAGACATACTGTATGTTCTTATGGTGGCATTTTGCAAGGCATTATTACCAAAAATTCAAGTAAATGTAGAGATTGATGGAATAATCCTCTAAACAGCTGTGGAACAAATTTGTAATATATTGTGTATGGCCCCTTTCACACAAGTGAGTTTTCCACGCGGGAGCAATGCATGACGAGAACGCATAGCACCCGCACTGAATCCGGACCCATTCATTTCAATGGGTCTGTGCACATGAGCATTTTTTTTCATGCATCAGTTCTGCGTTGCGTGAAAAACGCAACATGTTCTATATTCTGCGTTTTTCACGCAGCCCTGGCCTCATACAAGTGAATGGGGCTTCAGTGAAAAACGCATTGCAGCCGGAAGCAAGTGCAGACAAAACTGACTGAACTTGCTTGCAAAATGGTGCGAGTTTCACTGAAAGCATCCTAAACGCATCTGGAGCTAATCCGTCACGCTCGTGTGAAAGGGGCCTATATGTTATATATACTGTATACAGTTGCAAGAAAAAGTATGTGAACCCTTTGGAATGATATGGATTTCTGCACAAATTGGTCATAAAATGTGATCTGATCTTCATCCAAGTCACAACAATAGACAATCACAGTCTGCTTAACCTAATAACACACAAAGAGTTCAATGTTACCATGTTTTTATTGAACACCCCATGTAAACATTCACAGCACAGGTGGGAAAAGTATGTGAACCCTTGGATTTAATAACTGGTTGAACCTCCTTTGGCAGCAATAACTTCAACCAAACGTTTCCTTGCAGATCAGACGTGCACAACGGTCAGGAGTAATTCTTGACCATTCCTCTTTACACAACTGTTTCAGTTCAGCAATATTCTTGGGATGTCTGGTGTGAATCGCTTTCTTGAGGTCATGCAACAGCATCTCAATCGGGTTGAGGTCAGGACTCTGACTGGGCCGCTCCAGAAGGCGTATTTTCTTCTGTTTAAGCCATTCTGTTGTTGATTTACTTCTATGCTTTGGGTCGTTGTCCTGTTGCAACATCCATCTTCTGTTGAGCTTCAGCTGGTGGACAGATGGCCATAAGTTCTCCTGCAAAATGTCTTGATAAACTTGGGAATTCATTTTTCCTTCGATGACAGCAATCCGTCCAGGCCCTGACGCAGCAAAGCAGCCCCAAACCCTGATGCCCCCACCACCATACTTCACAGTTGGGATGAGGTTTTGATGTTGGTGTGCTGTGCCTCTTTCTCCACACATAGTGTTGTGTGTTTCTTCCAAACAACTCAACTTTGGTTTCATCTGTCCACAGTATACTTTGCCAGTACTGCTGTGGAGCATCCAGGTGCTCTTCTGCAAACTGTAAACGTGCAGCCATGTTTTTTTTGGACAGCAGTGGCTTCCTCTGTGGTATCCTCCCATGAAATTCATTCTTGTTTAGTATTTTACATATCGTAGATTCGCTAACAGGGATGTTAGCATATGCCAGAGACTTTTGTAAGTCTTTAGCTGACACTCTAGGATTCTTCTTCACCTTATTGAGCGGTCTGCGCTGTGCTCTTGCAGTCATCTTTACAGGACGGCCACTCCTAGGGAGAGTAGCAGCAGTGCTGAACTTTCTCCATTTATAGACAATTTCTCGTGGACTGATGAACAGCAAGGCTTTTGGAGATACTTTTTTGTGCAGAAATCCATATCATTCAAAGGGTTCACATTCTTTTTCTTGCAACTGTATATATATATATATATTATAATTAGTGTGGAAATTTCAGGATAAATTAGATTCGCTGCAAAGCCAAATTTCCTCATGCTTCGCGGTAGCGAATTGATTTTACCAAAAATAGTGTAAAAAATTATTATAATTGCCTCATCCATTTGCTCACGTTGGGCCGGCCACCGCCATCTTGCTTGAAGATCTCGCACGAAATCCCATGCATGGTGCCATATGACGTCATCACGGGCCTCGCGAGATTTCGCAACAGATCTTCAAGCAAGATGGCGACTCAGTCGCCATTCCCTGTCATTGTACCCATTACTTACAAAGAAATGCGCTTTGTGACAAAGTAATTTGTCACAAACCGAATTGTTTTGTAAAATTCGGTGAAGCAGTCGAATTGAATTTTTCAATAATTCGCTCATCTTTTAATATAATCATAGAATAGGAAATAATAGAGATGATGTTTACTAAACTCTTGCACAAGACAAATGGAAGGAGGCACAGAGGTTATTTCTCTGGTCTATGGCGTAGTCTCTATAATAATAATAAAATGTATTTATATAGGGCCACCATATTCCGCCGCGCTTTACAAATTCATAGGTTTCATGTACGAAACAAAACTGGCTAATATGCAACTGGAACACTAGCAGTCAGGGTCCTGCTCGCAAGAGCTTACAATCTACGTATGAACCATTATCGTAAACATATATTATAACATCCTGAAAACCAAACAGTCATGTACACAGCAGAGACCTGTGAATGCGGCGGTGGTGGTAGCACAGGTTCTGGTGTACTCTGCATATACAGAGCTATCTTCCTTTATATCTGACAGTCCTGGCAGACAACATAGTCAATACTACAAATGCCAACTACACACAGGGTCACAGGGGTCCTGACCCCAACCTATGAGACATTAATAGAATATCTTTGCGGTGATACAAAAATAACTTGTTTATAATGTAAAATGCAATAAATAAATAAAGACATTTCCTAACATGATGAAAATCGGATATTTTGTGGCAGCGGCTGAGTGCTGACTATGTTCTGATTTGTTATTGCAAAGTTTGCCAACCAAGAATGTGAAGACACAAAACATCACAAACAGCAAAATAACCACATATGTACTTATTACTAATATGGATGTCCCATCTTAAAGGGGTTATTTCACAAAAACTATCACTATGCAATTAATAGGTCTCTTTAAATGCAGTATTATCGTAATATACATGCAATAAAAATAAGTGACTTTTTTTTATGAACATTAGATTTTCCTCTCCGGTAGCGCCCCTTGCTGGTTATTCTTCTGGTCCACCTTCTCTTGCATTCAGTTATGGACTAAGGCTCCTTTCACACCTGCGTTCAGGTGTCCACTCGTGAGCTCCGTTTGAAGGGGCTCACGAGTAGCCCTGAACGCAGCCGTCTGGCCCTAATGCATTCTGAGTGGACGCGGATCCGCTCAGACTGCATCTGCCTGCCAGCGCTCAGCCTCCGCTCCGCTCAGTGAGCGGACACCTGAACGCTGCAAGCAGCGTTCGGGTGTCAGCCTGGCCGTGCGGAGGCGTGCGGATCCGTCCAGAATTATAATGGAAGTCAATGGGGACGGATCCGCTTGAAGATGACACCATATGGCTCAATCTTCAAGCGGATCCGTCCCCCATTGACTTTCAATGTAAAGTCTGAACGGATCCGCTCAGGCTACTTTCACACTTAGAAATTTTTCTAATTTATAATGCAGACGGATCCGTTCTGAACGGAGCCTCCGTCTGCATTAATATGAGCGGATCCGTTCAGAATGGATCCGCTCGAACGCTAGTGTGAAAGTAGCCTAACATGATCAACAGCTTCCCTGCTCCCTTCCTCCCCTAATTGCCGGGCTAGTGATCTTAAAGTAAGGGCTCATGCACATACGCATACAGCAATAAACGGGCACCGGCCGTGTGCTTTCCGCATCTTGGATCGCGGACCCATTCACTTGAATGGGTCTGCAATCACGGAGATGCGGAACGGAGGCACGGATCGGTACCCCACGGAAGCACTACGGAGTGCTTCCGTGGTGTTTCTGGCCGTGCCTCCGCACCGCAAAAAAGTAGTGCATGCACTAATTTTTTGCGGTGCGGACAGATCACGGACCCATTCAAGTTAAATGGGTTTGGACTCTGGATCTGTCTGCGGCCGCCGCGCGGATGTTGCCTCTCATTGGGGACTGCAAATTGCGATCCCCAATGCATGGAACGGCCAGCACACGGTCGTGTGCATGAGCCCTAAAGCAGTCTCGACACCTTTCATTCATTCATCCCCTGTTCTAAATTCATAGAAATATATATTCTCTCTCTCTCTCTCTAGACAGTGGAGACGTAACGTGTGGGGGGGCATTACATACCATATGTATCCCTGGGGCTATATGTGAGGGAATATTTTCTATGCAAGGAAAGAGGGGTAACAAGGGATAATTGCAATGCATGCTGGGAGATACAGGTGCTTGATGACCTGCTTCCCACCCACAGAAAGGCAAGCAAGTCACCCAGATAATGTGAGTGAAAACACTTAAATTTGAGGGATAGCTCTTATAAGTAGTGATGAGCGGCAGGGGCAATATTCATATTTTTGGGTGAATATTCGCCATATATTCGAAAATTCACGAATTTGTGATCTCCAGGCTTTATTCTCTTGATTCCGAAAATTTGCATAAAATTCGCATGAACTGATATTTAAAAAAAAATTGAATATTCGCAATTCCGAATATATTTTGCGATATTCTAAATATTCGCAAATTCTCGAAATGCCGATATTCCCGATTAAAATTCGCAATTCGAATATTCGTGATCAACACTACTTATAAGTAAGGCAATGGAATAGGCAGATGTGAGAATAACATGGGGCAAGCAGAAAAGCAGGCTAAGAAGGAAAGGGGTCGCATATGGGAAAAATATGTACAAGTTATTGTCACGCCCTGCCCTGTGAGTGATCTGAGAAGATCTGTCAGACTTGCTGCACGTGAATCTATCTGACAGATTGCTTTGTTGTGGCTTTGGGCAGGGTCCCACCCCGTCACAGGTTCTGCTCATTAGTTAGTTAGTGATGCTATTTATACCTGCCTCTCACTATAGCCCTTGCGGTTTATAGTTTCTCCTGGAGTTCTCTGCTGGTGTTTTGTGGATCACCTGTTCCCAGTTTGTCTTCAGTTAAGTCCTCCTTCCTTCCATCTGTTGTTTGTACTGGCTAGGCCTTAGGTAGACGCGGGTTCCTTCATCTTGCGCAAGGAACCGGTTGTCTTTTTCCCTGCTCCCTTGCTGAGGGTTTGTATCAGTTGCAGCAGGGCTCAGGTTCGAGTGCATGAACACTTCTTCCATCGAGATTTGTTCATGTTGGTAGCAGTCAGGGAAAGGCTAGGTATTGTCAGGAGGTGACCTTTGCCTGTTCCCTAGCTGTGGGGCCTAGCCTGCTGTTTTGTTTAATTTTGTTGTGTTTGGTTTGCTTCCCTTACCTCACCTTCCGTGACAGTTATGCAATAAAACATTTATCGTCTTAAATGGTTGTGGAATGGGTTAAAAAAAAACAAAAAGCACTACTTAACTCACTGATTCCCCAACTCTCCTGTCCCGACAGTTACCAGTGGTCTCTACTTCCTGGTCCTGAGTCAACTGGCAGGAGAAACCTGCTCAGCCAGTCACTAGCCACAGTGATGACCCGCCTAAGCAGGCTTCAGGGCTCAGTAAGAGCCCATTCACACAACTGTATATTTGAGTCCGCATCCATTACGCAATTTTGCGAAATGGATGTGGACTCATTTATTTCAATGGGGCCACAAAAGATGCTGTCCGCATCCGTGCGTCTGTCCGTGGCCCCGCAAAAAAGATACTGGACAAGAATAGGCATTTCTATCATAGGGCTGGCCGTTCCGTAAAATGTGAAACTCACGCGGCCGGTATCCGTGTTTTGCGGATCTGCAATCTGTGGACCATAAAAACGATACGGTCATCGTAATGAGCCCTAAGTGTCCACAGCGGCGGATTGGTGAGGCTAGTAATGCTTCTTTTTTTTAAAAACAGATCTGCCCCATATCTAAAAAAAATAATCCCACCAAAAATCCCAGAACAGAAAATAGATCCAACTTTTTCCAGAAACTGGTTAAAATTTGTTCATGAGGAGTTGTGTTTGTTATTGCAGGCCAGCCCCATTCACAAGGGATAAGCTGCAATACCACGCACAGCCCATGGACTGGAGTGGCACTATTTCTTAAATATCTGTGTATATGAAAGGCACAGGGAGGTAAAGTACGGGCCCATAAGTCTTTAATTCGATCATGTGAATGAGGCCTAAACCTGGCCATACCCATGTGATAGAAATCAGCCTAAGGGCTCATTTACATGACCATATCTGTTTTTGCGGACCGCAAATTGTGGATGCACAAAACAAGGATACTGGCTGTGTACCTTCCGCATTTTGCAGAACAGAACATCCTTGTCCAGGATAGAAATGCCTATTCTTGTCCCATAGGCGAGCGCTGCCTATTGCATTAGGGTGTGCACCCTAAAGCGCAAACACACACCGCGCGTGTATGTATGCATACATACATATATATATCCTTTATGCCATTAGCCCCCATTATGCCCCCAGCAGCCTCATGTTTTATAAAAAATAAACTTATCTCTCTGCCGCCTCTCCTTGCCGCCCACGATCCTCTTCCTCCTGCTGTCGGCTGTGCTCTTAACTGACGTGCACAGCGTGACGTCACAAAGCACCTCACGCTGTGCGCAGCCCTACACAGCTGACGGCCGTGGACCAGGAAGCGGTAAGTACATAGTGTTCACCGCTTCCTGGTCCCCTGGTACTAATGATAGTTTCCAAAATGGAAGCACTCATTAGTATTCACTGGCCAGCAGGCTTGATTAGGGTGTGCCCAGGCACACTCGACACACCCCGTGCGCACGCCTATGTCTTGTCTGCAAATACAGGCAAGAATATGATATATTCTATCTTTTTTGCGGGGCCACGGAACAGACGTATTGATGCGAACAGCTGTTCGCATCTTTTGCAGACCTATTGAAATGAATGGGTCTGCATCCGACTCGCAAAATTGCGGAATGGATGTGGACAGAAATATACGGTCATGTGAATGGGCCCTTATGCTGATTTAGCCGACAGCTCGGTCAAGCATGTGTGTGTTTGGGTGTGATGCTCCTCACACAGAACAGAGTCTATGAGAACTCCAGAGGAAGTGCCCCAGTGCAAAGGATGGTGATAGAGAGACAGTCAGCAGATGAGGCCGTAGAACACGCTTGGACAGAGAGGGAGTCTCCCGGCCCGCTGGCACGCTGCTGAAGAGGGACCCTCACTGCCTGGTAGACCTCATGCAGCATTACTGACTGAAAAGCTATTCCTTACAACAGTTTTTACTTTTAGACGTTTGCTTGTTTGATCAAAACTTAAGACTTCAGTAAAGTTCAGTTAAAGCCAGTGGAGTTGTGTTTGTCGCCAGTGCACAGTAATACACATGTTTATTTCAAAGGGGGCAATAAGTGGATGTGAGACTCCTCTGATAGCAGCCACATTTCCCTCCATGGTTGTGCAGAGCTTCCATGCTCTACTAGAAATCAACCTGGAAGTGGAGGACTACCAAGACTACAGGAGCAAGCACATCTTCCTTTTGATGTGAGCTACTGAATGGTGCTGCCCACATCTAGGGATGCCAAGTGTGTGCAACCTCTGTGTTTGGATTCTACCCTTTATGTCCAACTTCTACTGTATTTGGAGGACCAGTTTAAGCAATGCATCATTAAAAAAAAAACTGATGAAAAAAAGTGTAACAGGATGATAAACTATTTCTTGGCACATAACACAATGACATACCTGTATGACAGCCATGAGATGGTGTACACGTGTCTGAAATGTAGTGACTGAGATGTACCTAGTGTTTTATGTAGTATGCACCATTTGGATACCTTTGCCACAATTTACACAAACGTACAAGTTCCCTGTTATGGCTGCAGTCTGTGCCCCCCTACACTATCTCCAGTGTGAACTGCCACCATTCTGCTTATCCACTCTCCTGCTCTTGAGCTTTGGTGGACCCGCAAGTGTCTTTGTCTTCTTGTATCTGGTGGGCCCAGCTGCAGATGTAGCACTGCTAGAGTTTCTCTTCTCCATGCAGATTGAGGCCTGATTTTGTGGTGCCCTTAGGGCGTGCACACGTGGTCCATCTGGCTATTAATGGGCCAGCGCACGCACTCTTATCTTCCTCAGCCAATGGCTGGCCAACTAGGGGTACTTAGGGCAGCTTCCCCTGTGGCAGGGTGCCTGAGCAATAGATTCTACCAGCTAGATTTCTACAAAGTTGTGCCTTTTCTTTCTGTCTGTCTTCCCGTGTACCAACTTCTGTCTGTTTCCTGGATAAACTCATAGCTACTTGATCTAACATCTGTCTGATTTCTGTCCTGAGCCTGAGCTGCTTGACGTTAGACTGCCCCTGACTACAGCTTTGTCTGATCCATTGGTGCTCCACACTGGTGTCGTTTTGGCTTCTTTTCATTCCCTTTTTGCGATACTATTGATTTATGTCCACATTCGGTCTATGAACTTCCTTCAGCTGCGCTGTGCACATTGGGCACTTTATAAAGTAATGTGCAGTATATAAATCTATGGGTAACACGTGACGGCAGGGCCTAGCAGGAATCAGTTGCTCATTGTGTCATTTGTATATTATCTTCTTCCATATCATGAAAGTTGTTTCTTCTTTCATATGATGAGGATTCTTTAATGTATTTCCAGTAGAGCTGAGTGAATCGATTCTAAATGGCTTTGATCTGGCATAAAGGGCCTTTTCTTAAAGGGCCAGCATGCAGATCCACTAGTATTCTTCAGCCAGTGGCTGCACATTTCGGGTTACCTAAGGCACCTTCCCCTAGAGGAGGGTGTCTGAGCTTTAGGTTTTCTAGTTGCTAGTTCCCAGTTTATGTGTGCTGTTCTATTTGTCTGCCAGTGTACTGACCTATGCCTGTTTATTGACTCTGACTCTCTGTTGCCCACCCTGACCTCAGACTTGTTTTATTGATTAGCATGATTTCTGCCCTCCCTGACCTCTGACTGTTTACTGACTTTGAGTATTGCCCAATTCCATGGTGCTTCCCACTGGAGTTTCTGGGCCCAGTGGGTCAGCAGCCAACCACATTGGGACTATTCCAAGAGCTAGCAGCATGGTGGATCCCCTGAAGCAAACTCCTGATCCATGTATAGTGATTCATGGGGTGAATACCAGAGGACCACCAGGAAAGCACCCTTATGTCTAGCCCAAAGTCAAGCACAGTGCGTCCACACCAACTGTCAGTAACAATAAAGGATCTGGATATGTGGCTAAAAACAAATACATTTACAAAAACATTTACAGTCCTTTGAATCCAGAGGAAGAAAAACCGTCTGGTTTTGAGAGCTTCATTTATATAATCAGGAATATAACGCGAGTTTGCGCATCGCGTGTTTGTATAAGTGTGCGACTTTAGATTGTGACTTCAGATTCAGAGACTTCAGTGGGGGATTGCATTACATTAGTTTCTTATTACTGCACTATATTTTATTTTTCTCTTTCTTGCGTAATCCCCATCTAGTGTGTGTTCCATAATTGATAGCGCAGTCCAGTGGACATCCTGTCTGATGTATGCAGTCCTGGAACAGCCGTTAGAGGGTGCATATATTTGTTCAAAATGTGAGAAAATTACCCGTTTGGAATCACAAATTGAGTATCTAAACGGGCAAGTTTCAACACTGAGAGGCGTTGACAATTTGGAAAATAGTTTGCTGCTCACTGAGCAAGTACTCTATGGGGTAGATGAGGGGGGAGGGTGAAAGCTAGGAGGCTGAGGAAAGTGAGGTAGCTAGCTGTGTAACAGTTAGAAAGCGGGGTAGAGGGAAGAGTGCCAGGTTGGCTAGCCCTGATCTGTCAAACCCTAACAAGTTTGCACGTTTGGCAGATGAGGGGCATGTCGATTCAGGGACAGCACTGCTGCAGCCGGACACTTCCTCTGCCAGTCAGGGGAATGTCAGCTCCACTAAGCAGGGGGCCAGGAGAGCAGGGCAGGCCAGACAGGTGCTGGTAGTGGGAGACTCTATTATTAGGGGTAGAGAGAGGGCGATTTGTCACAAAGATTGGGATCGTCGAACGGTGTGTTGTCTTCCTGGCGCTCGAGTTCGACACATTGCGGATCGGGTTGACAGATTACTGGGAGGGCCTCGAGAAGATCCAGCGGTCATGGTCCATATCGGAACCAATGAAAAAGTTAGAGGTAGGTGGAGTGTCCTTAAAAATGATTTTCGGGATTTAGGTCAAAAGCTTAAGGGAAGGACCAAATGTAGTATTTTCCGAAATGCTGACTGTATCACGAGCCACACAAGAAAGGCAGCGGGAGATTTGGGAGGTGAATAAGTGGCTCAAGAACTGGTATAGGAAGGAGGGGTTTGGTTTCCTGAAGAACTGGGCTGACTTCTCTCTCGACTACAGGCTCTATCGTAGGGATGGGCTGCACCTCAATGGGGAAGGGGCAGCTGTGCTGGGGGATAAGATGGCTAGAAGGTTGGAGGAGTGTTTAAACTAGTGACTTGGGGAGGGTAATTGCCTTATAGGATGGGAAGATGGGGCAGATAGAGACCTGGGGTGTGGTAATGGAACTGGGGGAGGAATGGAAGGAGGGACTAGAATAGTTCAGAAGGAAAGGTGTAGGGTAAAAAATATACATAAACCTTAATTGTATGTATACTAATGCCAGAAGCCTGACTAATAAAGCTGGTGAACTGGAATTAGTGATGTGTGAGGAGGACTATGACAAAGTGGGAATAACTGAGAAATGGCTGGATGATAGCTATGACTGGGCAGTTAATGTACAAGGTTACAGTCTGTTTAGAAAGGATCATCAAAACCGGAGAGAGGGGGGGGGGGGGGTCTGCCTTTATGTAAAGTCCTGTCTAAAACCCACAGTCCGAGAAGATATAAGTGAGGGACATGAACATGTGGAGTCACTGTGGGTTGAAATACATGGAGGCAAAAATAATAATAAATTACTAATAGGATTTTATTATAAACCACCTAATATACCATAGTCCACAGAAAATCTGCTACTAAACGAGATAGACGAGGTGGTTATTATGGGGGACTTCAACTACCCAGATATAGACTGGGAAACTGAAAGCTGTATATCTCATAAAGGAAACAGGTTCTTGGCAATAACCAAATAACCAAAGACAATTACCTTACCCAACTGGTTCAGGACCCGACTAGAAGGACGGCCATACTGGACTTAGTATTAACCAATAGACCTGACAGAACAACAGATATGCAGGTCGGGGAGCACCTGGGAAATATTGACCATAAAGTAATAACCTTCCAATTATCCTTCAAACGAGCGTTTCTACAGGGAGTAACAAAAATACCAAACTTAAAAAAAGCTAAATTTAGCCAACTAAGAGAGGCCATAGGCCTAACTAACTGGGACAAAGTCCTCATAAATAAGATTACCACCACAAAATGGGATATTTTTAAAAGCATCCTGAAATCTAATTGTGAGAGGTGCATACCTTATAGGAATAAAGGGTTAAGGAACAAGAAGTAGCCAATCTGGATAAATAGAACTGTAAAAAAAGCAATAAATTACAAAAAGAAAGCATTTAAATCACAAAAACAGGAGGGTAGCAAGGAAGCACTAAAAAACTATAAGGAAAAGAATAGAAAATGTAAAAAAAAATAAAAGCCGACAAACTAGAGACCAAGAGATTCATTGCCAAAGAGCGCAAAACTAACCCTAAAATGTTCTTCAATTATATAAATGGTAAAAGTATAAATCTGATGGTGTCGGCCCTCTACAGAGCAATGAGGGGGAGTTGCAGAGAGCGACGAGGAGAAAGCAAAGCTATTAAATATATATTTTTCAGCTGTATTCACTGAGGAAAATAAACTGTCAGATGAAATGTAAAAGTAAATTCCCTATTAGAAGTGCCCTGTCTGACCCAGGAAGAAGTACAACAGAGACTTAAAAAGATTAAAATAGACAAATCGCCAGGACCAGATGGCATACACCCCCATATCCTAAGAGAATTAAGTCATAGCCAGACCTTTATTTCTGATATTTACAGACTCTATACTGCCAGGGAGTGTTCCACAGGATTGGCGCATAGAAAATGTGGTGCAAATATTCAAAAAGGGTGCAACAACAGACCTCGGAAATGATAGGCCGGTAAGTTTAACATCTGTTGTGGGTAAACTGTTTGAAGGTTTTCAAAGAGATGCTATCATATCAGCATGGCTTCATGAGGGATCGGTCATGTCAAACTAATTTAATCAGTTTCTATGAGGAGGTAAGTTCTAGACTTGACAGTGGTGAATAAATGGATGTTGTATACCTGGACTTCTCCAAAGCATTTGACACTGTAACACATACATAAAAGGTTAGTATATAAAATGAGAATGCTCGGACTGGGAGAAAACGTCTGTATGTTGGGAAGTAACTGGCTCAATGATAGAAAACAGAGGGTGGTTATTAATGGTACACACTCAGATTGGGTCACTGTCACTAGTGGAGTACCTCAGGGGTCAGTATTGCGCCCTATTCTCTTCAATATATTTATTAATGATCTTGTAGAAGGCTTGCATAGTAAAATATCAATTTTTGCAGATGACACTAAACTGTGTAAAGTAATTAACACTAAAGAGGACAATATACAGCTACAGATAGATCTGGATAGATTAGAGGCTTGGGCAGATAAGTGTCAGATGAGGTTTAACACTGACAAATGTAAGGTTATGCACATGGGAAGGAATAATGCAAGTCACCAGTACATACTAAATAGTAAAACACTCGGTAACACTGACATGGAAAAGGACCTAGGAATTTTAATAAACAGCAAACTAAGCTGTAGAAACCAGTGTCAGGCAGCTGCTACCAAGGCCAATAAGATAATGGGTTGCATCAAAAGGGGCATAGATGCCCGTGATGAGAACATATCCTACCACTTTACAAATCACTAGTCAGACCACACATGGAGTACTGTGTACAGTTCTGGGCTCCTGTAAACAGAGCAGATATAGCAGAGCTGGAGAGGGTTCAGAGGAGGGCAACTAAAGTAATAACTGGAATGGGGCAACTACAGTACCCTGAAATATTATTAACATTAGGGTTATTTACTTTAGAAAAAAGACGACTGAGGGGAGATCTAATTACTATGTATAAATATATCAGGGGTCAGTACAGAGATCTCTCCCATCATCTATTCATTCCCAGGACGGTGACTGTGACGAGGGGACATCCTCTGCGTCTGGAGGAAAGAAGGTTTGTACACAAACATAGAAGAGGATTCTTTACGGTAAGAGCAGTGAGACTATGGAGCTCTCTGCCTGAGGAGGTGGTGATGGTGAGTACAATAAAGGAATTCAAGAGGGGCCTGGATGTATTTCTGGAGTGTAATATTATTACAGGCTATAGCTACTAGAGAGGGGTCGTTGGTCCAGGGAGTTGTTCTGATGCCTTATTGGAGTCGGGAAGGATTTTTTTCCCCCTTAAGTAGGGAAAATTGGCTTCTACCTCACATTTTTTTTTTTTTGCCTTCCTCTGGATCAACTTGCAGGATAACAGGCCAAACTGGATGGACAAATTTCTTTTTTCGGCCTTATATAATATGTTACTATTTTACGATTTTGGCTCCATTGAAAATGATGAGACCGGTTTTCAGAAGTTCCAATATACGTTTGCCTAGCAACCAAAGTGAATTCAAACACCAGGGAATAAAAACCAAATAGCAAAGAATACAGTCAGCATTTTTCCTTTCAAAATGGCTGCCCTCTGACAAAAACTAAACAAAGAAAATGTTTCAGCAAAGAAATACAGTTTATTACAGTCTATTTCCATGTCAGCGTCGAGCTGCTAATGTACACAAAACTGGAAACTTTAGACGAGAAATAAAGTACAATTGAGGAAATTGAAACACATTTCCTCTCATCTGTTTCTATTCTCGATACCTTGATACACTGAGGATGGTCACCAGAAAAGCCAAGGGGGAAAAAAAGTCAAGGAGGAGTCCGTAATATATGACTTCAAATGGTAGTCAAATTCAGGCCAGATGACTACAGGGGGATAGATATATTTCAGATTTTCATTCTCCATGTTTACAAGGCAATCAAACAGTGAAGCCAGATGTGGAGCTACATAAAAGTAGGGTTCTGCATCACAGCACATATGGGCAGATTATACAGATGTTACCGGCATGTAAATACATCAAGAAATAATGGTTCTGTGAGCTTCAGAAACCAAATTAACCCAGGTAACACATCCTTTCTAATTATCAAGCCTTGTTCCAGGAGGACATTCATCACTTGGGTTCACACATAACCACTCAAGCTGTATGATAAAGAAGCCTTGTAGTGTAATCTGACCTATCATAAAGGAAAATGGGCAGGGTGGCCAATGAGTTGGTGCACCAATAGAGCACTAGATTGAAAGGGTCTCTATCTATCTATCTATCTATCTATCTATCTATCTATCTATCTATCTATCATCTATCTATCTATCTATCTATCTCATATCTATCTATCTCTCATATCGTTCTCTCATATCTATCTATTTATCTATCTATTGTGACACAGTGAGGGGTTGTGTCTGGCAAGGCAGATATTTTGCTCCCAGCATGTACAGCTGGGCTGGTTTCCAGCCAGGTGAGGTCAAATACCGGACCGAAGTTTAAGTGCCGATCTGGGTTTTGGCAACACCTGGCTGTCCTTAAATAGACAGCTGGGCTCAGCAGAGATGTCCCTGTTTTTGGGATCTGAGGCTTTGTGCTGTGCTGGATGGCTGAGAGCCGCACGGTAGGGAAACAGGCCCCCTAAAGCCTGCTGTGGACTACTGGAGGCAGAACTGAGAGCAAGGTGACTTATGTTATATGAACTTTTCATTGTGTGTGAATTAACACCAAGACTGCAAAGTTACACGCTGTTTTGTGCAATTGCCTCAAGTGTGAATAAACACTGACGTTTTGAGTTAAGAACTTTTTGCCTCTGTACTGCACCCGCTTACCCTATCTACCAGAGCGAAACCCCACAATTGGTGGAGGATGTGGGCAAGAGCAGTGAGGCTGGCGTAAACGCCAATATTTTTGGTTTCTGCATTTTTCAAGGAACACTTGTATGTCGTACATTAATCCAGCTGTATTACAACCAGTGCCCCTCGACAAAATGGAGGCTGTTGTGAAGGCCCTCATGGAGTCTAATCTGAAGCAGCGAGACACAAACCTGTAGCAACGCTAGGCTAATAAAGCAGCAGTAGGAAACTAACCAGTTGCTGCTACAACACGTGATGGCTTTGCAGACAGCAGAAGCAACCCCGATCATCCACGATGCCCGAAAAGCAGTCCGTGCCGCGATTCCTAAGATGACCCCCGCAGACAACATCGAAAACTATCTGGCAATGTACGAGAAAGTGTCCATCAGGGAAAAGCTACCCCGTGACCAGTGGGCTGAGGTCAATGCTCCATTCCTGGCATCCGATTTCCAGCGGATGTATTTCGACTGGCCGGATGATCAAGCGTCCAACTACCATCTAGTAAAGGGTGAGATTTTGGCAAGACTGGGGGTAAATGCGTTGGTCTGGGCCCAGCGCGTGCATCAGTGGGGGTTTAATCTGGCTGAGCCTGCGAGGGCCCAGTATTATGACTTACAACACCTCTTGCAAAAGTATCTACAGCCTGATGTGCTGAGTCCCATGGATATGCTGTATAGACTATTGGCTAATATGTTCTGAAGGGCTCTGCCACCCCCCTCTCCAGCACTCGATTGGCCAGGTGTCTCCTGGCAACGTCCTAGAAATGGTGGACCTGGTGGAGCGCTGCCAGGCTACTAAGACTGTTACAGGGGGTTTGTTTGAGAGGGGGGCAGTCAAACCCCGTAAATCTCCATCCCAGACTCGACGACTTGTACCAACCAAACCCACCCGGGGTGCACCCTCTACGGACCTGGCTCCGATAGTCTGTTGGCGGTTTCAGGAGCCCGGTCATGTAAGAGTTGACTGTCCCCATCAGGTGGAACCCATGGATACTTACTATAGCTACCGTCAGTCGCTATATGCCAGGAAGCTGTGTGGAGCAGGTACCCCAAAAACTCTAAACCACCTGTGCCAGGTGGAGGTAAGAGACACTCCAGCGGAGGCTCTGCTGGACTCAGGCAGTCGGGTGTCCCTAGTAAGGGCCCTCAGGTACGGTCAGCGGAGTATACTGGCTGGAAAGTCGGGGTCATGTGCATCCATGGAGACTTAAAAGACTATCCCACCGCCCTGGTGTCTCTAACCAGAGGGGCTGGCAGATGGACTCACGAAGTGGCAGTTTCCCCAAATCTACACTACGAACTTATAATAGGGAGAGACTTCCTGGGCTTCCCAGCACTGTGGCCTGCTATGAGAATGATTGATACCCATGAGACAGGGGTAACCCTAGCAGAGTGGCCTGGCTCAGGGGGGAGACCAGAACCCTGGGAACCTGAGACTGAAGGGCCAGCGGTAGGGGTGACCACCACTTCGGTAGAAGAAGGGGAGACAACCCCACTAAGTGTGATGGTGGGAGACGTGGATGACTTGCCGCCGGGTCCTGAATTGGCAGACCTCAATGTCTCTGGGGATAATTTTGGTACTGTCCCGCGCCTGGGAAAATGTGTTAATAGTAGATGGTGAACCACAAAAACCTGGGGCAGAGTAAGTGTTTCCCCGTTTTGTGGTTCATCAGGATATGTTGTATCGGGTAAACCAACTACAGGGTGAGCCTATTGAACAGTTGGTGGTCCTCAAGGCTTATCGCAAGCTTGTGTTAGATCTTGCCCACCATGTTCTCGGGGGTCACCTGGGGCTGCATAAAACTCAGGATTGTATTCTACAGCGGTTTTACTGGCCCAGCATATTCAAAGTGGAAGAGTTTTGTAAGTCTTTCCCACATTTCCGTAGTCCCCTAGTACCTCTCCCGATTATCAAAGTACCGTTTGACCGAATAGTTATGGACCTCATAGGCCCAGTACTGAAGTCCGCCAGAGGGCATCAACACATCTTACTCATTCTAGACTACGCCACTGCGACATACCTCGGCCAAACTCATAGCTAAGGATTTAATGGAGATGTTTACCCGAGTAGGACTACATAAAGAGGTTCTGACCGACCAAGGGACCCCTTTTATGTTCAAGGTGATGAGGGAACTCTGTAAGTTGCTGCACATAAAACAACTATGGACGTCCGTTTACCATCCGCAAAAGGACGGTCTGGAAGAACAGTTTAACCAAAGATTAAAAGATATGTTAAAAAAGGTAGTGTCTAGAGATGGGAGGGACTGGGACCTCCTTCTGCCCTATCTCATTTTCGCAGTGCGAGAGGTACCCCAGGCCTCTACTGGGTTCTCGTCCTTCGAACTGCTATATGGCAGACACCCTCGCCGTCTCCTGGATGTGGCCAAAGAGGCGTGGGAACAACAACCCACTCCACATAAAAGTGTTTTGAGTACGTTACCCAGATGCAACGTAAGTCAAAAAGTAAGTGGGCCAGTCATATAGTATTGATACCCAAGCCGGACGAGACATTACGGTTTTGTAACAACTTTAGAAAACGTAACGAGGTTTCCAAATTCGATGCGTATCCCATGCCCCGGGTGAATGAGCTCATCGAGAGGTTAGGACAAGCCCAGTATTTTTCTGTTTTGGACCTCACGAAAGGGTACTGGCAGGTGCCCTTAACGGAGACTGCCAAAGAGAAAACTGCCTCCATCACGCCTGAGGGGCTGCATCAATATAAGGTCTTACCCTTTGGTCTGAATGACGCCCCTGTCACTTTTAAGCGACTAATGGACATTGTGCTTCGTCCACATCGTTGGTACGCTTCGGCTTACCTGGACGATATTGTCATCCACAGTACTGACTGGGAAAGTCACCTACCCAAAGTGCAGGCTGTAGTGGACTCCCTTCGGAAAGCTGGCCTAACTGCTACCCCAAAAAAATGTGCAATAGAGTTAGAAGAGACTAAATACCTGGGGTATGTCATTGGGCACAGAGTCATCAAACCCCAAGTGAACAAAATAGAGGCGCATATCTGAATATTATAAGGCGCATTCTGAGTCATGTTTTTGCTGTGTGCCATGAACATGAGTCTTAGATTCTTGTGATCTGTCATGAGACAGATTTAAATGATTTTTATTTTTCCAGAGGAATTCGGATGATGAAGATGTAGTGGCTCCGCAGGCACAGCAGGAGGGCGCTGCTCACTTCTTCTGCCTTATTTTGTTCTTGGAGACCAAGGGACGCAGCAGGTGTTCTTGACTTCACTCAAAATTAATTTGTTAATATGCTTGAAAGAGACCAAACCTTATAAGTGAATGATCCGTCACTGGGGTCCTGCTGTAAGCCGTGTACCGGGGTGGGCTCCCCAGGATACAGTGAAGTCACGAACGAGGAAAGCAAGCCTAACACCAGCTTTTGCCAAAACAGAATTTTACTCAAATGTGGCAATAAACACAACCACAAATGCTGGGAACATGCAATCAATTTACATACACCCATCCCACAGGCTGATACCCTTGGGCTGCACAGCACAACGCCCTCCGATGGATAAAGGAGGAAAGTGCAGTAATTTGCCTACTGGCGGGCACAACTAAACTGCCACACCTTACCTGTTATTACCCTAAAAGAACAAGAATCACTGTATGGGTGTGTGGTGCGGGCTAGCCTGCGGTGCAGCACAACAGCTTACAATATTACAAAATTCTACAGTATTCCCCCTCCCATAACTGGTCTTGTAGCACGTGCCTGAGTATTCCTTCTGAGCAAAACGCCAGCCTGGCTTGAGTTTGTGGGAATTTTATCAGCTCTCCAATGTGAAATGTCATTTAAGTTTGGAGTCCTTGCAATGAACAGTCGTAACGCTTGTGGCCTGACACAAACAGAAACCCTAACTAACTAACTACAGGCCTGGTCTCAGTTTCTAGGCCCCAACACTGTAATGAGGTGCTTTGCATCCGCTAATGACTCTGAACAGAACAAACGTCTCTCCAACAAGCATGCGGTACCGCAGTGTATGTTACTTTGCTCCTCAGCTCTCATCAGTGTTCCTGGCAGCAATCTTCCTTTCTCTAGACAGGATCAGGGTCTTGAACATGATCAGCTTCACTTAGCTGCAGCTCTGGTCACTCTCACACCTGGATGCCGTCGGATTCACTGCTCACACAGTTCCTCAGTGTCTCTCACAGCCTCACACTAAGATGGCTGCTCCTTCCTCTCCAGGCTCTGTGTGTAACACCACCTCTCTCATGAATATGGAGATATGTGTGCAGTCTGTAGCTGTGCTTAGAAAACAGCGGCATCTTGTGGCCAAACAGCAGAATGTCAGTCCAGATCATTTAACTTTACTTACCGTATTTTTCACCCTATAAGACGCACCGGCCCATAAGATGCACCTAGGTTTTTGGGGAGGAAAATAAGAAAAAACAAAGGTGTGCTTTTGGTGGGTTTGGAACTAATAGTGGTCTGTGGATGGCACTATTACTGGGGATCTGTGGATGGCACTATTATGGGGGATCTGTGAAGGACACTGTTATGGGGGGATCTGGGGATGGCACTGTTATGGGGGATCTGTGGATGACGCACTGTTATGGGGGGATCTGTGGATGACGCACTGTTATGGGGGGATCTGTGGATAACGCACTGTTATGGGGGGATCTGTGGATGACTCACTGTTATGGGGGGATCTGTGGATGGCGCACTGTTATGGGGGATCTCTGACGGACACTGTTACAGGGGGGATCTGTGGCTGACACTGTTACAGGGAGGTTCTGTGGCTGACACTGTTACAGGGGGATCTGTGGCTGACACTGTTACAGGGGGATCTGTGGCTGACACTGTTTCAGGGGGGATCTGTGGCTGACACTGTTACAGGGGGGATCTGTGGCTGACACTGTTATGAGGGATCTGTGGATGGTACTGTTATGGGGGATCTGTGGGTGGCACTGTTATATATGTGCCATCCACAGACCCCCCCACCCCATAACAGTGCCATCCACAGACCCCCCAGCCCTTAACAGTGCCTTCCACAGATGTTCCCCATAAAACTGTCATCCACAGATTCCCCACCGCTCCAGTGCTGCACTATACAAATATAAAATGTCTCATTCAATTAAAAGTGATTACACATGCCCCCTCACTCCTAATATTACCGTACATCTTAACAGCTTCTGTACAATGCAGGCAGGCTGGGTCGGCGCGTCACTCACTGACGTCACGTGCCTGTGCCGCCTGCTTCATTCATAAAGTAGGCGGTGCAGGCACGTGACATCAGGGAGTTACACTGCCGCCTGCCCGCCCTGCCTGCATTCTACAGAAGCTGTTAGGGTGTACGGTAATATTAAAAGTGGGGGGGCATGTTTAATCACTTTTAATTGAATGAGACATTTTATATTTGTATAGTGCAGCACTGGAGCGGCGGGGCCGGAGTACAGTGACTGCACCGCCCCGCCGCAATTGCCGGCCCCTAGCTCCTCCTCCCAGTCCCTCCCCGCTCGCTCATCCATCGCAGCCTGCAATGTAAAAAATGTCAGCATTCGCCCCATAAGACACAGGGGCATTTTTCCCCCATTTGGGGGGGGAGTGCGTCTAAGGCTACTTTCACACTTGCGGCAGTGTGATCCGGTGTGCAGTTCCGTCGTCGGAACTGCCCGCCGGATCCGCCGATCTGCTGCTGACTGAAAGCATTTGTGAGACGGATCCGGATACGGATCCGTCTCACAAATGCATTGCAAGGACGGATCCGTCTCTCCGCTTGTCATGCTTGTATATTTTTTCACATTTTTACCGGTCTGCGCATGCGCAGGCCGGAAGGATGTATCCGGCTTTCCGGTATTTTGAATACCGGATCCGGCACTAAAACATTCCTATGGGAAAAAATGCTGGATCCGGCATTCAGGCAAGTCTTCAGTATTTTTCGCCGGAGATAAAACCGTAGCATGCTACTGTTTTATCTTTTGCCTGATCAGTCAAAACAACTGAACTGAAGACATCCTGATGCAAACTGAACAGATTGCTCTCCATTCAGCATGCATGGGGATAATCCTGATCAGTTCTTTTCCGGTATAGAGCCCCTGTGACGGAACTCTATGCCGGAAAAGAAAAACGCAAGTGTGAAAGTAGCCTTATGGGGTGAAAAATATGGTAAATAAACACAATGCTCAGACAATGAGAGCTGTTTCCCCATCTCACACTGCTATTGACTTCTGCATCTTTCCTCCATTTAAAGTGAACGTCCTCCTCTGAATATTTTTTTTAACACAAATAAATTGAAAATTTCCTGATTTCGTTTTATAGCTTTATCACAATCAGGGTTCAGTTTCTCAGATGCGTTGTATTAGTCCTCCCCAACCTTTGGCCCTCTAGTCGCTCCAAAACTACTACTGCTATCATGATGGGATGATGTGTGTTGTAGTTATGTCGCAGCTGGACTGCCACAATTTTTCTAGTTCAATAAAAATTGATGGCAGTGGGCTTAGATAGGCTTAAAGAATGGATACCCACCCTCAATGAATCCTGAAAACTGCCATACTGATGCTGATATTTTTGCATATGAGATTAAGCTGTTTAATACTGTGCAGCCTATGGTAGATGTCCATCAACCGCTAGCAGACTTGAACACTCTGAGCGTCTGGTCATCAACTTGGCAGATGAGGTTCAATCTGGATAAATGTAAAGTTCTGCATTTGGTTAGTAAAAATCTATGTGCATCAGAAGTCCTAGGGCAGTGATACCCAACCTGTGTCCCTCCAACTGTTGCAAAATTACAACTCCTAGCATGCCTGGACATACTACAGCTATTAGGACATGCTGGGAGTTGTAGTTTTGCAACAGCTGTAGGGCCGCAGGTTGAGCATCCCTGTCCTATAGGGGATTTAACACTTAAAGAGAAGGATTTGGGTGTCCTTGTAGATGGTAGATTAAATTACAGCACACAATGTCAATCAGCTGCTTCTAAGGCCACCAGGGTATTGTCATGCATTAAACGAGGCATGGACTCGCGGGCAGGGATGTAATACTACCACTTTACAAAGCGCTGGTGCGACCTCATCTGGAATATGCAGTTCAGTTCTGGGCACCAGTCCATAAAAAGGAAGCTCTGCAGCTGGAAAAAGTACAGAAGAGAGCAACTAAAATGATAAGGGGCATCGAGGGTCTTAGTTATGTAGAAAGATTAAAATAATTTAATTTATTTAGTCTTGAGAAGAGATGTCTAAGGGGGGACATGAATAACCTATAAATATAGAAATGGGCCGTACAAAAAATACTGTGGAAAACTGTTCCATGTAAAATGTCCTCAAAAGACCAGGGGGCGCTGCCTCCGACTGGAAAATAAATAGTTCAGTCTCCAGAAGCATCAAAGTTTCTTTACTTTAGGAACTGTGAACATACAGACTGGGTATACACTTTTTTGCAGAATGGCTATAAAGACCTGGCTGGTTATTAGGAGTTGGTGTGGAGTTAAGGCATCACTTATCTGCACCCCATTGTGGCATAATCCAAAGCTTTTGAATTTAAGGGATCTGAACTGTTGCCAGTACTGGAGGACTAAGAATGTTCAGTACCTACATCAGGTGGTTAGGGGTGGACAAATTTTGCCCCCGATGGAGCTAGGGCAGAGGGCAGATTTGGGCGAGGTGGCTTGGTATGCATATTTTCAATTGAGGTCAGCACTCTCTAGCACTCTGAATAGTCACCTTCTTCTTATAGATACTCCTGAATTCTTACATGATTTAATTACTAAGAAAGCTGTCACGAAAATTAAAATATCACATTGTTATAGACACTTAATGAAAAAAAAAATTATGGGTCTTCTTTCTCCAGGACAGAAATCTTGGTCCTCGATATTCCCAGAGGTGGGTCCTCCAGAATGGGAGGACACAGGGGAAAGCTTAAAACTTGTTTCACAGAATTTTAATCACACTGTTGTACAATTCAATATTCTGCACAAAATATATGTGACACCTATGTGGTTATATAGGAGAGGACTTAGAGCCTCCTCTGACTGCCCACGCTGTGGCGACTCCGAGGCAGATCATTTACATCTGTTTTGGGACTGCCCAATGGTGGGCAGCTATTGGAGATCGGTCCAAATTACCCTGGCTCGTAAACTTAATATTGTTGTTCCTTTGTCTCCCAGGATATGGGTTCTGGGAGACCTATCGGAGGTTAACTACCAGCCCATAAAACGCCAACTATTGATTAAGGTTATGTTCTTGGCCAGGCTTCTGGTCTCTAGGCTATGGTTTTGCTCTTCCGCTCCAGATTGTAGTAACTGGCTGGCCCTGGTCGAGAAAGTGAAAAGTTATGAGAGGATTTTGTATAAACAAAGAGGATCTTATTCAAAGTGGGGTAAACTCTGGGAAGATTGGGACATGGTTAATTAATCAATCTGGAACTGCCCTTTTTTATCATATATCCTTTTTATTTTTTATTTATTCATTTATTTTATTTTATTTTATTTTTTATTATTTTATTTTTATTTTTTTATTTATATATATATATATATATATATATATATATATATATATATATATTTTTTTTTTATTTTTTATTTTCCTGCAAGGTGGGGGGGGGAGGGGGGGTTGGGGGGGGGGGGTTAGGGGGGGGGGTGGGCTGGGGATGATCTTATTAGTCCGGTATTTCTGTATGCATTGTAATTGGCGAAGGATGTGAAGTTACTCCAGGAACGCTGGAGGATAGCGGGACTCGCCGGCACTGAACAATGGCCAAAGTTTTTTGTTAAATCAGGGCACTGTGCGCTCTGTGGGCGGGGACCCGGGGTTCGGGACCCTGGGCGGCCCGGGGGCGGGGTGCGACCCGAAATGCGGTTCTCTCTGTTGATATGCGGCCTGACTGTAGGCAGTGATACGATACATGTTGTATGGGTGCTATTAGGGGACAGGGCCGGTCTCTGGTGGTGTTTCTGTCCACATTCCTTTTAAAATGCCGGTGATTGCCGAGTGATACTCGACCTGAGTCCCCTTGCACCTGAGATACTGGTGTGATTGTATGCGAGGTACGGTTAAGCTGGGCATTAATTTTCAATCTTAACTATCTGGGGATGAGGCACCAAAATATGCATGTGGGTTTTTTTTCTTTCTCCACTGCGGTAGAAGACTGCTGGACCCCCTAGGTTGCCTCATGAAATGTTTTCGATCAAAGATCGTTGTAAGCCCGCTATGCATGGTTAATGTGAGCACCAGGTGAATGGATCTAAGATTGTTAATCCTGTCCTTCTTCACCCATATTTGGGAGAGGACGCGTGGGGTGTGCGCTCGTTCCCTGGTGGCCGCCCGGGCCGCGGGCCCCCGATCTCTGCCCTTTATAGACACTAACATGCTAAGTTAGATGCTGTATGTGTTTGCCCGATTGGGCTGCCGATGTTGGGGGAGCCCTGCTCTCCTCTTAGCAAGTGAGATCTCCATTTGACCTGTATTATCCCCATAAGTATGGGTAATTGAATGAAATTATTATTAACTATGTTTATAAATCAGAAACTTACGGACTTCAGGATCTTATAATAGCATAAATGTTATATAGATATGTATTTTTGTATTACAAATAAAATATTTAAAAAAAAAAAAGAACTGTGAATCTGTGGGATAGGCTTCCTCAGGACGTGGTCACAGCAGGAACAGTGGACAGTTTTATAAAGGGTTTAGATGAATTCTTAAAACTAAATGACATTAACGCTTCCTTCTGGGATTCACGTCCCCACCTATCCCTTGGTTGAACTTGATGGACTTATGTCCTTTTTCCACAGTATTAACTGTGTACCTAAGCTGCACCAGTGCTCTCCACGTTTAGCCTGGGGTGGACACACACTCATTGGCATTAGTGGTGACCTTCCCCAGTAAGTGATTGGCTGAGCAGGACCCTACTGGCATTTTTGGTATGTCAATATGGAAAGCAGTATGAACCAACAGTGGAGGGGATCCGTGAGGTGAGAATCTGTTCTTTTATCATTTTAGCCCCTCTGAGCCCACTGTCACTAATTTTTTTTTTGATTTCAACATTTTTATTGAAGTTTTCTTTTCCAACAAAAGTATCAGCATATCAAAGATGTATATAGACGTGTCAAGGTGGATGCAACCACCAACGAGGTTAAGTCAGTCACAATTTTCCATTATTATGGACAATATGGCATAACACTGATATACATAACCACAATCAAAATAAGTAAAACAAAATTATAATGAAATATATCATCAAACGGACAAAGGCACGTCAAGTAAGTGCTATCAAGTAGACACCAAGGCGCCATAACTAATACATACAGTAACGTGTCTGTTATATCCGTAGGCTAAACTACAGGAGGGACCCAAATAGAAAAATACCCTAGAATGGCTCCAGGCATCCTCTTTTATAGGAACACCATTTGAAAGAGTCACTCAATGGGAGAATTTTGAGTGTGCAATCCAAGGACCCCAGATATACTTATGTTTAGCAGGAGGGAGTATTGTAGAAGGAACCATTTTTTCAAACCGACAGTTATTATTCAATTCCGCTATCACCTCTGAAATATCCGGGGAGACCACTTTTTTCCAATGGCGGGTTATGACTAATTTAGCCCCGAGTAAGACCCGCCCTGTGATGGGTCTATAGGGTGGATGAACACGTTGAATACCCAAAAATAGAAGAGCAAGTTCCGGGGAAGGGGGAGTGTCATGGTCAGATAATTCCCTCAGTAGCTCGAACACCCGTTTCCAGAACTCTGTGATAACTGGGCATGCCCATAAAACATGGAGCAATGAGCCCACAGCTCCACATCCCCTCCAACACAAAGGGGAAGAAGCAGGGTAAATGACATGTAGCCTCTTGGGCGTAAAGTACCAACTTAGAAGTGTCTTGACCCCAGCTTCATAATGTGTAACACATTTAAAGTTAGAGGTCAAGAAACCTATTGCATAGGTCCAATCCACTCCGGAGAACGTACACCCTAAGTCACGCTCCCAGTTCAGAAACGACTTGGATTTAACAAACTTAGATTTATCTCCCATATATTCATATATCTTTCCAGTTGCCCCTGTCTTTAATAAGTTACGGGATTGATAAATCTGAACAATCCCCATGTGTACAGAGGGAGGCTTAGATGCAACTGACTCCAGTAAGTGCTTCACCCTAAGGTAGTTAAACACCTCTCCAGCTGAAAGCTGGAACAACTGTTGAGCATTGCTAAACGAGAGGACACCCTCAGGCCCAATAAGTTGAGAGACTTTTTCGAACCCCCGATCTCGCCATTTGCTAAGATTGATATCTTTCAAAATCCACTCCAGTGAACGGGTATCTACATGCGAGAACAAGGTATCAGTTGAGTCTGCACACATACTATGAAATTGCAGCCAAAGAATCCCCACATGTTTCACTGTCCGGAGGGAAAGGTCGGGCACCTTTCTCTCCCACAGTATGTTAATAAGCAGATCTCTCAACGAACCCCCCTTAATTGAATGGGACTCAATTTGATGCCACGCTTTGTCGCAGTCTCTATCCCACCATTCCCTTGCCAAAGATAAACCAACAGCCTTGTGATAATCCCTTATACAGGGCAATCCTAAACCACCAGCTTTCTTCCTTAGGAAAAGCTGCTTTTGGGCAATTCTGGGTTTAGATGATTTCCAAATATATTTGGATAATATTGTTTGCGCCTTCCGAAAAAATTGGTCAGGAGTCGAGATAGGGAGAGCTCTAAATACGTAAATCAGTTTAGGGAGCGTCATCATCTGAAACGCTGCTACTCTCCCAACCCATGATATATCCTTCATGGAGTAAAGGGAAAAATCGGATGTCAGGGTGTCAAGGAGAGGCTCGTAGTTTTGCTTGTATAAAAGAGAGCAGGGATATGTCAGCTTAATCCCCAAGTACGGGAGCTCCGTATCCTGCCAATCTAGGGAAAAGTTGGATTTTAACTCTCTGGCATCCGCCTGAGAGATATTAATTAGAAGGGCCTGTGACTTGGAGGTATTGATCTTGTAATATGAAAGTACGCCAAAATGCGCTATTATGTCAAATGCGGATCTCAATGACTGGAGAGGGCTCGACAATGTGAGGATGATATCGTCTGCATATAACGAGATTCTATGGTCTCTTCCCCCAATATTTATTCCTTGAACTAGGGGAGCTTTCCTAATGTGTTGTGCTAATGGCTCTAGAGCCAAAATGAACAATAAGGGTGACAGGGGACACCCTTGACGGGACCCATTGGTAATTTGGAAGGGGGCCGACAACACCCCGTTAACCCATACCTTGGCCATGGGGGAGGCATATAAGCTAGAGAATGCGTTCAAAATGTTGCCCTGAAACCCCATCTTACGGAGGACTGAGAACGCGAACGACCAATGTAGACGGTCGAACGCTTTCTCGGCATCCAGCGTCACTGCTAGCATTTGGAGATTATTGCACTCTGCGTGGTCAAACAGATTAATCAATCTCCTGGTATTATCTGATGAAATGCGACCCTTAACAAATCCTGTCTGGTCATCCTTAATCAGGGAAGGAAGAATAGCCGACAATCTACTGGCAATCAACTTGGCGAAAAGTTTGATATCTGAATTCAACAGCGAGATCGGTCTGAAATTTTGGGGAGTGTCAGGGGACTTACCAGGCTTCGGTAAGGTAACAATAAGGGCCGTGAGCATCTCAGGTGGGAATGGGGTACCCTCAAGAGCGCTATTGAAAATGTCTAGTACATAAGGGGACAGTACAGGAAGAAAGTGTCTATAGTATTCATTAGACAACCCGTCCGGGCCTGGGGACTTACCAGAAGGTAAAGTGGTCACTAGTTTTTGGATTTCAAGGGACGTGAGAGGGGCACTTAACGAAAGGAGCTGGCCCGGAGAGAGGGTAGGCAAATTTGAGTGATTCAGAAAGTTCTCCACTAGTTCAGGATAGTTGTCAGGCAAGGTAACCGTTTCTTTAAGGTTATAAAGGCTATGATAATAGCTACGGAATTGTTCAGCAATGTCTCTAGGATCTAGAAGTTTCGCTTTGGAGGTCGGGTGTATAAGAAATGGGATTTTTGATTTAGTTTGCTGGGCCTTGAGTTGATTAGCCAGTAGCTTGCCAGCCCTATTCCCCTGAGCGTAATATCTCGACTTCATCCTGAGCAGGGATCTGGAATAGTCACGTGCCAACAAACTTCCTAACTTCTCTCTCTCTGCCTTCAGCAAGGAAGACACTTGAGGTGTAGGTAATGATTTATTACGATTCTCTAGCTCCGCAATAGATTTAAGCAGTTGAGATATCTCCCTTTCTCTAATTTTCCGCAGTTTGCATTTTAATCTAATCAGGGAACCTCTAATAAAAGCTTTATGGGACTGCCACAAAACATATTTATCTGTAACTGAGCCCACATTGAAACTGAAGAATTCCTGCAACTCAGCAGACAGCTCTTTAATGGTATCAGGGTTAGAGAATAGATACGTGTCATTACGCCATATGGGAGCGCGGGGGAACTGATACATATCCTCCACTGTCAATAGTATGGGGGCATGATCAGACCACTGAATGAGCCCAATATCAGATGAAATCGTGTGTAACAAGGTGGCCTGATCTACAAGAAACATGTCTATGCGCGAGTATGAGAGATGAGGAGCAGAGAAAAACGTATAATCCCTTTCCATACTATGTTGAGCCCTCCACACATCAATGAGTCCTTCTGCATGAAAGAGAGATGCTAAGTCCCCTCCAGAGCGCCGGGTTAAATTAGAAGTGTCCAACGACCGATCCATCACCAGGTTAAAATCCCCGCAGACAATCACTTTCCCCTGTTTCAAGGAATTAAGCTGTTTCAGTAATTTCCTCAGAAAAGTAATTTGGCGATTGTTAGGTGCATAGACATTAACTATCGTGTATGTGATGTTATTGATGGAACATACCAGGATGATGTATCGGCCGTTGGGGTCCACTTTGGAGGAAATGATAGTAAAGGCCACTGAGTTCTTGACAGCTATAAATACCCCTCTAGACTTCTTGCTAAAATGAGAATGCAAAATATAAGGGAAAGATCGATTATGCACACGTTTAGCATCCTCCTGCAATAAATGGGTTTCCTGGATACAAATGAGGTCCGCTCCAGCTTTGGCTGCCTCCTTCCAGACATATGACCTTTTCTGCGGACAATTAAGTCCTTTAGCATTCAGCGATAGTACTTTAAGACCCATATGAGTGGAAGGAGGGACCAAGTTTAGAACGGCTTGACAGACAATAACAGATTGTTAAGACAACTCCAGTAACAGTAGGCAACTGCCTAACAATGAGTAAAAATAACAAATAGCCACAGAGAGATGGTTAAAGTGGCAAGTAGTGAAGATAAGTACTCAGGTTAGGAATAACAGAAGAAGGAATTAAACATCAGACGATATGATCTGTCTGTGCGACAAAGGTGGCGTAAGTCCACAAGTGAGGCTGAGAGGAATCTCAAATACACTGAGACCTGCAGCATAGAGACCGCACCTAAAAATAAAAGGTTAAACAACAGATCCCTTCTGAATAATGCAGCCTGGTCTCCATGGTAATAGCCTCCGTCGACTATGGCGCCTTATTGGTAATAGTCCCATGATGTTGTATCAGAGAACTTGCAGGTTCAGCGTAGAAAAATCAGACCTCCCCAGTACCAGATGCGGATGTTCTATCATTCCGGAATCGATTCTCTCTTCTTTCCATCTGGGGAGAAATGTCCCATGACAACAGTAGATCTCGTCCATCAGAGACAGTCTTCACTACATAGGTTTTTCCATCTTTACGGATCAGTAATTTCTGCGGATATCCCCACTTATACGGAATGTCATTATCCCTAAGCGCCAAGGTGATCGGTTGCAGTTCTCTCCTTTGTCTCAGTGTCGCCATGGAGAGATCTGCGAACAGTCTGACTGTTTGGAAAGGAGCAGGCAGTTTATTGCAGTTCCTGGCTGCCATCATTAAAGCTTCCTTAGTATGGAAGAAATGGATCCGAGCAATCGTATCCCTGGGTACATCAGCACTAGGATGTGGTGGTTTCGGAAGTCTGTGCGCTCTATCTATAATCATGTCAGGAACTGGTATTGTAGGCAGCAGCGCTTTTATGAGGCTTTTGAGATACGCCTGTAAATCTCGGGGCGCTATATCTTCTGGGATACCCCGGAATTTCACATTGTTCCTTCTGGAACGATCCTCCATATCAGCCAGTTTACTCTTAACACTTTCTAGCTCATCCGCCAGATCATTGTGAGCATCAATAATGTTGTTTTGTGAAGTGGCAAAGTCCGCCATTTTATTCTCCACATGCAGTAACTTGTCAGAAGTCTCTTTGACTTTGGACGCCAAGGGGTTAATCAACCCTGCCATGTCCGCACGCAAGGACTGGTGCAAGGCCATCAGCATATTTTTCATGGAGTCTTCACATAATGGCTTATCTGAGGCCTGATACGCAGTAAAGGGAACTACTGCAGGGGACATTACTGCTTGTGCCCATGTTCCAGTACTGACCTCCTGAGAGCATGATGGATCCAGTCTTGGCTTCTGCTTCTGGGGGCTGCAAGATGGAGAGAGCCCGGCCAGGCCAGAAATGGCGCCATGCTGCACAGCCGCACCTCCCGGAGTCCCCAGGTCACTAGGAGTTGGTGGAAGCGAGGGAAACTCTGTTTCCGTTAAGGAGAGGGTATCGGGCTCCAGCGGAGGCGAGAGGGAACCTGAAGGGCTTCTCGACGATGCGCTGCCATGAGGAGACGAGGTGCGTATCTCGGTGCGGGAGCCTACGCCATCTTTAACTGGGCCCCGTTCAAAGAAGCCATCGAGGTTTCCGCTTTGCAGCCTAGGAAGCTGCCTCTTTGACTTGCCCATGTCGGTCAGGAGAGTGTCCAGCATGAATCGCCGCTGTAAGTATATTGGAGGCAGCGTCCGTCGCCCTGGGAAGCCGATCTGAAAACGCTGAGGTGCAGGAGCTGAAGGATCAAGCGGCCATTCCTCTCAGCGGCCAAGCCACGCCCCCCACTGTCACTAATTTTTATGGCACTGGAAAGCCAACCTTTTGACAACATTTCTGGCGACCTGCAGTGACTCATAGGGGGAGCTTACCATATACTATCCGTTCCAGGTTAGAAGAAATGTCCCCATGTTTGTAACGGCCATCGAGTACATACCAGCGCAAGTAATATTTTTACAAAGCCGTTTCTTCCTGAGGTACCATCCTTAGTTCCTTTCTCGGTGGTACCACAACATGACTACACCTTGACACTCAAAATGACACATTGGGGGACATGTACTAAGCATGTTGCACCAGAATTATGACGTAAAATGCACCAAAAAGAATAGCGTTTTGATTTGCTCCAAATACAGACGTGGACAAAATTGTTGGTACCCTTTGGTCAATGAAAGAAAAAGTCACAATGGTCACAGAAATAACTTTAATCTGACAAAAGTAATAATAAATTAAAATTCTATAAATGTTAACCAATGAAAGTCAGACATTGTTTTTCAACCATGCTTCAACAGAATTATGTAAAAAAATAAACTCATGAAACAGGCATGGACAAAAATGATGGTACCCCTAACTTAATATTTTGTTGCGCAACCTTTTGAGGCAATCACTGCAATCAAACGCTTCCTGTAACTGTCAATGAGACATCTGCACCTCTCAGCAGGTATTTTGGCCCACTCCTCATGAGCAAACTGCTCCAGTTGTGTCCGGTTTGAAGGGTGCCTTTTCCAGACTGCATGTTTCAGCTCCTTCCAAAGATGCTCAATAGGATTGAGGTCAGGGCTCATAGAAGGCCACTTTAGAATAGTCCAATTTTTTCCTCTTAGCCATTCTTGGGTGTTTTTAGCGGTGTGTTTTGGGTCATTGTCCTGTTGCAAGACCCATGACCTGCGACTGAGACCAAGCTTTCTGACACTGGCTAGTACATTTCTCTCTAGAATTCCTTGATAGTCTTGAGATTTCATTGTACCCTGCACAGATTCAAGACTCCCTGTGCCAGACGCAGCAAAGCAGCCCCAGAACATAACAGAGCCTCCTCCATGTTTCACAGTAGGGACAGTGTTCTTTTCTTGATATGCTTCATTTTTTCGTCTGTGAACATACAGCTGATGTGCCTTGGCAAAAACTTCGATTTTTGTCTCATCTGTCCACAGGACATTCTCCCAGAAGCTTTGTGGCTTGTCAACATGTAGTTTGGCATATTCCAGTCTTGCTTTTTTATGATTCGTTTTCAACAATGGTGTCCTCCTTGGTCGTCTCCCATGTAGTCCACTTTGGCTCAAACAACGACGGATGGTGCGATCTGACACTGATGTTCCTTGAGCATGAAGTTCACCTTGAATCTCTTTAGAAGTCTTTCTAGGCTCTTTTGTTACCATTCGGATTATCCGTCTCTTAGATTTGTCATCAATTTTCCTCCTGCGGCCACGTCCAGGGAGGTTGGCTACAGTCCCATGGATCTTAAACTTATGAATAATATGTGCAACTGTACTCACAGGAACATCTAGTTGCTTGGAGATGGTCTTATAGCCTTTACCTTTAACATGCTTGTCTATAATTTTCTTTCTGATCTCTTGAGACAGCTCTTTCCTTTGCTTCCTCTGGTCCATGTCGAGTGTGGTACACACCATATCACCAAACAACACAGTGATTACCTGGAGCCATATATATAGGCCCAATGGCTGATTACAAGGTTGTAGACACCTGTGATGCTAATTAGTGGACACACCTTGAATTAACATGTCCCTTTGGTCACATTATGTTCTGTGTTTTCTAGGGGTACCATCATTTTTGTCCATGCCTGTTTCATGAGTTTATTTTTTTACATAATTCTGTTGAAGCATGGTTGAAAAACAATGTCTGACTTTCATTGGTTAACATTTATAGAATTTTAATTTATTATTACTTTTGTCAGATTAAAGTTATTTCTGTGACCATTGTGACTTTTTCTTTCATTGACCAAAGGGTACCAACAATTTTGTCCACGTCTGTATATTAACTATTTTCTCCAGAATTTTCACCATAAAGAATGCATCACACCAGAAATGAGTTATAAAGTGGGCGGAGCTATCAAACTGACGCTTATTACGCCTCATTTATCATCCTCTTATGGGCAGAAAAGGCTCAAATTGTTGCAGATAATTAAGCCAGCTTATATGGTGGTGTTTTGTGTAAAAAGTTGCATTTGTGAAAAGTGAAACCAACTTGCATTTATTTTTTCTAATATGATCTAAACTACAAGGTTTTAGAAACAAAAGTCTCAATTTACCAGTGGAAATGTCGCAAATATGCTTCTAAAGTCGCAATTATGTTTCAAAAGTCTCAAGTGTAGTCTGGCAGGGGGGTGGCTGAAATGGCGAATTTTGGTTTAAAAATTCATACTTTAGTGATGTTGGTGTTAAAATGTCGCAAATCAACAGAAATAAATCACCAGTTTTGATTTGTTACTTTAGTATTTTGTTTGGGGCAAATTACGCCCTTATCGATAAAAGTCCACCATTATCTTCAGCGTGGACCTGCATAGGGCTCAAAGGGTTTGTCCCATGAAAAATGGTCAACATTTTTCAAGGTAGCACTTGAGTCTGAACACTTTTGTAATTGCATGTAATTAAAAATTTTGTATAGCCACTGAGTTGTTCAAGCTGGTGTATCTGTATAGCGTCACCTTTTTGTCCTCCACACTGAGGTGGTTGCACGTGCTCAGTTTCATCCTTAAGCTGCCACCAGTCCTATCTGTAAGTTACAAGGATAGAGCTGCAGCAACATGGACTTAGGACATACCCCCTGAGCTATGACAGGTATAGAACTGCAGCAGAACGGACACAACGCTCGAGAAAGGACACACCCAATGAGCTGCGAAAATAAATCTAGCAGAGCAATTGGAAAAATAAAAGGGGAGATCACTGGATCCATGTGAGGTACAGGGCTGGTTCTGGCTTTGTTAGAAAGAGACTGTCATGTACTGATGATCTCCATTTTTTACATTAATCACAAGATAACCCCTATAACACAGCATATCGGTGTTACCTGGAATGCTCCTTTAAAATGAACCTGTCTCCTCTCCTGACATGTCAGGTTTAGTAAGTACTTGCATTCCCCAACAAAATAACAATTCTGGAGCCTCTATTCTTATGGCTCTATGTTGTACCATTCCTTTATTATTCCTGCTAGAAGTTATGAGTGAGTTCCTAGCAGTCTGCAGTAAGGGTACAGAGGGGAGGTGACCAGTTGGGGTGTGTACCTGCACAACTCACTCTATCCAATCAGTGTTGCCATTTTTAGACTGTGCAGGTACCCCCCCCCCCCAACTGGTTACCTCCCCTCTGTACCCTTACTGCAGACTGCTAACAATTCATTCATAACTTCTAGCAGGAATAATAAAGGAATGGCAGAACATAGAGCCATAAGAATAGATGCTCCAGAATAGTTATTACATGAAGATTGCAAGTAGTTACTAAAACGGACATGTCAGGAGAGAGGATAAGTCCCCTTTAAATAAAGGAAAGTCAATTTACTAATTATAGATACTTTAGGTCATTAGAAATGAGGGAGAACACAATACAATACATTATTTATATATATTCACTGCCAAAATTGCCTCCCCAGCCGCACCTCATCAACAACTGGGGGCACACGACATAAGCGCCGCTGGAGGCCACCCTGCACCTACTATGTGAAATACCTTCTCCCACCTGCAAATGATTCCAGAACCAATGACCACAACCATGATACTAATTTCCAAAGAAGTATTTTTGGACCATTTCCTAAATATTTCATATGAGTGCATCTAATACGCCAAGTTTCAATGTTTTTGTATTGCACCTGGCTTGAAAAGTCCAAATATCTGTAATTTACAAGCATGGTGTCAGCTGCTGAGCTGGAAAAGTTCTTAATGGACTGGAACATTTTTGGATCTTCAAGTTAAGGTTAATGCTTTCTTGCTATGTAAATAACTATACTAATGGCTGAGGGTAGTGAGGTCACAGTAGCGGCTGTGGTAGACCTGTTACTGAGAGACTCCCCAAATGTTTACTTAGGACTAAGCCTCATTTTAAGGAGAATTGGTTTCTTACATCAATGAATCCCCCGCCCTTATTTATTAGAAATTCTCATCTTTGAGATTTCCCCAGATTTCTGAGAGATCTGCAGATAAAAACATATGTTGACCTTTGACATGGAAAATATACCGTTTTTTTTTTTAGATATACAGTTAGTCCCTCAAGATACAATGGCCTCAGGATACAATATTTTCAACATACAAGGGTCTTTTCTGACCCATCGTAAGTTGAAACTAGACTCAACATACAATATCTGACTCAGATCCAACCAATCAAGGCCACTTCTCTGGTAAAATAGCTGAAATCTTCATTTTCTTTCATTTTGGATGACATTTTGGTGCTTTGGAACCAATTACTCCAGTTACAGTGGTTTCAACATATAATGGTCGTCCTGGAACTAATTAATATTGTAACTTGAGGGACCACTGTACATATATCTGTGAACCTGAAGAGGTTCAAGTTGCACAGCCAATTTCTTCTATTTTGGTGACTCAGACATGATTGGATGAGGAACCAAAGGTTCAGTACACGGCGGGCACCCCCTTTGAGGCAACAGTCTTCTCCCTATCCTTCTCTCCTTCTCTGAACACTATAGACTGTGTGATTATGAATATATCATATATCCCTCTATATCCCATCTTATATACACTCTATGGGCGCAAGAATTTGGACACCTACACATTACACCTACAGGAGCTTTTATGACATCCCATTCTATATCCATAGACATTAATATGAAGTCAGTCTTTCCCATTGTAGATAAAACAGCTTCCACTCATCTTAGGAAGGACTTCTACAAGATTGTGGAATCTGTGGGATTTTTTTCCCATTCATCCAGAAGAACATTGTGAGGTCAGACACTGATGCTGGAGGAGAGGACCTGGTTCACAGTCTCCATTCTAGTGCATCCCAAAGTTGTTAGATGGGGTTGAGGTCAGGGATCTGTGCGGCCAGTCAAGTTCTTCCCCACCAGACTCCCCAAACCATGCCTTTATGGAGCTTGCTTTGTGCCCTGGGACACAGTCATGCTGGAACAGAGAAGGATCTTCCCCAAACTGTTCCCACAGTTGGAAGCATACAATTGTCTACAATGTTTTTGAATGCTGAAGCATTAATATTTACCTTAATTGGAACTAAGGGCCAAAGCCAACCCCGGAGAAACACCCCATAGTATTATCCCTTCTCCACCAAACTTTACAATAGGTCCAAAGCCAGAAGTATAGTACCTGTCTGACTGCTTTCGCCAAACCCAGACTTGCAGATAGAGAAGTGGGATTCATCACTCCACATAAGATATTTCCACTGCTCCAGTGGTGGTGTGCTTTATAACACTCCATCTGATAGTTGGCATTGTGCTTGGTGATGTAAGACTTGCATGCAGCTGCTGAGTCATGGAGACCCATGCCATGAAGCTCCTCTAGATGTTGATGCCAGAGCAGGTTTGGGCTCTGCAGTTATGGAGTCAGCAGAGCGTTGGAGGCTTTTATGCACTATGCCCCTTAGCACTTGGTCATTTCCTAGTCATATGCTTGATGATTCCCCAAACAGCAACTATAATCAAGGGCGTAGTTATGGTGCCCAGGTAGCAGTTGCACCCAGACCCTGATGCCTGAGCGGGGTAACAGGGACCCAAACGCCCCTATACCACCTAAGAAGACCCTAGTATCATAAATGGCACTGAACACCATATGTCCATAGTATTGCAGGATCACTACATGGTCTCACATTGATCCAGTACGTGCCATTATACTGCCCTGGAGTGTGACATGTCAATACATAGTTATGAAGCCCACGGGACAGTCCTCCCCTCTTGATTATTTTGCAATATTACAAGTTAGCACATTTGGCCAAAAAGGACAAAAATAACAATTCACAGAATTTATTGTATCAAATTCTCATCATGAGATTGAGAATCACAGCCAAAAAGTGCAGGGGTTGTTTTACTGAAACATGGGCCAAATAATTAACCTTATGTGAGGCAGTGACAGGGCTCATATATGAAGGACGGTATGTATCTCCCAGAATGGTGCAAGAAATCTATTGAGGAGATGCATATTGAGGCTTGCTGTGGTGCACATGAGACGTGCCACCAAGGTACCCGGCCTTGGTGGAGTAAAAGCCGTTAGCTTCTGCGTCTACTAGATTAGATAGTGGACGCTCTTGTTAACTAGTATAGCTGGTATCAGCTAATCCGGGCCTGGCTTTTACTGGGAGTAAGCAAAGAGCTGGATGGGTGCTTACTCCCCACGGTTGGTACGGGTTTTGTACGTGGCTCATGTCCACGATTGTGGTTTGAAAGTCAGCAGCATGAAGCAGGGTGTGTCTGTGGAGTGAGAGGCCGCAGATCGCACCCTGCAGGTCATGGGTGCGATCCGGCTGTAACTGAACTGTAAATTTGCTGGAACAAGCCATAAACAGCGTCGAAGAGACTTTGTTGTGTCCCTGCCTTTCTTCAAAACTAGTCATAGGAGCCCACGGTTTTACACTATTAACCATTTCACTCTTCCAATATCCAAAAGAGGATTTCCACCTCACTAGAACATCTGCAGTAGGGGCGCACTGGATGGTATTGTGTCTCGTTGTGTACAGCCCCTCATGTTGTGGTTCTGATGGATATTCCGACACGCACGGACGTATAATGGCTTCTAATATGAAAAAGAGGACAAGGGAGTCCTCATCTTTTGATGGTTGGAGGTTCCAGCGGTGGGTCCACTCACCTTTCAGACCTTTATATCTTATGGATATCCAATAAAAGGCAAATCCAGCACTCCAATGAAATGTAATAAAATGTAGCGTTTATTCCATACTTGTTAAAAATCTATATTTTAAATCCAAGTGCAGAAACGGAACACCATCTGATGCGTTTTCAACCCCTCCGGGTCCTGCGCCACCACAGGGGAAGTTAAGCATTACACGGTGTTCATTCAAATCAATGGCTTTCCTGTGTAATGCAGGATAGGACAGGATTCTCTTTGTAACAGCTCAGCCAAGAAATGAGAATCCTGAACCCTCTGTATAAGGGAAACGAAAATAGATTTTCGAAACTATTCCCCCTCCTCTGTATTTTATAAATATTAATATGGTCATGTAAATGGAATATTTCTCATAATCACCCAGAATAACCCGAGTAATGGCAAAATCAAATCTAAATATTTACGGTAGATTTCACTGCTGAAATCTTAAAGGGGTTGTCTCATCATGGACAATGGGGGCATATCGCTAGGATATGCCCCCATTGTCTTATAGGTGCGACCAGCACCTATATCGAGAAAGGAGCCCCGCAAGGTGGTGGCTGGAGGATTCCGGTCCGGCCACCACCAAGCCGGCTCCCCATAGAAGTGAACGGGAGCGTACCGCTCATGCCCGGCCCCCGCCTCCCTTTCATTTCTATGGGGTCGACGGAAATTGCCGAGCCAGCACTCGGCTATTTTCGCCGGCCCCATAGAAAAGGAATGGAGGGTGGCTGCGCATGCGCAGTGCGCCCTCCGTCACTTGCGGCGCTCCGTTCTCGATTTAGGTGCGGGTCCCAGCGGTGGGACTCGCACCTAAAAGACAATAGGGGCATATCCTAGCGATATGCCCCCATTGTCCATGATGAGACAACCCCTTTAAGTAAAGCCGCTTTATAAAGCGTACGCATTATACAAGTACGTAGATGACCCTGTGCAGTAATCCTGTTTGTGTTATGTGCAGATGTGCTGCACTTCAGTCCACGAATGTAAGACCTTTCAGATCCACAAAACAAGTCAGTAGCCAAAATGGGATCCAAAAGTCTCTTGCGTCAGGAATATACGGTTTAATCTGATGCTACCAAATAATGTGGGAAAAAAACGAAGGTCTGCTTTAAAAAAAAAAAATTCCAATGACCGGTTAGGGAATTTGAAGAAACAAGTGTCGTCCCATGAAAAATATTCCACATTTTTCAAACCAGCACCTGGATCTGAATAGTTTTGTAACCGCACGTAATTAAAATTGAGCATAGCCTCTGAGATAAAATGACTCTGTATAGCGCCATCTGCTGTTTGTCCCCGATTTCTCTGTCCACCTCAGTAACATCACTGACGTAGTCGCACATGCTCAGTTCCATCCTCCAACCACCACCAGCCTTATCTGCTGTTAGAAGCTGTTACAGCTAGAGAGCTGCATAAGAAATCACACCCCCTGAGAAAGGACACACAAATCACCTCTTTTGCGGAGGACCTGACATATCTCTGTATTTGATGTAAAGCTCATTAACCCCTTAATGACCTCTGCCTTATCTAAGTAAAAAAAAGTAAAAAAAAATAAAAACTATTTATAAAAGTTTAAATTATCCCCCTTTTTCCGAAAAAAAATTACTTAACCAATAAAAAAAAATAGACATCATGGGCATTGCTGCCTGCAAAAATACCCTTACTATTAAAATATAAAAATATTAATCCCAGAAGGCAAATGGCATAACGTAAAAAAAATATTAAAATGGTCAAGTCACCATTTTTTGTCACAACTCCCCAAAAAATTTAAAGACAAGTGATCAAAAAGTTACAAACGCTTCAAAATGTTATCACTGAAAAGTACAGACCGCCCTCACACAGCTCCGAACGCATTACAAAAAAGTTTTAGGGGTCAAAATACGGTAATGAAAAAAATATTTTTTTTCAAGGTTTTTAATTTTTCTTTTCAGTATTAAAACGCAAAACAAAAACTATACAAGTGTGGTATTGTTGTAATTTCACTAACCTGGAAAATGAAGATAACAGGTCAATTTTACAGCATAGTGAATGCCGTAAAATGGAAACCCCAAAAAACTGTGTCAGAATTGCATTTTTTCCACCCCATTTTGAATTTTTTTTCCCACTTCAGACTACATTGTACGCAACCGTAAATGGTGCCATTAGAAAGTACAACTTGTCCTACAAAAAATAAGCTCTCATAAGGTTATGTGAATAGAAAAATAAAGTGATGACTCGCCCTGTCCTCTAAGGGTTAATTTCAAAGGGAACCATGTAATACTTCATTTCTCCAGTGGTTGCGCTGCAGGAGAGCTAAATACTTAGTGCAAGGTTCTCCAACAGATTATAACTGATCACTGGGGATCCTAGCAGTAAAATCACAAAATAATAGTCCCATTAAAATGTAGCTTTTTTATTAATATAACTTTTTAATAATTTTATATACCAACATATAACATACAAAACAACCCCCAAATAAAGAACATTATCTCAGATAGACTTTGATACTGTCTTGTTCGCAAGTCTCCTCCAGTTTGACTGCTGCTAATGCAAATGTGTGTATATAGAGTAGAAACTCAGTTACTGCCCCCTGTCCTATGCCTTGCAGAGTTTCCGTCCTGAAAAAGGAGACCCTACAAAAATGCCTCTACTGGACCCTGTTTTGTCTATGGTGGTTGGTAATCATTTGTTACCAGTGAGTAGAGTTGAGCGAACACCTGGATGTTCGGGTTCGAGAAGTTCGGCCGAACATCCCGGAAATGTTCGGGTTCGGGATCCGAACCCGATCCGAACTTCGTCCCGAACCCGAACCCCATTGAAGTCAATGGGGACCCGAACTTTTCGGCACTAAAAAGGCTGTAAAACAGCCCAGGAAAGAGCTAGAGGGCTGCAAAAGGCAGCAACATGTAGGTAAATCCCCTGCAAACAAATGTGGATAGGGAAATGAATTAAAATAAAAATTAAATAAATAAAAATTAACCAAAATCAATTGGAGAGAGGTTCCATAGCAGAGAATCTGGCTTCCCGTCACCCACCACTGGAACAGTCCATTCTCAGATATTTAGGCCCCGGCACCCAGGCAGAGGAGAGAGGTCCCGTAACAGACAATCTGGCTTCATGTCAGCAGAGAATCAGTCTTCATGTCATAGCAGAGAATCAGGCTTCACGTCAGCCACCACTGCAACAGTCCATTGTCATAAATTTAGGCCCAGCACCCAGGCAGAGGAGAGAGGTCCCGTAACAGAGAATCTGTCTTCATGTCAGCAGAGAATTAGTCTGCATGTCATAGCAGAGAATGAGGCTTCACGTCAGCCACCACTGCAACAGTCCATTGGCATATATTTAGGCCCAGCACACACACAGGCAGAGGAGAGAGGTCCCGTAACAGAGAATCTGGCTTCATGTCAGCAGAGAATCAGTCTGCATGTCATAGCAGAGAATCAGGCTTCACGTCAGCCACCACTGCAACAGTCCATTGTCATAAATTTAGGCCCAGCACCCAGGCAGAGGAGAGAGGTCCCGTAACAGAGAATCTGGCTTCATGTCAGCAGAGAATCAGTCTTCATATCATAGCAGAGAATCAGGCTTCACGTCACCCACCACTGTAAGAGTCAATTTTCATAAATTTAGGCCCAGAACCCAGGCAGAGGAGAAAGGTCCCGTAACAGACAATCTGGCTTCATGTCAGCAGAGAATCAGTCTTCATATCATAGCAGAGAATCAGGCTTCACGTCACCCACCACTGTAAGAGTCAATTTTCATAAATTTAGGCCCAGAACCCAGGCAGAGGAGAAAGGTCCCGTAACAGACAATCTGGCTTCATGTCAGCAGAGAATCAGTCTTCATATCATAGCAGAGAATAAGGCTTCACGTCACCCACCACTGTAAGAGTCAATTTTCATAAATTTAGGCCCAGAACCCAGGCAGAGGAGAAAGGTCCCGTAACAGACAATCTGGCTTCATGTCAGCAGAGAATCAGTCTTCATATCATAGCAGAGAATCAGGCTTCACGTCACCCACCACTGTAAGAGTCAATTTTCATAAATTTAGGCCCAGAACCCAGGCAGAGGAGAAAGGTCCCGTAACAGACAATCTGGCTTCATGTCAGCAGAGAATCAGTCTTCATATCATAGCAGAGAATCAGGCTTCACGTCACCCACCACTGTAAGAGTCAATTTTCATAAATTTAGGCCCAGAACCCAGGTAGAGGAGAAAGGTCCCGTAACAGACAATCTGGCTTCATGACAGCAGAGAATCAGTCTGCATGTCATAGCAGAGAATCAGGCTTCACGTCAGCCACCACTGCAACAGTCCATTGTCATAAATTTAGGCCCAGCACCCAGGCAGAGGAGAGAGGTCCCGTAACAGAGGATCTGGCTTCATGTCAGCAGAGAATCAGTCTGCATGTCATAGCAGAGAATGAGGCTTCACGTCAGCCACCACTGCAACAGTCCATTGGCATATATTTAGGCCCAGCACACACACAGGCAGAGGAGAGAGGTCCCGTAACAGACAATCTGGCTTCATGTCAGCAGAGAATTAGTCTGCATGTCATAGCAGAGAATGAGGCTTCACGTCACCCACCACTGCAACAGTCCATTGGCATATATTCAGGCCCAGCACCCAGGCAGAGGAGAGAGGTCCCGTAACAGAGGATCTGGCTTCATGTCAGCAGAGAATCAGTCTGCATGTCATAGCAGAGAATCAGGCTTCACGTCAGCCACCACTGCAACAGTCCATTGTCATAAATTTAGGCCCAGCACCCAGGCAGAGGAGAGAGGTCCCGTAACAGAGGATCTGGCTTCATGTCAGCAGAGAATCAGTCTGCATGTCATAGCAGAGAATCAGGCTTCACGTCAGCCACCACTGCAACAGTCCATTGTCATAAATTTAGGCCCAGCACCCAGGCAGAGGAGAGAGGTCCCGTAACAGACAATCTGGCTTCATGTCAGCAGAGAATTAGTCTGCATGTCATAGCAGAGAATCAGGCTTCATGTCAGCCACCACTGCAACAGTCCATTGGCATATATTTAGGCCTAGCACACAGGCAGAGGAGAGGTTCATTCAACTTTGGGTAGCATCGCAATATAATGGTAAAATGAAAATAAAAATAGGATTGAATGAGGAAGTGCCCTGGAGTCCAATAATATATGGTTATGGGGAGGTAGTTAATGTCTAATCTGGACAAGGGACGGACAGGTCCTGTGGGATCCATGCCTGGTTCATTTTTATGAACGTCAGCTTGTCCACATTGGCTGTAGACAGGCGGCTGCGTTTGTCTGTAATGACGCCCCCTGCCGTGCTGAATACACGTTCAGACAAAACGCTGGCTGCCGGGCAGGCCAGCACCTCCAAGGCATAAAAGGCTAGCTCTGGCCACGTGGACAATTTAGAGACCCAGAAGTTGAATGGGGCCGAACCATCAGTCAGTACGTGGAGGGGTGTGCACACGTACTGTTCCACCATGTTAGTGAAATGTTGCCTCCTGCTAACACGTTGCGTATCAGGTGGTGGTGCAGTTAGCTGTGGCGTGTTGACAAAAGTTTTCCACATCTCTGCCATGCTAACCCTGCCCTCAGAGGAGCTGGCCGTGACACAGCTGCCTTGGCGACCTCTTGCTCCTCCTCTGCCTTGGCCTTGGGCTTCCACTTGTTCCCCTGTGACATTTGGGAATGCTCTCAGTAGCGCGTCTACCAACGTGCGCTTGTACTCGCGCATCTTCCTATCACGCTCCAGTGCAGGAAGTAAGGTGGGCACATTGTCTTTGTAGCGTGGATCCAGCAGGGTGGCAACCCAGTAGTCCGCACAGGTTAAAATGTGGGCAACTCTGCTGTCGTTGCGCAGGCACTGCAGCATGTAGTCGCTCATGTGTGCCAGGCTGCCCAGGGGTAAGGACAAGCTGTCCTCTGTGGGAGGCGTATCGTCATCGTCCTGCCTTTCCCCCCAGCCACGCACCAGTGATGGACCCGAGCTGCGTTGGGTGCCACCCCGCTGTGACCATGCTTCATCCTCATCCTCCTCCACCTCCTCCTCATCCTCGTCCTCCTCGTCCTCCAGTAGTGGGCCCTGGCTGGCCACATTTGTACCTGGCCTCTGCTGTTGCAAAAAACCTCCCTCTGAGTCACTTCGAAGAGACTGGCCTGAAAGTGCTAAAAATGACCCCTCTTCCTCATCCTCCTCCTCCTCCTCCTGGGCCACCTCCTGTTCCATCATCGCCCTAAGTGTTTTCTCAAGGAGACATAGAAGTGGTATTGTAACGCTGATAACGGTGTCATCGCCACTGGCCATGTTGGTGGAGTACTCGAAACAGCGCAACAGGGCACACAGGTCTCGCATGGAGGCCCAGTCATTGGTGGTGAAGTGGTGCTGTTCTGTAGTGCGACTGACCCGTGCGTGCTGCAGCTGAAACTCCACTATGGCCTGCTGCTGCTCGCACAGTCTGTCCAGCATGTGCAAGGTGGAGTTCCACCTGGTGGGCACGTCGCATATGAGGCGGTGAGCGGGAAGGCCGAAGTTACGCTGTAGCGCAGACAGGCGAGCAGCGGCAAGATGTGAACGCCGGAAGCGCGAACAGACGGCCCGCACTTTATGCAGCAGCTCTGACATGTCGGGGTAGTTGTGAATGAACTTCTGCACCACCAAATTCAGCACATGCGCCAAGCAAGGGATGTGCGTCAAATTGGCTAGTCCCAGAGCTGCAACGAGATTTCGCCCATTATCACACACCACCAGGCCGGGCTTGAGGCTCACCGGCAGCAACCACTCGTCGGTCTGTTGTTCAATACCCCGCCACAACTCCTGTGCGGTGTGGGGCCTGTCCCCCAAACATATGAGTTTCAGAATGGCCTGCTGACGTTTACCCCGGGCTGTGCTGAAGTTGGTGGTGAAGGTGTGTGGCTGACTGGATGAGCAGGTGGAAGAAGAGGAGGAGGAAGCCGAGAAGGAGGAGGTGGCAACAGGAGGCAAAGAATGTTGCCCTGCGATCCTTGGCGGCGGCAGGACGTGCGCCAAACAGCTCTCCGCCTGGGGCCCAGCTGCCACTACATTTACCCAGTGTGCAGTTAGGGAGATATAGCGTCCCTGGCCGTGCTTACTGGTCCACGTATCTGTGGTTAGGTGGACCTTGCTACAGATGGCGTTGCGCAGTGCACACTTGATTTTATCGGATACTTGGTTGTGCAGGGAAGGCACGGCTCTCTTGGAGAAGTAGTGCCGGCTGGGAACAACATACTGTGGGACAGCAAGCGACATGAGCTGTTTGAAGCTGTCTGTGTCCACCAGCCTAAATGACAGCATTTCATAGGCCAGTAGTTTAGAAATGCTGGCATTCAGGGCCAGGGATCGAGGGTGGCTAGGTGGGAATTTACGCTTTCTATCAAATGTTTGTGAGATGGAGAGCTGAACGCTGGCGTGTGACATGGTTGAGACGCTTGGTGACGGAGGTGGTGGTGGTGGTGTTGGTGGTACATCCCCTGTTTGCTGGGCGGCAGGTGCCAACGTTCCTCCAGAGGCGGAGGAAGAGGCCGAGGCGGCAGCAGCAGAATAGGCCGAGGCGGCAGCAGCAGAAGAGGTAGCAGGGGGAGCCTGAGTGACTTCCTTGGTTTTAAGGTGTTTACTCCACTGCAGTTCATGCTTTGCATGCAGGTGCCTGGTCATGCAGGTTGTGCTCAGGTTCAGAACGTTAATGCCTCGCTTCAGGCTCTGATGGCACAGCGTGCAAACCACTCGGGTCTTGTCGTCAGCACATTGTTTGAAGAAGTGCCATGCCAGGGAACTCCTTGAAGCTGCCTTTGGGGTGCTCGGTCCCAGATGGCGGCGGTCAGTAGCAGGCGGAGTCTCTTGGCGGCGGGTGTTCTGCTTTTGCCCACTGCTCCCTCTTTTGCTACGCTGTTGGCTCGGTCTCACCACTGCCTCTTCCTCCGAACTGTGAAAGTCAGTGGCACGACCTTCATTCCATGTGGGGTCTAGGACCTCATCGTCCCCTGCATCGTCTTCCACCCAGTCTTGATCCCTGACCTCCTGTTCAGTCTGCACACTGCAGAAAGACGCAGCAGTTGGCACCTGTGTTTCGTCATCATCAGAGACATGCTGAGGTGGTATTCCCATGTCCTCATCATCAGGAAACATAAGTGGTTGTGCGTCAGTGCATTCTATGTCTTTCACCGCTGGGGAAGGGCTAGGTGGATGCCCTTGGGAAACCCTGCCAGCGGAGTCTTCAAACAGCATAAGAGACTGCTGCATAACTTGAGGCTGAGACAGTTTCCCTGGTATGCATGGGGGTGATGTGACAGACTGATGGGGTTGGTTTTCAGGCGCCATCTGTGCGCTTTCTGCAGAAGACTGGGTGGGAGATAATGTGAACGTGCTGGATCCACTGTCGGCCACCCAATTGACTAATGCCTGTACCTGCTCAGGCCTTACCATCCTTAGAACGGCATTGGGCCCCACCATATATCGCTGTAAATTCTGGCGGCTACTGGGACCTGAGGTAGTTGGTACACTAGGACGTGTGGATGTGGCAGAACGGCCACGTCCTCTCCCAGCACCAGAGGGTCCACTAACACCACCACGACCATGTCCACGTCCGCGTCCCTTACTAGATGTTTTTCTCATTGTTATGGTTCACCACAACAACAAATATATTATTTGGCCCAATGTATTGTATTCAAATTCAGCGGGATATAAATTTGAGGCCTAGTATTTAGGCGCTGGGTGACCGGTATGGATTTAGTGACAGAATTAGACTTGGAAATGCACAGAAGCGTGTGTGTGAAGTTATTCTGAATGACCCAATGTGCACCTTGAATATTATATACCCTTTTTGGGATAGATTTCAAATAGCTCTGATATAGCAGGAACCACTAAATTATGAAATTGCTAAATTGGGAATTGTACTTCAACCCAGAACAAAAAATGTGCTTTGACGGGCACTAAATAACTTTCCCAGCTACAACAGGACAGCGGTAACGAGAGATTTAGAGGGATTTAAATTTGAGGCCTAGTATTTAGGCGCTGGGTGACAGGTATGGGTTTAGTGACAGAATTAGACTTGGAAATACACAGTAGCGGGTGTGTGTGAAGTTATTCTGAATGACCCAATGTGCACCTTCAATATTATATACCCTTTTTGGGATAGATTTCAAATAGCTCTGATATAGCAGGAACCACTAAATTATGAAATTGCTAAATTGGGAATTGTACTTCAACCCAGAACAAAAAATGTGCTTTGACGGACACTAAATAACTTTCCCAGCTACAACAGGACAGCGGTAACGAGAGATTTAGAGGGATTTAAATTTGAGGCCTAGTATTTAGGCGCTGGGTGACAGGTATGGGTTTAGTGACAGAATTAGACTTGGAAATGCACAGAAGCGTGTGTGTGAAGTTATTCTGAATGACCCTATGTGCACCTTCAATATTATATACCCTTTTAGGGATAGATTTCAAATAGCTCTGATATAGCAGAAACCACTAAATTATGAAATTGCTAAATTGGGAATTGTACTTCAACCCAGAACAAAAAATGTGCTTTGACGGACACTAAATATCTTGCCCAGCAACAACAGTACAGCGGTGGGTAACGAGAGATTTAGAGGGATTTAAATTTGAGGCCTAGTATTTAGGCGCTGGGTCACCGGTATGGATTTAGTGACAGAATTAGACTTGGAAATGCACAGAAGCGTGTGTGTGAAGTTATTCTGAATGACCCTATGTGCACCTTCAATATTATATACCCTTTTAGGGATAGATTTCAAATAGCTCTGATATAGCAGAAACCACTAAATTATGAAATTGCTAAATTGGGAATTGTACTTCAACCCAGAACAAAAAATGTGCTTTGACGGACACTAAATATCTTGCCCAGCAACAACAGTACAGCGGTAACGAGAGATTTAGAGGGATTTAAATTTGAGGCCTAGTATTTAGGCGCTGGGTGACAGGTATGGGTTTAGTGACAGAATTAGACTTGGAAATACACAGTAGCGGGTGTGTGTGAAGTTATTCTGAATGACCCAATGTGCACCTTCAATATTATATACCCTTTTAGGGATAGATTCCAAATAGCTCTGATATAGCAGGAACCACTAAATTATGAAATTGCTAAATTGGGAATTGTACTTCAACCCAGAACAAAAAATGTGCTTTGACGGACACTAAATATCTTGCCCAGCAACAACAGTACAGCGGTAACGAGAGATTTAGAGGGATTTAAATTTGAGGCCTAGTATTTAGGCGCTGGGTGACAGGTATGGGTTTAGTGACAGAATTAGACTTGGAAATACACAGTAGCGGGTGTGTGTGAAGTTATTCTGAATGACCCAATGTGCACCTTCAATATTATATACCCTTTTAGGGATAGATTCCAAATAGCTCTGATATAGCAGGAACCACTAAATTATGAAATTGCTAAATTGGGAATTGTACTTCAACCCAGAACAAAAAATGTGCTTTGACGGACACTAAATATCTTGCCCAGCAACAACAGTACAGCGGTAACGAGAGATTTAGAGGGATTTAAATTTGAGGCCTAGTATTTAGGCGCTGGGTGACAGGTATGGGTTTAGTGACAGAATTAGACTTGGAAATACACAGTAGCGGGTGTGTGTGAAGTTATTCTGAATGACCCAATGTGCACCTTCAATATTATATACCCTTTTTGGGATAGATTTCAAATAGCTCTGATATAGCAGGAACCACTAAATTATGAAATTGCTAAATTGGGAATTGTATTTCAACCCAGAACAAGAAATGTGCTTGAACGGACACTAAATAACTCGCCCAGCTACAGCACTAGGGACAGATTTAGCTGGATATAAATTTGAGGCCTAGTATTTAGGCGCTGGGTGACCGGTATGGATTTAGTGACAGAATTAGACTGGGATATGGCCAAAAAATAAACAGACTATTGCTGGTTAAATGCACTTGGTGTGACAGCTTCACCCTGATGTAGGCTTTAGCCAAAAAACAACCACACCATTGAGGGTTAAATGCACTTGGTGACAGGCGCAGCTTGCCCCTGATTTTGTATATGGCCAAAAAATGAACAGACTATTGCTGGTTAAATGCACTTGGTGTGACAGCTTCACCCTGATGTAGGCTTTAGCCAAAAAACAACCACACCATTGAGGGTTAAATGCACTTGGTGACAGGCGCAGCTTGCCCCTGATTTTGTATATGGCCAAAAAATGAACAGACTATTGCTGGTTAAATGCACTTGGTGTGACAGCTTCACCCTGATGTAGGCTTTAGCCAAAAAACAACCACACCATTGAGGGTTAAATGCACTTGGTGACAGGCGCAGCTTGCCCCTGATTTTGTATATGGCCAAAAAATGAACAGACTATTGCTGGTTAAATGCACTTGGTGTGACAGCTTCACCCTGATGTAGGCTTTAGCCAAAAAACAACCACACCATTGAGGGTTAAATGCACTTGGTCGCAGCTTGTGCTGGCGCACCACAAGACACAAAATGGCCGCCGATCACCCCAGAAAAATGAGACTGACAAACGGTCTGTGCAGCCTAAAAACAGTGAGCAATTGAGGATCAGCAGCTCAATGATCCACAGCTGCAGATCGATCAGTTAATCAAGTCCTTTGGAGGAGTTAATCTGCCTAATCTCGCCCTACTGTCGCAGCCGCAACCTCTCCCTACGCTAATCAGAGCAGAGTGACGGGCGGCGCTATGTGACTCCAGCTTAAATAGAGGCTGGGTCACATGGTGCTCTGGCCAATCACAGCCATGCCAATAGTAGGCATGGCTGTGATGGCCTCTTGGGGCAAGTAGTATGACGCTTGTTGATTGGCTGCTTTGCAGCCTTTCAAAAAGCGCCAAGAAAGCGTCACAAAAGCGCGAAGAAAGCGACGAACACCGAACCCGGACTTTTACGAAAATGTCCGGGTTCGGGTCCGTGTCACGGACACCCCAAAATTCGGTACGAACCCGAACTATACAGTTCGAGTTCGCTCATCCCTACCAGTGAGTGTAATATTAGTGATGAGCAGCAGGGGTAATATTCGAATTCGCGATATTTTGCGAATATTTTGTAGAATTTTCGTCGAATATTCGCAAATTCGAATATTCGTTATATTCTACGATTTTTTACTCGAAAAATCGGCAAAGGTAATGATTGTGTAATATGCAAATTTTCGTAATGCAAATTTTAGCAATGCAAATTTTTATTGCGATTTTTTCAACTTACAACTATTAGACAAAGAATATTATAGCACTATTATAGCTAAATTGCTCTATATTCTTTTTTTTCTAATATTTGCTATATTGCTATAACTTCGTTTTTCTGAATATTCGTAATATTCTAAAACAAGAATATATAGCAATATAGCGAATATTCTAAAAAAAAACAAATATAGAGTAATTTAGCTAATATAGTGCTATAATCTTCTTTGTCCAATAGTTGTAATTTTTTTCTCATCTGAAGTTCAAATTGGAAAAAAATTACAACTATAAAAAAAATGATTATAGCACTATATTAGCTAAATTGCTCTATATTAGTTTTTTTTGAATATTCGCTATATTGCTATATATTCTTGTTTTAGAATATTACAAATATTCGAAAAACGGAGTTATAGCAATATAGCAAATATATGAAAAAAAAGAATATAGAGCAATTTAGCTAATGTAGTGCTATAATCTTTTTTTTAATAGTTGTAATTTTTTTCCATATATTTGCTATATTGCTATAACTTTATTTTTCGAATATTCGTAATATTCTAAAACAAGAATATATAGCAATATAGCGAATATTCAAAAAAAACTAATAAAGAGCAATTTAGCTAATATAGTGCTATAATCTTTTTTTTTATAGTTGAAATTTTTTTCCAATCTGAACTTCAGATGAGAAAAAAATTACAACTATTAGACAAAGAAGATTATAGCACTATATTAGCAAAATTGCTCTATATTCGTTTTTTCGAATATTCGCTATATTGCTATATATTCTTGTTTTAGAATATTAAGAATATTTGAAAAAATGAAGTTATAGCAATATAGCGAATATTCGAAAAAAATAATGAATATAGAGCAATTTAGCTAATATAGTGCTATAATCTTCTTTGTCTAATAGTTGTAAGTTGAAAATTCGCAAACAACACTACTCCTAAAGTCAAGTATATTGCAGACTTCTTATTGGCCCACAAGCTAGAAGCAGGGAGGGATCATGTGTACTGATTAAAAAAAAAAAAATAATATTCGAAATTACGAATATATATCACTATATTCAAAATATTCGCAAATTTTCGAAGTACCTATATTCGCAATAAAAATTCGAAATTCGAATATTCGTGATCAACACTATGCAATATATTGAACCTTGACCTGTGTATATTTGTATGCAAGTGGGTGGATAGCGGACCAAAGACAGTTCATTATAAAGTAAAAGAAAAACTGGTGGCAACACCTTGCGCTCAGTAGTAAGAGCAGCTCTGAAGCAACAAACTGCTGCTCTAACAAGAGCAATACCATGCAGACTAAAGGAACATGAATATGGTGAGAAAGCAGAAGTCTCATAACGTGGATGGAGATGTTGCTTATGGCCTAAGTAGCTAAGATTACACCAAAATTTACAGAAAATGTAGACAAGTCTAGACATTTGAAGAATTAAAGCAATGGTCCTGTCAAGAGCTCAAAAATGATATCTAAGTCAGTACCTACAGAGGATGGTTACCTGCTATTTATTTTCTTCAGATCTTGCTCCATGGCTGCTATTTAGCTCAACTTTTCAGCTCAGTTCCATCAGTACAGAGCTGTTGTCTGTGACCACAGCTTTTCTCCAGATCCTAAAGGGAGTCTAAGGTAGTTTAAGACACACCCCCTGTCCTTTTATTGGTTCCAGCTGCAGCTCTGCCTCTTCTGATTGGCTGCTGGCTATAAACACATATCCATCACAAGCTCACCAGGAAGTCAGTGCATGGGGAGATGATTTCTATATCTTGCAAGGGCAGGATGATTGTAAGCTACAGATTCTCTAAGCCATGAGTGACAAAAAGTTGATGATTAGGTATGATAATTAGCTTTAGAAGGGGAAAGCATGGAGAGTCACTGTTACGATGATGGTGCAGGGGTGGGTCCTCTAAGCCATAATCTGATTGGTGCAGGGTGTGGAGGTTGAGAGATTATGCATTATTCACCCTATGGCTCCTGCAAGGAGTGATGCATTTTCCCCACAGTGAATCCGAGGATTACACTCACTAGGAGTAGTCCCAGATTGATGGCAGTGATGTAGGAGTAGCAAACATAGCCTGGTAGAAGGCATAGGTCTACAACAGAAGGGTCATAAGAAGTACCAGGGGTCAAAAGAATAACAATATTCAAAGCAATTTGGGGTCAGAGCCGCAGAACCACAAGTGTCTGCAATCCAAGTACAAAGAGAGTAACAAAGACTTGATAAAGCTGTGGAACAGCAGGTCTCAGCAATCCGGGAACAAACAGGTCAGATAGAAGTCCAGGAATCAATGAGTCAATCAAGAAAAGTCAAAGTCTGCAGCCTAAGCAGCCGTCCAGGACATCATCTTCAGCTGCCTTGGCAATCCAGCGGCACAGGGCAGTGAGTCAGACCGAAGTCTGCTACAGGCAGGAGTAGTAGAAGAGTCAGCCTAGATCTGGATAGATGAGTAACACTTTGAGATATCCTCTGACGAAGGCCTACCAGGTGTGAGCTAAAAACCTGGACTCCTGATACATTGCAGAGAACTACCAGACACACGTGTGCAGATGGTGTATAGCGCACAGAACATTGCTTGGACTAGATACAATGGCATCCACTTCTGAGATCAGGATTAGAAGTAGGTGACTGGTTGACCAAGGACAGTTCTCCAGAGCTTCCATAATGGCAGGCTATGGTTGCAACTTCCTGTTACCAGAGCTGGAAGAGCAGCTCTGGAGCAACAAGTGAAATACTGTGCAGACTTAGAAAGCAAGTGCAGAGAGCCCTGGAGGAGCCGATGCAGAGGATGGGAGTGGTAGTGGCCCTGATGATATGTTGTGTCACGGCGTACTCCCTCAGGTCATTGCTCCTTGGCAATCGGTGCAGTTAAAATGTAGTTTTGAAGAATGAGGCTAAAAGTAAACTTATAACAGCAGCAATTTGTCAAATGCAATTTTCTGGCCCCAGTAAAGAATATGGAGACAGGTTGGATGGCCTAGTAGCAGTCTGGGTAATGGGTGTCCTAGCAGTAGTCCCTCATGTCACACCAGTGTCTTTAATGCAGGTCTCAGCTGGTCACTCTGCTGTCTGATTCCTCTCAAGTATCTGCTTAAGGATGTCTTTAGAGATTCCCTCACATGAGCAGGAGCTCAGACGTGTGCTTCCTCTCCTCACTCAGGCTGAAGTAGAACTCCCCCTACAGACAGGAAGCAGGACCAGCACACTCCTACAAAAAGGGGAGGAACAGAGTGGTTAGCCCTGTTCCTTGCTAACCATTTGCCAACCATACCTTAACTGGAACAGATGGCCAAAAACATACAAAATATAATACAATACGTAATAATACAAACTATTTACAGCGATGGCAGATATCTCCAGGGCTGGCATACTGAACAAGGACATTGATAATTACTTAGCAATATTTTGCACGCTGATGATAACACAGCGCTTCCTCAGTTATGTGAACCATGTTCCAGGGCTTTGCTAATATCCATGTCTGTGATTTTATTAGAAGCACAAGTGTCACCCACAGCAGAACAAAATGTAAGGAGACACATGATTGTGTACGCTCTTCATCTGGAGCCGGTTATCATCCTGCAGAAGTGGAGCAGATGTTTTGCTGTGAAGCCAGAGCCTTTTACTGTACAACATTTTCTGTCCCAAATCTGCTGCTTCCCATGAAGCAGGAAGAAACTTCGGCCAAGACGGGGAGGCTGCCATCAAAGCCATGCAAATGAGAAGTAATGGCTGATACTGGAAAGCTGAGGGGACAGGAACATGTGGTCAGACATGGAGAAAACCCAAAAGCTTGTAATGTGCTTAACCCCTGGAAGACATGGGCTTCAATGGGGTTCCTGGGCCTTTTCTTAGGAAAGGTCAATGATATTGGAAGTGTTTTTGACTCTCAGGACAAAAGATAATCACTAGAATGATTGAATCTAATTCTGTCTAATATCAGTCTGTCCATCTGTCTCTATCTATCTATCTATCTATCTATCTATCTATCTATCTATCTATTTCATATCTATCTTTCTATCTATCTATTGTGACACAGTGAAGGGTATGGTCTGGGCGGACAGGTATTTTCCCCTCATCGTGTGCTGCTGGGCTGATTTGCAGCCAGGTGGGGTCAAACACCGGACTGGATTTTAAGTGCCGGTCCGGGTTCTGGCAGCACCTGGCTGTCCTTAAAAGACAGCTGGGTTCAGCATCAAAGTGTGTGTGCTGGGATCTGAGGCTTGTGCCGTGCTGGAGGGCTGAGACCCGTGTTTAGGGGAAACAGGCCCTCTAAAAGCCTGCTATGGACCGCTGGAAGTAGGACTGCCAACAAGGTGATTTTTGCTATGTGGACTTTCCGTTGTTGTGAACTAACACCTGTAACATCCCAGAGTTATGTTACTACACTCTGTTACTCCGCTACAACATGTTAAGTGTATGTATATTGTCATCTTGTGTAATCTAACATTACATTGTCATTATGTGCATTTGCTAAGCCTGTTATATATATGTTTGCTGTAATGTCCATGTACACCAGCAGGTGGCAGCGGTACGTAGCAGGATCTTAGCCAGTTTAGTATTGCTAGACTGGAATAGTTCATTCCAGTCTAGTTCCCCCCTCTTTGAGGAGGTGTGGAATGTTCCCACATCCTGCCTCATGGGGAGGAGAGGAAGTTCTAGTTAGTGTACCAGCCACCCCAGCTTGGGGAAGGTTGTGTAGGAGTTCCCAGAAAATAGGGATCCCAAATCAGGACCCTGTCTCGGTTGAGACCAGAGAACCTTCCCAGCCTGAGCCATCAGCCTCAGCTGGTTGACAAGAAAAGCAGCCACCTCCAGGAAGAAGCATTCCATGTGAGCCAAGCTGTGAGTACATGTCCAGAGTCCAGAAGAAGCCAAATACCTCCTCAGCTAGTCAGACCCATACCAAGCAGAAGATAGACAGAGCAGAAGATAGATACCTGCCGGATTCTCCAGGCACATAGTATAGCTACAGAAGAGATATTGATCCCTGCCATACATTGCCAATACCTGCTGGGACCTAAAGGACTATTACTGTAACTCATGTGGATTAATGCTGCATTAAGTAAAGACAAGTTGGATTATATCACCAGTCTGGATCTCATTCCTTACTACCAAAGATCCCCAGTTACTCCTACTAGCAACACTCAATTTATTGCAAGTGAGCCAGGATCCAGGAGTGCAGTCGTACCAAGGTAGGAGACACCGTTGACATTACACAGAGACACTATCCCCCTCTGGCATTCCTCACCTGGTACGTGAGTTAGCACATCTTAAAGGGTCCTGCAACAGTACCCTGCACACATTGCAATTAGCGTCACAAACAAACCATAGACTTATATACAGCTATCCTGACCCACTGCATAGTTGGCCACCGTACCACGGTCCGGCTCACTGCACACTAAGACTGCAAAGTGACGTTTTGTTTTTGCCTTATGTGTGAATAAACACAGAAGTTTGATTTAAGAACTGGTAATTTGCCTCTGTACTGCGTCCACATACCCTGTCTACCAGAGCGAATCCCCACACTATATATCTATTGTAAGGGATCTCTATCCCTCAGGGGTGGGCAATGACAGACTTCTCAACAAACTGGGTTTTCAAGCTCAAACAGTGCTTTATATGTCACATAGCACATCACACTTCCAAGTTTGACATCACTTGGCACAATGAAGTCGAAGGTTCACCTCACAACGTGTTACATCAACGCAAAACAATAAATCCTTGCCCGGCTAGGCGCTCACTATACAGAGGTTTTCCCTAACTCACCTCTAGCTCAGTGTTCACATTGTGGTATTTGGCTTCACTCAGCCATGCAGTCAGACAGCTTCCTCACTGTGACCAAAGCAACCCATTGGGGTCTCGGTCCACCAGTCCTCCTGACCGTGACCACGCAATACCTTGAGAGGATATGGTCCAACAATCTTCCCATCTCTGACCATGTGACACCTTTTCTCTTCAGGCGTCTCTGGCCCCCTCGAAAACTCAGGCTCTCTCAGACTTATGACCACCCAGCCCTCCTGGCTGGGACCACACAGAGCTTCTGCAGGCTTCCTTTTCAATTCCTCCCCACTCTCACACACTGAGGATTGATTTATACCTCAGTGATTACTCACAGCTGGCCTCACCTGGGGCCAGGGTAACCTATAGTGGACTAGGGGTGTGGACTGAGATATACACCCCCACCACACCTCTACCGTGCACTTCACCACTCTATCTATCTATCTATCTATCATCTTATATCTAATTATCTATCTATTTAATATCTATTTATCTATCACTCTCATATATATCTATCTATCTATCTCATATCTATCTCATGTCTGTCTATGACCTCATAAATTTACAGGGAAATTTCCTGGTGGGCCGATGCCTGTGGGAGTTTTTGGGTATGTATTTTGTGCTGCTGGCAGTATTTTGTGATGGACTGTGGTATTCAACTCTGTTGGGGTGATATAATGTGCCACAATATGGTATTGCTGGCCCTGCCTTCCATCAATTTGGACCCGACTACAAAACGGGGCCACTTTTAGTATTTTTTCCAGGGCCACTTTAAGTTCCCAGGCCGCCCCAGTATTTTTATATCTATATTTGTCACAATATTGAACTATTTTTGGATATCGAGAAGATACAGAAGTTCCAGAATATTGTCTTGTCAGGAGACTAAAATGAAATATGCTGTAGGAAGCTTCTCTTTGTCCATTTCACAGATGAGAGGTCTTGCTCCATCACTAATCCATGTGCTGTCTTCTGATTCTTAACAGATGTTACCAGTATGATGGGAGCTTTGAGTGTGTCCGGAGAATATCTGACATCTTGACAGATCAATTGCCAAAAATTGCAGTAAATGTGGAAGACGGCAAAAGCAATGTTGAGTTTACAGAATGGCTCACAGGACAGAAATTGTAGCGGCCTCAACTGTGTGTGCAGTAAATGTTCACAGAAAAATATCTGTATAATAAGATATGTATGAGCTCAGCCTCCCCGTGTGCAGGAAGCTGGGTGACAACCAATGTGGCTGCTTGATGCTGAACATGCCCTGTAATCAGATGATCAATAACAGTCTGCTCTGCAGTATAGAGCTGCTGGATCTTAGCAGCACCACATCAGCTATGGCAGGGGTGTAACTTTAGGAGGTGGAGATCCTGTGGCTGCCCCCATGTCCTAGAACCTGACAGGGCCCAAATTGTCCCTTATGAACAAACCAGTACCATGAATGACATATAGTAGTTGGGGACCGTTACAGATTTTAAATGGGGTTCCAATATTTAAATCCAAATTTTAATCTCTGCTCCCCTCCCCAGGATCTCCCACAAAACGTTCCAGCACCCCTTCCATTTGTATTAAACTTGTCTCGTCCAAGTCCATTTTGTGGGGTAATCTTGAGAAGGGGATGGTTGGGCAGAGGGCTGTTTTTGGCATCTATCGGTGCCCCAGTTACAAGGGAAGACTGTATAGTAGAATATAAAGTCTGTATGCCCTCATATGCCTTTTATGATTTGTTGTGTAGACAAAAATATACAAAAATTTGTAGTAGCTAAAAGACAAGCAGAAGTGAAATAAAAAAAAATAACAGCATACCGCAAGCCAAACACACGCATAGCCCATCTGATCACAAACTGAAGTTGAACATTTTAGAATATAAAAACTTTTTGTACTTTTTGCACAATTTGTGTCTAAATAAAGCCAAAGAAAACATATTACAATAAATATAAAAAGCTAAAACAGGACAATATATCACATACAAATACACAACATGCCGTGGATCTGATCGCTGGGACCCCTATTGATCACTAGAACTGGGGTCCTGGGCTCCCCATTTCCAAGGACTTTGAAGAGACTGGTGGTCAGATATACGCACTTTCGCTCCATTCAATGTCTATGGGACAGAGAGACTACAAAGTACAAGGGTAGAGGAGGGAGATGCAGCTGCAGTATTGTACCCAGGGGTCGAGTGGAGGGGGAACGCATGGGAACGGCGTTCCTGCACTATTTTCATGGCAGGAACGCCGTTCCCCTTTCAGCCTCAAGTCAGGAGAACACGGCTGAATCAGATTCACAGGGGGAGACGGAGCGCACTGTGCAGGGCAGGCTAAGGGAGGAGGGGCGGCTTCAGTTGAGAGGAAGCTGTCTGTGCCGCTGCCTGCGACTCCTCTCATGGCGCCCCGCCCCCTAATGACATCATCTCCTTCACTACGAGATCATTCATTTAGAATGTCTTTTAGAAAAGTTTGTCCTAGGATTCGAACTCACGACCTCTACACATTAGAGGAAGGCATTTAACCTCACAGCCATGAAAGCTGTCTAGGTAGTTGCTTAAAAAAAAATAATATAAGACTTCTACTTATACCTAGTGTACTGATACCTAGTGTACAACCATACACATGACAGCTGCCCACTGTGTATGGATGTAGCAGAGCTGGGTGTGTTGGGGCAGCTGTCATGTGTATGGTTGTACACTAGGTATCAGTACACTAGGCATAAGTAGAAGTCTTATTTTTTTTTTTTAAACAGCTACCTAGATAGCTTTTATGGCTGTGAGGGTAAATGCCTTCCCTCTGATGTGTAGAGGTCATGAGTTCAAATCCCAAGACAAACTTTTCTAAAAGTGTTTTTTTTTTTTTTTATAAGACTTCTACTGATACCTAGTTTACTGATACCTAGTGTACAACCATACACATGACAGCTGCCCACTGTGTATGGATGTAGCAGAGCTGGGTGTGTTGGGGCAGCTGTCATGTGTATGGTTGTACACTAGGTATCAGTACACTAGGTATAAGTAGAAGTCTTAGTTTTTTTTTTTTTTAAGCAACTACCTCAACAGCTTTTATGGCTGTGAGGGTAAATGCCTTGCCTGTAATGTGTAGAGGTCATGAGTTTGAATCCCAGGACAAACTTTTCTAAAAGTATTTTTTTTTTCTTTTTCTGATACTTCTACTGATACCTAGTGTACTGATACCTAGTGTACAACCATACACATGACAGCTGCCCCAACACACCCAGCTCTGCTACATCCATACACAGTGGGCAAAGTTACCTACAGTAGAAGTCTTATATATTTTTTTTTTTAAAGTAACAAGCTAGACAGCTTTCATAGCTGTGAGGGCATATGCCTGGCTTCTCCTGTGTAGAGGTCATGAGATCGAATCCCAGGACAAACTTTTCTAAAAGTGTTATTTTTTTTATTTATTTTTTTAGTCCGCAGCGGCACAAATTACAGCATGCTAGATTTTCTGTGCTTTTTTATTTTTTGGAGGGGGGGGGGTTGCAGTGGATCTTGGGTGAGTTCCCACACTTTTTTTCCCAGGACTTGACCCCTGATTGTACCTACTCAGCATGGTGGGAGGAGCAGACGAGGAAGAAACCTGATTGGCTTAGTAAACATGGCACATCAGGAAATGCCGCCCACCAAGCAGGCATATAGAAAGAAAATGTGCATTGATAAAAGCAAGTATAGGGAAGGAAAAATACCCAGATCTGCAGGTTAAGCACAACTTTTCTGGCTGTGACATGTGTTACACATCTACAGCTGCCTGTGGGATATATTGTTCTGTTGATTATAGAATGTTAACAGTGTCGCCATCTTTATCAGTCCCTTTTCACCCCCCAAAAATGCCTGAACAACATTTTTTTGTACAGAATTTCTGAATGACCGGTATATATATATTTTTTATTGGTGCAGGATCGGATGTGTCCACTTTCCAGATTTTATTTTTATTTTTTTATAAAATCATGGGTTCCGTTTCGCTCTACTATTCTGTTGACTAGCACTTTTTTGGTTTGCATGTGTTCTTGAAGCAATAAACTCTAGATATATATTAGGTAAACATTATTCTGAAAGCCATTCTCTTGATCTACTCCTAGAAAGCAAATTCTGTTATACACAGAGATAATTGCTTCCTTCTTTACGTCTGGGCTCGGCATATGGCTGCGTAGTGTAGGGCTAAAGGACATCACACGTTCTAGCTCAAAAATTACAGCACAAATTAACCATGATTGCTACAGATGTACAAGCCTTTGAAGACATGACTTATCTCACTGATCAGTAATTGGGGAGATTTATCAATACTGTCATAGGTTGCATGCATTTGGGAGACAGTGAAAATATAGGGGGTGCACTGTTTGTGGCCAAACGCAGGCCTTGTAGCATCCTTCTGTCTCGTATGATTAAACCGGTACAATAAATGAAGCTTGATCGTTAGAGGACCTTGTAACAGATTTGCATTGGCCTCCAGAGCTTCAAGTTACACCTTGGCTAGAGGACTGTAATTGAAAATGGTGCGTATGGCATGATAAATTTGGCACACATCATGTACTCCAACTTTTGCTGTGCAATTTGTGAATTAATTCATGATGCTAATGGAAGAGCGGAAGAATTGTCCAACTGTGACCCCAAGACTAATAGGTAAAGCTGAGAAACACATGCAGTGGAGGTCAGCTACAGAAATCTACTCAAACAATGGAGAACCATTGATCTGATTGCTGGGAAAACAAGTAGAGTGTATATATGGTGGGTTTGAAGGTAATAATGTGTATGGAGGGACTGAAGCCCTCTTTTGTCACATGGTGGATGGGGGGTCCAGTATCTACACGTTTGCCTACACTGAAGTTCTGTCCTGGACGACAGTTGACCAGTGTAGAGAAAAGCAAGGCTCTACCTTTGAAGAGAACAGGTCAGGGAAACTCTACCTATGAAAACCGCAGGTCAGGGAAGTATCACCCATATAGAAAACAGAACAGGGAGGCTCCATCCATGAAGAAGACAGGGCAGGAAGGTTTCACCCATAAAGAGAACAGGTCAGAGTAGCACCACCCATGAAGGCAAAAATTTGTAGAAGATGACTCTCTGTCCTGGGCTAAATTTAAAGGACATGTGTTGAAACTAGAAGATAAAATGGAGATAAGTAGAAAAAAGTGGTAATGAGCATAGCCTTAGGGGGTTGGTCAAGGACTGGCCTTTGGGATGCACAACTTGTGAGGTCACAAAGTGCACATCAAGTGTCACCACTGAAGGATACCATACTTGGTGCCAAAAATTATAAAGAGGCAGCTGCACCACGTCCAGCTACATTCTATAGTTTATTAATTAGGCTGTATTATTTTTGCACCCTATTTTATATTTCATTGTTGTAGACCAGAAGATGGGTGCATAAAAATAAAAATTACTGCATTATAGCATCGTCCTTGGTGATTGTATTAAACCAAGCTCTCAATTTCAGACATAGTAATAGTGTTGGAAGAGAGTTGCCCGATATCATCATGAAAGGTGATGGGATAATTCTTGCATCTATTGCGTTAGTGCACTATTATCTGTTTTCTGTGATTTTTTTCTTCATAAAGCCATGGACATCCGCATATTTATTTATCATATCGTGCAGGATGTTTTTTCCTTTATTTTATTTTTTTTCTCTCTGATTTTTTCTATTAGGACTGCCACCAAAAACTTCTTTACAGAAACAGTGCCAAGCTGAGTATGTCATATGTGGTATTGCTGATTTTTTTCCGATGGTAGGGGTTCATCTACCCTAATAAAGGCTTCATAGAATGCTTTATCTCAAATATAGCCTCTAAACTCAGAAAGGTGGCCTCAGCAGATATCAGGTCCACACTTTACAAATGAAAATTTTGGGTACATATTCAGCTAATGGAAGATTTTACTGACCTTAAAGGGGTATTCCAGTTTCGGCGATTATTGGTTAATAGTTAGATTTTTATTAACAGCCTACATATAAGTGGGTTGTACCTTTATTTCTTTCTTCAGAGGTCCCAATTCCTCAGACCGGAAGTGTGTTTTTTCTTATGGCCAGTGACATACCGGGCTCTTTACTGGTGTACTAAGCCTCGTCTTCCACTTAGCAAAGAGCTCGGTGATGTCATCGGAACAGAGGGGCGTTCTGGAGTGCTCAAGGAGGCTGTTTTGGAGGAGGGAAGTGGTAGCGCTAGAGAACGCCCCTCTGTGATGGTGACGTTAGCAGAGAGCATATACATGGAAGCAGGGAGGGTTTGCGCCTGTAGGTGTTGACAAGGGCGGTTTTAGGGGCGTTACTAATAAGTGGAGGAATGTCAGGAGACGGAATAATGATGAGAGGGAGTGGTAGGGGCCGAAACGTCAATCTGTAGAATTGCGCTGCCTTGTGGCACCCATAAGGCAGTGAGGCAGAAAGTGACATGAAGTAAGAGTTGTGATGTAAACAATAACGATCGCTGGGTCAGAGACCTGTAGGAGCACCGGAGGAGGGAAAAAAGACCTGGAAACCTTCAAGGAGACCTTACAGGTACATGTAAAGGTGATTACTAAAGTAATAATTAAAACGACTGTGATCCTCGACAAGCCCATTAAATGGCCACTAACTTTTCATACAGGTATCCACAAGAAATTTGGTAATATGTCTTATCAGTGAGATACGTCTAGTTGTCATGTTATCAGCTGTCCCCCCTTCCCCTTGTAATTGCTTTTCACTTTGAAAAATGTCTTAATCCTGTCATACATGGGGCAGCTCCACCAGAGGATCATATTACTGGAGCACACACTGCTGGAGCTACATAGGCAGACATATAAATTCCTAAGTGCTTTATTCACAACCATACAGGTCAGTCAGTACCTCTTTGTGATGTCCTTCGTGATCCTGAGGCTGCTTCTGAATGCATAAGAGAAGGTTTGGAAGCAGATTCTCTTCTACTTTCTGTGTGCAGTGGATGGTAGCTAGTCTCCACCCACCATCTCTGGCATAACTACAAACTAGACATTCACTATGCACAGAGAAAAAAATGCTAAAAAAATGCCAGATATAAGCCATATAATGGCCAGAAATATTGTTATTCCTCATGTGCACACACTGTACTGTGATTAATGCAACATTTGTTAAAACTTTAGTGAGTTTCTCCATTGAATTCAATGGTCAACCTTTGGACTGCATTATGAGTGGCCAATTGAGTGTTTAGAAGTTTTCATTTATATATCCTATTGAGGTCAATCATCCAGCTGACCATATACCATATGCAAGGTCACCACTTCAACAAATTCATGACAATTCTTGACAGGGTCTCAAATGCTGGATTGACCTGCCATAAAAATGCCTTATAATAAAAATTATTATAGGGACATGAAACCTAGAAATGAGTAGAATATAATTTTGCACCATTGTTTTCCAGTCTGCAGGGTTTTCTGCATTTTCCTGAAACAAACTGTAGAAATCTCGCAGGGAACAGAGGGGTTTCTTTTCATTGATCCCCTCCATTTTTATTAGCTGGAGGTGGACATTGACTAAGAAGGCACAGCTTACTGGGTCTGGTCTTCTATAGATGATGGAACAGTGGCTAATGGGTTCCTGCTACAGTCAATTGTCTTACAGTCAAGGACAGTTGATCATTTTACCCACCTTTTATTTTATTACGAGGAAGGGAAGGTGAATATTTGGATAAGAATTTTAGCGATTTTTTTAATTTAAATTGTCATTTTTACATTTAGTTTTCCATCCGTAGTTGATGGAGAAGAGGTCTGGCTTAGTTAATGATCTGAGCCACACAGCCAGCCTCCTTTAAGCACATCAGCGAGGAGGAGGCTTTCTGTCTGAATCTCTGCCCGGAATGTGAGACGTTGGTGCAGTTTTATTAATTTCTATTTTCAAAACATCCACACAACATTTTATACCACTGGACAAGCCTTTTGAAAAGAACGAGCCACCATGCTTCTTAAATGGGGTATTCTCGTCACTACATTTTTGGCGTATCCACAAAATATATTATCATAGTCCAATAGGCGTAAGTCCTACCTCTGGGACTCACACCTACTGTATCTCTAGAACATAGTGCCATCCCACAGCCATCCTGAATAAAGAGGTGAACTTGTCCATGCAGGGATCTCTTCATTTATATCTATGGAAGTTTTAAAAATAGCTCTGTAACCATGATTGACGAATCTAGAGAGACACTATCCATTCACAGGGCCCTCAGAGGTGGGATCCTCTCCTATTGATCATTTAGGGCATATCCTGAGAAAAACACCATGAATGTTGAGATGGGAGATAGAGTCTCTTTGCTCTTGGCATATGCGAGAGTCCCAGACTCGGTCAAATCCCCAACGATCAAAATATTATAACATCAGTAGGTAGATTTGTGAACCGAGAGCAAGGCAGGTGGTATGACTCCGCAACCAGAAAAGAGTGCGTACGCAGAAATCAAGATTAAGAAAATTGCATTTACTATCAATTAATAAAAGCAGGTTAACAATAAAACAGTATGAACAATTCAAGTCAAATACTACAACAATTTCCACCTTTGCTGTGTCCGTGTTCGCAGTGCGGACACTAAGGAATAGCAGTCCCAGGAACTATCCCTAGCTGACCCTAACTTTCAAGCGGGTGCGCACCCCCCTTATCCCAGTGGTCCAAGTGGACCTCTTACAGTTTGTGGCAGTGCACGGTGGGGCCCGATTTCATCCTTTTCCTTTATAACCAGCGCAGGATCTGCAACAAAGAAGTCCTCCTCAGCAGGCCGGAAACCAGATGGATATAATCCAGAATTTTACAGTGACTGTCCGGTACCTCGACAGCACTGTGAGTCTCTTTACTGTTTGGGGCAATCCACTCAGTCCAATGTCGGCTCCACAGGTTAGCTGCTGCACACAGTCCTTTTTAACTTGGCTTCACTAAATGCACGGTCACTTTATACTCCATCCGTCTCTAGACTGAAGTTCACACAGCTTGGCTGCACAGGAACGTCCTTTAGTATATCCACACACGTCTTACACAGCACAGAACTTGCTTTCTATCTAGCCAAGATGGCAGCCGTTATAGTTTCAGTCCCTCTTCCTCATTCTTCCTGCTCACACTGAGGCAGGCTGACATCATAAGGGGCGTGTCACTTCAACACTTAACTGCTGTTTTAAAGAGCCACTATCATATTAATACACTTTCTCTATGGTAAACTTCAATGCAAATTGGTCCTATGCTGCTATCTACTGACCAAACGAATACTGCAGGCATTTACATTGATCTGTATTACTAGAATAGCATTATACATTAAATTTTAACAGTTTACCAGGATAACGAAACTTAGACACATTACATGACTGTTTCTTACAGAAATACGCCTTAAAAAGGGAGTGTGTCACGTGGGAAATTCACCAATTAAACCAGGCACAATGCCTTGCAGGTCGAGCTCACTTAGTGATTTGTTGCTTCATTCTGGAAAAAAAGTACTTTTAGTCCATAAGTAAATGAGCAGTTAAGTGCAATAAGGGAGGGCCCAAGCCACTCTGTGCACCCTTGCTCCTCCTGCTTCCTCTGCCAGCTCCTCCCTCTCCTTCTTGATTGATAAGGCTAAGGAGATGACCATGCAGGAATCTGGCTCTGTCAATTAATAAGAAGAGGGAGGAGCTGGCAGAGGAAGCAGGAGGAGCAAGGGTGCACAAAGTGGCTTGGGCCCGCCCTCGGTGCATTTAACTGCTGATTTGCATATGAATTAAAAATGCCTTTTCTCCAGAATGAAGCAACGAATTGCTAAGTGAAAGTTATCATTACATTCAGCTGAGCTAGTCCTACAAGACATTGTGCCTGGTTTATCAGTGAATTTTCTGGTGATTCCCTTTAATTACTTCGTGTTTCCCAGGTTTTAAAAATTGTAGTCCATTCATTCTTGCCCCAGCCTCCTTACCTACTGTAGAAGAACCTTGGCATCTAATTAGGGTTTTTTTTTATGGCAAAAGCAAGATACTGTCCTTTGTATATTGTAGGGTCCTGTTTGATGACCATCTATCATAAGTCCCTAAAAGGAAACAAATTAAATCTACACATAGGAAATAAATAAGATGCAAGTCAACGGAATACTCTCCATTTTCTCAATGCAAGTTTTTCCTGCTTTTTTTCCCCTCCCTATTCAATGACTGAGCCCTTACAATGCAAAATACAAGCTAGCTGAATTGACAATAATGAATGCATTGGAGACCATTCACATGAATGAAACAGCCCACAGTTCAGGGCAGTTCCGTCTGCGGATTTTTTAATTAGCCTAGTTCCTCAGTGTAAGGATTTAATCATCGACATTTCATATTAAGACACCGGGAGGGTTGAAGACGTCTATTAATCTGCTCAACAGATGTGGTGAAATAAACCTCTCTTTGTTTGGCTCATCTGTCTGGATAGATCGTAGTCACAAATGAGAAATTTTAAACAGGAAAATATTTAGGGACGTATTAACGCTAATAAGTCTCTTACAAAATCATTGTGTTGATAAGGAAAATACACAAGTTTCATTATTTTGAGGGTTTTCCGGGACTAAAACATTAATGGACTGTCCATATGTGGCCCAACCCTCTGGACCTCTCCAAACATCATAATTAATGGGTCTGAGCAGGGCCGCATCTGCCATGAGGTGAGATGAGGAACTCGCCTTAGAAGATGACTGAGCTGTCTCTGAGGGCAGCATGGCATGGGAACCTATGGCTCCTGTCCCGCGATTTATTCTCATAGGCCACCGGCCGCTAGGCAGTATAACACCACAGGTAGTTGTGAAGCGGTTATATAATCATTATCTTCTGTGCTTGGTCTCAAGCAGCGCGATGAGATGTCATCACGACTATCTGCACATTGGTGCAGGTGGTTGTGATGATGTCATTGCACCTTCTGAGACCCAGTGCAGGACGTTGAAATTATGTCACCATGGCTGCCTGTACCAGGATGCAGGCCACTATGGCTACAGCCCCCACATTGGCCTTAGTACTTTTGAGGCACTTTAGAGGTGTTTTCTACTGGGGGCACTATGGGGCATTATTGCTACTGGGGATACTGTGGTGGCATTATTATTATTGGGCACAATATGGAGGGCACTACTACTAATAGGGGCAGTCTAGGGGGGCATTATCACTGCAGGAGGAATTATTACTATTACCTCCTAGAGAGAATTATTGTGGTGGGACTTTTGGGAGCACTATTGGTATGGAGGGACTATCTGTATGGCACTATTATTTCTGCAGTTTAGTGTTTGGGGCCATTGGGGAGCACAGCAGGCACAGTATAGAGAGGGTTGCAGCAGTATTGGGGGTAGAAGCAGAATAACACTTTTGGGTCACCAGGAAGAGGATGATAGAAAAACTTCATTTTGCTTGCTGGAAAAGTCCTACACAACAGTGTTACTATGAGAGAGACTTTCCTCCAACCAGAGGGGACAGGAAGAAGAATAAATTTGACTCCCGTTGACTAAGGGCTAGAGAGTCTAATCACACATTCATACTCCATACACTAACTAATATTGTGCTTCCTTCACCATTTATATATATTGTAAGGGATCTCTCTCTCAAGCGGGGCGGCGTTGACAGATTCCTTCTCAGACAACGGGGTTCAAGTCCAAATGGTGCTTTATTCTCGCACTTCAGCACCAGCACAAACATAAACATAAACCAAAATAAACACCTGCCCGTCTGGGCTCTACCTAATACATGTGTCGTCTCTATCTCACCTATAGAGCGCAGTTCACACACACGGTATCAGCTTCCAACACTGGGCAGGTCAGCTCACCAGGCACAGTCCCACACAGGGGAGAGATCCAGCTTCACACAGCTGAGACCACCCAGAGCCTCTGCAGGCTTCCCCCTCTCTAAGGTCACTTCCTCTCCCCCAGACTCATACACTGATGGTTGGTTTATTTCCCAGTGATTAAACCCCAACTGGCCTTACCTGTGGTGGAATAGGGGTGTGGACTGAAATATCCACCCCCTCCACACCTCTATCAAGTATGAGGCCTGTCACTGCCTCACAATATATATATTTTTTTTGGGGGGGGGTTGGGATTATCACGCCATCGTGGAAGACTCAAGAAAAGTACATTTCCGGTAAGAGAAATTAAGTTTTTCCTTTTTGTCCTCCACAACAGCGTTACTACGAGACAGACCAGATTAGTCCGGTTAGGAAGGGACAATAGCCTGCGGGACTTTTCTGTCAAAGGTCAAGTCCTTAGTGTGGCTAACATCCACCCTATAATGCTTCACAAAGCTATGCATACTGGACCATGTTGCAGCCTTACAAATTTGATCCATAAAAGTCTCTGCTTTTTCTGCCCAAGAGACTGAGATCGCTCTAGTAGAGTGAGCTCTCAACTTTTCTGGGGGATTTTTTCCCATTTTCCTACATGCCTCACAAATCCTCATTTTTGTCCAACGTGTCAGGGAATGTTTTGAAATGTCTGAAATTGTCAGTTACCTCCCCTCTGTACCCTTACTGCAGACTGCTAGTAATTCATTCATAACTTCTAGTGGAAATGATAAAGGAACAGTACAACATACAGACATAAGAATAGATGCTCCAGAATGGTTATTACATGGGGAATGCATGAAGCTAAAAAAAACAATAAGAAATGTCAGGAGTGGTGACAGATTCTCTTTTACAGGGATTCTAGTTGTACTAACCACCTTTTTAAGGATCTGGATGCTAAATTAGGTTTAAAAAGTGCCATTGCCAATTCCCAAGACCTTTTTACACACATGTCAATTTTTTTTGTCCATAGGGTCCTTTAAAGTGCCCATATCCTCAAAGGGAAGAGCATTGGCTATTTTTACCAATTTTGTCAGGGAAATATTTACTTTCAGGCACCCAAGCAGAACTTTTACCTCCTCCTCATTAAAGGTTAACCTGCGTTTTATAGTTCTGGGTATAGATAGCTTCCTATCCGGAACCTTCTACTCATAATTAGAGAACGTAGGTTTTTATGGATAGGGAACACTTTTTTTACTTTTTTGTTCTAGCCCACTGAATATTTCATCTTAAACAGTTCTTTGGACTTTCTCGTCCGTTAGGTCCATAGTTGCTCTCACTGCTTTAACCAGTTCTTTAGTATCGTCAGAGGAAAAAATATATTTTTAAAATTCTGTGTCCGAATCAGAGGATTCCTTCCATTCTACCTCTTTAGAAAACACATCAGAATCAGAGGAGACCGACCTAGAATCTGAGGATACAGCTTTACATACTCTGCGCTTGGAACAAGACTGTTCGGGCGCAGACATTTCCGTTAATACTACCCTCATTTCTTTTCTGATAACATCTCTTAATTCCAATTTTAAAGACGGTACTATTTATTTAGCTATGTTAGAAGTACATATATATTTTTGTGTCGCCAGATTCAGTAATTGTGGCTAAACGCATAGTACATTTTCTAATTTTAGGAGCAGGTTTTGGCTTATGAGAGCTCTCTTTCTCACTCTTCACAATCATACAGTGGAGTGGAAAGAGATAACAGTAGACGTTAAGATCAGATTAATCCACAAACATTGGTAATCTCTTAGGGAATAATACTAACAATAGTGGAGCACTGAGAAGTTTCCATCCCCTCCCCTAGCTCAGACATGACTGCCAGCAGGAGGAAGAAACTTCTTAACCCCATTTAAATAGTCCTACCTTCAGACCTCAGGTCAGAGGGCGACATCCGCCATGTACCACGCGCTTCACGGCTTTCAGGGACGCCCACATCACTTCTTCTAGAGGCGTCCCAACTGCCCGTCTTCCATGCGTCAGCTAAGCCAGACGGCATATCCTTGGCCACCTCTATCAGGCCCCCCATCTGATGTCACCGCTAGTGCTGCCAAATGGCAGATAGTGGTGGGGATAAGGGGCCACTGGAACTACCACGCCGGGTAAAATCAGCCCCACGTGTATTTGGGCAACCACCAACAACGCTCCTGTGAAAAAGACCTCGCCCCACCAGGAGGGACAGGAAGGCACTGAGGGGGAGTCAAATTTCTTCTTCTACCTGTCCCCGCTGGTTGTGTTGGTAGGTCTCTCTCGTAGTAACGCCGTCGTGGAGGATGAAAAGGAAAAGTGAGGAATCCAAGATGTCTGTTTGACAAACTCTGCAGAGACGAGACATGACAGAAAGAAGTTATCATGGCGGTCTGGACCAAATGGTGAAGATGAGGAAAGAAAGCATCTACATTAGAGGAGACATCACTGGATGTAATAGGTATGCAGTGCTGTATTCTCCTGCATGTTTGGTAGCACTGAATGTAGTGTCCATCCAAATATTTCTTTAGCACTAGGGCTGTGTGGGGTTGGGGGGCTTGGTAGATTGAGAATTTGGGGGGGGTTCCAATTTTTCACTTCAGGCAGCAAAAAACCTAGAATCCACCCGCTTGTACGGATGAGACTGTGCACTTTACATAACATATTGAGGCCTCATGAAGTTTATTATTGCACAGAGATAGTAAACTGCTGGCATCTGAATTTTCTTCAATCTCGATGTTGCGCCAAGATGGGTGTTACCAGTTGGGGGTGTGTTCCTGTACAGCATTAAATGATCCAATCAACACTCCCAGTGTCAGACTGCGCAGGGACACCCCCCCCCCCCCAACTGGTAACATCCAGCTGGACCTTTATTGCAGACTTCTGGCAATTCATTCATAACTTCTAGTAGAAATAATAAAGGGATGGCACAACACGGAGACATAAGAACAGATGCTCCAGGATTGTTATTACATGGGGAATGCAAGTAGTTACTAAATCAGACATATCAGGAGAGGGGAGAGGTCCTCTTTATTACAGTACATACCATGTCAGCACTTAATCTATATTCATTTTGATTTATTTTTTCTGTATGTTTTTATTTATTTTTAATAAATTCTAAGGGAAAAAGTTTTGTTTCCAAGATAAGTTTTCAACATGAACTTAATCACGACAGAACTGAATGATGACATCACAAGCCATAGCTGTGACATCACCATGGAACACTTGACTTTGCATGGTCATCTCATGGCATAGGTGGCATAACATCTGAGGGGCACCTAGGGAGCTCAACATCAAACCTGGAGCCATGCAAAAGACCATCACCAGATGCCACCAACCCACTTAACATCTTTCCACCTTCATTTTTCCAATTTAATCTGGAATCATTGTGTCAACAGCATAAAAGGTTGAAACTTTACATGATGAAGTTCAATGTTCAGTTGTCCTAAAATGTACTGTACTGTAATATGTTTCTTTTTGTATATCTTGGTGTCTCAATTATGAATTTGTCATGTCTTGCATGGTTTGTGCATTGTGTATAAGTAGCAATGATTAGAGGTTTAGATAATATTGCCCTATATCAGAGAACCCATATAGTAGTGCTGGATAGCAAAAAAAGCCTCCATATTGTCATTCCCTACTGAAAAGTACCATGTTCTTACATCTGATTGTACCCCCTCAATCTCTGGGTCCCATAGCAGCTATGCTACACTATTCAGAGGAGAACATATGGCAGTATTTTGAAAGTATTTTTGGGCATAACCCTGACTTCTGCTGATCGACTGTTGGAAGAAGCCACGTCACTGTCATGTCATGTCCATCAGTCCCATTCAAGTGAATGGGATTGTGCTGCAATACCAAACATGGTCACTATATAATGAGAGGCGCTGTTCTCGGTATAGTTTGAAGAGGCTACAGAGCTCACCCAAGCTCTGGAGCCCCTTCAAACAGTTAATCAGTGGTGGTGCCAGCGGTTGGACCTCTGATATTGATGACCTATTCACCAATGTTTAATCCGGCCCTGTTTATATGTATATTATATATCACTGAATGACTGCTTATTTTCACAGATCATGATCTGCTCAATGTACGCTGGAAGCCAAGAGAACGGCCAGAATGGTAAGTGTCTTGTAACCTTGGATGAAGTCACTTAGCATCAGGCCTCATGCACATGACCGTATTTTGCATCCTTGTCCGATCCACATTGTTTTAACATTGCACACGGATGAAGTCATTTCTATGGGTCCGCAAAAAAAAAATGGACAGCACAAGGATGTTATCCGTGTGCTGTCTGCATCCTGCGTCCGTTCTGCAAATTATAGAACATGTCCTGTTCTTGTTTTTATTGCGGACCAGAATGCTCATTTCTAGTTGTCTGCATTTTGCAGATCCTCGGTTTGCGGACTGCAATACGGACACACACAGTTGTACCAGTCATATATTTTATTGAGCATACTGAGTAAACCTCCACAGAGAAAAAGTAAGTGACCCTATGTGTTAATTACTTTTCCAAGAGCTAATTGGCAAAGGGTGGTTCAGCAGAGATGAGATTGGCCGTGTGGGTTTTACAGGTACTTTTCCCAGTAAATAAAGGCACACAAAGCATGGTTACTGGAAAATCTGTTCTTCTCAAGAAAGATTGGTCAATGCTTTGATGCAAACCATGATTTGATGCAAAAAGCTGTCAGATAACCTCAGAAGACATGTAATAAAGATGCATGCAGCTGGAAAAAGCTACAAAAGCACAGCTAAAGACCTGGGTGTACATCAATCCATGGTAATACAAGTGATCTACAGTACCTAGGAGTGGGTATCCTATAAAGATCAGTTCAAGATAACATCTGGCAGACATGAAAGAGTTGAGAAAAAACTAAATGATAACAGTAAAAGATATAAAAGGCGCTACAAACTACAGAAACCTCTGTTCATGTATCCACTGTTATAAAAACACAACAAGAGTGATGTTCACAGAAGGACACCACGAAGGAAACCTCTTCTGTCCAAAGAAAACTTTGCTGCCTTTCTCAAGTTTGCCTGAATGTTTCACTTCGCTGCTTGGAAAATATTTTATTGACAGATGAGACAAAAGTGAAGAAATGAGCAATGCTATGTTTGGATGAAAACAAAACCACTGCACATCGACACCGAAACCTCATCCCAATGCTATGATGAAGCATGGTGGAGGGAGGATCATGGCCTTGTTATCATTAAGGGAACAATTAAGGTACATGAAAACATTGTATAGGAGAATGTAAGGGCAACATCCATGAGCTCAAGCTGAAGATACGTTGGGTGATGCAACACAAGAACAACCCGAATCCCACAAGTAAATTGACTAAAGAATGGACTGAACAAGCCAGAGACCTTAAATATCAAGATGACTTGAAGGGGGCTGTGCACACACAAGGCATCCAAGAAATATTGATGTAGATACTGTAGATCACTACATTGCATCTCTATAACATGTCTTCTGAGGTTTTCTGAGAGTTGTTTGCATCCAATCATGGTTTGCATCAAATCATTAACCAATCTTTCTTGAGAAGAACAGATTTTCCAGTAACCATGCTTTGTGTGCCTTTATTTACTGGGAAAAGTACCTATAAAACCCACACGGCCAATCTCATCTCAGCTGAACCAGTCTTTGCCAATTAGCTCTTGGAAAATCATTAACACATTTGCAAGAAGGAAATGTCCAAAATTTCTCCTTATTGTTGTGCACATCTTATTTGCAGCTACAGGAAACCTTTGGTGGAGCTAAATCCTGCTAAAGAGGATCTACAGGATACTAAATGGAGGGGTTCACTTTCTTTTTCTTGCTTCATTGTGAATATCTTTTCAATGTGCTTAATAACAGACATGAACAGTACAACGGCTTGTATGTTACCAGTTTAGTTGTGTTTACCTATAATTGTAATCCAAGTAATTCCAGCTGTTTTGTTGCAGTCATTACTGGACTTGATGCCTTTTTAGTTTACATTAGGTAATATAATGAATATTCATATGCCGTATTTTTCACTTTATAAGACGCACTTTTTTCCCCCTCAAAATAATTTTGCCTTATAAAGCAAATTCTAGTGAGTGCTTCCACTATGGGGTCGCTTACCAGTATGCAGTCAGTGCGGGGAGAGGTGACTGTAACTAATACTCACCGCTCCTCCTGGTCTGCGCTGCACCGTCCTGACTGCATAAGAATATAGTACGTGCACTATGACCTGCCACTGTGCGGCATCAGGTCAAAGTGCTGCGGAGGCCTAGAGAAGACCAGGGAGCGGGGAGTGCAGGAAGAGCGACTGGATGTGCAGAGTGGCAGTGCTGTCTGGAGCATTAGAGGTACTCTAAGTTCATTTAGTTATTTTTAGTCTGGTATCGGGGGGTCTGATCTGAGCTCTGATATGGGGTCGGATATAGGTCTGATATGGGGGTCTCCTCTGGGGTTTGATACAGGGGTCTGATCTGAGGTATGATGAAGGTTGGGGGTCTGATCTGAGGTTTGATGAAACATTTTTTTATTTATTATTTTCCTCCTCTAAAACCTAGGTGTGTCTTATAAAGCGAAAAATACTGAATTTCATATATTTAAATTCTTCCTCTTCTAGACACAAATAAACATAATACATGTCCTGTGCCTGAGACAATTCATCTCCAAGTGAAAGACCCATCAGTCATGAAAATAAGTTTACCCTGTGAAGCACCTACATCTATATTGGAGATGCCTTGCACAATTTGCAAAATCTATAGTAATAAGCCTATGGGAGACAATAGCATTCATAGAAGACAAGATAGCTCCATAAAATTTTACCAGTTAACGAACCCTGATCTTAATTTCTACAGCGATGTTGGAGTTTATGTGTCTAACGCATGGTATCCAATGTACAAAAGAGAAGACTTCTCTATCAAACCAGTTCCCATTTACACCCAAATACATGTGTCCATGGAGCCAATCCCTATAAACACCAAGGCCTATGTGTCTCTAGAACCATTCCCTATCAACACCAAGGCATATGTATCCTTTGAAAGGTTCTTGAACAACAGTGAAGTCCATCTGTCCAACGAAGTCCCACCAACATCTGGTTCTAAGTGGTCATCTTGAACTTTTGCCAGTGCCCAACAATGTATTCAGTAGGATTGAGATCTGTTGTCAACACCTCCATATCTCTGTTATACTGGGCCTGCTCATGTTTTTGACTGACTGAAGATACAGCAACATCTTAAGACCTTCATGGAGGTAACCACCCACAAAGACTTATAGTACAAAAGATTTCATATTGAGCTTAATTATGATATTGCTACTGGAAATCCAAGGAAACACAATCATCATCATCAGAAAGTGGTGCCCTATAAAAGCTTGCAGTGCCTAATAAAATCATGTAACATGATAGAAATAAAAAAATTGAATGTTATTGACTATGTACATGATATAGAACAAGAATATTGGCTACCGTATTCCATTAACAGCACCACGCCTGGTCAAGGGTTGCATCTGGTAGCTCAGCTCTATTGAAGTGATTTCATAGGCCTGTGCCTATGAAATCACAACGGCACAAATTCAATTCAACAAGGAGCTGACGCCTGCGTGCACAGAACAATGGCAACAAGTCAACCGCTATTACAGCACCTGACTGTATGTATTTTGCGGTCCATGTTGCATCCACATTTTTGAGGGACCCATTGACTTCAATAGGTCCGTAGTCCGCATTTTGTGGCCAAGTATTGGAAATGTTTTTTGTCTTTTTGCTTTCCATATCTGTATGTCTGTTTCACAAAAAGACTGAATATGTCCAGTCCACAAAATACGGAACACGGACCCATTGAATTCAATGGGTCCACAAAAAAGCGCACATGGCACACGGATCGCAGCAGTGTTTTGCGGATCCGCGATTTGCATATCACATGTTACATGTGAACTTGACAGCTGAAGGCATCTGTGTTGGACCCATGTTCATATGTGCCCGCATTGCTGAGAAAAATGATAGTAACATATGGAACATAGTAACATAGTAAGGGTGGGTTCACACTAGCGTTAGGGATTCCGTTATAACATGGTTAAGTAGCTTGTATTAACTTTCTCTACACGATAAATGCCATTTAAAGTGAGACAACCCCTTAAGGGTATGTTCACACATGGTTTATCCTCTATGGATTTTAGCGTGGATTCTACAACTTAGAATTCCTGCAGAAAACACTCTCAGTCCATCATCCACTGGTGTCAATAGGAGACCACACCATAGTTCATATTCTGTGGAGTTTTCTATATGCAGATTTGAGCACGTAGATAAACCCCAATGAATGGGCTTGATTCGCTTGTGGGTATATACAATCTGCAGCAGAAATGTATGCAGCGGGGTAACTACCACTATAGCAGCCATTGTGACTGCTATGGGGTGCCCACACTATCAGGGGGGCCCAGCCTGGCACATGCAGCGAGCCACTGCAGAAGATGGGAGTGGTAGTGACCCTGATGAGGTTTGAGGTGTCACAGTGTACTTCCTCAGGCCATTGCTCCCTAGGGATTGGTGCAATTAAAAGATGGACTAAAAGGATCAGGCGGACGCAGAACAAACAAATGATGCAAATAATCAGTTACAGACTAGTCCATCCAAATGTTGCTGTACAAGGAGCAATGTGTCTATTAGAGATGAGCAAAGTATTGAACAATTCGATTTGGCAGCTTCGCCGAATTTTACAAAAAAAATTGCTTTGGAATTAATTACTTTGTCACAAAGCGCATTTCTTTGTAAGTAGTGGGTGCAATGACAGGGAGGCAGTCGTTGTACCTCTCAGATGCCACGGCATCTGATAGCAATAATCTGGTGTAAAATAATTAAAAAAATAAAATAAAATCATACTTACTTTTAACATAGTAACATAGTATATAAGGCCGAAAAAAGACATCTGTCCATCCAGTTCGGCCTGTTTTCCTGCAAGTTGATCCAGAGGAAGGCAAAAAAAACTGTGAGGTAGAAGCCAATTTTCCCCACTTAAGGGGAAAAAAAATTCCTTCCGGACTCCAATCAGAATAACTCCCTGGATCAGCGACCCCTCTCTAGTAGCTATAGCCTGTAATATTATTACGCTCCAGAAATACATCCAGGCCCCTCTTGAATTCCTTTATTGTACTCACCATCACCATCTCCTCAGGCAGAGAGCTCCATAGTCTCACTGCTCTTACCGTAAAGAATCCTCTATGTTTGTGTACAAACCTTCTTTCCTCCAGGCGCAGAGGATGTCCTCTCGTCACAGTCACAGTCCCGGGGATAAATAGATGATGGGAGTGATCTCTGTACTGACCCCTGATATATTTATACATAGTAATTAGATCTCCCCTCAGTCGTCTTTTTTCTAAAGTGAATAACCCTAATTTTGATAATCTTTCAGGGTACTGTAGTCCCCCCATTCCAGTTATTACTTTAGTTGCCCTCCTCTGGACCCTCTCCAGCTCTGCTATGTCTGCTTTGTTCACTGGAGCCCAGAACTGTACACAGTACTCCATGTGTGGTCTGACTAATGATTTGTAAAGTGGTAGGACTATGTTCTCATAACGGGAATCTATGCCCCTTTTGATGCAACCCATTATCTTATTGGCCTTGGCAGCAGCTGCCCGACACTGGTTTTTGCAGCTTAGTTTGCTGTTTATTAAAATTCCTAGATCCTTTTCCATGCCAGTGTTAGGCCTCATGCACACGACCGTTGTGTGTTTTGCGGTCCACAAATTGTGGATCCGCAAAACAAAGATGGCGTCCGCGTGCGTTCCGCAATTTGCGGAACGGCACAGACAGCCATTGATATAACTGCCTATTCTTGTCCGCAAAACACAGACAAGAATAGGACAGGTTATATATTTTTTTGCGGCCCACAGAATGGAGCAACGGATGCGGACAGCACACGGAGTGCTGTCCGCATCTTTTGCGGCCCCATTGAAATAAATAGGTCCGCATCCGAGCCGCTAAAACTGCGGCTCGGATGCGGACCAAAACAAAGGCTGTGTGCATGAGGCCTTACCCAGTGTTTTACCATTTAGTATGTACGGATGACTTGCATTATTATTCCTTCCCATGTGCATAACTTTACATTTGTCAGTGTTAAACCTCATCTGACACTTCTCTGCCCAAGCCTCCAATCTATCCAGATCCCTCTGTAGTAGTATACTGTCCTCTGTAGTATATATACAGTATATTGTCTCCTGTAGTATATATACAGTATACTGTCCTCTTCAGGGTAATTACTTTACACAGTTTAGTGTCATCTGCAAAAAATTATACTTTACTATGTAAACCTTCTACAAGATCATTAATAAATATATTGAAGAGAATAGGGCCCAATACTGACCCCTGAGGTACTCCACTAGTGACAGTGACCCAATCTGAGTGTGTACCGTTAATAACCACCCTCTGTTTTCTATCACTGAGCCAGTTACTTACCCACATACAGACGTTTTCTCCCAGTCCGAGCTTCTCATTTTATATACTAACCTTTTATGTGGTACAGTGTCAAATGCTTTGGAGAAGTCCAGATACACGACATCCATTGACTCACCACTGTCATGTCTAGAACTTACCTCCTCGTAGAAACTGATTAAATTAGTTTGACATGACCGATCCCTCATGAAGCCATGCTGATATGGCGTTATTTGCTTATTCCCGTTGAGATGCTCCAACATAGCATCTCTCAGAAAACCTTCAAACAGTTTACCCACAACAGATGTTAAACTTACCGGCCTATAGTTTCTGGGCTCTGTTTTTGTACCCTTTTTGAATATTGGCACCACATTTGCTATGCGCCAATCCTGTGGAACACTCCCTGTCAGTATGGAATTCTTGAATATCAGAAATAAGGGTCTGGCTATTGCATTACTTAATTCTCTTAGGCAGGGCCGGTGCTACCATAAGGCTGACCAAGCGGCCGCCTTAGGGCGCACCCTGGGGGAGGGCGGAAAAATGTGACATGGAGGGGGAGAAATGTGACATGGGGGTCTGATGGCTGACATTGGGGGCTGATGGCTGGGGGATGATGTCTGACATGGGGGTCTGATCTCAGGTCTGATTAACATTGGGGGTGTGATTGGGGCTGTGAGCTGAGGTCTGATTAACATTGGAGGTCTGATTGCTGGTCTGATCTGAGGTGTAATGGAAAATATTTTTTTCTTATTATCCTCCTCTAAAACCTAGGTGTGTCTTAGAGGGCGAAAAATATGGTCCTTAAACCAGCCATTGTCTGAAGCAGAGAGAAGATACCAGGACCACAGAGAGGAGAAGCGTGTGTGGGGGGGGGGGGCGCCAAAATGTAGCTTCGCTTGTGTTGGCAAAAATCCTTGCACCGGCCCTGCTCTTAGGATGCGGGGGTGTATGCCATCTGGTCCTGGTGATTTGTCTATTTTAATCTTTTTAAGACGCCGCTGTACTTCTTCCTGGGTCAGACAGGGCACTTTTAATGGGGAATTCACTTTTACATTCTGCATTTCATCTGACAGTTTCCTTTCTTCAGTGAATACAGTGGAGAAAAAAATATTTTAATAGCTTTGCTTTCTCCTCATCGCTGTCTGCAACTCCCTTCTCATTACTCTGTAGAGGGCCGACACCTTCAGATTTATACTTTTTACCATTTATATCATTGAAGAACATTTTAGGGTTAGTTTTGCTCTCTTTGGCAATTAGTCTCTCGGTCTCTAGTTTGGCGGCTTTTATCTGTTTTTTACATATTCAATTTTTTTCCTTTTAGTTTTTCAGTGCTTCCTCGTCCCCTCCTGTTTTAGTGATTTAAATGCTTTTTTTTTTGTCATTTATTGCTTTCTTTACAGTTCTATTTATCTACATTGGTTTCTTCTTGTTCCTTATTAACCTTTTATTCCCATAAGGTATGTACCTCTCACAATTAGATTTTAGGATGCTTTTAAAAATGTCCCATTTTGTGGCTGTATTTTTATTTTTGAGGACTTTGTCCCGGTAATTTTGGCCTATGGCCTCTCTTAGTTGGCTAAATTTAGCTTTTTTGAACTTTGATATTTTTGTTTCTTCCTGAAGAAACGCTCTCTTGAATGATAATTGGAAGGTTATTACTTCATGGTCACTATTTCCCAGGTGTCCCCCGACCTGCACATCTGTTGTTCTGTCAGGTCTAGTATGGCCGTTCCTCTAGTCGGGTCCTGAACCAGTTGGGAGAGGTAATTGTCTTTGGTTATTGCCAAGAACCTGTTTCCTTTATGAGATGTACAGCTTTCAGTTTCCCAGTCTATATCTGGGTAGTTGAAGTCCCCCATAATAACCACCTCATTATGATCTGCCGCTCAATTATCTCGTTTAGTATTCGATTTTCTGTGGACTCTACTATATTAGGTGGTTTATAATAAACTCCTATTAATAATTTATTATTGTTTTTGCCTCCATATATTTCTCCCCAAATGCAACGGAACCGGGGATTCCCAACCAGTCTCCCAAACTAGTACTTGCCCGGCCTTAGGCCCCATGCACACGGCCGTGTTTCACAGCTGTGTGCGGGCCGTGGAACCGCGGCCTGGATCCCTCCTGAGAGCAGGAGCGCACGGCGTCACTGGTTGCTATGACGCCGTGCGCTCCCTGCTGCTGGCACAGTACAGTAATACACTGGTATAGATCATACCAGTGTATTACTGTATTGCGGCGGCAGCAGGGAGCGCACGGCGTCATAGCAACCAGTGACGCCGTGCGCTCCTGCTCTCAGGAGGGATCCAGGCCGCGGTTCCACGGCCCGCACACGGCTGTGAAACACGGCAGTGTGCATGGGGCCTTAAGCTGTTTAGCTTCTGCGATCTGATGAGTGCAGGTACATCCAGCTTAGAATAACCGTTCACTCATTAACATAGCTAACCACACCAACTGTTCCACCCATATTACAAAACTGGAGTGAGTGGTGTAAAATGCAAAGACTCACAAAATTTTGCGCAAGTGCATGTAAATAGTCGCAAATTTTTGTGCATGCACTTAAACGTTGCACAAGAGAGTGCAAAAAAGTCACAAAAGCCCTATTTTGCGACTTTTTGACTACAGAATTCTGGAGTGAAGGTATGATAAATCAGGGCCTGTATTTTTAGTCCCAGGGCACAAGGAGCAGGTGGACGTGCTCTCTCACGCCAGGTTTATTAAGCTAACTCTAGAATTCTCTAGAGCTCCCCCTCCTGGCTGGAAGTAGGATCAGCCCACTCCCACCAAGAGGAAAAGTTCAGTTTCTAATGCCAACCATACCTTATCATTCCTGAAACATACAGAAGATATATATCATAACTAGGGATGAGCGAATCGACTTCGGATGCCTTATCTGAAGTCGATTCACATAAAACTTTGTTGTAATAGTGTACGGAGCAGGAGCTCTGTACAGTATCAGAATGTATTTGCTCCGATGAGCCGAAGTTATTACTTAGCGAAGTCTCACGAGACTTTGTGTTATAACTTTGTGAATTAATTATTACTGTAAAAAACCTTGATACTGAACTCGGGTTCGGTTCCAAGGTACCACTTGGAACCAAACCCGCGTTCAGTATCAAGGTTTTTTACAGTAATAATTAATTCACTAAGTTATTACATGAAGTCTCACGAGACTTTGCGAAGCAATGACTTTGGCTCTTTGGAGCCAATACATTCTGATACTGTACAGAGCTCCTGCTCCATACACTATTACAACAAAGTTTAATGCGAATTGACTTCGGATGAAGCTTCCAAAGTCGATTCGCTCATCCCTAAACATAACATGACATTAATACAAAATGTAACAAGCTATTGCAGATGCCCCATCTGGAGTATTGCACACACAATCAGCCATGGCGTTCTGCAGAACTGAAACAGCAAGTCAGGACCCAGAAGCCTTCTGCAGTGTCACCCCCTTCTCTACCTGATTCTCAACCTCCTCCTAAGGCCTCATGCACACGACCGTTGTGTGCATCCGTGTCCATTGTTCCGTGATTTTCTGCGGACCCATTGACTTTCAATGGGTCCGTTGAAAACTCGGAAAATGCACCGTTTGTCATCCGCGTCGGTGATCCGTGTTTCCTGTCCGTCAAAAAAATATGACCTGTCCTATTTTTTTGACGGATAACGGTTCGCGAACCCATTCAAGTCAATGGGTCCGTGAAAAAACACGGAGGCACACAAGATTGTCATCCGCGTCCGTGATCCGTGTCCGTTTTTTTCATATCATTTTCAAGGCAAACTTGACTTCGATTTTTTTTTTCACTTTTCTGGTCTGGTGATCCTCCAAAAATCAAGGAAGACACACGGAAGAAAAAACAGACACGGATCACAGAACAACGGAACCCCGTTTTGCGGACCGTGAAAAAATACTGTAGTGTGCATGAGGCCTTAGTTGTGCTGCTGAACGCCTTCATGACTGCCATGGTATTCGATGGAGATGTCTAACACAATGGGGGTCATTGACTAACACCAGCTTTATATGCCGGTCTTAGACTCCCTCCCGCACTGCTGTAAGATTATGACACACACCTGCAAAAAAAATAAAAAATCACTCTACACCCTGAGTGGAGAAGTTTTTCGACAACATTTACACATGGTAACAGGTGTAACATGTTAGTAAATTTACTGGGATCCAGGTCCCGGCCCCTAACACAGCACAAAAAGATTGTTTTTGTACAAAGTATCACATGACAAGCACAGGCCTTTCCCCTCTGCTGTAGACTTCTTCTGGCACATGCAGCACCCCAGACCTAGGGGTATCTGCAAAGTTTGGGTTTGTAATGTAAAGTTTTTGACATGCTATGCGCTATTACACCAGCAGGTGGCGTATGGGTGGCACTGAGAATAGAGCTAACCACTCCATTCCGCTCCTCTTTATAGGGATGGCCTACTCTGATTTCCTGTCAGAAGGGGGAGTTAGCTCAGCAAGCCTGGAGTGTCTATGTGCTCAAACTCCAAGGGCCTTCAGAACTAGAGATCCAGCGGACCACTATTCCAGGGAAACTGCAGAGTCACAGGCCACAGATGATCTGCAAGCTACAGCGTTTACAGTCAGCAGAGTGATCAGCACTACAGCTATACAAACTCAGCTGCAGGTAAGAGGAAACATGTTGAGACACCCATCACCACAGTCCAGGGCAGGCAGACTCACATACCAGCATTTCACAAGTGAACGCCTATAGCCACAAGTGCCAGCTTATTGTTAGTATACTCGTGCCATCATTAGCCACCATACCTTATCATCTGGGGAGAGAAATTGCACTTTGTGCAAACTTCTGCTGGATGTATTATTGCTCTCATCTTCCATTTAGTAAAGAGAGACTTTTGTTCTTTTACTTCTGGCCTGATTCCTTGCTCCATCTTTTTATTGCAGTGGCCTGACACATCTCATCAGGTCCACTACCACTCCTGTGCTCATGCTGCACTTGATTTAGATGCTAATGAGAATTATTGAAGGCTCTGATCTGATGAGAGATGACCCCATCAATGTCTCTGGAGGAGCTGTTCCCCACTATGTTTATTTCGGAATATGACGACATGTCCCCTTTAACAGTGAAGTTCATGGAAGTAGCGATGGCATTTGTGTTGTGCTGTGCGGTGAGGAAAAAATGTGAATATTTTAGTGACCACAAAGCTATTAACAGCACCCAGGGCACTTTCCATCTACCACCCACTCCTTATATGTGTCCACTGGACACATATTTCACATACTTAATAAGTTATACATAATAATTCCCAGGCTGTATATCAGTATAGCAGAGTCGTGTTTGTCAGATATAGGAGAGCTGAGGTATTAGTGTGGCACAATTCATATACTAGAGTTAGATTTACATTGCATTCTCCACTCTCTGAATTATCATGGAGCATAAACAATGCAGTGCGCAAAAAAAGTTTAAAAAAACTAAGTCAAACCTGCTACATCTGTATTGTATTGTGTTTTTAAAATTTTCGTATAATAATCAAGTGCCAATATAAAGGACAAGGTCAATGAATGGTACATACTCATGGGATACAGAGGGTCCTCCCAAAGGCCCCTCTGCCATCTATGGCAGACATGAGTATTATAAATACTTTATATATTTTGCATTGGGGCCCAGCTTTAAGTCATGCCTCGTTATGGAACAGACCTCATTTTTAGAATATGATAAATCCAGAAACAGTGCCACCCTTGTCTTCAGGCTGTGTCTGGTATTGCAGCTCAGCCTCATTGCATTAAATGGTTGGAAAATAGAATACCAAATACAGGACAGGTATGGTGGGGTTTTCTGGAAGGAACTATGTCAGGAGAACCCCGGGACATTTATTAAGTCCAGGGCTGTTACTATAAGGGCTCATGCACACAACTGGATCTATTTTGCGGTACGCAAAACACGGATCTGCCCAAAAATACAGATAACGTCCGTGTGACATCCGCATTGCATCCGTTTTTTTTTTTTTTTTTTGCGGACCCATTGAAGTGAATGGTTCCGCATACGAGCCACAAAAAAACCCGGAACGGACACGGAAAAAAAAATACTTTCATGTGCATGATTAAAAATGCTTGGAAATTAACCTGCGGTGCACTCATTAAATATGCAGCCTGTCACTTCTTTCTGCGGATTTTTACTGTTGATTTTAGAAGATTTGCAGCGGATACGCAACTGATTTTTTCCATTGCCTGTGGACATCCTGTACACTAACTTCGCAATTGCATTGTGAATATGGAGTAAAAGGAGTCCCAGTGTTTAAGTGGGTGATCACAGCCTGTCGTAATGGCCGGAGTCAGAGAAACCTCTTGATCCAAGTTTTTTTTACCATATAGATGCTGCGGCCAAAATTATTTTATTGCTTAAGCCCTCCTGCACACGACCGTTTTATTCCCCGTTTACTGGGCGTTTTTTGCATTCCGTATACGGTCCGTATATGGAACCATTCATTTCAATGGTTCCGCAAAAAAAACGGAATGTACTCCGTATGCATTCCGTTCCCGTATTTCCGTTTTTCCGTTCCGTTTAAAGATAGAACATGTCCTATTATTGCCCGCAAATCACGTTCCGTGGCACCATTCAAGTCAATGGGTCTGCCCAGCCCAATTTTATCTATGGAATTACTGTATACTGTATATGCCTATACGGAAAAACGGAACAGAAACGGAAACACAACGGAAACAAAAAACGGAACAACGGATCCGTGAAAAACGGACCGCAAAACACTGAAAAAGCCATACGGTCGTGTGCAGGAGGCCTAAAGAGGAGCTGTCCCCTCTCCTGACGTGTCTGTTTTAGTAACTACTTGCATTCCCCATGTAATAACCATTCTTCAGCACTTCTTCTGATGACTATACGTTGTGCAATTCCTCTATTATTCATTTTCAAATTTTATAAATAAATTGCCAGCAGTCTGCAATAAAGGTCCAACTGGGTGTTACTGGTTGGGGGGTGAGTCCCTAAACACTGGCAGCACTGATTGAATAGTGTCAGACTGTGCAGGGAAACCCCCCCAAGCGGTAGCACCCAGCTGGACCTTTATTGCAGACTATATGTTGTGTAATTCCTCTATTATTTATTCCTTCACAAATGTTATAAATAAATTGCCAGCAGTCTGCAATAAAGGTCCAAGTGGGTGTTACTGGGTTGGGGGTGAGTCCCTAAAAACTGGCAGCACTGATTGGATAGTGTCACAGTCTGTGTGCAGAGACACATCCCCAAGTGGTAGCACCCAGCTGGACCATTTTTTGCAGACTGCTGGCAAATTAATTCATAAACGTCTAGTAGGAATAATAGAGGAATGACACAACGTAGTGTCATAAGTAATGACGCTTCAGAATTGATATTACATAGGGAATGCAAGTAGTTTACGAAAACAGACAGGTCCGGAGCAGAGCCTAAAGGCCCTCTTGTAGGTCCCCATTAGAGATGAGAGAAGTATTGTAAAGTTTGATTCAGCTGCTTTTCCGAAGTTTACAAAAAAATAGCTTTGTGACAAATTACTTTATCACGAAGCGCATTTCTTTGTAAGTGTAAGTAGTGAGTACAATGACAGGGAGAGGCCATCGCGCGCCCCCCCCCCCCCCATCATTTTACCCCTCAGTGTAAATTTTTTTTTTTTTTAATCTAAAATCATACTTACCTCATCCATTCGAATGCGACAAGCCGGCCACCTCCATCTTGATTGAAGATCTAGTGTGAAATCTTTCGCGGCCCATGATGACGTTATCAGGTCGGCCGGCGTGGTGACGTCATACGCCACCGCGCATGGGATTTCGTGTAACATCTGCAATGAAAATGCTGGCCGCCGGCTCGTCGCAATCAAATCAATGTGGTAAGTATGATTTTAAAAAAAATAATTCAGGGAAAATCGATTCACTACCACAAAGCACGAGGAAATTCGGCTTTGCGGTGAATAGAATTTTCCCTGAAATTCGGAATTCGCTCAACACTAGTCCCCATATAAAAAAATAGATATGTGGTATTGACACAATTGTAACAAGCCCTAGAATAATGTCATACTATTTATACTGTACCGTGTATGGCGTAAAAAAATAACATAAAATAAAATGGCACTCAGAAAGGACAACCCCCACCAAACACTACATGAATAAGTGATATAATGGACCCCAAATGCTGCCTATAAAAGCTACGGCAGGTCTGTCAGAGTACAAACCTTTATTTGGCTATGTCAATGGAGTAATAAAAAAACCTGCATCTTGAGGGTCCATTGTAGCCGCTCCTTAGGGGCCAACTCTGGGTGACTATGTCAGACGGGCAATAAACAAGTGTCCGTCATCCGCAGATAAAATTAGCCTTTTTGTTGTTTCTTGAAGACATCGCATTAGTTTCCAGAGAGATAACGTGGAAAACCTTTTGACTTGTCTCGTCCTTTGATGGACACGTGATTAATGACCGTCGTATCGGGTACCTCGCCCTGAAAGCCTGGACATCTAATCCACTCTCTGTATCACTGTTTCCACAGCCCTTCCTGTTCGCATTTACTTCTTTACAGTTAAATGTCACTTTCCAAATGGGAGCAGAAGGGAGTCAGGGAGCCGGGCCGGAGTAGCAGGGAGCTGGCGAGTAGGAGTTTTCCCAACAGGTAGCCCACACTGCTATCGATAGTTAAAAATGTCTATAAAGCTGGACAACCCCTTTAAAGGGCATCTGTCAGCAGTTTTGTCCCTATGACACTGGCTGACCTGTTACATGTGCACTTGGCAGCTGAAGACATCTGTGTTGGTCCCATGTTCATATGTGCCCGCATTGCTGAGAAATATGAAGTTTTAATATATGCAAATGAGCCTCTAGGAGCAACGGGGGCGTTGCCGTTACACCTAGAGGCGCCGCTCTCTCTGTAACTGTCACGTCCTCTCTGCAATTGCAGCGAAAAGCTGGTCCTACAAAGTATTAACTCAGGGGGTGAATACAAACGCACGTCACGCCTTCCAGATTTTTATTTATGAAGCATTTTGAAAACCGTGTATCATGTTCTCTTCACGTGACAAATTTTTGCTCATTTGTGTTGGTCTATCAGATAAAATGCCAATAAAATCCATTTAAATTTGTGAGTGTAACATGAAAAATTTGAAAAAGTTCAAGGGGTATGAATACTTTTTCAAGGCACTGTATATATTGTAATTCTATTTCATTTGAAACTGTAAACTAAAGGTGCAATTGCATTGTCAGGTGTGAATAAGGAGTAAGAGGAGTCCCAGTGGTTACTTATCCAGTACTGATTCTGACTTACATCCTGTAATATACCCCAGAGCTGTACTCACTATTCTGCTGGTGCAGTCCCTGTGTACATACATTACTTATCCAATACTGATCCTGAGTTACATCCTGTATTACACTCCAGAGCTGCACTCACTATTCTGCTGGTGCAGTCACTGTGTACATATATTACATTACTTATCCTGTACTGATCCTGAGTTACATCCTGTATTATACTTCAGAGCTGCACTCACTATTCTGCTGGTGCAGTCACTGTGTGCATACATTACATTACTTATCCTGTACTGATCCTGAGTTACATCCTGTATTATACTCCAGAGCAGCACTCACTATTCTGCTGGTGCAGTCACTGTGTACATACATTACATTACTTATCCTGTACTGATCCTGAGTTACATCCTGTATTATACTCCAGAGCTGCACTCACTATTCTGCTGGTGCAGTCACTGTGTACATACATTACTTATCCTGTACTGATCCTGAGTTACTTCCTGTATTATACTCCAGAGCTGCACTCACTATTCTGCTGGTGGAGTCACTGTGTACATAAATTCTCTCTCAGAACTGCAAAAACCGACTGCTGGGGAGGTTCTTATATAGTAAGGGGGAGGCAGCTTTCCTATTGGTTGCTAGGGATGTTGCTAAGCTCAGACAAAGACATTGCAGCCTTCTCATTGGCCGACATGCAGGAAGGGAGGTTACTGATGGAAAAGAAAATCTAGAATATTAGAGATTCCGAATATTGCTACCAGCTATACTAGGTAGCAACAGTGTCCACTATCTAACTTAGGGCTCATGCACACAAATGTTTTTTGCGTTCCGTATACGGAACCATTCAATTCAATGGGTCCGCAAAAGATGCGGACAGCACTCTGTGTGCTGTCCGCATCTATTGCTCCGTTCCGTGGCCCCGTAAAAATTATGAGTCCTGTCCTATTGTTGTCTGTTTTGTGGACAAGAATAGGCATTTCTATAATGGGCCTCCTGTTCCATTCCTCAAATTGCGGAAGGCACACGGGCGGCATCCGTTTTTTTAGCGGATCCGCAATTTGCAAAAAACTGCAAGGTCGTGTGTATGAGACCTTAGTGGACACTCTAGCTACTGGCTTCCACTCCACCAAGGCCGGTACCTTGGTGAAAAGTCTCAGGTGAACCACAGCAAACCACGATATGCATCCCCTCCAATAGTTTTCCTGCACCATTCTGGGAGATACATACCGTCCTTCATATATGAGTAGGGATGAGCGAACTCGAACTGTATAGTTCGGGTTCGTACCGAATTTTGGGGTGTCCGTGACACGGACCCGAACCCGGACATTTTCGTAAAAGTCCGGGTTCGGGTTCGGTGTTCGTCGCTTTCTTCGCGCTTTTGTGACGCTTTCTTGGCGCTTTTTGAAAGGCTGCAAAGCAGCCAATCAACAAGCGTCATACTACTTGCCCCAAGAGGCCATCACAGCCATGCCTACTATTGGCATGGCTGTGATTGGCCAGAGCACCATGTGACCCAGCCTCTATTTAAGCTGGAGTCACATAGCGCCGCCCGTCACTCTGCTCTGATTAGCGTAGGGAGAGGTTGCGGCTGCGACAGTAGGGCGAGATTAGGCAGATTAACTCCTCCAAAGGACTTGATTAACTGATCGATCTGCAGCTGTGGATCATTGAGCTGCTGATCCTCAATTGCTCACTGTTTTTAGGCTGCACAGACCGTTTGTCAGTCTCATTTTTCTGGGGTGATCGGCGGCCATTTTGTGTCTTGTGGTGCGCCAGCACAAGCTGCGACCAAGTGCATTTAACCCTCAATGGTGTGGTTGTTTTTTGGCTAAAGCCTACATCAGGGTGAAGCTGTGACACCAAGTGCATTTAACCAGCAATAGTCTGTTCATTTTTTGGCCATATACAAAATCAGGGGCAAGCTGCGCCTGTCACCAAGTGCATTTAACCCTCAATGGTGTGGTTGTTTTTTGGCTAAAGCCTACATCAGGGTGAAGCTGTCACACCAAGTGCATTTAACCAGCAATAGTCTGTTCATTTTTTGGCCATATACAAAATCAGGGGCAAGCTGCGCCTGTCACCAAGTGCATTTAACCCTCAATGGTGTGGTTGTTTTTTGGCTAAAGCCTACATCAGGGTGAAGCTGTCACACCAAGTGCATTTAACCAGCAATAGTCTGTTCATTTTTTGGCCATATACAAAATCAGGGGCAAGCTGCGCCTGTCACCAAGTGCATTTAACCCTCAATGGTGTGGTTGTTTTTTGGCTAAAGCCTACATCAGGGTGAAGCTGTCACACCAAGTGCATTTAACCAGCAATAGTCTGTTCATTTTTTGGCCATATCCCAGTCTAATTCTGTCACTAAATCCATACCGGTCACCCAGCGCCTAAATACTAGGCCTCAAATTTATATCCAGCTAAATCTGTCCCTAGTGCTGTAGCTGGGCGAGTTATTTAGTGTCCGTTCAAGCACATTTCTTGTTCTGGGTTGAAATACAATTCCCAATTTAGCAATTTCATAATTTAGTGGTTCCTGCTATATCAGAGCTCTTTGAAATCTATCCCAAAAAGGGTATATAATATTGAAGGTGCACATAGGGTCATTCAGAGTAACTTCACACACACCCGCTACTGTGTATTTCCAAGTCTAATTCTGTCACTAAATCCATACCGGTGACCCAGCGCCTAAATACTAGGCCTCAAATTTAATTCCCTCTAAATCTCTCGTTACCCACCGCTGTACTGTTGTTGCTGGGCAAGATATTTAGTGTCCGTCAAAGCACATTTTTTGTTCTGGGTTGAAGTACAATTCCCAATTTAGCAATTTCATAATTTAGTGGTTTCTGCTATATCAGAGCTATTTGAAATCTATCCCAAAAAGGGTATATAATATTGAAGGTGCACATAGGGTCATTCAGAATAACTTCACACACACCCGCTACTGTGTATTTCCAAGTCTAATTCTGTCACTAAACCCATACCTGTCACCCAGCGCCTAAATACTAGGCCTCAAATTTAAATCCCTCTAAATCTCTCGTTACCGTTGTCCTGTTGTAGCTGGGAAAGTTATTTAGTGCCCGTCAAAGCACATTTTTTGTTCTGGGTTGAAGTACAATTCCCAATTTAGCAATTTCATAATTTAGTGGTTCCTGCTATATCAGAGCTATTTGAAATCTATCCCAAAAAGGGTATATAATATTGAAGGTGCACATAGGGTCATTCAGAATAACTTCACACACACCCGCTACTGTGTATTTCCAAGTCTAATTCTGTCACTAAATCCATACCGGTGACCCAGCGCCTAAATACTAGGCCTCAAATTTAATTCCCTCTAAATCTCTCGTTACCCACCGGTGTACTGTTGTTGCTGGGCAAGATATTTAGTGTCCGTCAAAGCACATTTTTTGTTCTGGGTTGAAGTACAATTCCCAATTTAGCAATTTCATAATTTAGTGGTTTCTGCTATATCAGAGCTATTTGAAATCTATCCCAAAAAGGGTATATAATATTGAAGGTGCACATAGGGTCATTCAGAATAACTTCACACACACCCGCTACTGTGTATTTCCAAGTCTAATTCTGTCACTAAACCCATACCTGTCACCCAGCGCCTAAATACTAGGCCTCAAATTTAAATCCCTCTAAATCTCTCGTTACCGTTGTCCTGTTGTAGCTGGGAAAGTTATTTAGTGCCCGTCAAAGCACATTTTTTGTTCTGGGTTGAAGTACAATTCCCAATTTAGCAATTTCATAATTTAGTGGTTCCTGCTATATCAGAGCTATTTGAAATCTATCCCAAAAAGGGTATATAATATTGAAGGTGCACATAGGGTCATTCAGAATAACTTCACACACACCCGCTACTGTGTATTTCCAAGTCTAATTCTGTCACTAAATCCATACCGGTGACCCAGCGCCTAAATACTAGGCCTCAAATTTAATTCCCTCTAAATCTCTCGTTACCCACCGCTGTACTGTTGTTGCTGGGCAAGATATTTAGTGTCCGTCAAAGCACATTTTTTGTTCTGGGTTGAAGTACAATTCCCAATTTAGCAATTTCATAATTTAGTGGTTTCTGCTATATCAGAGCTATTTGAAATCTATCCCTAAAAGGGTATATAATATTGAAGGTGCACATAGGGTCATTCAGAATAACTTCACACACACCCGCTACTGTGTATTTCCAAGTCTAATTCTGTCACTAAACCCATACCTGTCACCCAGCGCCTAAATACTAGGCCTCAAATTTATATCCAGCTTAATCTGTCCCTAGTGCTGTAGCTGGGCGAGTTATTTAGTGTCCGTTCAAGCACATTTCTTGTTCTGGGTTGAAATACAATTCCCAATTTAGCAATTTCATAATTTAGTGGTTCCTGCTATATCAGAGCTCTTTGAAATCTATCCCAAAAAGGGTATATAATATTGAAGGTGCACATAGGGTCATTCAGAGTAACTTCACACACACCCGCTACTGTGTATTTCCAAGTCTAATTCTGTCACTAAATCCATACCGGTGACCCAGCGCCTAAATACTAGGCCTCAAATTTAATTCCCTCTAAATCTCTCGTTACCCACCGCTGTACTGTTGTTGCTGGGCAAGATATTTAGTGTCCGTCAAAGCACATTTTTTGTTCTGGGTTGAAGTACAATTCCCAATTTAGCAATTTCATAATTTAGTGGTTTCTGCTATATCAGAGCTATTTGAAATCTATCCCAAAAAGGGTATATAATATTGAAGGTGCACATAGGGTCATTCAGAATAACTTCACACACACACGCTTCTGTGCATTTCCAAGTCTAATTCTGTCACTAAATCCATACCGGTCACCCAGCGCCTAAATACTAGGCCTCAAATTTATATCCCGCTGAATTTGAATACAATACATTGGGCCAAATAATATATTTGTTGTTGTGGTGAACCATAACAATGAGAAAAACATCTAGTAAGGGACGCGGACGTGGACATGGTCGTGGTGGTGTTAGTGGACCCTCTGGTGCTGGGAGAGGACGTGGCCGTTCTGCCACATCCACACGTCCTAGTGTACCAACTACTTCAGGTCCCAGTAGCCGCCAGAATTTACAGCGATATATGGTGGGGCCCAATGCCGTTCTAAGGATGGTAAGGCCTGAGCAGGTACAGGCATTAGTCAATTGGGTGGCCGACAGTGGATCCAGCACGTTCACATTATCTCCCACCCAGTCTTCTGCAGAAAGCGCACAGATGGCGCCTGAAAACCAACCCCATCAGTCTGTCACATCACCCCCATGCATACCAGGGAAACTGTCTCAGCCTCAAGTTATGCAGCAGTCTCTTATGCTGTTTGAAGACTCCGCTGGCAGGGTTTCCCAAGGGCATCCACCTAGCCCTTCCCCAGCGGTGAAAGACATAGAATGCACTGACGCACAACCACTTATGTTTCCTGATGATGAGGACATGGGAATACCACCTCAGCATGTCTCTGATGATGACGAAACACAGGTGCCAACTGCTGCGTCTTTCTGCAGTGTGCAGACTGAACAGGAGGTCAGGGATCAAGACTGGGTGGAAGACGATGCAGGGGACGATGAGGTCCTAGACCCCACATGGAATGAAGGTCGTGCCACTGACTTTCACAGTTCGGAGGAAGAGGCAGTGGTGAGACCGAGCCAACAGCGTAGCAAAAGAGGGAGCAGTGGGCAAAAGCAGAACACCCGCCGCCAAGAGACTCCGCCTGCTACTGACCGCCGCCATCTGGGACCGAGCACCCCAAAGGCAGCTTCAAGGAGTTCCCTGGCATGGCACTTCTTCAAACAATGTGCTGACGACAAGACCCGAGTGGTTTGCACGCTGTGCCATCAGAGCCTGAAGCGAGGCATTAACGTTCTGAACCTGAGCACAACCTGCATGACCAGGCACCTGCATGCAAAGCATGAACTGCAGTGGAGTAAACACCTTAAAACCAAGGAAGTCACTCAGGCTCCCCCTGCTACCTCTTCTGCTGCTGCCGCCTCGGCCTATTCTGCTGCTGCCGCCTCGGCCTCTTCCTCCGCCTCTGGAGGAACGTTGGCACCTGCCGCCCAGCAAACAGGGGATGTACCACCAACACCACCACCACCACCTCCGTCACCAAGCGTCTCAACCATGTCACACGCCAGCGTTCAGCTCTCCATCTCACAAACATTTGATAGAAAGCGTAAATTCCCACCTAGCCACCCTCGATCCCTGGCCCTGAATGCCAGCATTTCTAAACTACTGGCCTATGAAATGCTGTCATTTAGGCTGGTGGACACAGACAGCTTCAAACAGCTCATGTCGCTTGCTGTCCCACAGTATGTTGTTCCCAGCCGGCACTACTTCTCCAAGAGAGCCGTGCCTTCCCTGCACAACCAAGTATCCGATAAAATCAAGTGTGCACTGCGCAACGCCATCTGTAGCAAGGTCCACCTAACCACAGATACGTGGACCAGTAAGCACGGCCAGGGACGCTATATCTCCCTAACTGCACACTGGGTAAATGTAGTGGCAGCTGGGCCCCAGGCGGAGAGCTGTTTGGCGCACGTCCTTCCGCCGCCAAGGATCGCAGGGCAACATTCTTTGCCTCCTGTTGCCACCTCCTCCTTCTCGGCTTCCTCCTCCTCTTCTTCCACCTGCTCATCCAGTCAGCCACACACCTTCACCACCAACTTCAGCACAGCCCGGGGTAAACGTCAGCAGGCCATTCTGAAACTCATATGTTTGGGGGACAGGCCCCACACCGCACAGGAGTTGTGGCGGGGTATAGAACAACAGACCGACGAGTGGTTGCTGCCGGTGAGCCTCAAGCCCGGCCTGGTGGTGTGTGATAATGGGCGAAATCTCGTTGCAGCTCTGGGACTAGCCAATTTGACGCACATCCCTTGCTTGGCGCATGTGCTGAATTTGGTGGTGCAGAAGTTCATTCACAACTACCCCGACATGTCAGAGCTGCTGCATAAAGTGCGGGCCGTCTGTTCGCGCTTCCGGCGTTCACATCCTGCTGCTGCTCGCCTGTCTGCGCTACAGCGTAACTTCGGCCTTCCCGCTCACCGCCTCATATGCGACGTGCCCACCAGGTGGAACTCCACCTTGCACATGCTGGACAGACTGTGCGAGCAGCAGCAGGCCATAGTGGAGTTTCAGCTGCAGCACGCACGGGTCAGTCGCACTACAGAACAGCACCACTTCACCACCAATGACTGGGCCTCCATGCGAGACCTGTGTGCCCTGTTGCGCTGTTTCGAGTACTCCACCAACATGGCCAGTGGCGATGACACCGTTATCAGCGTTACAATACCACTTCTATGTCTCCTTGAGAAAACACTTAGGGCGATGATGGAACAGGAGGTGGCCCAGGAGGAGGAGGAGGAGGATGAGGAAGAGGGGTCATTTTTAGCACTTTCAGGCCAGTCTCTTCGAAGTGACTCAGAGGGAGGTTTTTTGCAACAGCAGAGGCCAGGTACAAATGTGGCCAGCCAGGGCCCACTACTGGAGGACGAGGAGGACGAGGATGAGGAGGAGGTGGAGGAGGATGAGGATGAAGCATGGTCACAGCGGGGTGGCACCCAACGCAGCTCGGGTCCATCACTGGTGCGTGGCTGGGGGGAAAGGCAGGACGATGACGATACGCCTCCCACAGAGGACAGCTTGTCCTTACCCCTGGGCAGCCTGGCACACATGAGCGACTACATGCTGCAGTGCCTGCGCAACGACAGCAGAGTTGCCCACATTTTAACCTGTGCGGACTACTGGGTTGCCACCCTGCTGGATCCACGCTACAAAGACAATGTGCCCACCTTACTTCCTGCACTGGAGCGTGATAGGAAGATGCGCGAGTACAAGCGCACGTTGGTAGACGCGCTACTGAGAGCATTCCCAAATGTCACAGGGGAACAAGTGGAAGCCCAAGGCCAAGGCAGAGGAGGAGCAAGAGGTCGCCAAGGCAGCTGTGTCACGGCCAGCTCCTCTGAGGGCAGGGTTAGCATGGCAGAGATGTGGAAAACTTTTGTCAACACGCCACAGCTAACTGCACCACCACCTGATACGCAACGTGTTAGCAGGAGGCAACATTTTACTAACATGGTGGAACAGTACGTGTGCACACCCCTCCACGTACTGACTGATGGTTCGGCCCCATTCAACTTCTGGGTCTCTAAATTGTCCACGTGGCCAGAGCTAGCCTTTTATGCCTTGGAGGTGCTGGCCTGCCCGGCAGCCAGCGTTTTGTCTGAACGTGTATTCAGCACGGCAGGGGGCGTCATTACAGACAAACGCAGCCGCCTGTCTACAGCCAATGTGGACAAGCTGACGTTCATAAAAATGAACCAGGCATGGATCCCACAGGACCTGTCCGTCCCTTGTCCAGATTAGACATTAACTACCTCCCCATAACCATATATTATTGGACTCCAGGGCACTTCCTCATTCAATCCTATTTTTATTTTCATTTTACCATTATATTGCGATGCTACCCAAAGTTGAATGAACCTCTCCTCTGCCTGTGTGCTAGGCCTAAATATATGCCAATGGACTGTTGCAGTGGTGGCTGACATGAAGCCTGATTCTCTGCTATGACATGCAGACTAATTCTCTGCTGACATGAAGCCAGATTGTCTGTTACGGGACCTCTCTCCTCTGCCTGGGTGCTGGGCCTAAATTTATGACAATGGACTGTTGCAGTGGTGGCTGACGTGAAGCCTGATTCTCTGCTATGACATGCAGACTGATTCTCTGCTGTCATGAAGCCAGATTGTCTGTTACGGGACCTTTCTCCTCTACCTGGGTTCTGGGCCTAAATTTATGAAAATTGACTTTACAGTGGTGGGTGACGTGAAGCCTGATTCTCTGCTATGATATGAAGACTGATTCTCTGCTGACATGAAGCCAGATTGTCTGTTACGGGACCTTTCTCCTCTGCCTGGGTTCTGGGCCTAAATTTATGAAAATTGACTCTTACAGTGGTGGGTGACGTGAAGCCTGATTCTCTGCTATGATATGAAGACTGATTCTCTGCTGACATGAAGCCAGATTGTCTGTTACGGGACCTTTCTCCTCTGCCTGGGTTCTGGGCCTAAATTTATGAAAATTGACTCTTACAGTGGTGGGTGACGTGAAGCCTGATTCTCTGCTATGATATGAAGACTGATTCTCTGCTGACATGAAGCCAGATTGTCTGTTACGGGACCTTTCTCCTCTGCCTGGGTTCTGGGCCTAAATTTATGAAAATTGACTCTTACAGTGGTGGGTGACGTGAAGCCTGATTCTCTGCTATGATATGAAGACTGATTCTCTGCTGACATGAAGCCAGATTGTCTGTTACGGGACCTTTCTCCTCTGCCTGGGTTCTGGGCCTAAATTTATGAAAATTGACTCTTACAGTGGTGGGTGACGTGAAGCCTGATTCTCTGCTATGATATGAAGACTGATTCTCTGCTGACATGAAGCCAGATTGTCTGTTACGGGACCTTTCTCCTCTGCCTGGGTTCTGGGCCTAAATTTATGAAAATTGACTCTTACAGTGGTGGGTGACGTGAAGCCTGATTCTCTGCTATGATATGAAGACTGATTCTCTGCTGACATGAAGCCAGATTGTCTGTTACGGGACCTCTCTCCTCTGCCTGGGTGCTGGGCCTAAATATATGCCAATGGACTGTTGCAGTGGTGGCTGACGTGAAGCCTCATTCTCTGCTATGACATGCAGACTAATTCTCTGCTGACATGAAGACAGATTCTCTGTTACGGGACCTCCCTCCTCTGCCTGGGTGCTGGGCCTAAATATATGCCAATGGACTGTTGCAGTGGTGGCTGACGTGAAGCCTCATTCTCTGCTATGACATGCAGACTAATTCTCTGCTGACATGAAGACAGATTCTCTGTTACGGGACCTCTCTCCTCTGCCTGGGTGCCGGGGCCTAAATATCTGAGAATGGACTGTTCCAGTGGTGGGTGACGGGAAGCCAGATTCTCTGCTATGGAACCTCTCTCCAATTGATTTTGGTTAATTTTTATTTATTTAATTTTTATTTTAATTCATTTCCCTATCCACATTTGTTTGCAGGGGATTTACCTACATGTTGCTGCCTTTTGCAGCCCTCTAGCTCTTTCCTGGGCTGTTTTACAGCCTTTTTAGTGCCGAAAAGTTCGGGTCCCCATTGACTTCAATGGGGTTCGGGTTCGGGACGAAGTTCGGATCGGGTTCGGATCCCGAACCCGAACATTTCCGGGATGTTCGGCCGAACTTCTCGAACCCGAACATCCAGGTGTTCGCTCAACTCTATATATGAGCCCTGTCACTGTACATACATTACTTATCCTGTACATCCTGTATTATACTCCAGAGCTGTACTCACTATTCTGCTGGTGCAGTCACTGTGTACATACATTACATTACTTATCCTGTACTGATCCTGGGTTACATCCTGTATTATACTCCAGAGCTGTACTCACTATTCTGCTGGTGGAGTCACTGTGTACATACATTACTTATCCTGTACTGATCCTGGGTTACATCCTGTATTATACCCCAGAGCTGCACTCACTATTCTGCAGGTGCAGTCAATGTGTATATACATTACATTACTTATCCTGTACTGATCCTGAGTTACATCCTGTATTATACTCCAGAGCTGCACTCACTATTCTGCTGGTGCAGTCACTGTGTACATACATTACTTATCTTGTACTGATCCTGGGTTACATCCTGTATTATACACCAGAGCTGCACTCACTATTCTGCTGGTGCAGTCAATGTGTATATACATTACATTACTTATCCTGTACTGATCCTGAGTTACATCCTGTATTATACTCCAGAGCTGCACTCACTATTCTGCTGGTGCAGTCACTGTGTACATACATTACATTACTTATCCTGTACTGATCCTGAGTTACATCCTGTATTATACTCCAGAGCTGCACTCACTATTCTGCTGATGGAGTCACTGTGTACATACATTACATTACTTATCCTGTACTGATCCTGAGTTACATCCTGTATTATACTCCAGAGCTGCACTCACTATTCTGCTGGTGCAGTCACTGTGTACATACATTACTTATCCTGTACTGATCCTGAGTTACATCCTGTATTATACTCCAGAGCTGCACTCACTATTCTGCTGGTGCAGTCACTGTGTACATACATTACATTACTTATCCTGTACTGATCCTGAGTTACATCCTGTATTATACTCCAGAGCTGCACTCACTATTCTGCTGGTGGAGTCACTGTGTACATACATTACATTACTTATCCTGTACTGATCCTGAGTTACATCCTGTATTATACTCCAGAGCTGCACTCACTATTCTGCTGGGGGAGTCACTGTGTACATACAGTACATTACTTATCCTGTACTGATCCTGAGTTACATCCTGTATTATACTCCAGAGCTGCACTCACTATTCTGCTGGTGCAGTCACTGTGTACATACATTACATTACTTATCCTGTACTGATCCTCAGTTACATTCTGTATTATACTCCAGAGCTGCACTCACTATTCTGCTGGGGGAGTCACTGTGTACATACAGTACATTACTTATCCTGTACTGATCCTGAGTTACATCCTGTATTATACTCCAGAGCTGCACTCACTATTCTGCTGGTGCAGTCACTGTGTACATACATTACATTACTTATCCTGTACTGATCCTGAGTTACATCCTGTATTATACTCCAGAGCTGCACTGACTATTCTGCTGGTGGAGTCACTGTGTACATACATTACTTATCCTGTACTGATCCTGGGTTACATCCTGTATTATACTCCAGAGCTGCACTCACTATTCTGCTGGTTGTCATTGGAAACACTTAACATGTTTGTAACCAGACAGGCCCATAATAGCTTAGTTGAGCTTATGCATGGGATGTTCTTGTTTTTCTTGATCACACCATGTACCGTGAGGATTACTACAATTATTGCTGATCGTTTAAATCCGACCAAGGACAACATCTGCGCGGAGTTTGTATGTTCTCCCCGTATTTGCGCGGGTTTCCTCTAGGACCGTGTACTTCGGCTTCCTCCCATTTCGATGGGAATTTCTACTTCTGCGATCTATATGGAATGATGCGCAGCATAATCTTCTGAGATTTATGGATTTTGCTGCAGATTTATTGTGTATTTTACAAAAACTGCATTGGAAATCCAGTGCGAATGTCTGTATGTGTGAACGTACCCTAAAATCCCCTTACTCTGGTAGTAGAGCAGAATACAGGATTGCTTGGACCTTATGCACATGGCTCTCACAGAGGTTCGTTGCACCCATAGGTCTCTGCAGAGGTTTTACAAGAACAACATAAAAAAATTGTGTCATGTTTTATTGGGTGCTGTATGTGAATACCTTTCTACACATGGCACCTAATGGAGCACCATACGGTGGTACTCCGGGTGCCTATGGTACCGTAGAATGTAGCCTCAGTGGACTATGTGTGCCGCCATACAGCCACCTGCACATCATTCTGGATTTTATCATTGGTCTGTTTCTAGTCTTCCATACGGTATTGCACTTTTGTGCTGGATCAGGCTTTGTAGAGTATTGGAATATCCGTATATAGGATTTTTTTTTTTGTTTTGTGAGCTGATCTTTATTATTTTTGCATTACCCTATGCCTGTTCTAAAAATACCCTGGCCGAGGGACTCCCCGAGTATATGGAAAGAGGTTTTCTGCAAGCTATCAGCTTTGCTATCGTACTTGTTCCAGTTTCCTGTCTGCCTCTAGATTTGTCAGGATCTGCTGTCAAGAATTTTGCCTAATGATTTTCTTACGTCTTAAAATTACTACTTGAGTAATTCCATTATACCCCTCCACGATATCAGCTGTCACAAAAATGGCAAAAATTTCCATACTTTTATTTCCGTCTGGTTCAAATTTCACAACAATAAATAAGGAGAAACTTGAAATTTTTTAAAATAAATGAATAATAATAATAATAATAATAATAAAGTAAATTAGATGCAGTCATAATGATACATTTTTCAACTATATATCCATAGATTAATAATAATAAGAATAATAAATAATAATTAATGTTGAGCAAATCAAAGTATCCGAAGTGGACTTTGATCAGAATTTCAGGAAAAATTCCTTGTACTTTATGGTAACAAATCAATTTTCCCTGATGAGCTAGAAACAAAAAAAGAAAGATACTCTTCTCATCCATTTGAGCACGAAGAGATCTTCAGGGCCATCTTAATTGAAGATACTACACAAAATGTTGCGGGTGGTGACATATGACGTCACCATGCCTGCTGGCGTGATGACGTCACCACACTAGATTTCGCGTGGTGTCTTCAATCAAGATGGCTACGGCGGCCTCTATGTGACCAAACAGATGAGGAGAGTATCTATATTATTTTTTTGTTTTTACCACCATTTCAGGGAAAATTAATTTATTACCACAAGGAAATTCGGCTTCTCTGCAAATCAAAAAATTCTTCCATCCTGTTCCTGTCCTTGCCCCCCACAAGGCACACCATCCTTCTGCCCCCACACAGGACCCCTACCATTTTCCTCATCCCTCAACTAAGCTTCTAATACCTTTTGTCATCCATGTCTCTACCTCCTCTTGCAGAACCCATGTCATCTTCTGAGCCTCTGCCCCCACAGAGCCCCCACCAACTTCTCTTTCTTGTCAACTGCCCTCCACAGTACCCCTACCGCCTTCTGTGCCCACTTCCCCTAAAGGAACCCTGCTTGTTTTTGTCTTTCATGTCTACGTCCCCCCCTTCCATACCACCCAAACAGCCTCTTATGTCTTACCACCCTTAACAGAGCACACTTATAAGTCCTGGGACCTTCTGAACCTCTGTCCTCTGACCTATCCAGTACCCCCTTCATCTCCTATTCCACCTTCTGGCACCTTCTGACCATAAATGCCACCTCTGGGACCCTCACCTATTGGGAAAACGCCTTTCCAATGACCTCCATCTACTGACTTGCCCCAGCAGCACGCTATATGCTTTAGTAAAGATGAAGGTACTTGACTGATACCTCAGGATAGGTGTATCAATTTCAGATCGGGGGATCCTACACGCAGTAGCCCCACCGATCAGCTGTATCAACCACCCGAAAGTGCTGGAAAACAATACAGTGGACAGAAGGCTCTCTCCACTGTGTAGTTTCTGGCGCAAGCGTACTGTAGCTCATCTCCAAGCTGCAGTACCCTGGTAAGGCCACTACATGGTGAATGGAGCCCTCTGCTTCTACCTCCGCCTACTGTATAGTTTCCAGCAATGGTGGCTGTCCAAAAAGCTGATTGGTGATGTTACTGAGTGTCGGACCTCCACCAATCTGATATTGATGACCTTTCCATCAATAGCTAAGTACCGGAAAACCTCTCTAATGTATAATAGGTAATATAATTATAAATATAATAATATAATAAAAACACCTAAAAATACAAAAATAAATGAAGGAAAAAACAAATATGCATATATATGTTTATATATATATATATATATATATATATATATATACACAGTGCTGCCCATAATTATTCATACCTCTGGCAAATTTTAAATTAAAGTTACTTTTAGTCAACCAGCAAGTAATTTTTTGATGGGAAAATAGATAATAAGACGAGGTACAAGAGGCATTATTGTGGGAAAAAAAAACATTTCTCAGCTTTTATTTACATTTGAGCAAAAAGTGTCCAGTCCAAAATTATTCCTACCCTTCTCAATAATCAATAGAAAAGCCTTTATTGGCTATTACAGCAATCAAACGCTTCCTATAATTGCAGACCAGCTTTTTGCAGGTCTCCACAGGTATTTTTGCCCATTTATCTTTAGCAATGAGCTCCAAATCTTTCAGGTTGGAGGGTCTTCTTGCCATCACCCTGATCTTTAGCTCCCTCCACAGATTCTCAATTGGATCCAAGTCTGGACTCTGGCTGGGCCACTCCAAAACGTTAATGTTGTTGTCTGCTAACCATTTCTTCACCACTTTTGCTGTGTGTTTTGGGTCATTGTCATGCTGAAATGTCCACTGGTGCCCAAGGCCAAGTTTCTCTGCAGACTGCCTGATGTTGTCGTTGAGAATCCTCATATATTGCTCTTCTTTCATGGTGCTGTTTACTGTGATTAGGTTCCCTGGTCCATTGGCTGAAAAACACCCCCAAAACATTAGGTTCCCACCACCATGTTTGACAGTGGGGATGGTGGTCTTTGGGTTGAAGGCTTCTCCTTTTTTAAGCCAACTGGACACTTTTTGCTCAAATGTAAATAAAAGCTGAGAAATGTTTTTTTTTTCCCCACAATAATGCCTCCTGTACATCGTCTTATTATCTTTTGGGAGACATCTATGTCATTTCCTGTCAAAAAATTACTTGCTGGTTGAATAAAAGTAACTTTAAGTCAAAAGTTGCCAGGGGTATGAATAATTATGGGCAGCACTGTGTGTCATAATTATAACAAATTATAACAAAACAATATACAAGCATACATAATTAACCTAAAAGGCATAATACAAAATAATTTATACTATAATTCTAAATATAATGAAATAACAAGTAAACATAATGGAAAAATAAATAAATAAATTAATGAAAATAGAAAAAAGGAATATACGGTAATAATAATAAATGACAAACATTTTAAATTTAAATGGGACTCAGAATGCAGGAATAATTCCCTTGGAAGTCAGTAATAATATAAATATGCATATTAATAATAATTTTGGAGATATATATATATATATATAAATAAAATAAAAAAATAAGCTTCCCAGAGGTCAGGAACCTCTAACAGTGATCTATTACATTTTACAAGATGTTTCCGCGCTCTTTGAAGAGCACAGGTGAGCCGCAGGAACACAAACGGAACTTTCAGACCAGAAGGGATGCATAATGAATGCATAATTTACTAATGCTGTAAGATACTGGAGGGGCAGGAAGCGGAAGGTCTGAACAGAGCCCTCTTGTTGCTTGCTACTTTACACCTCTAAGCACAGGCGTACATGCTTTGATTGTCTTTCTGTTCCGGTTCTAGTCACCTAATAATCTCCAGGTGCTTGTACAGAAAAAAAAAAACTAAAATAAAATTTCTATAAAATGTTATTAATATAGATCTGCCGCGTTAATTGCCGTCCGCCGGGGCAAAATTGTTTATATGAAAAGGAAACTTCCGCTACAATGTTTCAAATGCAGACATTAAACTTTATAGGAACATATAACACAAGTCATTACCTTTAATTTCCTGCAGGTGGGGAGAAGGCGAGTGCGCGTACATGGACGGCTGTGGGGAAATTACAGAAGCTTTTGAAATGCAAGTTGAATTCACAGATTCATAAATGAATTTTTGAGATAGTAATCTTTTTATGTCAAATCTGTATGTGTAATTCAGGCCACAGCCACACTGTGGGAAGTACAGGATATTGAAGAAAGGTAGTTGAGCGGCACTCCTTTAGATATTTGGTGGTGCTCAGTGGTAAGGGTACATAACTTGATATCAAAGAACCACGGCACTCAATAGCTGCTTATGAATCAGTTGTTTTATTTTTCTTTATATATTTTCTTTTTATATCCATCCAAAAAATTAGTAAGCCACTGGCCAACGTTTCGGTCTATTTGACCTTGTTCACGGCCTAATATGTGGATAAGTTATAGATTAATAATTAAATATTAAATATACAATAATAGTAAATAGTTAAATCACATGATGTAGTTGACAAAGTATTAGTGATCACATAATTGTTGAGCAAAAAGTCTCTATCGTATCAAGGGGAATACAGAAACAGACCAAATACATATAGGCAAATACATATACATATATATAGGCATATTTATCATCATTTAGTAATCTATCAATAATATAATGAGGCACAAAGTGCCAGCAGTAGTCAGGAATGGAACACTGTAACAGAGATGTCCAGATGGCAGTGATGTATGGTATCTGTGAAGTCCAAACAATATGGTGTTAGACATAGGCTCAGGCGGTATTATGACCATACAGGTAATGCAAATAGTATGGTATAGACCACTGGAATATGCTGCCGTTAAAATAGCTATACCGATAATGTCCAATGAGAGTAGCATAAATATAGCATGAATATAGCATAAATATAGCATAAATATCCATGTCAATATTGGCAATGTCCTTTATAAACAGTATCTGGGAGCGCACGTACCTTAGTCTGCATAGTAATGGAGTTCTGGGATGGTGTGGGGACGCTACGAGTCTATGCGTTTTATTAGGTAGTGGGGGAGGCGTGCCTAGCGGCGTCATAAGCGTGCGCATATGTAGGCAATGGTAATAGGCTCGCATGGCTGGCGTCACAAGCGGGCGCATGCGCAAAAGCGATTTTATAGTCGCATGAAACTAGTCGGATGTTACGTATGCGGGCGCATGCGCAATAGAAAGCGCTGGTCTAGAAAGGGAACTGGTAGGACGTAGCCGAGTCTTCAGAGCTGTGCGCATTTATATACTGATCAGTGCAAAAAAATAGTACAGTACAAAGGACATGGAGTAGACATTACTCATATTAATCATGTTGTTAGGACATAATTGCTATCTAGTAGATATAGACATATATGTTGGAGCTGAAAATTAGTAAATTAGTAAATTAGTAAATAGATAGCTATATCTCTATGTGTCTCAACATCTATATTCTAATCTATCATTATATCGTTATAATCTACTATAATTATAATATACTATGGTGGTGGCATAATACTACCTGTGTTATAGTGGTCATTTCACCTATAGAAAATAAAGAGGAGGGAGGGGGGGGAAGAGAAAGAGAAGATTAATATCTGGAATCATATATTGTCTCTCATATATACAGTATATTCAACAATAGTTTCTAATTAAAAGGGGAAATAAATTGTAAGCATGTAAAGAATTACAGTAATCAAGAGATACAGAAATCAAAGTCTCTATTTAACCCACGGGGTGCCAGAGTATTAAGTTCGAAAATCCAATACGCCTCGCGTTGTTTTAAACGTGCTATCCTGTTGCCTCCGCGTCTTGCCGATCCTACTTGTTCAAGGATTTGGAATTTTAATTGATTGATCTGATGATTGGCAGAGATGAAATGGTGTGGTACAGGTAGTTCAGTTTTTTGGCAGCGGATATCCGATTTATGTTTAGAAATTCGGTCCCGTACACTTTGGGTGGTTTCGCCTACATATGCCAGACCGCACGGGCACCGGATTAGATAGACGACGTATGAAGATGCGCATGTATAGAAGCCCTTTGGATGGTATGTTTTGCCTGAGTGTGGATGAATGATCCTGTTTCCTCGAATGACATTATTACATTGGGTGCAACTGAGGCATGGATAGGTTCCTGTTTTGGAAGGGGCTAGTGTGGTTTGTCTTAAAGAGGGTTTTCTAGGACCAATATCAGCTTTCACTAATCTGTCTCTCAGATTTTGGGGTCTTTTATAACACATACGGACTGGAGATTGAAATTCTGGAATATCCGGATATGATTGTGCAAGAATTGGCCAATGTTTTTTTATTATGGTTTGAATTTTGGGCATAATTGGATGATATGTCACTACTAACGGGAGACGAGGAGATGGTGGAGTGGTATTAGAAGAGGAATTGGGGCGTGTAGAAAGAGTCTGTTCTTGTGTAAGTAGAGAGCGTGGATAACCTCTATCCTGAAATTTTTGTGACATTTCTTCTAATCTTATCTTGCACAATGTGGGATCTTTGACTATTCTAGAGACTCTTTGAAATTGTGATCGGGGTAAGGATTGTTTTGTGGTACGGGGATGGCAACTTGAATAATGGAGGAGGGTGTTTCGGTCCGTTGGTTTACGGTATAAGTCAGTGGTCAGTTTGCCATGAGGTGTCTTAATCACAACCGTGTCCAAGAAATTAATGGATTGGGGATCTGTATGTGCTGTGAATTGCAGGTCAGGGTCAATACTGTTGATGTATAGTAGAAAGGTAGAGAATGTGGTTTGGTCACCTTGCCATATACAAAATATGTCGTCAATATATCGGTGCCATGATGTTACCTGTGATTTGAATAGGTCATTAGGGTAGATCCAATCTTCTTCAAACTGTGCCATAAAGGCGTTAGCGTAAGGTGGCGCCACGTGAGCGCCCATAGCGGTCCCTTTCCTCTGAATGTAAAAGTCGTCACCAAACATGAAGAAATTATGTTGTAAGACGAATTGTAATAGATGTATACAAAAGGTCTGTGCTAGTGGAGGGAGTTCAGAGGTTATCAGTAATTTTGTAACAGCTTCAATACCTTTGTCATGCGCAATTGAAGTATATAGACTGTTAACATCTAATGTCACGAGTAGACTATCTGAGGGTAGGAATATATAAATAGAAATATGGGCTGGCTCACAGTATTTTTGCATAAAATTTTTATTAATAACTATATAAACAATCTCTATGTCATCACATCAGCATATATAGACATATAAATTACACAAGTATGTGCGGAGCTCACGCACAAACTTAAATAGCTGGAGTACTCCTAAGTATAGGACCAAAATGACTACAGTGGGGCTGCAAGAAATAATTACTTATGCCGCTTGAATGTCCTGGACATGAGTATCGATTGCCAGGTAATTGAGACAAAATTATATCTCAGTCGCTATAGCGATTTCAATGTATCCTTGCTGTAATTGATACAAAAAAGGTTCCTCTGTTCGGGTATCCTGTATTATAACAGGACCGCTTTTTTGTGTAAGCGATATTGCACTTACTATTAGCTGTTAACTTGCAGCACAAGACCTCAGACCCGTTGTCTCGCTCAGCGTCCCACGTGTCCAGCCAAGCAGTTGATCGCTGGAAGATGACGTAGGTGCCCGTGGCCGTCAAGCACGGAAGATGGATAAGCTGAGCTGAGCTGGTGGTTAGCTGGGCCTGTCTGGCCGGCAGTTGTGAATACAGCAAGGTTTATCCTTAAACTTGTGATGGTATTGGATATAGCAGCATAGGTTTTAGTCCATTTGGTAAATGGTTGAAAATACAAAAGGCTTTTCAAATGATTTGTAGCGTCTTCAAGTCCTTGTAGATGTTTCAGAGGTTGAAGATTAAAGAAAGTCCTTTTCTTGCATATTATGTAAAAAACCGCACCTGTAGTCTTGGTCACTATACACACTAGACGCGTTTCGGAAACAAGTTCCTTCCTCAGTAGACAATCATAGAAGGAATACTGTACCAAGTTTGAAACTATTATAAATAAATGCTCCTTGGACATAATAGTCCTCAGCATTGAACATCTACAACAAGCTATCAAAGATTCTAAAGAGAAACTTGCGGCTATTGAAAGCCAACTACTCTCAACTACCTCCACCTCCGAATGGTCAGAATTAAAGAAGAAGACGGATAAAATATTGGATGATCATCGAAAGTATCTTGAGAATACTAAACGCACCAAATTCATTCGTGATACGGAAGATTATCAACTCAACAAGGTCTACAGATGGCAATGGCAAGATTCACGAACAGGATATGGATACACCCCCTACACAGGCTACGCTTCATCTTCTTCAGGCAGCGAGAGATCTACAACATACCGTTCCCAACGTTTTTTTCCCAGGCGCGGTTACAGACAACGCCGAAGAAACACATACGCCGAGGAAGAGGCACCCATCGATCCAAAACCGACAGGAATCCAGACCCGCTCACAGGTAGGAACCTTATAGTCAATATTTCCTCACGCACCTCTTTCACCAGCTGAACTGAATGTCCTATCAAAGGGACTCTCATTTTGCCCATATGGCAATTTAAGACTTTTCCTCTGGAGCAAGAACTCAACAAATTTTACAGGACCCTTAGACTTAAGACCCATTTTGCACAACAAATCACTACGCCAACAACAGCTATACCACCCACTCTTCTATCCATCAAAACACTGGGCCTTAGAAATAAAAGTAACTATATGCCCCCCAAAACATATCATGGCGTTGAAGCGTATATTGACCTGATAAAGCGTGATATCAAAACCAGCACGACCGCCCTAAAAAATAGAGATCTACACGTCTCGCCCAATCTTAAAAGTGAGGAACATATTGCTCTCAACACTCTACAGTCTGATAAAACAATCACTATTAAACCAGCGGACAAAGGGGGCGCCATAGTCATAATGGACACTTCATTCTATATCCGAGAAATACAAAGACAACTATCCGACACTACTACCTATGAACAAGTCCAATACAACCCCACATTTCAACTGACTAAGGACATCACTACATTTCTAGACCACCATCTCCAACTCAACACTATTGATAAACCCACATATACTTTTCTTCTCAATAACAATCCTATCCTTCCAGTGTTCTACATCCTACCGAAAATTCATAAAAATCTCACTCATCCACCAGGTAGACCAATAGTAGCCTCCACCGACTCCCTACTCTCACCACTATCAAAATTCATAGAAAAAATACTGACTCCACTCATCAAACAAACGCGATCTTTTCTACTAGATACATCACATTTTCTGTCTATCATTTCAAACCTTCAAGACCTACCCTCAGATAGTCTACTCGTGACATTAGATGTTAACAGTCTATACACTTCAATTGCGCATGACAAAGGTATTGAAGCTGTTACAAAATTACTGATAACCTCTGAACTCCCTCCACTAGCACAGACCTTTTGTATACATCTATTACAATTCGTCTTACAACATAACTTCTTCATGTTTGGTGATGACTTTTACATTCAGAGGAAAGGGACCGCTATGGGCGCTCACGTGGCGCCACCCTACGCTAACGCCTTTATGGCACAGTTTGAGGAAGATTGGATCTACCCCAATGACCTATTCAAATCACATGTAACATCATGGCACCGATATATTGACGACATATTCTGTATATGGAAAGGTGACCAAACTACATTTTCGACCTTTCTACTACACATCAACAGTATTGACCCTGACCTGCAATTCACAGCACATACCGATCCCCAATCCGATTAGTTTCTTGGACACGGTCGTTATTAAGACACCTCATGGCAAACTGACCACTGACTTATACCGTAAACCAACGGATCCGAAACACCCTCCTCCATTATTCAAGTTGCCATCCCCGTACCACAAAACAATCCTTACCCCGATCACAATTTCAAAGAGTATCTAGAATAGTCAAAGATCCCACATTGTGCAAGAAAAGACTAGAAGAAATGTCACAAAAATTTCAGGATAGAGGTTATCCACGTTCCCTACTTACACAAGAACAGACTCTTCCTACACGCCCCAATTCCTCTTCTAATACCACTCCACCATCTCCTCGTCTCCCGCTAGTGGTGACATATCATCCTATTATGCCCAAAATTCAAACCATAATAAAAAAACATTGGCCAATTCTTACACAATCATATCCAGATATTCCAGAATTCCAATCTCCAGTCCGTATGTGTTATAAAAGACCCCAAAATCTGAGAGACAGATTAGTGAAAGCTGATATTGGTCCTATGAAACCCTCCTTAAGACAAACCACACTAGCCCCTTCCAAAACAGGAACCTATCCATGCCTCAGTTGTACCCAATGTAATAATGTCATTCGAGGAAACAGGAATCATTCATCCACATTCTGGCAAAACATACCATCCAAAGGGCTTCTATACATGCGCATCTTCATACGTCGTCTATCTAATCCGGTGCCCGTGCGGTCTGGCATATGTAGGCGAAACCACCCAAAGTGTACGGGACCGCATTTCTAAGCATAAATCGGATATCCGCTGCCAAAAAACTGAACTACCTGTACCACACCATTTCATCTCTGCCAATCACCAGATCAATAAATTAAAGTTCCAAATTCTTGAACAAGTAGGATCGGCAAGACGCGGAGGCAACAGGATAGCACGTTTAAAACAACGCGAGGCGTATTGGATTTTCGAACTTAACACTCTGGCACCCCGTGGGTTAAATAGAGACTTTGATTTCTGTATCTCTTGATTACTGTAATTCTTTAAATGCTAACAATTTATTCCCCTTTCAATTACAAGCTATTGTTGAATATACTGTATATATGAGAGACAATATATGATTCCAGATATTAATCTTCTCTTTTCTCCCCCCCCTCCCTCCTCTTTATTTTCTATAGGTGAAATGACCACTGTAACACAGGTAGTATTATGCCACCACCATAGTATATTATATAGTAGATATATGATACAGTGCTATATAGATGTTGAGATACATAGAGATATATCTAATTTCTAGCTTTAACATAGATGTCTATATCCCTCTAATAGATAGCAATTATGTCCTAATATGAACAAATTACATAAGATCAATGTCTACTCTGTGTCCTCTGTGCTGTAATACTTTTTGTCCAATAGCATTGCGATCACTATACAATGCGCACATCCCTGTAGATATGGCTACGTCCTACCAGTTCCCTTTCTAGACCAGCGCTCTCTATTGCGCATGCGCCCGCATACCCGTCATCCGACTCCAGTTTCATGCGACTATAAAATCGCTCTGCGCATGCGCCCGCTTGTGACGCTAGCCACGTGAGTCTAGTACCTTTGTTTACATATGCGCACGCTTATGACGCCGGTCAGCCGGCGCTAGACACGCCTCCCCGCTACCTCATAAAACGAACAGACTCGTAGCGTCCCCACACCATCCCAGAACTCCATGACTATGCAGACTAAGGTATGTGCGCTCCCAGATGCTGTTTCTAAAGGACATTGCCAATATTGACATTGATATTATGCTACTCTTATTGGACATTATCGGTATAGCTATTTTCGTTATCTTATTTTATCGGCAGCATATTCAAGTGGTCTATACTATACTATTTACATCACCTGTATGATCATAACACCGCCTGAGTCTATGTTTAACATTATACTGTTTGGACTTCACAGATACCATACATCACTGCCATCTGGACATCTCTGTTACAGTGTTCCATTTCAGACTACTGCTTGCACTTTGTGCCTCATTATATTATTGATAGATTACCAAATGATGATAAATATGTCTATATGTATTTGGTCTGTTTCTGTATTCTCCTTGATACGATAGAGACTTTTTGCTCAATAATGATGTGATCACTAATACTTTGTCAACTACATCATGTGATTTAACTATTTACTATTATTGTATATTTAATATTTAATTAATAATTTATAACTTATCCACATATTAGGCCGTGAACAAGGTCAAATAGACCGAAACGTTGGCCAGTGGCTTACTAATTTTTTGGATGGATATAAAAAGAAAAATATATCAAGAAAAATAAAACAACTGATTCATAAGCAGCTATTGAGTGCCGTGGTTCTTTGATATCAAGGGAAGTACAGGATAGGCCAATAATAAGATAGAGACTCTTGTGGATACCTGTTTTATTTGATGTACAATTTGTGTGTTTCTGCCATCTGATACCTTCTCCCCTCAGATGTGTGTTTTTTTTAATAAATACTACATTTCCCATCATGCCTGAGTTTGCAGAGACAGAGGGGTCAGAGTCTCTCCGCACTGCACTGCGTAATGGTAACTATGACAGATTAGTAACACAGCTGTTGTCCCCTCACACTGCAGGGTCTCCATGTTCTCCTATGTGATACAGCTTGAGCCCGTCTCCCCTCTCTGCGCTACATTTCCCATCATGCCTGGGTTTGCAGAGACAGAGGGGTCAGAGTCTCACCGCACTGCACCGCTCTTTGTAATGGCAGCTATGACAGATTAGTAACACAGCTGTTGTCCCCTCACACTGCAGGGTCTCCATGTTCTCCTATGTGATACAGCTTGAGCCCGTCTTCCCTCTCTGTGCTACATTTCCCATCATGCCTGGGTTTTCAGAGACAGAGGGGTCAGAGTCTCACCGCACTACACTGCTCTGTGTAATGGCAGCTATGACAGATTAGTAACACAGCTGTTGTCCCCTTACACTGCAGGGTCTCCATGTTCTCCTATGTGATACAGCTTGAGCCCGTCTCCCCTCTCTGTGCTACATTTCCCATCATGCCTGGGTTTGCAGAGACAGAGGGGTCAGAGTCTCACCACACTGCACTGCTCTGTGTAATGGCAGCTATGACAGATTAGTAACACAGCTGTTGTCCCCTCACACTGCAGGGTCTCCATGTTCTCCTATGTGATACAGCTTGAGCCCGTCTCCCCTCTCTGTGCTACATTTCCCATCATGCCTGGGTTTGCAGAGACAGAGGGGTCAGAGTCTCTCCGCACTGCACTGCGTAATGGTAACTATGACAGATTAGTAACACAGCTGTTGTCCCCTCACACTGCAGGGTCTCCATGTTCTCCTATGTGATACAGCTTGAGCCCGTCTCCCCTCTCTGTGCTACATTTCCCATCATGCCTGGGTTTGCACTGCTCTGTGTAATGGCAGCTATGAGAGATTAGTAACACAGCTCAACTGACCCAAGAAAACCCCAATAAAGTGCACATCCGCAAATGGAAAAGCATGTGAATTTATTGAGATATGAAGACACACAGACAGCTTAACAATTGTATACAATAAACAAAGTGCTGGTACAAAATTAAACCAGACACACACAGCCCCCACCAGAGTCCACAAATAAGGACACCATGTACTGTATATGGTTCAGGTTAGACAATAACAGGCAGCACAGGAACAGAAGAATCAAATAGTAATCTACCATATAGAAATAATACTGTGGCATGAAGGCACCTGATACCTGTATAGCGTGCAGCAAGTCAACCTGAAACTACATAGGTGGACAAGTAGCTCCCCACGCGTATCGCCGGTAGCGTCCGGCTACTTCACGGGTGACTAACTGTGTGCCCAAGGGTGCTTTATATATCATTATAACTTTTGATTAACATCAATCACCTTAAAAAAAGGGTAGAATGAAATCCCGTCATGCCTCCAGCGTCACACAGGGCGTGCGGCGCCTGCGCCGGCAATGCTTGTAGGTGAGTGCAACAAGTCACTCTCCTAGTTCAGATAATGTAGTAGATGTTACCTGCAGTCCTATGTAACACCACAGATAACACAGTGATAACTCTCTGAGTACAGATAATGTAGTAGATGTCACCTGCAGTCAATACCACAGATAACACGCAAACAGTGCCGATATTCCAGATTAAAATTCGCTATTCGAATATTCGTGCTCAACACTACTTCTTACTGGTAATTAGCAATCCACAGGGCGGTCTCCCTACGGCAGGCAAAAACCTCGGCTCCATTGTTTGTACAGGATGCTTTCCTAAACTCTGTTCCACAATGTCCATGGAGGCACGTGGTAATGGACAACCACGCGCATAGTCGTCCGGTTGTGTCCAGGCGCTTTTAGGCTTCTCCTGGTCACTGGTGCTTGTGGAGCCCATAAGATAATGCTGCTTCTACCTCTACTAGAATTTCTCTATATCCATGAATTCACTCTGGCCCGTCCTAGGTAGCTGTAAGGCTGGTTTCCATACCCCCTCAGCTTGGCCAGGGCCAAGGGGATAAAATGGCAGCTACATACTGAACATGTGCTGCTCCACAAGTCCTCACCCATAACTAACTTCCTTCCTTCTATTCTACTGTTCTACTTCCTCTCTGTTCTCCCTAGTATTAGCAAACCCTCTGATATATATAAGTGGTGCCAGCACTGTCCCCGCACACTGTAGGGTCTCCACGTTCTCCTATGTGATGCAGATTTGGCCTGTCTCCCCTCTTTGCCCTGTCATCTTTCTCTTCCTCCATCAGCTCTTACATGCAGGAGGCAAAGAGCCCAGTGTGAAGCTACATCCCATAGAACTACACTGGAGAGTCAGTACACATAGATAGTACAGGCAGGCAGTGTAAGTCCAGAGGTTTATATAATGGCAGCTAATGACTGTATACACTAACCTACTATATATCTGCCCTCCTGCTCCTTTACATAGGTTAAACATTATATCTTCAACACAATACAGGGATATATAGAGGAAGATGGAGAGTGTCTTCCGTTTGTTTTCAGCATCTATGTGCCCGTTCCGCAAAAGATAGAACATGTCCTATTATTGACCGCAAATGCAGACCATGGACCCATTGAAGTCAATGAGTCTGCCAAAAAACGGATGCAACAAGGATATCACATGGACTTCATCTGTATTTTGAGGATCTGCATTTTGCACATTGCAAAATGAATATGGTCGTGCAAATGCCCCCTTAAAGTGAGCCAGATGAACCCTAGTTCAATACTAGAAAGAAGAGATTTCCCAGCTGTTTGCATTTTTCTTTCTGCGTTTTTCTTCCCATTGTGATGTATTTACTGCACTGTGCCAACTAATCATCTGCAGGCCAATCCCGGGTATTGATCGATGGCGGGTTATTTATTTTACTGTCATCTTTTAACTTGATTTTTCTTTTTGTTTTAAATCTGACATAAAAAAAAAAAAAAGCAATCATATAAATCAATTACAGCATTCCCTATATGGTAAAACTGACCAGTTACTTTCATTCTCCAGGTCTGTACTATAACAGTGATACCACATATGTGTAGTTTTTCTGGCGTTTTTATATGAAAAAAGCAAGAAGCCTTTTTTGTAGTTACAGGTGAAACTCGAAAAATTAGAATATCGTGCAAAAGTCCATTTATTTCAGTAATGCAAATTAAAAGTAATTGCATTAATGCAGCTTAAAATTAGAATTTTGTGAAAAGGTTCAATATTCTAGGCTCAAAGTGTCACACTCTAGTCAGCTAATTAATCCATACCCCCTGAGCAAAGGGGACCTCAAAATAGTGACTTTGGGGTTTCATAAGCTGTAAGCCATAATTATCCAAACTATAACAAATAAAGGCTTGAAAATATCTCGCTTTGCATGTAATGAGTCTGTCTCATATGTTAGTTTCACCTTTTAAGTTGCATTACTATAATAAATGAACTTTGCACCATATTCTAATTTTTCGAGTTTCACCTGTTTATGTATGGAGTTGTGTAAGGGCTCATTTTTGTGGGGCGATCTGTTATTTTCATTGATACCATTTTAGGGTGTGTACGACTTTTTGATCACTTTTTATTTAATTATTGTGGGAGGAGAAGTGACCAAAAAACAGCAAATCCGCTATTTTGACTTCCGTATGAGTTTTCCGTATGGAATTAAATTAAATGTATTTAAATACTACTGAAGTTTTCACACATGGCGATGCCCATGATGAATATTTTTTTTAATTATTTTTTATTTTTAAAAACATTTTTTACACTTTTATTTTATAGTTACCATAGGGTGTCTCATGTCAAATAGGGGTCTGATATAGGGGTATGGGGGTCTGGAGATCTGATCTGAGGTCTGATATGGGGTCTGACATAGAGGTCTAAAGAAGGTCTGGTCTGAGATGGAAAGGGGGGTATCATCTGAGGTTTTATATGGGTGTCTGATTGTCATGCCCTGCTCAGGTTATGTGCGGAGGTCTGCCAGGTTAGCAGCACGTGTGTAGTTTTTTTTGTTTGTTTTGGGTTTGGAGTTGAGCTGTATCCGCCTCCTTTCAGGTACACTGGGCGGGATTGTTTGTTTGAGTTAAAATTACGCCCCTTCCCAGTGTCCTGTGCGGGTTATAGCTTCTTTCTTGCTCTGAGGAAAGGTGAATTTGCTGTTTCTGCTCTGCTACAAAGATAAGTTGGTTTTGGTTTCCTTTTTGTGTTCTGTCTAGGCTCTTAGAGAGACACCTACCTCTTCCAGGACCTGAGGAAGCAGGCTGCCTCTTTCCCCCTTTCCACCATCTCAGGGACTTGATGGAGTCTTCAGCCTTAAGCACGGGGGCACGTTTATTCCCACCTTTAGGGGGCACAGAAGTCCAGGGAGAGCTGTTAGGGAATTGTCAGGAGGTGACCTTTATTCCCAGCTTCTGGCCTAGACGCTTGTTTTGTGGTTTTCTATGTGTTTATTGTATCTTGTATCCTACCCACCGTGACACTGATCTGAAAGGTAAGGGGGTATTTTTTGTACTGGCGCACCAGTATTTTCAGGGGGATTATTTCTGCAGTATAGTATTGGGGAGCACAGTGGGCACAGTATTGGGGTTGGCAGGATGAGGTGTTCAGAAGGTGAGAGGATGATGAGAAAGTAGGAAACTAACTAACTGTCTGTTTATCAAACTCTGCAGAGAGAAGGGACGAATGAACAAAATCATCATGGTGGTCTGGTCTGAACAGAGAAGATGAGGACAGAGAATATCTACATCAGAGAGGGGATGTCACTGGATCTAATAGGTACATATGTGGCACTATATGACCCTGTATGTTCTGTAGCGCTCTTTATAACATTTTCCAAGTATATCTTTAAAGGGGTGTCTGCTTTTTTTTTTCTTTTTGTATGAGCGCTGCCTTCTCTGCTCTGTTTACCTGCTTACCACTGCAAATGTTGCGGTGAACAGGTGAACAGAGCAGAGAAGGCAACTGTCATATGAGCTGAGCATAGGGAGAGACATGATAATTGTGAATGCGCTCGGGACAGTGTTACTGAAAATGATTAATAGAAGAATATTGGAGAGGGAGACTGCAGGGAAAGTGCAGGTAGCATGCAGGGAGACTGTAGGGAGAGAGCAGGTAGAATTACGCTGGCTAATATTTCGGACGATAATCGCTAATGAGTGTTGGCATGTAATACTGTTGTCGATTGGCCGATGAACAAGCAAACTCTCGATCATTGGGCAATTCTCATTTTTAAGCATTCTTAAAAATCAGTGCTTGCTGGCGGTAGATCGTGCTGCCGCTGGGAAACCACTAGACAGTATGGGCCAGCGTGCCAACTTATACCATCCAGTCTGTGAATAGGTAGCAAATGAATATACAGTACATTATATCATTCATAAACATGCTTCCCTGAACAGAAGCCATCTCATATTTTTTGCCTATAAAATACAGATGTAGCAGGGGTGGATTTATTAGGACGGTCTCTCCTCTCAATTGTAATAATACATATGTAACACCCCAGAGTGGTGTTACCACTCCTGCACCCTGCTACTATCTCTAATGGGCTAACAAAATGTCATCTTATGTATTGTTGTCCAGGTCCTATACACGGTGCATTCCGAATCTTTTTGCAACTGTTATGTTCATGTAATATTCCTGGTTCACCAGCAGGTGGCAGCAAATATGGCAAAGCTGTACTTAGATAGTTTGGAACTTACCATTCCATTCTAACCCCTGTCTGTAGGGGAGTGGGTTACCCCTTCTTCTTGCAGGAAGGGTGGGGACCAGTTAGTTCCAGTCTGGTCTTCCCTAGACAGTGGAAGTTTGTGCAGGGGCATGCGCCAGCCAGAGCACCCTAATCTCTGCTGGCCATGGAGGCCAAAGCTTGAAGCCTCAGGAACCAGGAGGAAAGTTCCCTGGCATAACCTAGAGTCAGACTACAAAGTGAAGTGCAGTATACAGAAGAAGCTGCATTATACAGCCAGCCTGTCAGAGTGAGAGAAAGATATAGCATAGTTGAGTTTGCCTGCTAGTTTAATGCTAAAGCCTGCTGAAACCAAGACAAAGCGTGTAAACTGTTTGGAGAGTAAAGCTACCATTGAACCATCTCAAGGTCTGGACTCAAGTTATTTTTTTATCCCTCAATTATTCCCCCTTTTTCTGTATATTCCCAGGGGACACTTTGTGATATTCCAATGAATTGTGATAAATGGCACACTCAGCACTGCTACATTGACTCTGAATAAAAGCAAATTATGCCTTTGCCACTGATTGAAACAGTGTATTAACATTGTATGAAACAAGTGATGTACTAAAAATGGTTATTAAACCATATGAGGAAAAAAATCTTTAAATTCCAAGAGAATAAAGAGTTTTTCCAGTGGCCGTGGGCGTTTTGCATAGTATGGCGGACAGATTGTCGTGGGTGTAAGCGAGCGTGATACTAGAATACACTGTGCAGATGGAGCACACAGTTACTGGAATGGATTGCATACCTGCGCTTCTATTCTCTCGCAGGGAATCCCGCTGAGCCTGAAATAATTACTTTACGTGTGCAAGAATGAGAGTCCTAGAAACCTGGCTATAATATGCCATGGTGAAGATGTAGCAGAGCTGTTTGTTATTTAATAATATCATAATGTATCATCTGTGGTTTTACATAGGATTACAGGTTAGCTCAATGGGGGTATTTTTTTTTAGAGTGTCGTTTTATACGCCGGTCTTAATAACCCCTGCCATAACTTCGCCATATGACGTGCCAGTCTAAATGTAAGACAGCTTCCTTGCACCAAAAACAGTATTAGAAAATGATGAATGAGATGGGCGTGCCGGCCTGTCCCCTTTCCCAGTCCACGTCCACTTTTTTTGACCTGCCGTTAACGGAGAGAGGTTGCAAATTGCAGCGCAAAACAACTTTTCTTTGTGATATGATGGGTGCAATCTGGATTCCATAACTGAGTCCAGTACATGCAGGGGGTGCAAAGAAAAATATTTTAAAAATCCTTAAATGGTTATTCAATAAAAATATAGACCATCATTACAGATAGATAGATATGAGATAGATAGATAGAGAGATAGATAGATAATATATCGACCAATAGATATGGATAGATACTGTAGATATAGATAGATAGATAGATACCTGTAGATAGATCCCGGTATACCTGCTATCATAAACAGTATTAGTCAGTTTCTCAGACTTGTAGGAATGTGTGAGAATAATACATAGACACCCGCCTGCTTCCATTTTATATACATCGTAAAAATTTGATTCGCCTTGAAGCCGAACTTCCTTGTGCTTCGTGTTAGCAAATTGATTTTACCTAAAATAGTGTTTATAAAAAAAAACAAAAAAAAAAAAAACATACTTACCTCCTCTATTTTCTTGTGACGGGCCGCCAGCCACCATCTTGATTGAAGATCTCGGCCAAAATCCTGTGTGTGGTGATGTATGATGCCTTCACGCCGGCCCGTCGCGAGCAAATGAAGGCAGTAAGTATGATTTAATATTTTTTTTATGTTCATTTTTATTTATTTTTGTTCATGATAATGCAAACGGATCCATTTTGACTTACATTGAAAGTCAATGGGGGACGGATCCGTTTTCAATTGCACCATATTGTGTGAGTGAAAACGGATCCGTCCCCATTGACTTACATTGTAAGTCAGGACGGATCTGTTTGGCTCCGCATCGTCATCGTTTCGGTGTCCGCCTCCAGAGCGGAAAGGAGGCTGAACTGATGCATTCTGAACGGATCCTTATCCATTCAGAATGCATTGGGGCTAAACTGATCCGTTTTGGGCCGCTTGTGAGAGCCCTGAAACGGATCTCACAAGCGGACCCAGAAACGCCAGTGTGAAAGTAGCCTTAACCTGCACAGAAATATAAAATAAGTCTTCTGCTGAATAGGAATACTCACTACATCAGAAACTACTATGAGGTTTTTCTGACACAGTTTAACGTTCAGCTTTATAGCTGAGTGGATAAGGTCCTTGCCGCTAATGTATAAGGTTGGGAGTTCAAATCCTGGCAGAAACCTTTAAGAAATAGATGCTAAATTACAATTAAATACACTGACTTGAGCATTGCGCTCGAGCACACGTGGTGTTCGGCTGAGCATGCTTGATCAACACTAGTCATGACTAAACAGTATGAGTGTCCCAAGGTAGAGTACCCAATCAGTATATAATCGATCATGTGGAGCTGAGTTCCAGATGGCCTGGACAGAAGCCCGCTGTTCAGTACTCTTACTCAGCCCACAGGGCTGACACTTAAGACACGCCTCAGCCACCATGTCTGCCAAATCTGGACAGTATACCAGCCGTTGGAGCCCCTTAAGCATTTTATCGCTCCCAAAATGGGCACCTCTCTCATTGGCTTCCCGGGCAGCCTTTGGTCCCAATGACATGGGGATGACTGATTGCAAGTATGTGGTCCGACATAGGAGGCCCTGGGTAACAGTCAGCTTATCCCACTGCCTCAACAACTTTTGGCCCTCTGAAGTCAGACGGGCGCCCTCTTCTGGCGAAGGCCAGATCTTGGTCCGAACCCATTCCCTCACTTTCCACAGGTCCAGGCAACCATTCTGGACCCTCTCCCAATCAGCCAACATCTTTCTCACCACCGGGAGAGTGCGTCAGCATTGCCGTTCTCCCTACCTGACCGGAACTTGATGCGGTATTGGTACTCAGAAAGGCGAGCCAACCACCTCTGCTCAAGCGCAGCGAGCTTGGCATTCTCCAGATGTGCTAACAGGTTGTTGTCCATCATCATGGTCACCTCTGCACCTGTCAGGTACTCCGTGAACCTTTCGGTCATGGCCCACACCAGTGACAGTAGTTCCAATTTAAAGGAGCTATAGTTGTCAGGGTTGCGCTCTGACTCCCTCAGAGACCGGTTGCCATAGGCAATGACTCTCTCATGTCCATCCTGGACTTGGGATAACTCGGCCCCCAGACCATGTAGACTTCCATCAGTGTACAGCAGGAATGGGGTGTCTAACCGCGCATAAGGCAAAATCGGGCACTGGTCAGCGCCTCCTTCATTGCTTCAAAGGCATCTTGCTGCCGGGGTCCCCACTCGATGGGACGATTGTTCGTGCCTCCCGCAGTGCCACTTAATAACTCATTTAACAGGCCCACCAAATGAGCAAATTTGGGTATAAACCTCCTGTAGTACCCGGCCAGTCCCACGAACGCCTGTACCACTCGTAGTGAACTCGGCTGGGGCCACTTCTGGACAGCCTCCACTATGCTGGGGGCTGGCTTTAACCCCTCCTGGGTGACCAAATGTCTCAAATACTCTATCTGCTGTCGAAACACTTGGCACTTCTTGGGCTTGATCTTGAGCCCATGGTCTCGCAGCCGTCTTAGGACCTGTCACAGCTTCTGGAGGTGATCCTCAAAGGAGGCCTGAAACACTACTATGTCGTCCAGTTATATCAATACTGACTCAAAGTTGAGATCTCCCAAACAGTGCTCCATCAACCCCTGGAATGTTCCTAGGGCATTGGAAAGGCCGAATGGCATCCGGTTGAACTCGTAGAGTCCCATAGGTAGGATAAAGACCATCTTCACTTTGTCCTTCTTGGCCACCAGTACCTGCCAATACCCAGTGGCCAGGTCAAGAGTCGAGAAGAACTTTGCATGACTCAGGGTGGACAATGACTCCTCAATTCACAGAAGGGGGTAGGCATCCCGGAGGGTCTGGGCATTCAGCTTCTGATAATCCATGCAGAACCGGAGACTCCCATCTTTCTTCCGCACCAAGACTACTGGAGCAGCCCAAGGATTTTGACTCTCCTGGATCACCCTGTTTTCTAACATGCTGGCAACCATGTCCTTCACCTCCTGGTACATTTTAGGCGGGATTTGCCGGTAACGTTCCCTGATCGGTGCAGCATCGCTGGTGGGGATTTCGTGTTCCATGGTGGAAGCACACCCGAAGTTCTCATCAGGTCTCGAGAACACCTCCTGAAATTCCCAAAGGGTGTCTTCCAGCAACTTCTGTTGTCCTGAAGTCAGGGTATTGCAGTCCACCCCCATCTGGGCCATAATCACTCGACCGTTCCACTCCGCTGTTGGGGACTCCTTTTGATGGACCTCTACCTCATAGGTCCAGGCTGATCTTCTATGTGGATGTAGCGTGAAGCCCCTTTGTCAAAGGATGTTCCCTTCAGACATATAAACTTTGGCCAGCAAGGTACAGGTAAAACTCGAAAAATTAGAATATCGTGCAAAGTTCATTTATTTCAGTAATGCAGCTTAAAAGGTGAAACTAATATATGAGATAAATTCATTACATGCAAAGCGAGATATTTCAAGCCTTTATTTGTTATAATTTGGATGATTATGGCTTACAGCTTTTGAAACCCCAAAGTCACAATTTCGAGGTACCCTTTGCTCAGGGGATATGGATTAATTAGCTGACTAGAGTCTGGCACTTTGAGCCTACAATATTGAACCTTTTCACAAAATTCAAATTTTAAGCTGCATTAATGCAATTTATTTTAATTTGCATTACTGAAATAAATGGACTTTTGCACGATATTCTAATTTTTCGAGTTTCACCTGTATTTCCAGGTACAGTTCACTCGCAGTCTTTACCGTTGAGGCAGCGTACAGGCACACATCCATCCTTCACAATATTGAAGGCCCGGACTACCAGTGGGTGAGTCTGCATTTCCTCTTGGTAAGCGAGCTCGATCAGGACCTCCAGTCCATTCAACTGTTGTCCAGCCCCCACCAGCAGCATCAATATTTGTTCTTATCGAGGTGGGATCTTCACCGGGGTCCTCCGCGGCACCCTCATGTGTCCAATGAGCTGAACGGACTACAGCTCCTCACCATCTGCTGTAGAATCTTCTGGGTTGGCCGGTGTGTGGTGGCCCGTTGCCAATACTTCAGCCCTTCTTTGGCATAGAGTTAATTGTCTAGGTCTCTCAGCACATTCATACCTAGTATCACATCCATTCCTCTCTGGGATGAATGGTCCACCAGCACAACCCCCTTCTTCTGACGCCTTGGCCAAACAGTCAGACCCGCATCCAGACTATCCCTCAGATGTCCATCTATCTGTTATTGGCAGCCGTCAGCCTGATGACGCTCCCGTCTTACGGCTCCATCATATGTCCAAAGTGTCTTTCGAAGAACTCCAGAGGCATAAGGGTGCACTCTGACCCTGTATGAACTAGGCAGCATACCTTCTGGACTTCCAACTCGGCTTCCATAATGGGGCAGGACGCCCAGCTACTGCGGTGGTCGAAAGTTTAAAGGGGTTGTCTGAGTTATTTTTTTGTTCTTTGTATGTTTCTAACTAGGCAAATGTAAGGACTTTACCATGCACTTAATGCATCTCCAGTTGCTGCTTTCTCAGATTTCACTGGGGGTCACATGGCCTGTGAAGTCAGCTTCTCTTTTTGCTCTGATGATGTTTCATGCACAAGCCGAGAGATCAGATATTTGCCTGTACACGATGTCACAGAGCTAGCCACGCCCCCTGCACTGTTGCTGCTTATTTCTCTCTCCCTGGATTCTTGAGGAAATACATTAACCCCCCTACACAGACTCAGGGCTGAAGGCTTTACTGAGTAGCTGTAGGCAGTGAGGAGACAAATGCTAGGCACAGGAGCTGACAGAGGAGTTCTGCAGAGCATTGCACAAGAACAGGTAGGGGGAAGATCCTGTGTGCATCAGCAGTGTTATACAGCTAGGACTTGTAGTCCTACACATACAACATGCTGCTGAGTATTCCTGCAGGCAGACATGTCACTCAGGGCAGCACTTGTATTCGCTCCCTTTGCAGAGATTGTTGTTATTGCAAGAAAGGGCCAGAAGAGAACCAGGGAAATGAGAAAATAGATATTTTTTTTGCCTAAAACTTGCTTAGCTTAGTTATATATATAGCTTAGTTAGTCACTCTGGAACTCGCTACCCCAACATATCAGACTCTTACCTACAGTGGAATCCTTCAAAAGAAACCTGAAAACCCACCTCTTCAGACAATCCTACAACCAGTGACCCTGCTGCTTCTATACCGCCAGGACTAACTTCACCCGCACCTACTGTGTCCTTCTCCCATACCATGTAGATTGGAAGCTTTCACAGGTAGGGCCCTCTATCCTACTGTGCCAGTTTGTAACTCGTCTTGTTTATGATTAGTGCAATTGTCTGTATTATGTATGTGCACCCCTTATCATATGTACAGCGCTATGGAATGAATGGCACTTTAATAAATAATAATAATAATATATTGCTGCCCATCAGATTTACAGTGCTGTCTTTAATATCCGGTATGACTGCCGTCTTCCAGAGTTTCGCAATCAAAATCCTGTATGCAATGAGGATATGGGTTGTCGGGAAATGGACTAGAAGGTTCAGTTTATCTATTCCCATATTTAGTAATGCATTACATCAATAAACAGATATATGCAAGTGCTCTTGTTGTGGAATACATGGCTGAAACATTTCCCCAGACAGTAGATTGCGTACTGTGTGTGTCAAGGATTGGTCAAGAGACGAGAATTGACTAACAAATGGAAACTCACGTCAAATTCTCTATTTTCTCATAAGTTGTTATACATGTTGTACCTCTGAGTCTAGATAATGAACCTTTTTCCATATCTATAATATAATCACACGATCCTCTTACTTACAACAAACGTTGATAGCATTAAAGATTGTCCACATGCTTATGATATGAATATGTCACTGCCAGTTCTATGAGAAGATCTGGCAGACATTCTTCTCTGCCTCTTGTACGATGTTCTTTGTTTTGGTTTCACTTTCTCATCTCCTTTCCTTCTGCCAGGTGTCACTTACTTCGACTAATCGTCTTCATTTATAATCCCTCCCATACTGCCTCACTTTGCGGTTTATACTACTTCCTGGAAGAGGTGTTCACTGCTGGAGGCTGCTTCTGCTGTTTGTTCAGATAAGTCATTTACTTTATTGTGTTTCCTTGCTGGCTTGATTCTAGGTGACCCTGACTCCATCCGTATTAAGTGCAGGGAGCCGGTGGTCGTGTCCCCTCACTATTATAGGGTTTTCAGGTGTCACACAGTATTAGGTATGTGGGCATGCAATTGTCTACCATACAGACCCTTGCATGTGCATAGTAGTCAGGGAGAGCTCTTAGGGTTTTATAGGGCTCACCTATAAGCTCCTTAGTTTGGGATCAAGCCAGTCGCTCTTTTATTTATATGTTCCAGCTATCTGCTAACTTCATCCGTGACAGAATATTAATATTCATACATGTACCCTCTCTTTATTTGTTTGCTTTGTTTTAGCATATCATATAAGACTACATATTTGAAATATGATTGATAATGTTCTTATGTGTACTATCTTCCCTTATGTTTTTAAAAAAATGGAAAAACCAATAAAATTTACTTTAAAAGATTTACAGTGCTATATATTTTTTTTCCATAATTCGGACAACCCCTTTAACTTCGGCTTGGACTTCATCTGTTCTGGTCACTCTCTGGTCATATGGCTGTACTGTCCACAAGTCCAACAGAAGGGCCCTCTTTTGACGTGACCCCCGCGCCATAGTTATCCTGGTTAGAGTGGCGCGGGGTTCTGCAGTCATTTCCGGAGGATGGGGATATTCTGCCTTCATCTGAGACACTTCCAGCCGAAGTTCTCTCAATTCTGTCCACAGGCCCTGGACCACATCCTTTAAGGACTACTTGTAGCATGGGTGCTACTCACTACTCTCTCCGCCACAGGCATGTGCTCTTCCTCTCTCTCTATGGCAGCTAGGTAGACGTTGTAGAATTTCATGTCTGCCATTTTCGGGGTCATCTCTTGCAATTTGTTCTGTAAGAACTTGTTAGAGAGCCCCACTATCAACTGGTCTTGTAGTATTTCATTTAGCGTCTTCTGTAGGGCATTGGAGAACTTCATCAGGGTCTCACCCTCTCGCTATGGTCAGTTGAAGAAGTGACTCCGCAGCTGCACTACTTTAGCACGCCTCCCCTGGGCTCTTTCCAGCAGGGAGAATATTTTCTCTAGGGTATCTCTCTCGGATTCGGGCCTTAACATCACTGTCCATCTGACATCACCCTTTAGAGCTCCCAATGCAGCCTCTGCCCACAGCTCGGGAGTCAGGTTACACATTCTAACCGCACTTTGACCCCTTTCAGTCTAGTCCTGCAACGTCATATTTTTACTGTAAAATTCTGGCAGATGATGCAACAGCGCCCCCATGTGGATGTACCCTACTGGTACGGGCATGGCGGGGGCAAGCTGTATAAGCGGTGTTAGGGCAAGTTATCCTTGCACTGGCGCACCCTGAGCCGAGTCCTGGACTGTAGATCCCCCGCAATGTTCCAGTCTATAACGGTCGCTGCATCCTACCAACTACGCCAAGATGTAAGCCGTGTACCGGGGTGGGCTCCCCAGGATACAGTGAAGTCACGAACGAGGAAAACAACCCCAACACCAGCTTTTGCCAAAACAGAATTTTACTTAGATGTGGCAATAAACACAACCACAAATGCTGGGAACATACAATAAATTTAAATACACCCAGCCCGCAGGCTGAGACCCTTGTGCTGCTCAGCACAGCGCTCTCCGATGGATGAAGGAGGAAAGTGCAGTAATTTACCTACTGTTGGGTACAACTAAACTGCCACACCTTTCACACTCGTGTTTTGGGCGGATCCGTCATGGATCTGAAAAAACTGATCCGTTACAATAATACAACCACATGCATCCATCATAAACGGATCCGTTTGTATTATCTGTAACATAGCCAAGACAGATTCGTCATGAACTCTAGCACCCCGACCATGTACCTCCGTTGATGGATGCTCCCAGTGCTTCCCGAGGACTCCAAGCACTCCGCTCTACACCAAAACCACCACAGGAGCCAGGAACAGGAACAGCTCTTACAAGAGCTAGAAGTAATAGCCAGGGGATTATACACGTATAGCAATCCCCACACACATGAGACGAGGCTCTAAGTTGAATGTAAAACAGCAACACTTTTACTGGGTTATTTTCCAGCCTTTTATGCAGGTCTCCTAGCAAGGGACACTCCCCATGGGGCCCTTGTAGAAGACTGTGACAGTTTATATTTTAGCCAATCACATGCATTTACAGTATTGAAACCTTCCCAGCAATTGTACACAAAACCCCCTTCCCTCTGTCTGTAATGCAATCAACAAAATACAATGAGCATTGTCTTTTACGCAATTAACTAACACACTGGCATTGTCTGAGATGCAATTAACTAACACACTGGCATTGTCTGAGACGCAATCAACAAAATACAATTACCAAACGTAATGGGCTAACTTAATCACTCACAGACAGAAAACACAATGCCATCAGATTCTCTGCTCACACACAGTTCCTTAGTTTCACCTCCCTCTAGATGGCTACTCTCTCCTTCTCTTCTCTCCAGACTCTGTGTAAACCCCACCTCTCTCATGAATACGGAGATATATGCGCAGTCTGTAGTTGTGTTTAGGAAACATCGGCATCTTGTGGCCAAACAGCAGAATGTCAGTCCAGAGCATTTAATTTAATCTACACAAACAGTGTTCAGACAAGGAGAGCTGTTTTCGCATTTCACATACAAAATAATGTGCATTGTGACAGTAATTAGTCACGCAGCAAATTTTTTTGTAAAATTTGGCGAAGCAGCCGAATTAAACTTTCTAAAAATTCGCTCATCTCTAATAGTTACAGTCACAGATGTGTTCAGAGCATGATGGTTACAATAAACGCCACTTGGCTCAATGGTTACAGTTCTTTGGTGGCCACACAGCTTAATAGATACAGTTCTGTGCTAGAGCTCAGCTAAGTGGTTGCAGTGCCCCTATGAATGGATCGGCGGTTGAGCATGCACTTTTGTGCTTCCAGTAAATAAAGGTTAACTTGATGTAAGCAGAGTACCCCTAAACCCCTTAATGCAAAATTAAGTACATATACATAATTTCTGTTTAGGGAATGTATGAAGTGGGCTTACAAGCTGGGACCATGGCATACACAGTAAGTACCACCTGTGCAATATAGCTGACACCCGCCCGCAATTACTCTAATCCTGTTTATTTAACCCCTCAGATGCTCAGATGCCTCAGATAGGAACTGCAGCATCTGGGCTCCCTCTGTTCTTTGATCGGCAAAATCACAAGGTTATAAATGGTTACTATGGCAGTCTGAGGCCTTGTGAATAGCAAAACTGACTGTTAAGTCCCGCCTATGGCAAGACTTATAGGAAGCCAGTAAAAATCCCATAGACTGCCATGGTGTATTGTGTATTTAAAGCACCCTAAGGGACTAAAAATTTTTTTTTTACAAAAAGTGATCGCGCATGCACTAGAAGAGCGCGATCCCGGCATCACGGCAGCATGTCCATCTGATTGTAGAGAGGAGGGGTAAGGGGCGGGCTTAGCTTTACTTGAAGCAAGGAGGCCACTGGCCCCTCAACTTCAAGCCTGACTCGCAGACAGCGCAAACGACACTAAAACAGCATTTTTAACAAGTATGAAGAAACACAAAGAGGAAAGAAAAACATGATAAGCAACACACTGGGGGATACTGTAAGGTACTGTGGTCGGTTTAATATGCGTTTTGCAGGTGACAGGTTCCCTTTAAAGCAGGCATGCTCAACCTGCGGCCCTCCAGCTGTTGTAAAACTACAACTCCCACAATGCCCTGCTGTAGGCTGATAGCTGTAGGCTGTTCAGGCATGCTGGGAGTTGTAGTTTTGCAACAGCTGGAGGGCCACAGGTTGAGCATGCCTGCTTTAAAGGGTCAAGACCAGGAGACTGCCAGGATTAGCCCAATGTCCATCTGGTTGGTTGGCACAGTAACAGTTAATCTGGTCATAAAGTAAATGATTAATTAGCAGTTATTCATCCTTTCACTGGCAGTTCCCTTCCCTGCATCTGTAAGGACATATACTGTACACTACACTATAGAAATATGTATTGCAGCCTTTCCTTGGTGTCTGGCCAAGATGAAAGTTAGGATTGTTTGAAGAACACACAAAATCTAATCCAAAATGTATCCATGAAGGCAAATGAGATGCCACCGGATGGTCTTTGATGGATCCCCACACCCCATTTATATCAGACCAACCACTCTCACACACATGGTTTTACTGATGATCCTGATAGAAAAATCTTGTCACCATACACAGCAACCAATGCAGGAAATATACACGAGGGCAATGGAGAATTAGCTGTGACCTGTATGAGGGTATGGGCGCTGAAATGTATACAGATAAGAACATATGTGATAGATATGAGATACAATGGAAAAAAGCCAGCAGCACGCCATAGATTTCAAAAGAACACGTGCGGTTTTTTCACCCAGTGTCAGGTAGCAGCGACGTTTCAACCGCTTGTTGCGGTCTTTCTCAAGCTATGTGCACATCTGTTACAATCACACAATATATAGGTCTGCCAATTAATAATACAATAAAATTAATCAGACAAAAAAGTGGCAGAATTCATAGTATCAATATTTAGAGTAAATCAACAAATCGCATTATCAGTGTCCAAAATATATAACTACAGTAAATTCACAGTGTTCTGTAATCAGTTCCATAATCTGTAGTGAACATACATAATGCAATATAATTGCTCATTACAGAGTACAGGTGTGCCCCCTTCCATAGTGTAAATTAAAAGACTCACACAATCAGCTGATAAACTGCACACATGGAGCATCGCGGTCTCGGCGGCGTCCCCATTCAGTCTCTGCGCATGCGCGGGAACACTAAATCTCGCGATCCCTCAGGCGCAGAGAAACTGAGTGGAGCCCCTTTGCGAGTTGATAATAATTCCACATCAAGTCCCAAGGAGGACAAAGTAAAAGCCCCCCATATTCCCTTCATCTCCCGATAGCGGCTGTCATCAGGAGACATTGGAAGATGATAGGGAGTAGTTTCCCACAGGTTGAGGAGTTCCATACACCTCCACTTTTTTCCTATCAGAGAGGGCGTATTTTGGGCGACAGGCTGGTGAAGTCTGATGTGGGCAGCGGCAGGACCAGTGTGAGGGCACTATGTGGCTCCACGCGGACTGGTAATCATTGTGTAAATTGCAATCTTATGTTGAGGGGGGATTAATTTCATGAATCCGGCGACCAATAAAACAATGAAAATTACCCAGTATTTGACGTGTGATTCGTCCTACGTGATGTACCAGCTGACATGCCCGTGTGGGAAGTGGTATGTGGGTGAGACCACGTGGGACGTCAAGACACGGCTAAACCAGCACCGATACTCCATTAGAAAAGAAAAAATGGACTTGCCAGTGTCCAAGCACTTCCACGAGGAGGGGCACTCGCAAAAGGATCTGAGGTTCCGTATACTAGAACAGATACAAATGGGCATGCGGGGGGGAGATAGGAAGGCCCTCCTTAAAAGGATCTGAGGTTCCGTATACTAGAACAGATACAAATGGGCAAAATGGGCATGCGAGGGGGGGGAAGATAGGAAGGCCCTCCTTAAAAAGCGAGAGCTATTTTGGATTTTTACTTTGAAAACCCTGAGGTCTAATGGCCTGAATGTTGACTGGAGTAGTGGTGTCTCTCCCCGTCTACTGTGGTGTCCTTAGTCCCTTTGCTGGGTATAGTGAACATGTGTACAAAACAATCAAGTTGAACTGTTTTTAATATTGCTTTTTCTGTATTTTTTATAGACTTGGCTATTAATCACAATCATGACGGACATCCTGCATAAAGACCAGAGCATCTTGGGTCTTGCCGGCTACCCACACTCTGCCCTATTGGATCATACACTGGCAGGATGGGGCGATTTGAGTTTTGCTGCATATGTGACGCTTGATACATGGCAGTTGATGGTCTACCCGCATAGTGAATACCTTTAATATTTGAATAAGAAGTTGCTGATGCCCCTATCATCAAGGGCCATACCAGGTCTGGCGTTAACCATTCTGAGCACTCATAGGATTGGTCTGGTGCCCCTTGGGGGAGGGGGGCAGTTCGCAGCGATGACCCGCGGCCACGCCGCCGTCGCCTGATCACGGTGACGACCTTACTGTTGACACGGTTGGTCCTAGCTGTGGGACACCATCCTCTCCCGTAATGTGCACTAGCAGAGTGTGTTTGCAGCTAGATCTTAGGGTTGACAGGACGTTGGATTCTGGGTTCCCATGGGTGTGAGATCTGCACATCCTTTGGGAGCTTGGAGATCTATGCGATCCTGACCCTTAGTTACCTATTCAGTTTATTCAACTTTTTTGTTTACCTGCGTTTGCCTGATCATGTGACAAGGATCACGTGACTACTAGTGGGAGGCCTCCTCTGCATAGACATGCGCACATTTGAGCTGGATCAGATCGGGCCATCTTGGATAGGGGCTCCACTCAGTTTCTCTGCGCCTGAGGGATTGCGAGATTTAGTGTTCCCGCGCATGCGCAGAGACTGAATGGGGGCGCCGCCGAGACCGCGATGCTCCATGTGTGCAGTTTATCAGCTGATTGTGTGAGTCTTTTAATTTACACTATGGAAGGGGGCACACCTGTACTCTGTAATGAGCAATTATATTGCATTATGTATGTTCACTACAGATTATGTAACTGATTACAGAACACTGTGAATTTACTGTAGTTATATATTTCGGACACTGATAATGAGATTTGTTGATTTACTCTAAATATTGATACTATGAATTCTGCCACTTTTTTGTCTGATTGATTTTATGGTATTATTAATTGACAGACCTATATATTGTGTGATTGTAACACATGTGCACATAGCTTGAGAAAGACCGCAACAAGCGGTGGAAACGTCGCTGCTACCTGACACTGGGTGAAAAAACCGCACGTGGTTTTTTTAAATCTATGGTGTGCTGCTGGCTTTTTTCCATTGTACCTAATTGGACCGCGGTGCTGGTTTTGCACCCGATCAAGAAAGTGTGCTGCATCTTCACCTTTCTAGATATGAGATAGATAGATAGATAGATAGATATGAGATATGAGATAGATAGATAGATAGATAGATAGATACTGTAGATAGATAGATAGATAGATAGATAGATAGATAATAGATAGAGAGATAGATAGATGGTAGATAGATAGATAGATAATAGATAGATAGATAGATAGATAGATAGATATGAGATAGATGATAACTATGAGATAGATAGATACATTTTATATGATAGATACTATGATTGTTCGCGAATATTCGAATCGTGAATTTTAATCGCGAATATCGCCACTTTGAGAATTCCCGAAGATGTAGAATATAGTGCTATATATTCATAGTCGCGAATATTCTAGATTTTTTTTTTCATCAGTAACCTCCCTTCTTGCTTGTCGGCCAATGAGAAGGCTGCAATGTCTTTGTCTGAGCTTAGCAACATCCCTAGCAACCAATAGGAAAGCTGCCTACCCCTTACTATATAAGAACCTCCCCAGCAGCCATTTTCTGTAGTTTTATTGAGTTCTGAGAGAGACGGCAGTGACATTGCTGTGCTCTGTGCTTTACTGATTAATTGCATTAGATAGTTAGTTAGCTCATATATATAATACAGATAGTTAGTGGGAGAGAGTCAGTGTAGGTTAGATAGTGATATAGTGTAGCTGGTAGGTTCCAGTGCAGGGTGTTAGGCGGTGTGATAGGGATTAGTGTTTCTCTGCTGTCCATACATACATGCTGCAGACATGGGGCCAGATTTATCATGACTCTGACAGCTCACTCCACTTTCACATATGGCCAAAGTCAGTTTTAGCCAAGTCAGATTTATGATCGGCCCTTTAAGACTGTAATAAATGTGCTTTGACGGTAGCAGTTTATCCGTCAGTAAGCAGCTTTACAAAAGTCGCACGTTTTTATGAAAAAGTCGCACGTTTTTATGAAAAAGTCGCATGCTCTATTAAAAAGTCTCATAAGACAAGCATGGTCCTCACTGGAGTGAAACTTTTTTGCGACTTTTTTGCGAATTTTTAAATAGTCCCAATAGTAAATCTGTCTAGAGATTCATTTACATAAGAAAACACGCCCACTTTCAGAAAACTGGCGAACATAGTGCAGTGCAGAGCATTTTTTGGGGACTTTTTCACTCCATTATTCTGACCTGAGCTAATGATAAATCTGGCCCATAGTGCTGTGACACAACAATGCTTAGTTCACACCTGCTAAAATGTGAAGTTGCACATATTGCGCATCATTAATAGCCGATTTGCGCAATCGCAAATATATTGGAGCACTCTATCTGCATATGAAGCTATTGTAACGTTCTGCTGTGCCAACCATTTTCTCCAGTCTCAGGAAACTTCTAGCAACTTGAAAAATGTAGCAAAAGTGACCCACGCCTGTATTGCGCGCAATACGTGCATATTACATTGCCGATTTTTCACAATCAAGAAAAAAATTGCGAATTCTCGAATACACGAAAAGAATGATGAATATTCGCCCAAATATTCTCAAAATATTGCAAATTCGAATATTGCCCCTTCCGCTCATCACTATTGGATAGATAGCAGATAGATAACCTGTTAGGGAAATGAACGGGTCTAACACCCTTCACAGATACCGGAGCGCTGCCTCATCATCTGCTTTTGGATATTGTCTATGGATTTTTGCCTGAAGTCCAGGAGGGATTGCACCCATTTTCACCACTGACTGTGCTGCTGCCATTTTTTGTTTGTTGTATTAGATAGATAGTATAGATAGATAGATAGATAGATAGATAGATAGATAGATAGATAGATAGATACATGATAGATAGATGATAGATAGATATGAGAGAGATAGATAGATACATGATAGATAGATGATAGATAGATAGATAGATAGATAGATAGTATAGATAGATATGAGATAGATAGATAGATAGATACTGTAGATAGATAGATAGATAGATAGATAGATAGACGGATGATAGATAGATAGATAGATAGATAGATAGATATGAGAGATAGATAGATAGATAGATGATAGATAGATAGATAGATAGATAGATAGATAGATAATAGATAGATAGATATGATAGATAGATAGATAGATGATAGATAGATAGATAGATAGATATGATAGATAGATAGATGATAGATAGATAGATAGATAGATAGATAATAGATAGATAGATAGATAGATAGATAATAGATAGATAGGTAGATAGATAGATAGATAGATAGATAATAGATAGCTAGATAGATAGATAGATATGATAGATAGATAGACGATAGATAGATAGATAGATAGATAGATAGATAGGTAGATAGATAGATAGATAGATAGATAGATAGATAATAGATAGCTAGATAGATAGATAGATATGATAGATAGATAGACGATAGATAGATAGATAGATAGATAGGTAGATAGATGATAGATAGATAATACGCTACTTACTGTAGGTTTTCATTGATGCATAAGAAATCTATTTATTCCCACTTACAAATCATTGGACCCATAGATGCACATGTACACGTATGTGAAGCCTCATTATATAGATCATTTTACCCCGATTCCTTGAAAACCACAAGTCATCCAAACACTCTGCGGTCATTATGTTCTTATAACAAATGGTGTTGAAGATATTTGTACAGTGATTAACATTACGTGGTGCAAAAATGTATCAGCGGGCAGATCAGAGACATGACACACCATACTGCCCTGCTCGGGAACGACCAACGGAAAGAAAGATATAATGCATGTGTTCTACGAAATTCCGTGACTTTCCATCATATATTTTGTATTTCCAGATGTTTTTTATAAATGGGTAACCAGGCAAAAATGAAATGTGAATTTTCATAAGTGTAAAGAGAAAATTAACGTATTTGTTTTTACTAAAATGTTCTCCCCTTTCTCACTAAGACTACTTTCACACCCGCGTTTTGTGCAGATCCGTTCAGATAATACAACCGTCTGCACAGGGGCGTAGCTAGAAATGACTGGGCCCCATAGCAAAAAAAAATTATGGGCCCCCCTCCAGGATCTCCCACCCCTTCTAGAGCTCCCACCCAAACACCCCTCCTAGACCTCCCACACCCATCCTAAATCTCCCACCGCCAGTCCCCAGATATAATGGTCCAGACATCAAGTGTCCTGCTCCCCCCCTCAATTTAATGGTCCAGACCTTGGAGATCCTGCGGCTCCCCCCCTCAATAAATTGGTCTAGACCTCCAGGGTCCTGCTCCCCCTAAATATAAAGGTCCAGACCTCCAGGGTCCTGCTCACCCTCCTCCCCAGATATAATGGTCCAGTGTCCTGTTCCCTCCTATATAATGGTCCAGACCAGACCTCCAGGTCCTGCTCCCCCCTCCTCCCTAGATATAATGGTCCAGGACTCCAGAGTAAATTTTACCAATCCCAGAGTCAGCCAGCCCTCACCTCACAGCCACTTGAAAGTCTGTGCGCCCACACTCCAGCAGCGCGCAGCTTCGCTGTACGCTCCGCCTCCTCCACTTCCGGCCAGTAGGACTGCCACCCAGACTGGGAGCGGACCACTCCCTCTCCTCACTGCAGGTACGCCTCTCTGCCTCCGGCCGCCCCCTATCGCACTGCCCACAGCCTACAGGCCCTGCAGATAGCGCTTTCTCTGTCTGTCCTGGAGGGGCCTGCGACCCATGTAGCTATACCACATGAATTAAAAAAAATTATAATAATCCTTAGCAGGCAACCCGGGCCCCCAGTGGCTTAGGGCCCCATAACCATTGCTATGGCTCCTATGGCGATCCCTACGCCCATGCGTCTGCATCCGTTCAGAACTGATCCGTTTGTATTATCTTTAACATAGCCAAGACGGATCCGTCCTGAACACCACTGAAAGTCAATGGAGGACGGATCCGTTTTCTATTGTGCCAGATTGTGTTTCGATCAGTTTCATCAGACGCCTCCAGAGCGGAATGGTGACTGAACAGAGGCAAACTTCTGAGCGGATCCCTTTCCATTCAGAATGCATTAGAATGCAAACTGATCCGTTTTGAACCACTTGTGAGAGCCCTGAACGGATCTCACAAACGGAAAGCCAAAACGTGTGTGTGTAAGTAGATTAACTGAAAAAGATGAAAGGGTCAAGGCTTATAAATTAAACATTCTCAAGAAGGAATCATTGCTGACAAATCTATAAGAAAATCCTATCAGTGCGGTCCTGTAAGATGGCGCTGTAGCCTGATGGTCCTGGACCTAATAGAGGCTCAGCTGGGCTGTCCAGCATTGGTGTCTGTTAGAGAATATACTAGATATGCCTCTACCGCAGCTCTGTGCCTTTTACCTGCAGGTATTACTGTACTTTCTGAGATCTTGATACTACAACATTGCTATGGAAAGTGGGTGTGGAGCCAGTGTGCCAACTAACCGGTTCGGCTTTGGGCTAAACCAGATGGCGTTAATCTGGTGCTTCCTTGATATTCACCCTTTAACCCTTGTACAGGGATCTGGACTTTGCTGCAGGGAACCAACCAGGCCGCTATCTTCTGGTGGGAGCAGAAGTTATACCTTAAATGGGTTTTCCCATCTCAGACAATCGGGGAATATCACTAGGATATGCCCCCATTGTATTATAGGTGCGGGTCCCATCTGTGGGACCCGCACCTACACCGAGAACGGGGCCCCGAAATTTGTGGAGGGCACACTGCGCATGCTCGGGCGCCCTCCATTCATTTCTACGGGGCCACCAAAAATAGCTGAGCGCTGGCTCAGCTATTTCCATCGGTCCCATAAAAATGAATGCACATGCTCAGTGTGCTTCCATTCACAACTATGGGGAGAGTTTTGAAGGTGGCCAGGACCTGAGGAAATGGACCCAGGGTCCTCCATCCACCACCTTCCCCGCTTCGTTCTCTGGGACCCGCACCTATCAGACAATGGGGGCATATCCTAGCGATATCTCCCCCATTGTCTCAGATGGGAATACCTCTTTTTGTCAATTTAAAAAAAACATAGCTGCTTTCTTCCAGAAACAGCATCGATAGAAGCAAAAAATTAATAAAAATAAATTCCCTTGGTCCTTAAGGCTAAAATTGGATTTGTCCCTTAGTGGGTAAATACCTTTCAAATGTAATTTTATTCTTGATGAAATTTAAGAGGCGTCGAACCCTGAGATTAGAACTTTCTGGGAAATGAGTTGATATTTCTCATCAGTCTGCAGAGAGTGATTATTGTGGGAATAATATATGGTGACGACACTGTTAGAAAGTAAATTGGGAATGGTTTTACTAGGGCCTGTACTCTCTCAGCTCCATGATAGCATTCACACTGGGGGATAATATCTTACATTGTCTCATATTTTTTATGTAAAACATAAAGAAGCCAAAAATATCTTTTGTTTTTACAACCATATATTCTGTAGTCCCATAGCAGTAGTATAGATGGATTTTGGAAAAACTAGCTGGTTAGAATTTCATATCAGTCAAGCAAAATTCCCATCAGCATTGGATCCCTCATGGCAGATTCTGTTGATTTTGATGGGAAAAATAACCTTGCGTGCAAAGTTTTTAGTTGCATCAAAATGATCGCCACGACTGAACACAATGGATCTCATTGTGGGACTGGACTACGTACATGGTAAGAGTTGTACCCAAGAAAGAGGTCAGACTTCGCTGCAGGGAACCAACCAAGCTGCTACCTCCGTGAGTAGTTCTGGTGTAGATGGCAGCTATCCCACACGGGTCAGAGACAATGGTGCGAAGTGGTGTTGAGAAAAGCGAAGCAGTTGAAGCAGAATTCGGTTTGAAGTTTAGGAAAACTTCAATTTACAACCAAGGCGAATTTCCTCATGCTTCGTGGTAGCAAATCAGGTTTTCCTAAAATGGCGGCTGTACAGAGCAAAAGTAAGAACCCCCGGAACGTGAGATCACCCATAATGCTGTACAGCCAGCCAATCCGCAAATAGCCATCCCCTGTGATGTCACAGCCCTATAAAACCCTCATCCTGCGCAGTCTCCGACATTGTCCTGTGAACTGAGGATAGAGAGACGTGACAAGCGCTCATGTGCTAGGCACAGTGTTGCTGCAATGATCCAGCTTCCATGCTTGATCAATCCACAATGTTTAACCCGAAAATTTTTAAAAGTGGCATGTACGTGATGTGATCAGGCGAGTGCAAGAGCTGCACCCGCCCAATCCGCAGCACAGGCCCAGCTGTTACTGATAGCCGGGCCCCTGTTGCCTCTGCCAGCATCGCTGTATGCGGGGATGTCGCCGGATTAAACCTTTCATATGCCGCGGTCAGCGCTGACCGCGGCATGTGCAGAGTTTTACAGAGGGAGGGGGCTCCCTCTGACTCCATCGCCTCCCGCATCGGGTCCTGCCAGCTATGGAAGTCCAGGAGATCCAGCCTGAGGGCTCGGTCTCCTAGACAACTGTCAGCGTCTCGCTGTGTAAGACGCTGACAGCTCAATTCAGTACAATACAGAATGTATTAAGTAATAAAACAGGAAAAGGCTCTCAGAATATGGAGACACTAAAACATGCTGTTATTGTGTAAAACTTAAATAAATAAATAAATAAAAAGTATACATATTACTGTAGGTATCACTGCGTCTGTAAGAACCTGCTGTATACAAATATCACATGACCTAACCCCTCAGGTGAACACCGTAAAAATAATATATCTAAAAAAGGTGTAAAAAATATTTTTTTTTGTCACCTTACATGACAAAAAGTTTAATACCAAGCGATCAAAAAGTTATACGCACCACGAAATCATACAAATCAAACTGACATCTCATCCCGCAAAAAATGAGACCCTACCTAAGACAATCGCATAAAAAATAAAACAACTATGGCTCTCAGAATATGGAGACACTAAAACATTATTTTTTTTGTTTAAAAAATGCTGTTATTGTGTAAAACTTAAATAAATTTTAAAAAGTATACATATTAGGCATCACCGCGTCCGAAAGAGCTTTCTATATAAAAATATCATATGACCTAACGCCTCCGTAAAAAAAAAAAAAAATGTCAAAAAAGTCTTTACATCACTAAAAGTGTAATACCAAGTGATCAAAAAGTCATATGCACCCTAAAATAGTAACATCATCTGATACCGAAAAAAATGAGCCCCTACATAAGACAGGCGTCCAAAAAATATAAATAAACTATGGCTTTCAGAATATGGAGACACAAAAAAAATTTTTTTTTCAAAAATGCTTGATTATGTAAAACTGAAACAAAAAACAAAAACAGTTGTCATATTTGGTATTGTCGCGTCCGTAACAACCTGCTCTATAAAAATACCACATGATCTAACCTGTCAGATGAATATTGTACATAAAAACGGTTTCTTTGCCTCACAAAATAGTGTAATATAAAAATCATATGTACACTAAAATAGTACCAACAAAACTGCCACCTTATCCTATAGTTTCCAAAATTGGGTCATTTTTTTAGGAGTTTCTACTTTAGAATTTCTCAAATGTGACATAGCAACTTAAAATTATCCCAGTGAAATCTGCCCTCCACAAACTACATGGCGCTCTTTTTCTTTTCTGCGCCCTGCCGTGTGCCCGTACAGCAGTTTACGACCACATATGGGGTGTTTCTGTAAACTAAAGAATGAGGGTAATAAATATTGAGTTTTGTTTGGCTGTTAACCCTTGCTTTGTTACTGGAAAAAATGGATTAAAATGGAAAATCTGCAAAAAAAGAGAAATTCGGAAATTTCATTTACATTTTCCTTTAATTTTTGTTGAACACCTAAAAGGTTAAGAAAGTTTGTAAAATCAGTTTTGAATACCTTGGGGGTATAGTTTATAAAATGGAGCCATTTATGGGTGGTTTCTGAAAAATTTCAAGATTTGCTTCTAAACTTCTAAGCCTTCTAACGAGCCAAAAAAAGAAAATCTCCAAAATCTACAAAATGATCCAAAATGAAGTAGACATATGGAAAATGTAAAGTAATAACTATTTTAGGAGAGATCACTACCTGTTTTAAAAGCAGAGAAATGAAAATTTTGAAAATTGCAAATTTTTCCAAATTTTTTGTAAATTTTGTATTTTTTTATAAATAAAAATGAAATATTTTGACTCAAATTTACCACTGTCATGAATTATAATATGTGACGAGAAAACAATCTCAGAATGGCTTGGATAAGTAAAAGCGTTTTAAAGTTATCACCACAAAATGACACATTTTCAGATTTGAAAAAAATGGCCTGGTCCTTAAGGTAAACAAGCTTGGTCCTGAAGGCGTTAAAGGGGTTCTCCAGGAATTAAGCAAATTAAAATACTTAAATATTACTTTATTATAAATATATTCCCAAATACCTTTCATTAGTTATAATGGCTCGTTTTGTGTAGAGAGCAATCATTAGGAGAAATAAAATGGCCACCGTCCTATCAGTACACACAGAACCTATCCTAATCACACAGTAGGACAAGTTACTTCACCATCACTGAGGTTAAGAGCTGCCTCAACCTCTTCTCTGCTTGTCAGGGATTATGATCCTGAATACAGATGAAAAGATCCTCAGCTGATTCCCTATAGGAATCGAGTTCATGAGGAGACATGAAGTACAGAGAGGAGGGTGGGGGTAATAAGCAGCAGCTCTTGTATGCAGTCTCCATTACCATAGTCTGTCCTCTTTCTACTTCATCTCTCCTCATGAACTCAATTCCTACAGAGATTCAGCTGAAGATCATATTAAACTGTATTCAAAGAACATTCTTTGCCTTTGTAAACTTTATTGGGTATCCTATGGTGGTGGAACAGGTTAAAGGCTCCTTGTAGACTTTTGAGGTACCATGTGAGTTACTGGTGACTAAATCTCTTTATTATTCTTTTCTCTGTATTCCTTTCACATTAGTAAGCACATATGGACTGGACTCACAGTTTGAAGCAATAAAAAGTGAGAAATATAAGCACACAAGCAGATTGCTTTCTATTTATTTCCACTTTCATCACTGAGTTGAGCAGAGAACTTTATCATCTAGGCTGTTTTACGAGAACTTGTTCCATTTTTGATCTATCATTTTACAGTTGTTTGAACTTAGTACAGCTGTTGAAATGTGATTCCCGAGTTAGTGAAATGGACTTTAATGATGGTGGATACACAAGTCAGCCATAGAGGAGCTTTTCTATCCCCTTTGTTATCCTTAGTCTTGTATTTCTTGAGTGACTTCAGATTTTTAGAAGTTTCAGCTGGAGACCCTTGAAGTGTGTTTATGAAATACAATGTTCTTCAAAGCATGCATTGACCCTTATCTATGATATAGAAGTCATAAATCAAAAGAGCCGACCAAGTGTATTTATTCAGTGCTGTACCAATAACAGTTTATTCAATTTTCTACGTAACAAAGTGGAGTAAACATAAACCACATCAGGGATTCACTCAAGGACAATAGTTCCATCGTATAGAAGATGAGACCACGATATGTACATCCAAGTTGGTGCCCCAATGTATAGAAATCATGCTTAATGATGACTACTTTAAGTCGACAGTAGCCTCAGCAGCCATTTTATTACCATAAATAACATAAAGTATATCTTGACCCAAGTGAGATCCAAATTACCATCACATAAAACAATGTATAACGTCCCCAATATTACATAATATACAGTATGTAACTAGAACACTTAATTACCCCCCAGACAGTGGCGTAACTAGAGTGTTATGGGCCCCAGTGCAAACTTTGGATTGCCCCCTACCCCCAATAAATACAAAGAGGCAGCATTTCTTTACACTAAGCCCAATGCATGGCTACACTCACCCAGCCCTAACTAATAAAATCTGGTCCTACCTCATCCATAGTGTCGCTGACGCTGACGTGATGTCCACTGGATCCGGAATAAAGTCCCTGTAGTGATAGAGAAAAAAAGAATAATCACATAAGGAAGGGATGGTGACTGCCCCTGTGAAATCACCAGCAGGGGGTGCTGTGCTGGTCCTGTAAGACTGGGCCATCCCAATGTATAGCAGGGTAATCTGATATTTCCCCTAAGTACTACCACACAGTACTAATGACCACATTGTGGTCCCTTTAAAATAGTTATGTCCTCCTTGTGGCCCCTCACAGCAGCTATACCCACCTTTATTCCTGTTACAATACTTATGCCCACTTTTGTGTCCCCTCACAGTAGTTATACAAGATATGTTCCCCCCTCACAGTAGTAATGCCCAGATATGTGCCCCCTCACAGTAGTTATGGCCAGATATGTGCCCCCTCACAGTAGTTATGCAAGACTATGTGCCCCTCACAGTAGTTATGCCCAGATTATGTGCCCCCTCACAGTAGTTATGCAAGATTATATGCCCCCTCACAGTAGTTATGCCCACATATGTGCCCCCTCACAGTAGTTATGCCTTATTATGTGCCCCATCATTGTAGTTATGCCCACATATGTGCCCCCTCACAGTAGTTATGCCTTCATATGTGCCCCTCACAGTAGTTCTGCCCAGATTATGTGCCCCCTCACAGTAGTTATGCCTTCATATGTGCCCCCTCATAGCAGTTATGCCCACATATGTGCCCCCTCACAGTAGTTATGCCAGATTATGTGTCCCCTCACAGTAGTTGTACCTTATTATGTGCCCATTTATTGTAGTTATTGTGCCCCCTCACAGTGGTTATGGCCAGATATGTTCCCCCTCACAGTGGTTATAGACAGATATGTGCCCCCTCACAGTAGTTATGCCCACATATGTGCCCCTCACAGTATTTATGCCCACATATGTGCCCCCTCACGGTAGTTATGCCTACATATGTGCCCCCTCAAAGTAGTTATGGCAGATTAGTTATTCCAGATCATTGTAGGTGCCCACTTTTATGCCCCCTCACTCCAGTTGTGCCCCCCCTTTTGCCTCCAGTCTGCAGATTTATGGGAGGGGAACACATGTGCCCCCTCAAAGCAGTTATGCCCACATATGTGCCCCCTCACAGTAGTTATGCCAGATTATGTGCCCCCTCACAGTAGTTATACCTTATGTGCCCCCTCGTAGTTATGCCCACATACAGGTCCTTCTCAAAAAATTAGCATATTGTGATAAAGTTCATTATTTTCTGTAATGTACTGATAAACATTAGACTTTCATATATTTTAGATTCATTACACACAACTGAAGTAGTTCAAGCCTTTTATTGTTTTAATATTGATGATTTTGGCATACAGCTCATGAAAACCCCAAATTCCTATCTCAAAAAATTTGCATATCATGAAAAGGTTCTCTAAACGAGCTATTAACCTAATCATCTGAATCAACTAATTAACTCTAAACACCTGCAAAAGATTCCTGAGGCTTTTAAAAACTCCCAGCCTGGTTTATTACTCAAAACCGCAATCATGGGTAAGACTGCCGACCTGACTCCTGTCCAGAAGGCCATCATTGACACCCTCAAGCAAGAGGGTAAGACACAGAAAGAAATTTCTGAAGGAATAGGCTGTTCCCAGAGTGCTGTATCAAGGCACCTCAGTGGGAAGTCTGTGGGAAGGAAAAAGTGTGGCAGAAAACGCTGCACAACGAGAAGAGGTGACCGGACCCTGAGGAAGATTGTGGAGAAGGACCGATTCCAGACCTTGGGGGACCTGCGGAAGCAGTGGACGGAGTCTGGAGTAGAAACATCCAGAGCCACCGTGTACAGGCGTGTGCAGGAAATGGGAATTCCCCAGAAACAGCGGCAGAAGCGCCTGACCTGGGCTACAGAGAAGCAGCACTGGACTGTTGCATGTCATTCGGAAATCAAGGTGCCAGAGTCTGGAGGAAGACTGGGGAGAGGGAAATGCCAAAATGCCTGAAGTCCAGTGTCAAGTACCCACAGTCAGTGATGGTCTGGGGTGCCATGTCAGCTGCTGGTGTTGGTCCACTGTGTTTTATCAAGGGCAGGGTCAATGCAGCTAGCTATCAGGAGATTTTGGAGCACTTCATGCTTCCATCTGCTGAAAAGCTTTATGGAGATGGGATTTCATTTTTCAGCACGACCTGGCACCTGCTCACAGTGCCAAAACCACTGGTAAATGGTTTACTGACCATGGTATTACTGGGCTCAATTGGCCTGCCAACTCTCCTGACCTGAACCCCATAGAGAATCTGTGGGATATTGGGAAGAGAAAGTTGAGAGACGCAAGACCCAACACTCTGGATGAGCTTAAGGCCGCTATCGAAGCATCCTGGGCCTCCATAACACCTCAGCAGTGCCACAGGCTGATTGCCTCCATGCCACGCCGCATTGAAGCAGTCATTCCTGCAGAAGGATTCCCGACCAAGTATTGAGTGCATAACTGAACATAATTATTTGAAGGTTGACTTTTTTTGTATTAAAAACACTTTTCTTTTATTGGTCGGATGAAATATGCTAATTTTTTTAGATAGGAAATTTGGGTTTTCATGAGCTGTATGCCAAAATCATCAATATTAAAACAATAAAAGGCTTGAACTACTTCAGTTGGTGTGTAATGAATCTAAAATATATGAAAGTCTAATGTTTATCAGTACATTACAGAAAATAATGAACTTTATCACAATATGCAATTTTTTTTCGAAGGACCTGTATATGCCCCCTCACTGTAGTTATGCCTACATATGTGCTCCCTCAAAGTAGTTATGTCAGATTAGTTGCCCCCTCACATTAGTTATTTCAGATTATTGTAGGTGCCCCCCTCAGTAAAAATGCCCACTTTTGTGCCCCTCACTCCAGTTGTGCCCCCCCTTTTGCCTCCAGTCTGCAGCTTTATGGGGGGACGGACAGACACATATTTACCCTCCTTCCTGATGACACGCTCCCACACTCACATCGCGCTGCTGGCTGTGCTGGAGGCCGATTCCCGGGCCTTCAGCGCTCCTCCCACAGCCAGCAGTGCGATGTGCGGCCAGCAGGGGGGGCTCAGAAGAACAGTGAAGCAGGGAGTAACAACATCTCAGTCGTAAAGCAATAGACCAAGCAATTCACGCGATAGACCACGCTGAAGAGCTGGGCACATACAGTCTGCCTCCAAACTGACCCCCAAGAAATGACATCTACTTACGTTAGCCTAAGGCCTCATGCACACGACCGTTGTGTGCATCCGTGGCCGTTGTGCCGTTTTCCGTTTTCTTTTGCGGACCCATTGACTTTCAATGGGTCCGTGGAAAAATCGGAAAATGCACCGTTTTGCAGCCGCATCCGTGATCTGTGTTTCCTGTCCGTCAAAAAAATATGACCTGTCCTATTTTTTTGACGGACAACGGCTCACGGACCCATTCAAGTCAAAGGGTCCGTGAAAAAACACGGATGCCACAAGATTGGCATCCGCGTCCGTGCTACGTGGCCATAGGATACTTTTACACAGACGGATCCGCAGATCCGTCTGCATAAAAGCTTTTTCAGAGCTGAGTTTCCCCCCCCTCTGTAGTCAACACATTAGTGGCCAGTGCGGCCGGCCCCCCCCCTCCCTCCCCTGTAGTTAACTCATTGGTGGCCAGTGGGCCCCCCTATCTCCCCTGTAGTTAACTCATTGGTGGCCAGTGGGCCCCCCCTCCCTCCCTCCCCTGTAGTTAACTCGTTGGTGGCCAGTGCGGCCGGCCCCCCTCCCTCCCCTGTAGTTAACTCATTGGTGGCCAGTGGGCCCTCCCCCTCCCTCCCCCTCCTAATTAAAATCCCCCCCCCCCTATCATTGGTGGCAGCGGAGAGTACCGATCGGAGTCCCAGTTTAATCGCTGGGGCTCCGATCGGTAACCATGGCAACCAGGATGCTACTGCAGTCCCGGGTTGCTATGGTTACTTAGCAATTTGTAGAAGCATTAAACTTACCTGAGAGCTGCGATGTCTGTGACCGGCCGGGAGCTCCTCCTACTGGTAAGTGACAGATCATTAAGCAATGCGCCGCACAGACCTGTCACTTACCAGTAGGAGCAGTGGCGGATCCAGGGGGGGGGGGGGGCAACGGGGCAATTGCCCCTCCCGAGCTGGCGGCGGGCGGCGGCTGGGCACAGGGAGATGAGCGCTTCTATTGTGGAAGCGCTCATCTCCAGTCATCTGTATCGCCGTCCTCAGGACAGCGATACAGATGCCTGCCTGTGCTGCGGTAGGGGAGGGAGAGGCGTGTCCCTTTCTCTTCCTCTCATAGGCTGCCGGCCTAGTGCCTGCAGCCTATCAGAGGCCGGCGCAGGGGCGCGATGACGTCATTGCGCCGCCTGAGCCATACAGCGTGGGACACAGGCCAGAAGAGGCCTGCATCGCATCGCTGACATGGAGGTAAGTATGTGTGTTTTTTTATTTTATTATATACAATACTTTTACTGGCACCTGGGGGCTGTTATTACTGGCACCTGGGGGCTGTTATTACTGGCGGGGGCTGTTATTACTGGCAAAGGTGGGGCTGTTATTACTGGCAAAGGGGGGGCTGTTATTACTGGCAAAGGGGGGCTGTTATTACTGGCAAAGGGGGGGCTGTTATTACTGGGGGGGGCTGTTATTACTGGCAAAGGGGGGGCTGTTATTACTGGCAAAGGGGGGCATGTTATTACTGGCAAAGGGGGGGCTGTTATTACTGGCAAAGGAGGGGCTGTTATTACTGGCATAGGGGGCTATTATTACTGGCAGGGGGGCTGTTAATACTGGCACATGATTGGGGGCACTATAGGGGCATCTACTGAGGCCACAAAGAAGGGGTATTTTATATGGGCTCTCTGTACAGTACAATTTTATACTGGGACACATTATGGTGGGTACTATGGGGAAGGGGGAGAGGAGTACTATGGGGTCATCTACGGGGGGCACTAAGAAGGAGTATTTTATACTTGCAAATTATGGGGGACACTGAGGGCATCTACTGGAGCATTTTATACTGGTACATTATGGGGGGGGCACTAGGAGGAAGGAGGGTGTGGAGCACTATGGGTCATTTACTATGGGCACTATATAGGGGTATTTTATACTGGCACATTATGGGGGCACTATGGGGACATTAGCTCAACTGGGGGCATTACAAGGGGGTATTTTTGCACTGTCACATTATAAGGAGAATTATTACTACTGGGGGGGGGCATTATGGTGGGCTTTATTACTCCGCCATGGTATGACCCCCTAGCAGCAGCACCAGCCTCTCCCTGCTCTGCTATCCCTCTGCCCCTTCTCCAAATCCTTATTATGAAATCTTTCTCATTAGGATAAAACACAACATCAGCTCCGCCGAGCCCCCGGCCAAAGTGTGGAAGTGGCGTCCGAGATCCCCAAGGGCCAAGCCAAGTAACTGTAAGTTTTCATGTGAAATATGTTTGTTATACACATATAGCCTACACTGTGGAGTCTGTTCTATGAGCACCATTGTTTTGTGGCGGCGGACAGAAAATAATCTGAAAGTGCCCCTCCCGAGACCAGGCTCTGGATCCGCCATTGAGTAGGAGGAGCTCCCGGCCGGTCACAGACATCGCAGCTCGCAGGTAAGTATAATGCTTCTACAAATTGCTAAGTAACCATGGCAACCGGGACTGCAGTAGCGTCCTGGTTGCCATGGTTACCGATCGGAGCTCCATCGATTAAACTGGGACTCCGATCGGTACTCTCCGCTGCCACCAATGATAGGGGGGGAGATTTTAATTAGGAGGGGGAGGGGGGGGGGCCCACTGGCCACCAATGAGTTAACTACAGGGGAGGGAGGGGGGCCCACTGGCCACCAATGAGTTAACTACAGGGGAGGGAGGGGGGGGCGGCCGCACTGGCCACCATTGAGTTAACTACAGGGGGGGAGGGGGGGCGGCCGCACTGGCCACCAATGAGTTAAAAAACGGGGGGGGGGGGGTCTGCCCCCTGCTGCCTGGCAGCACCTGCCAGGCAGCAGGGGGCAGTCATGTACACAGTTCTTTTAGTATATTCTTACCTGAAGCGTCCCCATCACCATGGGAACGCCTCTGTGTTAGAATATACTGTCGGATCTGAGTTTGGCTCCGCACGGCCAGGCGGACACCAAAACGACTTTTTTTTCATGTCCGTGGATCCTCCAAAAATCAAGGAAGACCCACGGACGAAAAAACGGTCACGGATCACGGACCTACGGACCCCGTTTTTGCGGACCTTAAAAAAAACGGTCGTGTGCATGAGGCCTAAAGCTGAGTGATACCATTCCTGCAAATTCAGGGATCAGCACTAAGCTAAGTAGCTCTTTCTCCTACCAGAATTTTCTCCATAGACATTAGAAGATTTATGTGGTTATCCACTAGATGACCAAAAGAGAACCAAGTGGGTGGACAAACACTGTCAGACTGTCACGGACTGTTCCTGCGACAGGTGGCAGGAGATCGGTGAGACTGGCAACATGTGGTTTGATCTGACATGTTTTCCGCTTGGATCAAATGACGTCTGTGTTGTTTCTGGTGCTTGCCGCACCTTCTTTCCCCAGGTGTGGCTATTATGGTTTACAGCTTCAGTTTGAGTTGTGGATAGCTGGTGTGTGGATCTCGGCTGAGTTCCTGGTGCTGGCATAGCCTCTTGAAGTGTTTTTCTTTTTTGTATTTTAGTTTGGGCTATTTTGTGTGTTGCATTTCCGTCATTTGTATAAAGGTCTGAGGGAGACTCCTGTTCATCCTTCCTTTTGGAGGGACAGGTTTTCTCAGTCCTGCTATTAATACCAGGGTCCTATAGGGTGAGTTAGGATATTAGGTATTCCTGTGTATGAACTCACCTACCTATGGGGTCTGTACATACTGGTAGTTAGTCAGGGACTTTGATTAGGGTTTCACTAGGAGGTGTTAATCTCTTTTCCCTAGTTTCCAGGCCTTATTCCCTCACCCCTTTGCCTCCTATGTTCGGTGTGGTGTTTCTCTCCCACACCCGAACGTGACACAGACACTTTATGAGAACCACGTATCTGTAACTTCTTCTAAGGTCCATTTTATGAGCTGTGGCCATCATCATTACTTTTCCTAGAGCCATCATTTTCCCATCAACTTAAAGAAGGACCTTTCACCACTCCTGACACGCCTATTTTAATAGCTACATGCATTCCCCACGTACTAACAATTCTGGAGCATCTCTTCTTATGGCTCTGTGTTGTGCCGTTCCTTTATTATTTGCACTAGAAGTTATGAATGAATTGCTAGCAGTCTGCAGTAAGGGTACAGGGGGAGGTAACCAGTTGGGGGTGTGTCCCAGCACAGTCTTAAAATGGCAGCACTGATTGGATAGAGTGAGTCTGTGCAAGGACATCCCCCCAGCTGGTTACCTCCCCTCTCTATCCTTACTGAAGGCTAATAATTCATTCATATCTTCTAGCAGGAATAATAAAGGAGCGGTACAACATAAGAGTCATAAGAATAGATGTTCCAGAATTGTTATTACATGGGGAATGCATGAAGCTATTAAAACAGGAATGTCAGGAGCTATTTAACTATATTTTTAATGGCCTTAAAGTGGTTTTCTGGTAATAATTATTTTTTGGCAAGTGCCCACAGCTTGACCTCTGAAAATAAATATTTATACTTACCTGCTCCACACTGCTCTGGTCCTCCGCACTGCCTCCGCTGTCTCCATCTACTGGTCTTCACACTGTTTACATCCGGGTGGTCACATGCACTGCTCCAGCCAATGACTGGCTTCAGTAGTGATGTGGGCACAAGCAGCACATCACTGCTGACATCAGTGCACGTGATCATGCCCATGCATCATCAGAAATAAACAGTGCAGGGACAAGAAGATGACACAGTGGAGGCAACAAGGAGGAGCAGGTAAGTATGAATCTTCTGTTTCAAAGTGCATGCTGTGGGCACTTGAGAAAACATAATTAATTACTGCAACGTGCCAGTCCACTAGGGGTAGAACACGTGAGGTTCACTGGTGGGCCGAAGTGCACAAACAGTTCATCGGATAATCACGGTTTAGGCAGTTGCCTCCCTGGGCCAGCAGTGCAGTGAAGGGGAGAACAGCACTGGATTCTCCGGGGCACACTCTGTTACAGGGGACACCGGCCAGGTGGTGATTGAGGTGCCCCTGATGGTGATTGGGTTTCTGAGTGCTTGTGCGGCTGGGCCCCTGACTTAGGTAGTGTCGTGACGCCAGGACCTTGATGGTGCAAAATTCTGAAGATAATAGTGGTGTGGAGTTGGAAGAATGAGGCAGGTTTAAATCCAACGGTAAACTTTACTATAACCAGGTACTTGATAACAGTTTACATCCAGCAATAAGACGGTCTCTGGTATACATGCAAGTTGGATGTGATGAATCCCAGTAACAGGCTGTGCTGGTGGTAATGTGTCAGGCTAGGGTAGTTAGTTATGTACTCACTGATATTCAGCTCTTTGCCTTGCTCGGTCTCAGTTGAGGTAGTTCCAGTCTTGATCTTCTACACAAGTGATATGACAGAATCCGTATCTGTCCTTAGAATAACGGTGAGGCTGCCTGAAGCTAATAAGTCCTTCACCTAGATACAAAGGTGCCTGGAGCCTAGAATAACGGCTTTGTCCTTCCTTTGTCTTTATCCAACAATAAACTTGACCAAAATTCACTTGCTACTCCTGAGGAGTGGATGGTAGAATATAGACTTTCCTTCTGCCTATCTTCCTGGCTTGATACTGAGATCCACGATGGCTCCTCTGGGCCATGGAGCCCAAGAGAGAGCTGAGAGGAGAGGGGACCTCTCCTTCCCCCTAGCTCCTCACTCCATTTCCTCCTTCTTCTCTCACCAACTCCCAGCTAGGCCTGAACTACACTATATATACTATGGTGCTACCCCCATCTAGTGGTGGAATACATGTAGTGCACCTGTGACAGCCTGGAAAAATACATTTCACATAATAATACAATACAGCATGATATTAAAGATGACAGAAACAAGCTTTTGAAGTGCCCACATAAGCTAGTGGGACGCTGCATTGCCAGAAAGCCCCTTTGATATCATAGCCTAATAGGCATGTACCTGTGGCATACCTGTGTGCCTTAGTTAGGCCTCAGTTGCCATAATAACCTATTGGCACACCACTATTGTTTTGCAAGGGTGCTGATGAGCCGAAGAAGAGATATCAAGCCCTTTGTCAAACTCCTTAGGTGTCACAGTCTCTATTGACAGTGGCATCTAAAGGGTTCAATGGCTGAGACATGTGTTATCTTTGATTCCGGTTGGTTATAATGGCTCTATATTACAGGCTGACTGAAATACTTATACTTAGAGAGTGTATGTAGGACTTTCAATGCAAAAACCGTAGGATCTAAAGCTTCAGTTCCCCAAAGTCCCAATATTGTCAGGTCACCTTAGGGCTACCCAGACATTTGCAAGTATTATTTTATGTTATTCCAGTGCATCTGAAAGCTTCATCTAAATGTGTGGCAACTTTGCAAATAGTCTACCATTTGTACCTACAGCTTTTATGCAGTCATATGTTTCCATGGTTAGAGATTTCAAATGCCGCAAGCAGCCTAATACAGGCAAAAATGCACATTCCCTTTACCATATATAAATATCAGTAGCTTCTAGGATTAGTCATCCTATTAACTTTGTAAAGGGAACATACAAAAACTGAGCGGCCAATCATAAAACACCACTTATCTATCCAAAATCTCAAGATCTGCACTTGAATTTTTTCATGTGTAGTCAGGGCACATATGAGGAGGCACGTGCCTTGGGACTTCCACCACTGAGGCTTCCACCCAACAATAACCACATAGTGATCCTATCCAGGTGAGGAGTTGGCTGTGCATACATTAGGGCATATTGATGAAGATGTTATTTTCGAAAGAAAGTGAAAAGAGCCCCAGAAATCTTCATATTGTGGGACCTCACATCACTACAATTATTAGAGGTGGAAGATCGACCGTAGCCAAGGCAAAAATCTTTAGTTTTGACCTGCACTTTTACTATAAGGGGTTGTCTATTTTTGACAGATCTCTCAAAAACAAGCTGAACATAGGCTGCCCTGCTGCCGGGATCGCCAGTGGTCATCTGTAATCCTCAGGCATACTTTGTCTCAAGTATTCAATTTCAATTCTGTGCCACCACAGACAAAACAAACATTACATGGTACCCCCTGAAATCAATGGACACCTATGGACATAATGATTCCTCCAAAATAATAGAAGTTCTTCTGAGTGGTGTCTCTCTGCTCCAGCTTAGTGATGAGACCCTCTCTATAACCAAAAATGCCCCACAGCGGTTTCTGGAAATAGAGGTGAATAACAGGTGAATATTCGAGAGTACAGTCAGGGGAGATATGTAGTGAGCTTGGTAGTCAGATTTGGAGAAGTCATAGTGAATAGAGCTCTTGACATCCCATTAATAGTAAGGTTTTAACGAGCTATAAATCTTCACATAAAGCCTCATGTGTGAATATTCTTACAGAATGTATGACTTGCCATGGAAACCTCCATTGGCTCTGCACTTGACCTTCCATGCAGCTACCATCCAAAGCTTCATGACCATGAGTCATAGACTGGGATCCTCCTCTAGATGTGCACCAGCTGTGTCTTCTTCATTTTCTACTCTTCCTGTTATTTTTGACATGCTTATCCATTGCTTCCTTTTTGAAAGCCTCCTGGACTTTTCCACATCTCCTTATCTCTTGGATCACTCATATTGTCTTTACTCATACTTATCTCATTTTATAAGCTCAGTGACCTTCTCCCACTCATATTGTGGCTGGATTTACCAGACGACCCTGACAATGTCATATATATAAAGCTCATATAACTGTATATACAGACGGACGGTAAATGTCATTGTTGGTGTCCACGTTGCTAAGATCCTTCTTCACAGTGTGCAAAAAATGCTATTTCTATTCCCTTAAATAGCGTCCTTTATCCACCCCTTCAGTTATAAATCAACAAAATGAAACCCTGAATTACTTTGTGCAACAATTTTTAAGAGCCCCCCCACCTACCATGTAACATTCATAATAACAGTCTTTTCGTATAGCATTGTGACCTCTGGGACTTGCTTGTGCACCCCCTATGCTGCTGCTGCCAAGTGAATTGGACTGAGCTGGAACTGAGCAGCAACACAGAAGGCTGATAGGACCTCTTTGCTTGCATCATTAGTGGTTACATCCATATATCCTCCTCCATTTTTGTAGGTAGAGGGGACCTGCCTATCGAGCACATCTCCGAACCTAGTCTTTACACTGGCTATGACAGTGTATAAGGTAATCATTTTGTATTAAAATCACTATTAGTGCCTAAGCTACACGTCCTTGTCACTAGTCCAAGCTGTCTGTAACAGCGGCTGTTGTGCGCTGCTGTCCCCCTGCTTACCGCCGCGGTCCCGGGCACCTTGTTCATCAGTGATCTGTGGCCAGTGCTTCCCATTTACCGCTGCAGTCCTGGACTCTGTCTGTGTAGGTACTGTTGTTCTGGGATCCTGGCATGACCCTTGGTTAGGTTGTGACTCTGTGTCTTCACATGCAGTTGCCTTTGGCAACGTGGTTTGCATGTGAGGCACTTTTCCTTGGATGTGGTGTTTCCCCGTTTTGGTTTGCACGGGGTTAAGGTGTGTCTGGTAGGTGTGGTGGGTGTGACCTCAGGGCTCCTTATATGTTGGTGTGGTGGAGCCTGAAGGTCAGTTTGATTTTGGTTGTCAGCTTGGTGTGGAGCTTTGCTCCTGGGCTGTTTGTGATTATGTCTGTGTGAGTCACCCTTATTTATTATTATGTCACGACTGGGAGTGGGGAAAACCCCCCCACCATGCAATAGCTGAGGCTGCAGTGCCAGATAGCAAGGAACAGGGACCAGGTCACCTCCTAATGTAACCCTGAGCTCTCCCTAGACTCCAAGCGCATGAGCCGCCTCAGATGGTAAGGGGGCTCATGCTCACCAACCTAGGACCCTGCTATCACTGCTATACCCTAGGCCTGATGACAGGGCAGAGACCACCCATTCATCCTTCATCACGGATTAATGGTGTCTCCAGAGGCCCAGTAGCAGACAGGATGCAAGACCATGGGATAAACAGTACGGCAGGTAAGTTACACAGCAACATATAAATGCTATACACACTTACCTGCCGCAGCCGTGATGGAAGGAGGCTCCAGGCTGGGAAACCCACAGTCTTGCCTTCGCTTAACCCCTCCGGGAAAGCACGCCCCTTCTGGAGCCGTCACACACCACAATCAAACCTCCAAGCCAAACCCACACCATAACTACATACACCAGGTGGGGGGAGGAATGACAGAAACACACCGGAGGGGACAACAGACACAGCAAAGGAAACAGAATAATAAATAAGGGTGACTCACACAGACATAATCACAAACAGCCCAGGAGCAAAGCTCCACACCAAGCTGACAATCAAAATCAAACTGACCTTCAGGCTCCACCACACTAACATATAAGGAGGCATGAGGTCACACCCACCACACCTACCAGACACACCTTAACCCCGTGCAAACCAAAACGGGGAAACACCACATCCAAGGAAAAGTGCCTCACATGCAAACCACATTGCCAAAAGCAACCGCATGTGAAGACACAGAGTCGTGACCTAACCAAGGGTCGTGACAGATCCGCTACACAATTTCCTCTTCAGCCCTGGCCGCAGCATACGTGCTGCTTTTTTCCTGCAGCACTTCCTTAAGGGCCAGCGCGCATCACTTCCTGGGCTTTATGGGTTAGGTCATGTGACCTCGCTGACCAATCCTAGCCCTCCTGCACATATATAAGTGGCTCAGCCCCCTTTCCAGATGCCTAAGTGTCAAGGTCCTTGTATCCTGCAAAGGTGCCTGATATCTGCTTGTGTGCCTGTGTTACTGACTCGTACTTGTGTTCCTGTTTTCTGTTACCTGTTTTATCCCTGCCTGCTTGCCTTGACTCTCCTGTTGCCGATCCGGATTGCCTGATGTGTACCTGTGCTGCCTGCCCTGACCTATTGCCTGTCTGACTTCGCCTCTGCCTCATCCTTCGGTCCTGCACTGTTGCCTCTGGTAACGACTCAGACTTCTTACAATGCCTGTACCTCTGGTACCTTTCTCAGGTACCTCCTGGTCTGCCTGGACCAGCTGCCTCGTGTGCCTATCCTCCTCAAGAGGTAGCGACCTGGTGTTCCTCTCGGAAAAGTCTGTCCCCACCATCATGGGTACTGTGAAGAATCGAGGGGTTCACTTAGACAACGCCCTTAGAGGAGGTAGGACACCTGGCACAGTGGGTTCACACCCGCTGGTTTGTGACACTGTCCTCAGATTGGGTCGCGTAATTTTAGTGACAGGCTCCCTTTCAAGAGGCTGCAAGAAATTTTGGTTATTTTTTTTTTTTAAGCAGAAACAACCCCATGCGTTGCATTCACTTGAATAGGGCAATACCATATGAAGCCCATGGATAAGCGAGATTTTAAGAACTTTGCCTTAAAATCAGCCCTCTGCTTCACTCAGCCTTAGTCTACACAGCAAAGCTAACACGTGAGCTGCAGGAAAACAGGAATATCTTTGTGTCTACTTTAGTGTGAAAAGCAGAAAATTTCAAGATTTTTAATGGGAATAACATTTAAAAAAAATTAAATAAGATCTATAAAAAACATAATTTAATTCATATGTTATTTTCTGACGATGCATTCTCTTGAAGTGGCTAGTATGATAGGAAATCATTGGACACTTCTAATGGCATTCCTAGCTCCAATATAGGAAGCAGTGATGTTTTCTAGATTAACAGCCCTTCCCCCTCTTGTGCAGAGTCCCAGCCGCTTACACTATTATCTGGTAACGTACAGTAGTACATTATACGCTTCTGAGTGACGTGCACCAGTTTGTTGGTCTTCAATAGAGCCCTTTGTACCTCCTGCTCCGTGTCAATAAAAAAAAAAAGAAAAGTGGAAGAAAAATGTGCAGATAAGGAGCTGAGATTTTGCAGTGGAGTTTGATAAATGTTCCACATAATAAAATAACCTTTATGCTATAAAACACAAACAATGTGCAAAGTACCACGGGCATAGACCCGCCGCAGAACTGCATACAGGAAACAGTGGGACATTCATTGGATGCTGGGAGGGAGGTCATCCAGGCTGCTCCTGCCTGAACTTTATAATGTGCATGGGGAATACTGTAGAAAAGGCACGTGGGAAAGTAATCGACCGCTATAGAGGCTTTCTAGGAAAACTAAAACAGCTACCTAGAAGCAACAATAAAACGCACTGAGGTAATAATCCACTGTAGCACATCATGATGGGTTTATGGCAGTAAGACTAGATATATAGGCAGCTGAGATATAGTGGGGGGAAAAAAGACTGAAGCTGAAATATTTGGAATTTCAGGAAAAAGGAAAACCTATTTGATTCCCAGTTCCAACTATCAAAATACCAGAAGTGCCCCTTTATTTGGCATAAGCTCCTCTCCCTTTGCTGTCTAGTTCTTAAAACAGCCCCATAAAAGTAGGGATTGTTGGCAAGCCATCTGCTGCTATATCTATGCTTAAAGGGGTTATCCCATGACTAACGTAAAAGATAAAACTCAGACATCTCATAGTGCATGGAAATCTCTTTCTAACCAAGCTAGAACCTGCCCTGTACCTCACATGGGTCCAGAGATCTCGCCATTTATTCCTCAAATTGCCCTTGATTCACATCAAGCTGGCAGCTCAGGGGGTGTGTCTTTTCTGCTGCAGTTCTCTCCCTATCACAGCTCAGGAGGCAGTTGAAAGATGGAACTGAGCATGTGCGTCCACCTCTGTGAGGTGGACAGAGAATTAGAAGAAAAAAACATAACTGTTATTGAATAAGTGGCTAAAACTATTTTTTTTTTTATTACATACTGTTACAAAAGTATTCAGATCCTGTTGATGGTCTAAAAACTGCTAAATATTTTTCATAGGAGAACCCCTTTAAGAGGCACAGGTTAGGACTCCACTTGTAGGCTTCAAGACTGGACCGGACAATCCCTTTAAATGTCACAGGATATATATACCGTACATTGTGTCTTTTGCAGGCAGAATTTGATGAGGATTCTGTGCCAAAAAGCTCCTGCCAGCTGTGCAGTACCTGCCTCCATGTGGCTTCCCTGCCACTCATGAGACTGGTTTATTGCCACGACCATGCCAAGAAAAGGGCATTGGGCACCAAATTTGTAAGAGACACCGTGTGAACTGTGCCTTAAAAGCATTGAGAGTTTTCTAGGAGACTGTTACAGGGGAGGTGTATTGGGCTGGCTAAGCCCAGGAAGAGCCTGGTGCTAATTATGGGCAGAGCAAGGTGATGCTGATATGCTGCACCTCAATGACAGGAGGGGCAGTGAAGAACTCATAAAAGGATGAGTTTTGGGTGCCATTTGTGGCTATCTGCTGAGGAATGTGTAGAGCAGTGTTTCCCAACCAGTGTGCCTCCAGCTGTTGCAAAACTACAACTCCCAGCATGCCCGCACAGCCAAAGGCTGTCCAGACATGCTGGGAGTTGTAGTTTTGCAACAGCTGGAGGCACACTGGTTGGGAAACGCTGGTGTAGAGGATGGGAGTGGTGGTTGTGGGAATGAGGGTGGTTGTAGTACTCAAAGATCACAATGGCAATTTTCCCTTTGGTTCTCCCTGGGGATGTGCAATGACAGGCGGGTGCACCTGTTCTTCCCTCAGGGCATACCCTGGTCCTGCCTGGTGGTAATTGGGATGCCCTTAATGTTAGGTATTGGTCTGGGTGCAATGTAGGAGAGCAGGTGCAATGGCTGGAAAATCGTCTAACGAGGCCAGTTGATATCAATACATAAGTCTGTCTTTACTAAAGTGCTGAATAGGAGTAGTAGTACATATGACATAACAAGGCATATAACAGAGTAATCCCTCCCCAATAGCAATGCATAGATAACAGCAGTGATGGAGGTTGTAGTACTTCTACTCTCTCTGTTTCTCTTAAGTCTCTGTAGAACTTTTCACAGTCAGTGAAGTTCTTGGTAAATGCTTTTGCATATTCCTGGACTGAGGGGTGCAGATTTAGGATACAGTTGGCCAAACAGTCTCAAAGTCTCTCTTTGTCACAAACGTACACAATAATGTACCTTGCTGACTGACACTAATGCAGATTATGGACCTTCTAACTTCTCTCTGGTGCAGTTTTAATAAAGTAGCTTCCTTGGCTGTAGATGTTCCAGAAATGAAGTTTCTCCGAGTTGAAGCCTAGCTCTGAGGAGCTTGCACAAGAAGGCCCTCATTCTAGTACAGCTAGTGTCTCTATTCACTAACCAGGGGCAGACCCAGGTAGATCTCCTAGCAACCTAAGGGGACAAGGCTATGGTGTTAACCCTAACCCTAAACGGTCTATACAGTGCTATTAGATATACAAATAAAGTAAATCACAAAATTTCACTTAGGAACATTACAACAGTTTCACATTGATGGGAAATGCCGGCTAACTATGCGACGTGTTATAATTAGTGTTGAGCTTGAATATTTGAATTGCGAATATAAATCGCGAATATCGCAACTTCGCTAATTCGCGAATATTTCAAATATAGTGCAATATATTCGCTATTTCGAATATTCGTCATTTTTTAACATCTGAAAACATGATTCCTTCCTGTTTCTTTCTTGTGGGTCAATAAGTCATTGGCCCACAAGCAACTTAAGCAGGAAGGAATCCTGTTTTCATATGGAAAAAAATGACGAATATTCTAAAAAACAAATATATAGCAATATAGTGAATATATCCGTTATTTAGAATATTTGCATTATTTTTTCCAATCTGTACAGTTGTTTGCATACTCCTCCCGACAAGCGTCCCCGTCACCATGGGAACACCTGTGGGTTAGAAAATACTATCGGATCTGAGTTTTCCCTGAGATCGTGAAAACTCAGATCCGATGGTATATTCTAACCCACAGGCGTTCCCATGGTGACGGGGAGGCTTGTCGGGGAGCAGTATGCCAAAGTGGAATAACAGTACAGATTGAAAAAAAAGAGAGGAATATTCTAAATAGCAAATATATTCACTTCATTTTTTAGATTATTCGTCATATTCGTAATATTCTAAAAATCTAAGTTATAGCAATATAGCGAATATTCGTAAAATACACATATAGACTGCAATTTTGCTAATATAGTGCTATAGTATTTTTTTTTAATAGTGTCAATTTTTTCCAAATCTGAAGTTCAGAAGAGACAAAAAAAATTAGACTATAAAAAAAAAATAAGATTATAGCATTATTTTAGCTAAATTACAGTCTATATGTGCAGGGGCGTACACAGAAATCATTGGGCCCCATAGCAAGAATTTAAATTGGGCCCCCATGCCCGTTCCTAATCCCTCCCACTATGCGCCCTGGCTCCTCTCACTACCCTCCCTAATTTCTCCCCTGCCCCACCTCATGCAGAAGTATTTTGTTCTACAAAATGGTAGTACTCACGCTGGAACCCAACATTCATTATAGTGAATGGGATCTGGTAGGTTCTGGAGGTGTTCAGCATATTTTGACAAGAATCTGGGGCATTACATGATGTAATAGCACCCAACTTTCCTGCTGTCCAGCATGGCACATGCGCAGAGACATGAGAAAAGTGTGAGGAAGTGAGTGCCCCCCTTCCCCCCATCCTCTGTGTCATGCAGGACAGCTGGGAGACACTGACATTACTCGCTATCCTGCATGACACATGTGCAGAGACATGAGAATAGTCTGAGAAAGCTGAGTAACACAACTCCCACCTCCCCTCATATCTTCTCATGCCTCTGCACTTGTGCCATGCAGGACATCAGGAAAGCTGAGTCACATTACATAATGTAGTAACAACCAGCTTTCCTCCTGTTCTGAATGGCATATGTGCAGAGGAATAGCCTGGGAAAGCTGAGTGACCCCCCTACCCTCCACACATACACCTCTGCACTGTCCTCACCTACAAGTGGTCACTTACTTCATTACTGGTGGGGTTGTAGCAATCCAGAGGAATCAGGTGGGAGGCGGAGCTAGCAGGCGGGAGGCGGAGCTAGGAGGCAAGGCTAGCAGACGGCAGACAAGAAGATAGACAGGGGCGGGTACTCTCCTTCACTGCGGGCCCCCCTTCCTCACGGGCCCCATAGCAGCTGCGTGGTCTGCCTATATGGTAGGTACGCCACTGTATATGTGTATTTTACGAATATTCGCTATATTGCTATAACTTTGTTTTTTAGAATATTACGAATATTCAAAAAAACTAAGTTATAGCAATACAGCGAATATTCGTAAAATACACATATTAGCCATAGGCATAGCCAACCAATAGGAAAGTTGCCTTATACAGTTAAAAGAAAATCGCAATACGCGAATAATTAAATCGCATTATTCGCAATAAATAGAATAATGACGAATATTTGATTTTTGACGAATATAAGACGAATATTCAATCGAAAATTCGCTAAATATCGCAAAATTGAATATGTCACCTCCCGCTCATCGCTAGTTATAATGGAGTGTTGTAGGCCTGTGTGAGGAAAAGGCCAAGGTATCGTCATCAATTGAGAATGGTTTTTCCCTCTGTATATAAGTGGGGGACACTGGAGGCTGTGGCAGTGGAAGTAATAAATCGGAGGTTGAAGATGGTGATGTTGACCTGTGCAGAGATGAGTAGAAGTTCAGCCCCAGAGAATCAACAGATCTTGATTGATGAGTAAATTTGCCAAGAGCCTGGAGCATGGGTCACGGAGTAGGCGATGGGCCAGTAAGTGACCAATTGTAATCAGGAAGCTAATGGAGTTGTGCTGTGTAAAACGTGGTCCACATGATGGTGATGTTGACCTGTGCAGAGATGAGTAGGAGGTCACCCCCAGACAATCCACAGATCTTGATTGGTTAATAAATGTGCCAAGAGCCTGGAGCGTGGGTCACAGAGTAGGCGATGAGCCAGTAAGTGACCAGTTGCAATGATGGGGGCTAATTTAGTTGTGCTGTGTAAAACGTAGGCCTACTAGTGTACTGTCCACTAGTGGACCACCACCTAAGTGATAATGTCTGAAGTGTATTGTGTGGCCGAGTGGTTACTATGTTTATTATTCCTGTACTGTGACATCACTGTGTTTATTATCCCTGTACTGTGACATCACTGTGTTTATTATCTCTGTTCTGTGACATCACTGTGTTTATTATCTCTGTACTGTGACATTACTGTATTTATTATCCCTGTACTGTGACATCACTGTGTTTATTATCTCTGTACTGTGACATTACTGTATTTATTATCCCTGTACTGTGACATCACTGTGTTTATTATCTCTGTACTGTGACATTACTGTATTTATTATCCCTGTACTGTGAGATCACTGTGTGTATTATCCCTGTACTGTGAGATCACTGTGTGTATTATCCCTGTACTGTGACATCACTGTGTGTATTATCCCTGTACTGTGACATCACTGTGTTTATTATCTCTGTACTGTGACATCACTGTGTGTATTATCCCTGTACTGTGACATCACTGTGTTTATTATTCCTGTACTGTGACATCACTGTGTTTATTATCTCTGTACTGTGACATCACTGTGTTTATTATCTCTGTACTGTGACATCACTGTATTTATTATCCCTGTACTGTGAGATCACTGTGTGTATTATCCCTGTACTGTGACACAGGGCCGTCTTTAATATTGATTGGACCCTGGGCAAAAATTTACTTGGGCCCCCTGGATCCCGCCTTCCGTCACCTTAGCAGGCAATCACGCCCTCCACCACAACACACACACAAAAAATCCACACATCTGGTAGAGTCCAGTCAATGACTGTAAATACTTCCAGTTCTGAAGACTCCAGCGGCTCAGGATCAGTGCTCTGGGCAGCTGGGCTCAGGCTGGAAGTGGGCACCGCTCTGCAGGAAGGAGACCAGGGCTCGGCTCACCCTAGTGTTACAGTGCACCCCAGCACCCCACAGTATGCAGTATAGCACCCTATAGTATACAGCACCACACAGTATGCAGTTTAGCACCCCACACTATACAGTACCCCACAGTATATAGTAGAGCAGTATAGCAGCCCACAGTATACAGCACCTCACGGTATACAACACCTCACTGTATACAGCACCCCAAACTATACACGATACAGCCCCCCACACTATACAGTACAGCAGTATAGCACTCCCCCCACTATACAGGCCCCCCCACACTATACAGGCTCCCCACAGTATACAGCCCATCACACAGTATACAGCCCACCACACAGTATACAGGCCCCCACACAGTATACAGGCCACCCCCCCCCCACAGTATACAGCCCCCTCCCCCCACAGTATACAGCCCACCACACAATATACAGCCCATTACACAATATATAGCCCACCACACAATATACAGCCCACCACACAGTATACAGCCCACCACACAGTATACAGGCCCCCACACAGTATACAGGCCACCCCCCCACAGTATACAGGCCACCCCCCCACAGTATACAGCCCACCACACAATATACAGCCCATTACACAATATATAGCCCACCACACAATATACAGCCCACCACACAGTATACAGCCCACCACACAGTATACAGTACCCCACTATACAGTAGTTTACAGTATATTAACATAACAGCCCCTGTCACTGTGTTTATTATCCCTGTACTGTGACATCACTGTGTTTATTATATCTGTACTGTGACATCGTGTTTATTATCCCTGTACTGTGACATCATTGTGTTTATTATCCCTGTACTGTGACATCACTGTGTTTATTATCTCTGTACTGTGACATCACTGTTTATTATTCCTGTACTGTGACATCACTGTGTTTATTATCTCTGTACTGTGACATCACTATGTTTATTATCCCTGTACAGTGACATCACTGTGTTTATTATCCCTGTACTGTGACATCACTGTGTTTATTATCCCTGTACTGTGACATCACTGTGTTTATTATTCCTGTACTGTGACATCACTGTGTTTATTATCCCTGTACTGTGACATCACTGTGTTTATTATCCCTGTACTGTGACATCACTGTGTTTATTATTCCTGTACTGTGACATCACTCTGTTTATTATCCCTGTACTGTGACATCACTGTATTTATTATCCCTGTACTCCGATAAACATTGTGTTTATTATCCCTGTACTGTGACATCATTGTGTTTATTATCCCTGTACTGTGACATCACTGTGTTTATTATCCCTGTACTGTGACATCACTCTGTTTATTATCCCTGTACTGTGACATCATTGTGTTTATTATCCCTGTACTGTGACATCACTGTGTTTATTATCCCTGTACTGTGACATCACTCTGTTTATTATCCCTGTACTGTGACATCATTGTGTTTATTATCCCTGTACTGTGACATCACTGTGTTTATTATCTCTGTACTGTGACATCACTATGTTTATTATCTCTGTACTGTGACATCACTATGTTTATTATCCCTGTACAGTGACATCACTGTGCTTATTATTCCTGTACTGTGACATCACTGTGTTTATTATTTCTGCACTGTGACATCACTCTGTGAATATCGAGATATTTCGATTGTAGTGCTTTATATTTGTATTCGCGAATAGTGTTGATCGCGAATATTCTAATCGCAAATTTATCACGAGTTTTTTTGCGAATATCTGCACAGAAACATCACTAGCAACCAAAAGTAAAGTTGCCTACCCCTTAGTGTTGATTGACTGGATGCACGAATTATCGAATTTGCAAATTTATGGCGAATATTCGGGCAACAATTTGTGAAATATTGCAAATTTAAATATTGCCTACTCCGCTCATCACTACTGTGATATCACTTTGTTTATTATTCCTGTACTGTGACATCACTGTGTTTATTATTCCTGTACTGTGACATCACTGTGTGTATTATCCCTGTAGTGTGACATTACTGTTTGCATTATCTCTCTATGCACAACTCACAGATTATTTTATTTTTTTATCTGTGTAATGTGAAATAACTTTGTCTATCATCTCTATATTGACTTATTAAAATGTTAGTGTCATTTCTCTGGTGTATTTACTACCCTTGTACCGATACATCACTGTTTTCAGGGGGGCAGATATATTAGGTGCAGTCGTGCAGAGGTTCTGGCTAGACCTGAGGTTGATGAATTCTTCTTCTTCCGCAGAAGTACTTTAAACTGCACATAACATTGGGGGTCCTGCACATAACATGGGGGGGGGGGGGGGGGGTCCTGCACATAACATGGGGGGGGGGGTCCTGCACATAACATTGGGGGGGGGGGTCCTGCACATAACATTGGGGGATCCTGCATATAACATTCAGGGGTCCTGTTGCAGATTCTGCATTGAAAATGAAAAACCTCACTTTTTTTGGTCTCCGTCACTTGGTGATTTCCCCGCTGGCTAATTGTTACAGTTTTCTATACTGAAGTGTTGACTGAACTCGTCAGGTTCAGGTTGTAATGAAAGCAGGAGTTATAGCTGAGAATGCATTGCTAGTTATCGGCTGCATCCCTGAAGTTCATGAGGGTAATTTTTGGCAGATGTGGAGAATTACACATTAACCAATGACATAAAAATAGGGTCCTATTACTGGTTACCAGTGACTGGAGGGAATCTGCTGCTAACCCAATGGGACACGCCATATAACTGACCGAATGATTTCACCGCTGTTATTTCCCTTGTTTATGACAGATTATTGTAAAACTGTAAATCCCATGGCTCAACACGTCAGAAATGCCCCTCAGCTAATCCCTGGCTAAGGTGGGTCATCGCCTAAACAAACCTTTCTTGGCGGGGGGCTTATACAGATCTCATAGGGCCCCATAGCAAATCTTAGCATGGGCCTTCCTTCCCCCAAGTGAGATTTTGGACACATTTACATGTTTTTTTATTAAGTGGAGGAATTCTTTTTATAAAAAAAGAAAATCATGCTCCGCTTCGCCCACTATACCCAACTTATTTTTTGAAATAGTAAAACAGGTGCTTCATTATTATGGTGCCACTGTTTCTGGCATTTCCGTTGTGTAGATCCTGGATCAAAAAGTGGGGACTGGAGCAACAACCAGAGCTTGGTGAGAGTGAGTACGGTTTATTCTTGAGCCTCCAGGAACATGGAAGTACAGTATGGGTTCCTACAGCCCAAAACTGTGGAAGATCAATTCCCAATACTGCAAATAGTTGTCCATTACTAGTGCAGCATCCTGCTCCAGTGTTGCAGTACACTTCAAAGTGCAGAGTAAAGGGTTAACTAATGTACTTGCACGTGGTATTAATGGGCCATTCTGATGGAGCTGGTGTAACCCTCTGTCAGATGAGCTGAGTGCAGTGTAGTCAGTCTAAACTACTCAGTCAAGATGGAATAATATAGAGCTGACAGAGTAGGTCATCCTGGACCCGGTACCAAACAAGAAAGAACCAGAACAACTACAGAAGCAAACCAGATGTTAGAGAGAGAGAGGTGTAGGGAAAGTCCAGTAGAAATACATTGTCTGACGAGGATTTATTGACTCTATGGCATCTATGTAGAGACACTTAAACCGTCATCAGGCAGGAGAACCCCAAAACCGGCGTGTGCCCCAAAGGGAAAAACTGTTCCTATTACTGCATGCCGGCCCAGAACTATGAGTACAACTACTACACCCATCTGACCACCCTGCAGCCTGGTCGCTGCTCTAGGTCCACACCTACCCATGGGTTGCGTTCAGTAATGCTCTATTAAATTACACATGGGTGAGCTCCAGTTCCACGCACAACCTGTGGCACTGTTTTTGGAAGAAAGCAGCCACGTTTTTCTAATCCTGGAAGACCCCTTAAGGTTTGACACACATCTACGAAGACGTTAAAGTTACGTCTCCTCCATCCTGCTTCCTCCAGCAACGTCTACGTGACTTAATTTATTATTACGTTATGGTTAGACCGTTACAAAATAAGCAAATTACAGTGACGAATTGCACACCGCGTTCCATTACTGTAAAATTTGTGAAAATAAATGTTCCGTCTCTGCCCAGGTTACATTTGGCTACTTCCACTTGGCATGGGCGCTGTACAGACCCTCGGAAGGCGATCGGCCCTAGATCTATGTTTAATGCAAGAGCTGGATTTGTTTAGACTGTCAGTTCTGGCAGCGGATTTCAGGCCAAGCGTCCGTCACGTTTCGTCCACCGTTAATTATAGGCTGGAGCTCAGTCATCAATCGTATTATTCAAACAAAGGCCTGACTGATGGAGCCGAGCGTTTTCATCAATGGGAGAGGAATAGCTCAGCGACGATGTAATGCATTAGGGGGAAAATCTGAAGTATTGCAACGTATGGTGGTGTATTCATGAGAACCGTGACTGCCATACGGAGACAATGGATGGGCTTTGTTACAACAGAGGTAAAGAAATGGAGTAGGCAGGAATTAGTGTTGAGCGAGTTTATCCAGGCGAAGTGGAAGTCAATCATAATTTCAGGTAAAATCTAATTTGCTGCAAAGCCGAATTTCCTCGTGCTTCGAGGTAGTGAATTGATTTTCCCTGAATGGCGGTAAAAAATAAAAAAACATACTTACCTCATCAGTTTGAGCGTGAAGAGCCGGCCGCCGCCATCTTGATTGAAGACTGATATCGACTGATGTGGGCCGCGCAAGATTTCGAACTAGATCTTCAATCAAGATGGAGGTGACCGACTCTTCGCGATCAAATGGATGAGGTAAGTATGATTTATTTTTTATTTTTTATGCTGCACTGTATTATTGTTGTCAGATGCGGTGATCAGTGATGAATGCGGCATCTGAGGGGTACAATGACGGGGACGGCGCAATCACCGCTCCCTGTCATTGCACCCACTACTTACAAAGAAATGCGCTTTGTGACAAAGTAATTTGTGCCAAAGCAAATTTTTGGGAAAATTTGACAAAACGGCCAAATTGAAATTTGGAATACTTTGCTCATCACTAGCAGGAATGGAACTGCTGACAAAGTGTTGATTTAGACCTGTGAAAATCAGTGGATCGAAGGTGGCTGGATTTGATTAAGAGCCGAACCGTATCAACATTGATTTCTATCATTTGCTTTTTGAAAAGCTTGTTAACCAATCTGATCAACTGAAACAGCGCCATTCGCATCCACTGGCTGTGTCCGGTATTGCAGCTCGGACGTAGTCAAGTAAATGGGCTTGATCTGCAATACCAGGCAAAGCCTATGGGATAGGAGTGGCGCTGTTTTGGATGGAAAAGTTGACAGTTTAGATAGAGCCTATTAAATGGTGCTTTAAGTAGAAAAGTGGCATAAAATATTATATAATTACCATTATTTGAATACCAATTTGCAGAACATTTAAAGGGCTTGTCCAAGAAATAATTTTTGGGGTAGTTTAACTGCTTAGTGACCACCAATACGCCTTTTTAGGCTAAGTCTAAACACTGCACAGGTTTCCAATGCAGCATAGAGCGGGGGAACAGCACTCCCATGAGAGCCGTGCTCCTGCTCTAACGGCCAGGATGTGCAGAAGCACCGATCTGGGCCGTTTAACCCCTTGGATGCCATGGGCAATAGTGCCCGCAGGATGAAAGCTGTAAGTTACACAGGGAGCGGACACTTTCTGTCTCCCATCGGCATCCCACAAATGAGATTGAGGGGTGCCAATTTCAGTGCACACAGGCCGGGACCTAGTAAAGGCCCTGCGCCTGCCTCCAGCTTGTCCCTGCTGGTGGATGTCAATCTAGCGCTGACATTAAAAGACATTGCACTGCATTTTTTTCAATGTATTTTGGAAGCGATCAAAAGATCTCCTATTATAGTCCCCTTGAGCGATTATTAAATGGTTAAAAAAAAAGGATTAAAAATTATTAAATAAAAACATTTAAAGTAAGAAAAACACACCTTTTTTCTATTGAAAAAACACTTTTTTTTATGGAAAAAAACACTTTTTAATGGAAAAAATGCAAATATAAAACCTCCTCCACATAATTGGTACCACCGTGTATGGTATGTCTGTGGATATGAATGTTTTAGAACGTGACGCCCGCCCACTTGCATCACACATTCATATATGTTTAAAAAATATGTTACATGAGATTCATAAATTTGATGTTTGACCCCAATGTAAATTTTTAAGGTATATTTAGATATGTTATTTAGGCGTCTGGTGTGGGGTCGGTATTTGGTGGGTATGGTCTAGGGCAGGGATGGCCAACCAGAGGCTCTTCAGCTGTTGCAAAACTAAAACTCCCAGCATGCCCAGACTCTATAAGTTGGGGAGACCACCTGTGACGTGAAGACGAGAATGAACTATCACAGGTATTCCATCCGCCAAAAACGGAGGGACCTCCCGGTGCCTAAGCATTTTGTTGAAGCTGGGCACAAGGAAAAGGATCTTAAGTTCAGGGTGATAGACCACATTCCTCCACTCAAAAGGGGAGGTAATAGGGAGAGAAAGCTGAAACAGCGTGAGATTATGTGGATACACAAGTTACGTTCACTCAGGCCAGAAGGTCTTAATGCAGAATGTAGATGGGAACTATGTGGATAGGGAATGTGTCATTTGCTCACCAGGTGTGGGGGGCTATTAATCATTTTTGCCTTGTGGGGAGGATATACAACAGTGCTGTTTGGAACCTATTGTATGTTCAGTATTCTTACACTTTTTCTGATCTGTTTTTCAGATAGAGATTTGGAGAATCCAATGGTCCTTTGTCTTATGTTTGGATGATGCCGCGTATGGACCCCCCGGGTAGGCCAGCGCAACAGTGACCATTGGTTGACACGGAGGAGGTGCATTTGGACAAGCCACACAGTGCATATTAAGATATCCGACCTGATTTACACCAACAAACAAATAGATGGTATTAGATGCCAGGACTTTGGCCTCGAACCTGTATGCCAGGCGGCATTGTTCTAAATACCAAGTCTTAAGTGCATGTAGATGGGAAGGGTTTGTCCCATTGTAACAGCACTAATGTCTCTTTCTTGAGGTGGGTAGTGGCCTAGGGGGGCGACACTGTTATGTCCGGTTGTTTTCCTGAACTATGGACGTCGCCGTCGTTTGGCTCTCTTACACACCAAGATAGAGGTTGGTGTGACTACTGTGCGATGTGTGGCTGCCCTGATGCCCCCGCCGCAAACCACACCGGGACAGGCACCCTGTGTTACCATGGCCACTGACACGCCCCCTTGACGCTACACGGGTGCGGCCTTGTCACGTGTCCTTTCCCTCCTCCCGCCGCCGTTGCGTTCCAGGGTGCGTGCGTGGTGACGCGGCGGCGTGGGGAGGTGGATGAGAGACGCATGGCTCGGCGCATGCGCGTGGCTGATGGGGAGACGCTAACGCTGGCGGACTCGGCTGGTCCATGGGCGGTGAGATCCACCAGTTTTTAAAGTTTAATATGATGCAGCTGCATCATGAATTAGGAATTTTAACCCTTACTATACAGAGCACTTTCATATTGCATGTTGGACTCAAGGGACACTGTTATAGTACATCTAACTGCTTTGTATAAATGAACAATGTATAGAATGCACAGTATACACTGTTGATTGATGTTATAGATTATTTATGAAGATATTATTACTTTGATGCGAATATGCAGTATACACAGAGAGTCATGTGATGATGTGATGTTTGAAGATCATGTGATCCTATTGTTAACATGTGTTTTCACTGATTGCACTGAGTTTGTAATGAATTGTGGGTATATATACCCAGTATTAAGCACTGTTGTATAGCTTGACAAAGGCCCCATTGAGTAGGCCGAAACGTTGCTGGGAATAAAGTTTGGGGTCGTCACCCTACCACCAAAAGCTGGAAGTGCTGCCTCATCATTTGCTGAGTATATATCTTGGAGGAGAAGCCTACCTCTGTGAGGAATTCTGCACCCAGTGCACAACTTCTGACTGTGCTGCTGCAATATTTGTGGTATTATATGTTTAAAAAATATGTTACATGAGATTTATAAATTTGATGTTTGACCCCAATGTCAATTTTTAAGGTATATTTAGATATGCTATTTAGGCGTCTGGTGTGCGGTCGGTATTTGGTGGGTATGGTCTAGGGCAGGGATAGCCAACCAGAGGCTCTTCAGCTGTTGCAAAACTAAAACTCCCAGCATGCCCAGACTGCCTACAGCTATCAGCCTACAGCAGGGCATGGTGGGAGTTGTAGTTTTACAACAGCTGGAGAGCCACAGGTTGGCCATCTCTGGTCTAGGGTCTGTATTATGATTTTTTTAAGGAGGGGTATGTAGTCTGCATTAGCTTGGGGGTCTGATCTGGTGTTTGTATTCATTTTGGCATTTAATAAAGAGGGTCATTAGCACCACTGCCTTCAGTTGGGGGCATGTCCCACATTAATGGGCTGCGTATATGTTGAACACATATTAACAACATGCAGTATTTTTTTTCAGACTGCACGCCAGCCATCGGGTGATTATTACAAGTCTTAAGCTGAAACGACTTGAAAAGATTCTCAGTAATGGGAGAAATAAAAGAGAAGCGGCCAACAGAGCGTTTCTTTCTCTCCCGGTGAGCAGCAGTAACACCTACGTGCTGGATCCAATGACATCTCCTAAGGACTTCCTTCCTGAATTAATCTGAGCTCAGAAGAGCCCTTAGGGGAAATAATAATACCTTCATTAGGCTGTTAGGAAGGTCTGCAAGGGTAAAAGTTCACTCCTCACCATAGGTCCTACCGAGAGGAAACGGGTGGCCCCTGTGATTGAGGCTGATTGCTTTACATGGGCTACGAAAGGTGTCATTAAATCTCTAATAATCACTCACAATCACCAATCACATAAATAAAACCCCAAATACTTGGCAAAAGGTCTAAGAAAAGAGCGCATTGGAGCCTAAGGTCCATGCTGCCAGCGAAAGGTCTCCACATCTTCTATGTTAGTCGTAATATATGCTGTACTTATGGACGGAAACATTGGCGCCCTTCATGTATACCTGGCAGCTTGGGGGAATGCCACCCAAAATGACCAGGCCACCTTTTGGAAAATTTCCAGAAACTCAACCCCATTCTAGTTCATGGGACAGTCCTGTAAAAATCTGAACCGTTGAAAAGTAGGTTTGGTCTCCTATCTATCATCTATCATCTATCTATCTATCTACATATCTATCTATTATCTATCTAATATCTATATATCTGTCTATCTATCTAATATCTATCTATCTATCTATCTGTCTATCTAATATCTATTATCTATCTATCTATCTAATATCTATCTAATATCTATCTATCTATCTATCTATCTGTCTATCTAATATCTATCTATCTCTCTGTCTATTTACAGTATCTATCTCATCAACTCCTATAGAAAGTTAAACCAGCACGCAAATAACAAATCGATCCATCTTTATTATAACAGATAAAAAGACATACATGATAAAAAATCAAGAAATGCAGAGAAGTGAGGATAAAACCTCCAGATCCAAGGATAATGCAGCTATAAATATAATTGCAAGGGTCACTGTTGTATGTGCAGTACGCCAGAACAAGAAATGTGCCAGGTGTGGCCCTACACATATGTATGTCAATTCGCCACAATAGTGGCATATATAGGACAATAAATAATCTAACAGGGTGAGGGCCACCTACCATGCCTATAAATAACAGCTATAATAGTGGCAAAAACACAGACAACAGTGAGCAGCGTGAGCATATATAATAATAACAAACCTGGCTGAAGGAATGGCCCAACGTCCGTTTCGCAGTCGCGCTTTTTCACTGCTCACGCTGCTCACTATTGTCTGTGTTTTTGCCACTATTAATTCTTGTGGAACACCTAAAGGGTTAACAACGTTTGTAAAATCAGTTTTGAATACCTTGAGGGGTGTAGTTTCTAAAATGGGGTCATTTTTGGGTGGTTTCTATTATGTAAGCCTCACAAAGTGACCTTAAAAAGTGGGTTTTGGATTTTTTTTTTTTATAATTTTAAGATTCCTAAGCCTTCTAACGTCCCCGAAAAATAAAATGCCATTCACAAAATGATCCAAACATGAATTAGACATATGGGAATTGTAAAGGCCCCTTTCACACGGGCGAGTTTTCCGTGCGGGTGCGATGCGTGCGGTGAACGCATTGCACCCGCACTGAATCCTGACCCATTCATTTCTATGGGGCTGTGCACATGAGCGGTGATTTTCACGCATCACTTGTGCGTTGAGTGAAAATCGCAGCATGCTCTATATTGTCCGATTTTCACGAGACGCAGGCCCCATGGTACATCACATGATCTTTTACCATGGTGATTCATAGTACCCTGTCTCATTAACAGTGATTTACACAATAACCTGCCCCTTTGGGTTGGAAACCTGGAGTAAAACTGTGTGTATGTGGAGACTAAGGGCCTGCAAGCTTTTATTGGCTGATAAGGGACATGTGACCGTGTGTATGGCAGTTGGGATATGAAGAGAAAGACTTGCAGGCTTGTATTGGCTAATGCAGGTCATTTTTTGGGAATATCTCAGGAACAGTATGCCCTAGAGAGCTGAGACCCGGTCTAAAACCTTCCCGGACACCTGATGTACCTGTGTGCCAAATTTGGTGAAGATCGTTCCAGTCGTTTGGTTGTGCATAAAGAACAGACAGACAGACAGAAACTCATTATTATAATATAAGATACTAGCAGAAGGACCCAGCTTCGCACGGGTATATTTCATCTATTTCATTTAATGTTTCTGTTTGTTGTTAAAAGATTTTGACAGTATCCCCCATAACAGTGACCTCTACAGCACCCCGCCCCATTAACAGTGAAATTCACAGCCCTCACCCATTAACACTGACCGCCCCACAGTGCCCTGCCTCCTTAAAATGGGACCTCCACAGCAGTCCATCCCTTAACTTTGACATTCACAGCAGCTCGCCCCTTTAACAGTGATTTTCACAGCACCCCACTCCCTTAACATTGGGAATATCTCAGGAACAGTACACCCAAGAGAACTGAGACCCGGTCAAAAACCTTCCCGGACACCTGATGTACCAGTGCGCCAAATTTGGTGAAGATCGCTCCAGTCGTTTTGTCGCGCATAAAGAACAGACAGACAGATGTCGGGACAGACAGACAGAAACTCGTTTTTATAATATAAGAGATATATCTGCATATCTACAGTTTCTATCTCATATCTATCTATCTATCTATCTTCTATCTCATATATATATATATATATATATATATATATATCTCCTTTTTCACATATTATCTATCTGCAGTAAGGACCCTACAGTAGCACATGTGTAATGTCAGTATATACATTTTCTGCAGCTCTTGCTCTCTATGAGGCCACTCATCTAAAATGACGAAAGAAATAGAAATTCAGAACAGATGTAAATCCAGTCTTTGCTCTTTACTGATTTTTTAATCCTTTAGGTCTTTTTAATGATTCTGTCATCAGAGTTGATGCCCATGCATGCTATAAACCTGGGAATATTGGATATGTTGCAGGGGATGGATATATTGCATGTCATTACCTTGTGTAGGTCTTTCCCCAGTGTGGCTCATAGATGATTATTACCATCTGGATGGAGTTTCCACTCTGGATGAAGCATGTGCAGAGTCTTTGCATGTGGTCTACTGAAATTCATTATATGGCGGTACAATTAGATGTCAGTATTTCATTTTGTATTGCAAGAATATGGGATGATGCTGAGCAAGCTCTACATACGCATTTCTGTATGTAAAGAGGGAAGTTTAACATGTAAAATATGGTGATGATGTCTAAAAGTGCTGCTGTATGGTGATAGGGCGGAAATGGGCACCAGTAATGCCTTGGCTTCCGATGACCAATTCATTTTATTGTATATTCGCAAGAAAACTTGGGCACAGCCTATATGGTAGTTATAACTAGATATGGTTATTTGTATACTGCATGACAGTACACCATATGGAGATAGGGAAAGCCTCCCGAAGACATCACACAGGACATAAAGCAACAAAACAAGTCCATATCCCATACGGTATGGATTAGGGGTTGTCCCTTGAATTTTTTTTTCAGTTTTGAAACCAGCACCTGGATCTGAATACTTTTGTAATTGCATGTAATACAAAATTTAGCATAGCTACTGAGTTATTTAATAAAATTTATCTGTATGGCGCCATCTGCAGTTTGTTTTTTTCTTATTTCTTTGACCTGCTCACTGAGAAGGCCGCACATGCTCGGTTCATCCTTCATCTGCCTCCTGAGCTGTGATTGGGAGAGCATGGACACACCCCCTGAGCTGTGATAGGGAGAGCATGGACACACCCCCTGAGCTGCAGCAAAAAATACACTCCCCTTTCAGCTTGATATAAATCTAGCACATCTCTGGGTCCATGTGAGGTACAGGGCTGGTTCTAGCTTTGTTATAAAGTGGTTTTTATGTACTATTATTTTTTTACATTAGTCATGGGATAACCCCTTTAATGAATGGGCTTGTACTAAAGGACTGTAGTGCTATCTCCATGATCTTCAAGATCTTCATTCTGAATTCCCTAATAGGGTGTTTTTTTTATTAAGCGGAAAAAATTAGCAAAATAAAAAATTGTAATAAAAAAGTCATTCTTGGCCTTACCCTCTGTATCTGACTTCTATGTGTTACATGGTGCACAACTGCCGTAAATACATTGATAAAGCTCCTGCTTCCAATCTATTAAAAAGCTGGCTGCCTGAAGCCGCCACTAGGGGAGGCTGAGTGCATAGGAATGTATGTCGTTGCTGTAATCATCTATTTGCACTGAGCTCCCACTAGTGTTGGCTGCATGAAAATGCAGTCTTTATTTGTGGTAAGAGAAAGAAGTTGAAGCTACGTCCTACTCCACAAGGACCTTATAGCGTTTGTATGATCTGGCTCAATTGGAGGAATACCACTGCCTACTGCCAGAGGATGGTGTTGTGGTTATAAAAATTGCCCTGGCTTTTCTTCCAACTGTCCTATTTTTTAGGGGACTGTAGCATGTATTGGACCTCGGGGGCGGTGCTTAGACAGATATGTGCGGGGGTGTTCCTCAGAGGATCGGGGATTCCTGAGGCTTAAAAATGCCTGTGAATATGTATGGTCATGTGACACTATTAGAGGAGGTAGGTGGCCTCACATTATCATACTCCTCTCTCTGTTAATACACCTGTTTTTGTGAATTTGGAAGCCAGAAGACAAGTATAGAGAGAAAAAAGCATAAAAGATCTGATCATGTAAATGATGCAGTGATTTATTATGTATATTGGTTCGCTGTACAGCGCCAGGCAATTTCCTAGAACCTTCTATACACCGGCGGCAGCTGTTGCAATCATCTCAAAACTTGAATATCCGTAATTTATTACATGTGCGATAATAACAAGTGTAAACTATGTGACCCCCTATCACATACAGCCTTATTTCTCTTTCATTAGTATTGGTATGTGTAACTAAAGGCACGTTCCAGCTGATGACATGGAGGAATGGGGGGCTTTTTACATCTTTATTAGTGAATCTGAACTGAGATTCAGAGTTTTTGAGTGAATTCCAATAGAGCAGTTGTTATGGATACATGGCCTAGAAACCAGAGACGTTTAGCTGGGGTTGTCAGATAGCGCCTCCCTAGCAACCAGTCGCTGTTATACACTCATCGCAAAAAAAAAATAAAACATAATGCACCAAAAGGAGTTCTTGGAATGGAAGTTTGGAAAAAATTGATTCGGTTGATTCGCCAAACTTTGACAAGAAATTTGATTCAAATCGCTTTAAATCAGGTATACCTGTAAGTCACAGTGGCTGAGGTAATGTATAGAGCGGGCTGCTGTAGTGAGGCCGCTCCATACATGGCGGGGCACCAGCTGTATCATACAGCAGACACCTGGCCGCAATGACATGGATAGCAATCCCATCAAACCCTATAATTTAACCCCTTGGACTTGGAACCGAACCCGAGTTTGGGAAATGTTTTTTTACAGTACAAATTAATTTATGAAGTTATTACACAAAGTCTCGTGAGACTTTGCAAAGTAATAACTTTGGCTCATCTGAGCCAATACATTCTAATACTGTACGGAGCTCGTGCTCCGTACAGTATTCTAATGAAGTTTTATGCAAATCGATCGGATCCTTCATCCGAAGTCGATTCGCTCATCCCTAATCAACACCGATCGCAGCATCTGTGATGTAAGTCAGAGGAATGCAGCTCTCTCTGCCTTCCAACTGGAGCCCCCACAGTGAAATTGTGGTGCTCCGATTGGTTACCATGGCAGCCTGGACACTTTTGAAGCTTACCATGGCTGCCATGGTAACCTCCCTGCTGTGCTGTGCACGAGGCAAAGCTAGAATTGCCACCTTTTATTCAAGCCAAACCCGAACACTTAAGCACCTCGCGGCAATTTTGGGGTAAATTCACTTTTTTGTAGGTAGCGTATCTCTCACGGATAATGTTGCAGATAGCTGGAAGTTATGAATAAATGTCCGACTGGCTTGATCCCAAACTAAGGAGCATATAGGTGACCCCTATAAAACCCTAAGAGCTCACCCTGACTTCTAAGCACATACAAGGGTCTCAAAGTTAGACGATTGTATGCCCCTATACCTAAGACTGTGTGACACCTGAAAACCCTATAATAGTGAGGGGACACGACCACTGGCTCCCTGCACTTCATACGGAGGGGGTCAGGGTCACCTAGAATCAAGTCAGCAAGGAAACACAATACATGAAAGGACTTACCTGAACAAGCAGCAGCAGAAGCCTCCAGCAGTGAACACTTCAATCCAGGAAGTAGTATAAACCGCAAAGTGAGGCAGTATGGGAGGGAATATAAAGGAAAGAGGATTAGTCTAAATAGGTGACACCTGGGAGAAGAAAATGAGATGACAAAAGTGAAACCAAAACAAAGAACATCATGCAAGAGGTAGAGAAGGACATCTGTCAGATCTTCTCATAGAACTGGCGGTAACAGTACCTTCCTGACCAATCAGGAGGCTGGGATGCGAGTCATGACATACTGCCCAGCTTGCTGATTGGTTAGGAAGCCAGGCTGCCTAGCAACAAGTGAAGCAGGCTTCCTAGCCAAACAGGAAGCCAGGAGGCGGATGATAACCCACCTACCGACTTCCAGTCAGAGGGACATCTCCCTCCGACCGGAAGTTCCAATATCGGGGAAGGTATCGGAGCATTTGGGCGAGTACAAGTACTCGCCCAAATACTCTGTATTGGCAGCGATATCGGTATTGGTAGTTTGGCGGTACATGTATAGTGCGAATCCATTTTAATGATAGTTGTCATTGAAACGACAAGTGCATTTCTGGGCCTGATGAAGGGGACACTGCACAGCCCCAAAAGCACTTGCCGATTGGACGACAACTATCAATAAAATAGATTTTGCACTAACATGAAATTTGGATATCTGTATTTGGACAATATGTATTATTGCACTTAAAAGATGCCCCCACAAAACATGTCACACGGGTTACCTGTGGCATTTTTCTATGGGGGCATGTTGTTTTATGTGCAATACTAACAAGTGCCGTGCGTGCTCCCACCCCCCTTCCAATTAATATTTTTATTAAAAACTGTCTTCAAATGTTTTAAATACCTTTTTTACTGACTGGTCTCCCTCCCAGACGAAAAGAAGAAGAGTCTGCTGCTGGGCTGCCTAGAGTGGAGCAGCTCCACGCGCAGGCGGCTGTGGAGAATGTTTTCTCCTCTCCCACACTCCCTCCCTCTCTGATGTCACTTCCTCTAGTACTGACTAGCAGAGAGAAGGAGAGGAAGGGTGGAGGGAGAGGAGTGAGTCTAGCTTGCAGCTACGCCTCCAGTCCAGCCTCCAGCGATGAGGTCACAGGCACTGCCACTATTCCTTTTCCTTCCTGCACAGTCACAGACTCACACAGCAGCTGCTGCGGCTCGCTCAGCTGATCGCCGCGCCGGGACAGGCTCAGTCAGCTGACTTCCTTCCCTGCTAACAGTTCTGTCCTCATCGCCGGACGCTCACTCACCGCCCACGCCACACTGCCAGCTGTCAGGACAGGTAAGGGCAGGCAAGCGTCTCTGCAGTTTGAAATAAATCTTCCTGTGCCTCGGTCTGAGAAAGGCTTGTACCCGGGCACAGGATTACAAACCTGGACTGTCCGGTCAGTCCCATACGGGTGGCAACCCTAGGCAAAGCTCAGCAAGGAGCGTGTCAAAATCCTACTCAACCTAATAGAGCTCTATTCGGGTTAATAGTAAAAGGGATCCCAGGTTCAGGCTGTAACACTAAATGAGTGGCATGGTTTTTAGCGTCACTGAAAAGCAGAGCCAGTGGCGTACCTCCAATAGAGACAGACCACACAGCTGCTATGGGGCCCCTGGGGGAAGGGGGCCAGCAGTGGAGGATAGGCCCCACCCACTAATTACACTTATATAGCTACCACCTGTTAAAAGAAAATGTAAGAAGTGGAGAAGGACCTTTGGTGATGTCATCAACCATGTGACCAGTGCAGGAAGCCAAGAAGTCTGAAGAACCTTTGGTGATGTCATCAACCATGTGAACAGTGCAGAGACCTGGTAAAAGACCTGTGGAATGTGGCTTCGAGGGGGAGGAGCTTCTGTGTTGTGCCTGGAGGAGAGGTTAGTGGTGTCCTGGGATGACCCATATAACGTCCTATAAAAGCTGGGAGTTGTAGCTCTGTCCTATTATATCCCTCTCCATCTAATTTCAACTTATGCCCTAGTACAATCTGGTAATGCTGGGAGTTGTAGTTCTCTCCTCTTATACCCCCTCTATGTGATGTATACTGATGCCCTATAATAAGTCTGGGCATACTGGGGTTTATAGTTATTTCCTTTTTAAAGCTCTCACCAAGTAAAAATGGATCATGCCCTATAATCTGGACATACTGGGAGTTGTAGTTCTCTCTTAGGCTGGGTTCACATTACTGTTTAGTTTTCCGTTTTGCATCCAATACTTTTTTCCGTCTAAAATAACAGATCTTAGATGGAAATGGCTGAAACGGATGCTTGAAATTCAATTTTATTCTTTATTTTTCTGTTCTTTTGACGGATCAGAAGTGCGGAAAACTAAATGGTGATGTGAACCTGACCTTATACTCTCTCTGTGTAATATCCACTTGTATCCAATAATAACAGCCTGGTCATGCTGGGAGTTGTAGTTCTCTCCACTTTTACCTCTCCCTTTGTTGCCCCCTAATTTCCAATAACAACAATCTGATGGAGAGACTTGTAGTTCCCTTGTCACACTATTATAATGTTCTGCAGCAGCTGAGGTGTGTATTGGTCCGGACCTGACCTGATCCAGCAGAGTCACCAGTCCAGACTCAAGTCCAGCTCGGTAAAGATCTGCTCCAGGCCTTAGCCGCGCTCTGCCAGCAGCACAAACAGTAAGTCATTTTTTACATGACCGTTTATTTTTTCAGTTTACGGGCCGTTTTTTGCGTTCCGTATACGGTCCGTATATGGAACCATTCATTTCAATGGTTCCGTAAAAAAAACTAAATGTACTCTGTATGCATTCCGTTTTTCTGTTCCGTTCAAACGGCAAATCACGTTCCGTGGCTCCATTCAAGTCAATCGGTACGCATAAAAAACAGAACGCATACGGAAATGCATCCGTATGTCTTCCTTATCCGTTCCATTTTTACGGAACCATCTATTGAAAATGTTATGCCCAGCCCAATTTTTTCTATGTAATTACTGTATACTGTATATGCCATACGGAAAAACGGAACGGAAAAATGGAACAGAAACAAAAACACAACAGAAACAAATAGCGGAACAACGGATCCGAAAAAAACGGACCTCAAAACACTGAAAAAGCCATACAGTCGTGTGAAAGAGGCCTATGTCAGCACTGGGAAGGAGGTGAAGCAGGAGCAGGCACAGTCCATATGAGGATGATACACTATATAAAAAGTAGCAGCAGTGGGCACAGTTCATCAGATAGGCTAGGTAATCACCTACGATCACATTTTGGTATTCTGTTCCAGCATACCAGCAGAATACCAGAATCGCCAGATCCAGGATATGCCAAACACTGCCGACACCTGACGGATTCCATTCACAATAATGGGGTCATTCAATAACCCGCATGCAGCATTATTTTGTCCTTTGTTTTTGCCAGAATCTGCAACGGAGGCAGCAGATGTGCATGTACCCAAGGGGTGCTATGGGTCACTCACAAGGGGGCCCAAATCAGATTCTTGCAATGGGCCCAGTGATTTCTATGTATGTCCTTGGCCAGTGGCATACTTGGCTACAGATGGAGCAGCAAAAACAAGAGGCAGGTTCAGGACAGGTGAGGGCGCAGAAACAGTTCCCGGGCAATGCCAACTAAGTGTAGTGTCAGAGGAACCCACCGATTCCTGGCTATGTATATCTGTTGTCACATGAGACGATGTTGAAGAGAGAGTCAACCATTCCAGTACAGCTGGATTGTTGGTCAAAACACGACCGCTGGATGACAGTGGCAGCTCTGGCCTGTTGCTGCAGTTGCTACCACCCCCCCCTTCTTTTTCTGCTACCTCTGCTGTCTACAGCAACATTGTTGTCACTGCCCTTTCCTAGGGAGGGCCCAGGCAACTGTCTGTTGACCATAGTGTATAACAACTGTATCGCATACAGAATGGATTAACTATGAATGTGGCAGCAATTAAACAAGATAAATGCGGCAATATGTTAAACCTCCCTTTAATACTGAGTCTGATGCACAGTAAGTCTATTTGTAAATCAACAGATTAACTAAAAATGTTGCAGTAGTTAAACAAGATAAATATGGCAATATATTAGTGCAGTGTCCCACTACCCACGTGGGTACTGCAAAGTCGTAGTGTTATGCTTTGTATGCTTTATATAACCTGTTTTATGCGGCAGTGCATCTTTATGCATAATCCCTGCCTACAGGTGTGTTAGATTCCATCACACTGAGCCTACCACTAGGGGGAGACAACACATCCCATATATATATAGCCCAGCTCAGGCCTAGTTAGGCAGTTCAGTCTTAGTGAGTCAGTCCTCAGGGTTCAGTCATGAGTCTTCAGCCCTGAGCTGAAGTGGTCCACATCTAGCTCAGAACTCTGCTAAGAGTTAGTGGACATCAGCTAGAAGTTTAGCTTAAAAAAGGATATTAATCCAGAAAGCACTAAAGAAACAGAGACCCAAAGGGTTGCGGCCATCACTATACGCGCCTTAGGACCTTTGGAGTTAAAAGTGAAGGATTTACCGGCCTCCAGCAGCCTCACTAACCTGCACTGGGATAACAGGGACCAGCGTAGAGGTCCTCTACCAGTAAGCATAAAACCTATATCATTAATAGCCTGAGAGACAGACATCACACCTGTGAGCAGTGGACCTCTTGCAGCTTTACCTCTGTCCCTCTTACAGAGACTATTTCATATCTGGATGTACTAAAGAATGTCATATACTGGGATGTAATCGTTACCAGGAGCAACGTCTAGTAAAAGTTATACGCTGGATTGCACCATCCTTGTCTCAGTCTCCAATTCCTCAGTTAACACTACAGTAATGGTTGTACCACCATAAAAGCTACTGGCGTCACGACTACAAGGGACCTTGCCATAGGCACATTAATACAGACCATCAAGGGCACCTCGAACCACCATCTGGCCAGTGTCCCTTACACCAGAGGGTGCCCCAGAGAATCCCTGTGCCGTTCTCCTCATCACTTATGCGAGCCTGCCCAGGGACGACATAACCGTGAGTAACCAGAACTGTATTTACCTCGGCACACCTATTGCTCACATCGTGACCTCACGTATAATTCCCCTGTCAGTCTGGCATACTGCATAAAATAAATTGGCGTCACCACGAACAGGATTCATTCCTTTGTGCCTTTAATGAACTGTGTGAACAGGATTTGCAAACCCCTGCGCCATTATAGACTGCCTATTGTGAATGAGCCACAACTGTTTGATAGCTTTTATTGGGCCAAAGAACTGTTTAGGCTGATTAGAGACGGTCTGCATGTATTGCGCTACACTTCTACTACACAACCGCATCTTTAAAACTGCAAAATTGTGGATTTTTCTAAAGTCAATAGCGCTGCTTGCTTTATTTGAATGAACTGTTTTGCACTTAAGATGGCCGCCTAAAGGACTTGTAGTTGTTTGCTGCACCATCACGGGGCAGCCTGGCGGGAAAAAGCTAAGTTACATCCCCTCTCAGAGCGGAAAAAGTTGGTGCACTGCCCCATATGTAAAAGAGTGCCGCCTACCACTCCTGTAGCGGTCCGGGGAGGCCGAGCTGTATGCAGAGTGCAGCACCGCCCATTCTGGCTGTTGATCGCGTTGAAGAGAGGCGCCGCGCACAGGACTTGTGTGTGACCTACGCTTGCAGATCACGAGATCTGGCATGTGTGCAAGAGAAAGGAGGATTGTCGCATTGCCAGCCAACCTCCCCGGGGATAAACGCAAGTAAAGACCCCGATCTTACTCAGCCTCTGAAAATCCTTCATCAGTAGCAGAGGGGACATTTAATAAGAATTTCCCTCAAAAGTATCTCCGGCCTGTACCGCTCGTCTTAAAGGGCCATATACCTTCAACGGTTGCTTATAGCAACCCCATTTAAATAAACTGTGGGAGACAGCTCTACGCCTAAAAACCAAATTGAAGGAGTTTTGAACATCGTGAAGGAACATCATCAAGCCTTCAGTAAGCACTCAATGGATTATGGGGAAGTCCGTGGAATAAAACACACTATCCCTACCGGCTCTCACCCTCCAATAAAAGAAAGGTACCGGCCTATACCACCAACGATGTACCAATCTTTGAAACAAATGATCCGAGAGATGAAGGATTCCAATATTATCCAAGACAGCCACAGTCCATGGGCTGCGCCACTAGTTCTTGTCCGGAAAAAAGGTTGGTAACATAATGTTCTGTGTTGACTACAGAAAACTTAATCAAATCACCCACACGGATGCCTATCCCTTACCCAGAATTAAAGAATCCCTGACAGCACTGGGGTCATCAGCCTATTTCTCTACTCTTGATCTGACCAGTGGATACTGGCAGGTACCCATGGCTCCTGAAGGCCGAGAGAAAACAGCTTTTACCACCCCATGGGCCTATTCAAGTTTAATTACATGTCCTTTGGACTTTGTAATGCACCAGGAACATTTCAATGACTAATTAAAAAAAACTTCAAGACTGTCCTACTCTATCTGGATGATGTCATTATTTATTCTTGCTTCTCTCAGTCTAATGATGCGTTCCCTCCCAAAGTCTGCCATCTGGGCAAATTGCTTTTGAATGCATCACAGAGGCATGTTTTGCAGTCAAAAATCTTTTACCCAGAGGTACACTACCAAAAGTAGCTTCTGAGAGGCTTTTTATAGGGCAGCGGGGGAAGCACTTTTATATCCTTTTGTGACAATACCCAGTGTCTAATCAGGCCACACCTGGAATAATTTACATATCTGCCTGAGACATAACTGTGAGGCAAGTTTAGCAGCAATCTGACATAATATTTCTGTCAATGAGTATATAACTCCTGTTCAAATTGCCTCTGGGGTAGATAAGTGGCAATCAGGGTTGGGAGCTCTATCTATTTTTGGTCATATAAATCAGATTTTTGTAGCATACCTCCCAATTAGTCATGGACGAACAAATGTTCGCGAACCGCGCTTTCGCGGCGGGCCCTATTGATTTTAATGGCAGGCGAACCTGAAAAACCTTTAGGTCATATTTGCAGCCACCAAATACTTACTAGAAGTGCACAAATAGTCCCACAACATGGACAGAGACATACCAGAGGGGGATCATTGGCAAAAATTCCCACAAAAACTATGTATTTTAACCAAGGGCCATTTTTATGCGTCTTAAATGGAAACTCTCCAAAATGTGCCCTGCTGGAGCCTAGAAAATTTTTATTTTAGGCCACGGGAGTACAGGCCCCAAAAATTAGGCATTCACCTGACAGAAAAGAACTTGTGATGATGTGGCTGGAGGTACATTAGGTGGTCACTGGCTAAAAATTTTACTGTCGGCCAGTACAGGCCCCAAAAATTAGGCATTCACCTGACAGAAAAGAACAATTGCTGTATCTTGTGCAAACTTTCTCAAAGAATGGAGCAGAGAGTTTGTCTGCCATAAAGGAGAGCGCCCTTGGGTTGCTGAATATTTACTTACAGAGGATCCAAACTATTATTGAATGGCTGAGTAACCAGAGCAAGATCAGGAACCAAGTACAAGTAAGATCATCACTTCTACACAGTTGAGCTGGAACCTACATGCACCACCTCACTGAGCCTGTTATTGGGATTTACAGCTTTATCGTCTGTTTTTTTGACAAAGTGCTGCTATTGGATGATACTTATTGCAAGACTACAATTTACAAGTAAAGTTCCTGTTTGGTTCAACTATTGCCTCTCTCATCATTCTACTCCATCTCCTAATTGCACCTAACGGTGCTAGCGTCACGAACAACACGGGGGCCCAGCCACAAAAGCACCTTAAACACCTATACCATCAAGGGCACCTCAACCACCATCTGGCTGGTGTTCCCTGCAATAGACAGTGCCCCAGAGTATCTAGTGTTGTCTTCCCCTCCACTGCAGGCCGGCCCAGGGGACAACTGAACTGTGAGTATTACTACCCTCACTCGGCACATCATCACCGTTACACTCACATAACACCCCTAGGGCGCGGGCGTTGCAGGGGCACATTTGGCATCATAGTGTTTCTGTGGGTACAAAGTGGCATCTTACTGTGTGTGGCACCTCAAAGAGGCATTCTACTGTGTCTCTGGGCACACAGGGGCATCCTACTCTGTGTGGGCACAAAGGGGCATTCTACTGTGTCTCTGGGCACACAGGGGCATCCTACTCTGTGTGGGCACAAAGGGGCATTCTACTGTGTGTGGGGCATAATAGGCATTCTGCTGTGTGCATGGGGCATAAATGGACTTTCTTCTATGTGTGGGGGCACAAAGGGTCTTTCTGCTGTGTGTGGGGCACAAAGAGAACATAAATGTGTCAGGACAATAAGGGCTCATAACTACTGTGTGGGGGCACTAAGTGGGCATTCTACTGTGAGGGGGCACTAAGTGGGCATTCTACTGTGAGGGGGCACAAATGGGAATAACTACGGTACTGTGTGGGGCACATAGAAAACTGGGCAGAATTGGGTGCATATATAATTAGAGGCATGGCTTAATGTAAAAAATGCTGATGATGGCCGTTCCTGTTTAAACATTGGGTGGTATGGCTTTTGTTATATCTGTTTCAAGCAATAAGACATGTAGGTCAAAGTCTTTGAGACTATTTATGGGCGATCTCCTCTCGGCTACAACTGTGTGGATGCTTTTAATTGCCCGTGTGGGAGAGCAGAGATCACAATCTAATCTACATCGTTCTGTAATATTCACAGACGGCTGCAAGTGAGAAACACTAACACCGCAAAGTGCTAAAGAAACACAAATCAGAGCTAAGAAAACAGATCTGAAGGTCGCTTTGATGCAGGTTTTACAAAATAATTATGTTCTGGGAGGGAAGATCAGACTGCGGGGAAAGAAAAAGCTCATCAGAGGAAATAAGTGTGAAGGTTTTACACCAGAAATACTGAGCTCGTAGGAAATGTCCTTATACCTATCTCACATCTATGTGTATGTATCTACATTATCTATCTATCTATTTATCTATCTCCATCTATTCATTATCAATCAATCTTTATTGGCAGGTCTAAAATTGTACATTAGTATTGCCAAAGCATGTGAGAAATAGTGGGTTAAGGAATGGGGACACACCAGGGGTCGGTGTATAGGATGGTGGGGGACACACGGCGGGGTCGGTCCGTGGCGTATCATGACAGGGGGGGACGGGTGCGGACAAACCCTGGGTCAGGGTATCGGAGTCCATGGCATATCAGGCTCCTCTCAGTCTGTGGCAGGCACTGGTATATTGTGCTGCTATGTCCACAGCGTTCTCTTCCTCTCCCAGCAGGATGGGCAGCTTCTCTTCCTCCTCCATGGAGCTCAAGTCTAGGAGTAGATCAGAGAGTCTCCTAAAGTGGATGTCCCTCACTGCTGAGTATTTGGGACAGTATATCAGGAAGTGGGCCTCATCCTCCACCGCCTCCAGGTGGCACTGCTGGTACAGTCTGCTTTGTCTAGGCATCTATCTCATATCTATCTATCTATCTATCTATCTATCTATCTATCTATCTATCTATCTATTTCCATCTATTATCTATCTATCTATCTATCTATCTATCTATCTATTAAATCAAATGAGCTTTATTGGCAGGACTAAATACATTTTAGCATTGCCAAAGCAAGTGGGAAATAATTGGGTAGGTTTGGGGGATGGGGACATATATAGGGTGAGGGTATAGGAGTCCATGGTATATCAGGCTCCTCTCAGTCTATGGCAGGCAGTAATATATTGTGCTGCTATGGCCGCTATGTTCTCCTCTTCCCCAGCAGTATGGAGAGTCTCTCTTCCTCCTCCATGGAGGTGAAGTCTGGGCAGAGATCAGACTTCGCTGCCATACAGAAGGATTGGGGAGATGACGCTAGCAAAGATTTTAAGCCAGACGGTCACTGGTGCTTTGAGATGATACAGATGCCTTCTGATGGCACAGAAGGTTTCGCACACCTTGTCTTTCAATGTATCTATGGCCGCTATGTTCTCCTCTTCCCCCAGCAGTATGGAGAGTCTCTCTTCCTCATCAATGGAGGAGAAGTCTACGCAGAGATCAGACAGTCTCCTGAAGTGAGTCTCCCTTACTGCTGAGTATTTGGGGCACCGCAGCAGGAAATGAGCCTCATCCTCCACGGCCTCCTGGTCGCACTGCTGGCACAGTCTGCTCTCCCTGGGCTTGTACCTCTGTCAATGAGCAGGCTGTGGGCGCTCAGTCTGTACCGGCTCAGGATCTGTCGGTCTTTTGATATATCTATCTATCTATCTATCTATCTATCTATCTATCTATCTATTATCTATCTATCTATCTATCTATCTATCTCATATCTATCTATCCATCTCATAGCTATCTATCTATCTATCTATCTATCTATCTATCTATCTCATATCTATCTATCTATCTATCTATCTATCTATCTATCATCTATCTCATATCTATCTATCTATCTATCTTTTTAACTTATATATTTTTGTCTATTCTACTGTATTCTGTTATATCTGATCTGTCTACCCATCTATCTTCTCTTGAAACTATCTGTATCTCTATCCCATAATCCTTCCTTCCTACTGTTGTTAATTTAGACTTTTGTTTCTTAAAGCGATTGTCCCATCTCGGACATATCCTAGCGATATGCCCCCAATGTCTTATAGGTGCGAGTCCAAGAGGTGGAGCATGCGCGGCCGCCCACCATTCATTTCCATGGGACCACAGAAAATATCTCCGTAAGCCCCCATAAAAGTGAATGGAGCGGTGGCCACGCTTGCGCAGTACACTTTTCATTCATTTCAATAGGACTTACAAAAATTACCGAGCTTGCCATTTTTGGCAGTCCCATAGAAATGCATGCTCAATGCTCCCACTGGCACTTTGTGTGCTCCGTTCTAGAGATAGGTCCTAGATGTGGGACCCACAGCTATCAGACATTGGGGACGTATCCTAGTGATATGAACCCAATGTGCAAGATGGGACAACCTCTTTAAGGCCCCTTGATATGAGCAGGGTGACAACAGAAATGACCACACAGGGCTCCATCCATTAGGCTAGCACCAATCTCATTATCAATTACTGCCCTCTGCATTTTTACATACTGTAGTCACTAGAAAGTATAAAAATATCTAAATGTGTTAAAGGGATTCTTTAGGATTCCTATACTTTTTAACAGATACACTCATGTACTTACTTACCTTATGTACATCTTCCTCAATTTTTTTTTTGGGGGGGGGGGGGCTTGTAAGCCAAGTAAACCAGTCCCTCTGGTTTGTTTCCATCCTTTATGTAACACTTTCTGCTCCTGTATCCAACCAAACCCATAATGCACTTCTCCTTCCTCTCCCACAGCTCTAGTCCTGCCCCTAACTGTGTCCAGCTAGTTTATAGCTCCTCCCATCGAGCTAGTTACATAGACACTCCCCTATCATGTCCCCTACCAACTCCCAGCTAGTTTATAGCTCCTCCCATCCATCACCCATGGACATAAAATCACAGGAAATAAGAAAGACCTGCATTGACACGGTCATGTGACAACAGCCCAGAACGGGAAATAGGAGCAATAAAGAGAAAATAAATGCATTACAAAATTACAACAACGTCATAAATTATTATTTTAAAGGATTTTAATGTAAACTGGAAAACCCCTTTAAGGGTTTAGGAAGGACAATGTTTGGCTCGCTCTGTCAGTCCCATAGACTTTGAATGAAATGGCAGTGCCATGCGCAAATGCCGTTCCTTTTAAATAGAGGAAAATGGACCCCCGCTTTCAAAATCTGTGGTGGTAACAGTGGTCGGACTTCAGTGATCAGACACACCCCCTGTCCTGTGGATAGAAAATAATTGTTAATTATAGGAAAATTCCTTTAATAATGTGGTTACTGGAACTCATTCAAGTACTATGATAGTTTCAGGACGAGTTGGTGTGATGAGAATTCTCTGCCTTAGGCCTCATGCACATGGCTGTTGTTTTGGTCCGCATCCGAGCCGCCATTTTTACTAGAAAACAGTTTGTAAAGAGTCTTCTTAGCAAAGCTCTAAGTGAGTGTTGCTAAGGATAGTCTTCAGTCTTCAGTTCTACTGAGCATTGAAGACAGGCGTCAGACTCTCACCGATCAGACATTGATGACCTATCCTGAGGTTAGGCCATCAATAGAGAAGGATTAATTTTTAAAAAATTCGATTAGGCCGGTTCGCTGAATGTAAAAAAAAAAATCAGTTCAATCCGAATTTATTTGCGGCGGATCGCGTTAAATAATGGCTATTTCCTGGCTGCAGAGAGCATTTATAATGGTGTAGAACACTGTGCCTTGCACACATAGGGAGTCTGCTGTGGTGGTGAAATAATACTGTGAGTCCGTGTGACATGCAGATGACAGGCGTCGCTCTTAGAATCACTGCACACTTCACTTATTTGGGCAGTCACGGGGTCAAAACTGACCAAATAACTCAAGTATGAACTCAGCCTTACAGGTCAATGTTAGGGCCAAGAAGAAGCGCACTCCTTTTACACCGTCATCAGCTGATTTCACATAGATGTCTACAGAACCTGTTTTATTAAACACTTATACAAGTAGAGCACCCCCGACAGAGTGGAGAGGGTGTCAGCAGTAAGTTTGTGTTGACGTCACTGATTATTTTGCCCTTTCTTTGATCCGTCAAAACAATAACCCCCAAAAAATGGATCCTGAGCGGCAAATAGGCCCTTATTTTTTTCCACTTATACACTTCACAGAAGGCTTTAGAACATATAACTGCACCGCTGAACGGCAAATATTTATATATATATTATTTTGTTTTGCCACTAATACACGCCACAAAAGGCTTTAAAACGTATAACTGCACAGCTGAACCGCAAATATATTTTTCCTTTGCCACTAATACATGCCCAAAAGGGCTTTAGAACTTATAACTGCACTGCTGAACGGCAAATATATTTATCTTTTGCCACTAATACACGCCACAAATGGCTTAAGAACATATAACTGCACCGCTGAACGGGAAACAGGCCCTTATTTTTTTTCCACTCATACACGCCACAAAAGGCTTTAGAACATATAACTGGACCACTGAACGGCAAATATATTTTTCTTCTGCCACTAATACACGACAAAAAGGGCTTTAGAACATATAACTGCACCGCTGAACAGCAAACGGGCCCTTATTTTTTCCCTACTTAGACTCGCCAAAAAATGGCTTTAGAACATATAACTGCACCGCTGAACGGCAAATATATATATATTTTTTTCCACTAATACATGCCACAAAAGGCTTTAGAACATATAACTGCACTGCTGAACGGCAAATAATATATTTTCTTTTGCCACAATACACGCCAAAAAGGCCTGTAATTTTCACGCTTCAACACACAATGGCTAATAAGCCCCTTTCCCCCCCACTAATATATGCCAAAAAATGCTTTAGAACATATAACTGCACCGCACAAGGGTAAATAAGATGTAGAAATATTTCCTTGTAATAAACCCTGTTAATGGCTGTATCACACAGCACTTGCACCCCAATAACAAGAACGTTTTGCTGGAATTACAGAGCTGTATAATGGCAATTTGGATCCCCAGTCAGTGCAGCAAGGTGTAATAGGATTGTTCCTATTACCGAGGCTCTAAACACCCCAATTGGACCCTGTTTTGCTTCAATACTGTGGAATGATTCCTCCCTATCCTTTCCCTACACTTCTACTAATCTTTGACTGAATTTGTAAATCATTTTTTAAGCACAATGAAGTCTTTCCTAGCACTGTCTCTAATACCTGCTGACGTCTCTCCTGCACTAAGTACACTGGAAAATGGCAGAATCCAAAATGCCTGAGGCTATTTATAGGGTTGTGACATCATAGGCTGGCTGGCTGCTGATTGGCTGCATGCATGGCATTATGGGAGATGCCGCCTTCCCACAGTTCCTTGCTCCATGTCCTCACACGTGCAGCAGCCATTTTAGGAAAAAGTGTGATTCTTTACCATGAAGCGTGAGGAAATTCTGATTCGGTGCGAATCAAATTTTTCCTGAAATTCGGATCGAATTCCACTTCGTCAACTTCAATTCGCTCTTCTCTAGCCATCAATATCAAAATCCTAGTCAACCCTTTAAATATCCAGTAATTTTTTATGTCTAACTTTAACAAAAATGTAATTCAAGTCAAATTCTAATTTTTGTTAGAAGCCATGATTAGGAATGGTGTTCCCCAGATGCCACGTAACTAGAGAAAGATGACTGTACGCTTGTCTATATTTACAATACAAGGCCAAGTACTGAGAGACCCACCATGCAGAAGAAACAAGACATGGTGCAAGCAATTGGGAAGTTGGTATTAAAAATGGCTGTTTACAGACAGTTTTGTACAGGCCTCTAGACCAATAAATGTTGCACGTAACCTTCTCCAGTCGTACACTACACTAGACCACATTAACCAATGTTCTCTGAAGATATGCTTGTCCTTATGTTACTATGGGTGATGCGAACCTCCACAATACTGTCCTGCAAAATACAGTAGATGCTCATAGGATGCTCATAGGATGAGCATTTAATGGACAGGTGCCAAGCACTGGGATGGTCTTGCTTCCTTCTTGCGCTGTGTGAGGTTAGGCGCAACACTAATGGAAAGGTTTTTTGTAGTAATAGTCGGTGCTGTTGGTGGTGTCTGGGTCCTCACCGTGTAGGGTACTGGTCCACAGGAGGAAAAGAGATTTTCAGGCAATTGGTGGATGATAATTCTACAGACCCAACTAGACAGGGACATACCCTGATGCAAAGACACAACCAGAATAGATTAATGATAGCTTCTTCATTTGAACCTCTTAATAAACAGACAACGTGCTTCAGAGATCATAAACTCCTTTCTCAAGTCTAATGAGCTGGATGGAGGTCCTAGAATGAGGAGCTGCTGAGTGCTCAGCTGGCGTGCCGACCAACCAGAAGTTTGTAGGTGGTTTTGAAAAATTATGATCCACCAATCTCTTGCAAAAGATAAGAAGGAAGAGAAGTAGCACTGTAGACCTAACAATATTTTTGAATACTATATATGTGGTCAGAGCCCCCTGTTGGTAATACGGAGCTCCAAATTTACTGCATAGATATAGAGAGAGCTTACTGCATACTACATGTTCATTGAACTCATTGATAACACAGTATGCATTAAGCTCCTGAGCTCCCCCTAGTGGTGGATGCAAGCAGGCAACAATTTTAACACTTGGTGCTATACCTGTGATTTGGATGTCTGCATCAGGAAATCTTCTACTGTCTATTGAAATATAGTATAAAACTAAATGCTAGCCTTTAGAGAAAAAAAGTTATTTAATTAGATTAGAAAAATAGGGCTGAACTGCAATACCAAAAACAGCCAGGGGGTAAGAGATGTTATTTCTTAGACAATCATTTTGAGATCACGAGAAATGCTCTATTACCCGTCCTTCTCATGCTACACGATCAATATCTGTAACAATATTTGCCCGTGATGCCCCTTCTCTTCATGTCCATGGATATTCAGATCCATGAGGTTTATCTAAGTATCTCGTGTGAGTCTAATAGTATCTGCTTGAGTGCATGACTGGAAATATGTAGTGCAATTAAGGCTATATGCATTTTATCTATGTGAGGCCCTTGGTTTTTTATTTCTAGGAAAAACAAGAGCAGACCACCCCTCTTATGAGGGCCAGCAGCCATCTGGTAACCATAAGGAGAACTTCTCACTGTGCTGAAAGCCGCGTAAGAATTCTGCAGAAGAAATGCAATCTTCAAACTGACGACTGTACCGTACAGATAGGGAGACACAAAAAAATAACCCATCGGAAATGTGTCTGTAAATGGCCAGATCAGACGTACGACCAGATATTGATATCGGTTTTTGGTCTGTTTCTTAGCACGTTGTGATATCTATCCAGACTAGGATAGTGGCTGACATATCGGGGCAGCTTTACTAATATTATCTAAAATTTAGACTGCATAGACTTAGATTAAACAGAGAATATGCCGTGTGATAAATGTGGTGCATCTTGCTAGAAGTTACACACTTCTCTCCGTTAAGACAATGGAGCAGAGGTGTAGATTAAGGCTCATGGGCCCTGGTGCAGGAGTTCAGCTTGGGCCCCCCTTCCCTTTGTGACCAGGGGCAGGGGTGCACCTAGCCTTTCTGCTGCCTGAGGCGAAAACTGAAACGGTGCCCCAACCCCCCAATGCCAATATTTTAACCCAACTCCTTGCCTCCAACCCTACTGTTAAAGACATACTTGGAAAACATTATATACAGCTCTACAAAAGATACAGGGAAATACAGCGCCAAATACCTCTTACATTCAGTGATGTCTCCTTTGATGTAGATGTTCTCTTTCCTTACCTTCTCCATTCAGACCAAATCGCCATGATGATTTATTTCAGCCATTTCTACTCTCTGCAAAGTTTGACAAACAGTCAGCTAGTTTCCTACTTCTCCATCATCCTCCATCTTCTGAACACCCCATACTGCCAACCCAACTACTGTGCTTCCCAATACTATACTGCAGAAACTGTCCCCCTGAAAATACTAGTACCACACAGATAATGTCCCATTCAATACTTATTACCACACAGTGCCGTACAAAACAACTGCACCCAGCAAATAGTGCCTCTGACACTAATAGTGCCACAAACGTAATGTTCCCCAAATATAATAGTGCTGAGCTGATACTGTGCCAGGGTGCCCCCAACAGTAATTATTCACCCAAAGTTCCACCAATAATAATAATCTGCCAGAGTGCATAGTGTTAACAGTGCCCCCAATAGTAATAGTGTCCCCGTTGTGCCTATAGTAGTAATCATGTTCCCCATAGCCTCCCATTGCTAATACTTCTCTGTATAATGTGTGCCAGTACAAAAAATACTCTTATAATGTGCACCAGTACAAAATATGCCCCCTTATAATGTGCACCTATAAGAAATTGCCTCCTTATAATGTGTACCAGTACAAAAAATTCCCCCTTATAATGTGTACCAATGCAAAAAACAACACCTAGAATGTGTGTCAGTACAAAAGTACCCCCCATAGTGTGCACCAGTACAAAATATACCCCCTTATAAGGTGCACCAGTGCAATAAATACCATCTTATAATGTGCACCAGTACAAAAATTAGCCCCTTATAATGTGCACCAGTACAAAAAAAATGCTCTGTTATAATGTGTGCCAGTGCCAAAAATAGCCCCTTATAGTTTTCACCCATACAAAAAATACCCCCTTACATACCCCCTTACCTTTCAGATCAGACCCTCAGATCAGACCCCCATATCACACCTCAGATTAAACCCTCATATCAGACCTTAAATCAGACCTCAAAAAAAGACCCCCTATGGCATAAAAATAAACACAAATCCCAAAAATCAAAGACCTTGCCCATCTGGTCATTTACTAAACAGTATGTCTATCTCAGGTAGGTAGAAGGAGATCAGGCTTTCAGAGGAGACAGGTCTACCAGCTTTAAGGCTCTGACCCAGACTGACAGTCTAAGGCCTATATTTATTCCCCAGTAACGATCCCAGTGATTACAACTGAGAACACCTCAGGCTAGGGGGCATAGCTGTACTGGAGTGGGGTGGCATGGTAGGTCCCTCTACCAGTCCTACCTACCATTCAAAAAAAGGAAAAAAACGAACAAAAAAAAAAACAGCCCATAATTGAAGTCTGAATAAACCAGTTCCAGCAAACTATACTTTGCTGAAATCATTTATCCTTCTGCATTCTTTTTGTCACACCCATCTCAGCAATCTGGGCAAGGTATAAACCACCTTCAGTATTTTACCAAAGACATTGTTACAACTTCCATAGGAGAAATGCACACTGCACAATAGACGGAGCTACTCTAAATCAGCTGATTGTCGTGGGTGGGGGGCAGAGGCGGACTGACCATTCGGGCACTCGGCCACTAGGGGGCCCTCTCACTCCTGCAGCCAGAGGTCGCAATAACTTTTACTCAGTGGCGTACTAAGGGGGAGGGGGGGCGGTCTGCCCCGTGGTGCGCTGCCCAGAGACCCTGGGGAGCCACAGACTCATGTGACTGGACTGGTCTGAGAGAAAAGCTGACTATGGGCCTGTGACCCCCCTGGGCATGTTGTTGTAGCAGTGAAAAGCTCGGCCTGTCAGTCTTCAAGTAAGCGATTCCCCCCCCAATCATGGTTCCGTCCAGTCTCACAGTTCTCTGCTCCCCCCTCCTCCTGTCACCCTACTGGTGACCCTGCTCCCCCTCCTCCTGTCACCCCATTAGTGACCCTGCTCCCCCCTCCTCCTGTCACCCTACTGGTGACCCTGCTCCCCCTCCTCCTGTCACCCCATTAGTGACCCTGCTACCATCTCCTTCTGTCACCCCACTAGTGACCCTGCTCCCCCCTCCTCCTGTCACCCCACTAGTGACCCTGCTCCCCCCTCCTCCTGTCGCCCCACTAGTGACCCTGCTCCCCCCGCCACCTGTTCCCCCCTAGTGACCCTAATCCCCTCTACTTGTGTCCCCCCTAGTGACCCTGCTCCCCCTCTTTCTGTCACCTCTCTGCTCCCCCCTCCTCCTGTCACCCTACTGGTGACCCTGCTCCCCCTCCTCCTGTCCACCCCTAGTGACCCTGCTTCCCCCTCCTTCTGTCACCCCACTAGTGACCCTGCTCCCCCCTCCTCCTGTCCCCCCCTAGTGACCCTGCTCCCCCTCTTTCTGTCTCCTCTCTGCTCCCCCCTCCTCCTGTCACCCTACTGGTGACCCTGCTCCCCCTCCTCCTGTCACCCCATTAGTGACCCTGCTCCCCCCTCCTCCTGTCACCCCATTGGTGACCCTGCTACCCTCTCCTTCTGTCACCCCACTAGTGACCCTGCTCCCCTCTCCTTCTGTCACCCCACTAGTGACCCTACTCCCCTCTACTCGTGTCCACCCCTAGTGACCCTGCTCCCCCTCTTTCTGTCACCTCTCTGCTCCCCCCTCCTCCTGTCACCCTACTGGTGACCCTGCTCCCCCTCCTCCTGTCACCCCATTAGTGACCCTGCTCCCCCCTCCTCCTGTCACCCCATTAGTGACCCTGCTACCCTCTCCTCCTGTCACCCCACTAGTGACCCTGCTCCCCCCTCCTCCTGTCCCCCCCCAGTGACCCTGCTCCCCCACTTTCTGTCACCTCTCTGCTCCCCCCTCCTCCTGTCACCCTACTGGTGACCCTGCTCCCCCTCCTCTTGTCACCCCATTAGTGACCCTGCTACCCTCTCCTTCTGTCACCCCACTAGTGACCCTGCTCCCCCTCCTCCTGTCACCCCACTAGTGACCCTTCTCCCTCCGCCTCCTGTTCTCCCCCTAGTGACCCTGCTCCCACCTCCTGCTGTCCACCCCTAGTGACCCTGCTCCCCCTCCTCCTGTCCACCCCGAGTGACCCTGCTTCCCCTCCTCCTGTCACCCCACTAGTGACCCTGCTTCCCCTCCTCCTGTCACCCCACTAGTGACCCTGCTTCCCCTCCTCCTGTCACCCCACTAGTGACCCTGCTTCCCCTCCTCCTGTCACCCCACTAGTGACCCTGCTCCCCCTTACTAGTGACCCTCCTCCCCCCTGCTTCCCCTCCACCTGTCCCCCCCTAGTGACCCTGCTCCCCCTCTTTCTGTCACCTCACTAGTGACCCTGCTCCCCTCCACTAGTGACCCTGCTCCCCCCTGCTTCCCCTCCTCCTGTCACCCCACTAGTGACCCTGTGTGCTCCTGTATGGAGAGGAGCCCGGCTGGAGTGTGGTGAGGCCTCGCTGTGTGTCTTTCCCTGTGTGTCTGTCTGTCCCTGTGTGTATTTGTTTGTCCATGTGTGTGTTTCTGTCCCTGTGTGTCTCTCCCTGTGTGTGTCTGACCCTGTGTGTGTGTCTCTCCCTCTGTGTGTGTCTCTCCCTGTGTGTGTCTCTCCCTCTGTGTGTGTCTCTCCCTCTGTGTGTCTGACCCTGTGTTTGTGTCTCTCCCTCTGTGTGTGTGTCTCCCTGTCTGTCACCATCCCCATGCCCACAGTGTTCCTATGTCTTGACGCAGCTGCATCAGGACGTTCTGTGTGGGGCAAGAAGAAGAAAATGGAAGAAGAGGCCGCGCCGCCAGCATGGAGTCTGTGGGAGAAGCACAGGGAGGCACACTAGGACGTAGGTAACACTACCACATGATCTACACTAGTGTTATCTGTGTTTTTACATAGGACTGCAAGTAACACTAACACATTATCAGGCCTGGTATTATCTGTATTTTTACATAGGACTGCAGGTAACACTACTACATTTTCTGTACTCAGATAGCCATGACTGTGTTATCTGTGCTGTTACATAGAACTGCAGGTGGTATCTACCATATTACCTGTACTCAGAGAGTTATCACTGTATAGGGGGGGCCCACTGAGACTTTATCGCCCAAGGACCCACATGAGCCTGTAGCCGGAGTGGTGCGATATGTGGGTGGGGCTGTGTGTGGGTGTGGCTTGAGGGTGGGCAGGGACACAGGGCCCCATAATCTCCTATTGCCCCGGGGCCCCATTAGCCCATAAAAAGTAAAGGAGTGAACAACCATTTTAATAAACGTGGCGTAAGGCATGTATTCAAGAATTCTGAAGCATTTACAATGGTAAATCTTCCCTACTGTGTCAGATGGAGGAATTGATAGATAGATAGATATCCTCCATCTATACAGAATATGTACCCTTCCACTTTTAGGCTGCTTTCACACTAGCGTTCGGGTTTCCGTTCGTGAGCTCCGTTTGAAGGAGCTCACGAGCGGACCCGAACGCAGCCGTCCAGCCCTGATGCAGTCTGAATGGAGGCGGATCCGCTCAGACTGCATCAGTCTGGCGGCGTTCAGCCTCCGCTCCGCTCGCCTCCGCACGGACAGGCGGACAGCTGAACGCTGCTTGCAGCGTTCGGGTGTCCGCCTGGCCGTGCGGAGGCGTGCGGATCCGTCCAGACTTACAATGTAAGTCAATGGGGACGGATCCGTTTGAAGATGCCACAATGTGGCTCAATCTTCAAGCGGATCCGTCCCCCATTGACTTTACATTGAAAGTCTGGACGGATCCGTCCCAGGCTATTTTCACACTTAGCTTTTTTTAGCTAATATAATGCAGACGGATCCGTTCTGAACGGAGCCTCCGTCTGCATTATTATGGGCGGATCCGTTCAGAACGGATCCGCCCGAACGCTAGTGTGAAAGTAGCCTTAATTGAATTGTAATCTTTGTACACACAGGACATATCAATAATATCTAATATCTAAAGTTATATTTGTATCATCCCATAAGAAATAGACCCTGGTGACCAGTGGATCCAAATCACCTCTTATTGGGATCCATTGTTATCCGTTCTGGAATGAAAAATATTGTTGGGTTAGTATACTGAAAAAAAAAAATTTTTTTTTTTAAAACCTCCAATATGATAAAAAAAAAAGAAATATAATTTTCCCTTATTTCACTATAAAAATAATATAAATCTTTTTATCACTTGCACTTTTTTGGCTGTTTTGGGGCTTTTTTTCCCCTATGTTTTTCTTTTTTTTTTTTATACATTCGTACTTTTTGATTGATGTTCTCTGTAACAATGCCCTTATGGCTCTCACTTCAAACTGTAAAATGTTGCATAGCGAAAAACCCAAGAATTAAGAATTTCTTTTAAAATAAGGAGCCGTTACCACGAGTTCATAAAATTACATTTCAAGTGGAGACACGTTGTCTATTAATCCTTCCAAAATGAATGAAATAAGCTTCAAAATAGACCCACATCGCCATCATCATGAGAACATTACACGCTTGGGTGGAGACCTCATCAGCCTCTGTAAGGTCTGATTTTTTTTGCCATCTTTTTCTCTGTACAAATTCTCAATTTGTCCTTATTTTTTTTTTCAAAATCAAAGGGCCTGACCTTTATTATTTTAGACAATCCTTATTAATACCTGTACAGTTGTAACTGAAATCTCCTGGGTCCCAATATAAAATGCAGCCAGAGTGCAGAGGGGCCTTCATGGGCTGGTATGTTCCAGGGCCTGGGTTTGACTGCTACCTCTTCATCCTTTGTAGCTACAATCCTGATTCCCCTACAGTTTACCATGGATCAGTAGGGTTCCCAGTAGGAAGACACTCTATGATCAGCTTACCGTCATGGTACCCTTCTAATAAAATGGGTTTTGTCCAAAGTGAATCTTCTCCTTGATTTGGTCTTAATCAGATTAGCAAAAAATCTCTACTGTCAGCACAATGCCAGTTGGGTAGTTTTGAGCATAAAAGCTAAATTACTTAAGACAACCCAGTTACTATTGACCTAGTGACTGATAGTTACTGCCTTTTACATTGGGTTGTTAAGTAGAAAGTCCATAGAAACCAGTCTGTCATTATTATCTGAAGGAAGAATTGCACTGAACCAAGGGTGGAGAAAGGGGCAACAAGGCTAGGCTGGTGTACTGAAATGCATATGGACTACTATTGATGCTTTATGCACTCACTGTTGGTCCTGTATGCACTGCAGTGACCAATGTCCAAAGACCTAGAGATCATTGTTGTTTTAGGACCCTCATGTTAACTAGGGCAGGATCCCAAGTGGCTTGCACAATTCACCTATAGCAAAGACTTTTCCCTTTACTTCAGTTTTGGTCTCTGTACTCCTCTGACCCCATGACTACAAGTTGGTGTGGTAAGTATTTTTCTGGCTAAGTTTACTAAGGGTTGAAGAAGTAAAGGTCATGGAAAGAGGAAGAGTAGAAAAATCATGTAGTCTAGAATTAACATCATTCGAGGACAGAGTTACCAAAGTCCAGGTAGTATGGTATGGGACTATGGTGCCACAGTCCACTAATCTCGTACAATTGTCTAATCGGTTAATGCTAAAATGGGGACAGTACTTCTTACAGTAACCAAGTTTCACCCTCTTTGTATTAGGCTGGTGCAACATTGATGAATGTCCTTCGGATCTTCATAAATAGTATGACCCGGTACTTTGGTTGATCATCCATTCTATCAGACAGCATCAAATGGGATATGTTTCAATAACCTTCTGCTTGGAGGGAGGAAAAAAAAAAAGCACAAAAACTAAATCAACCATGTAATGGTTCTTAAGAATTTTGGACCACAACATTTCCCTTTGGCATGACTCGAATGTGTTCTGGAATGTTGTTAACATATCCGAGAGTTTTGGAAAATTCTCAATAATATCAAATGTAAAACTTAAATTTAGCATCAAATTAGAATCCAATGACTACAACCGAACAGCTGTCACTAGGAGAAAGTGCCATGGATGTGACATGTTCGTCTCTATAATAACCATGGAAACCTCGCTGTCAGCTGTCAGACTGAGATATTCACAAATATTATGCAAGTGTTATACAGTAGCTCCTGATCTAGAACATATCACATGACCGCTGTGAATACGGACGAGACAAGAGTATTTCACAAAGATTTACAAACAAAATAAAAAGGGGCCCTCAAAATGCTTAGTCCGCTTCTGTAGTCTTGTATGGGAGGCACAAAGTGTAAAATAGATTGTAAGGGGAGGGTCCTTTCCCCCTCCATACCTCGTTTACTGTATTTTTATATATTTATGTGTACGTGTAACCCCACTCTTGATGTACAGCGCCAGGGAATTAATGGCAGCTATCAAATAAATAATAATAATAATAATAAAAAATAAATAATAAAATAAATAAATCTATAATTCAAAAAATAAATACAAAACATTTAATAAAAAATAATAATAAAAAGAATGCCACAACATACCACAATGCAGCTTCTTTCCCTCACCCCCTGTTGTGCTATTAAATTATTATAATTTTTTTATCTGAATCGCAGACTATTTTCCCCTTTTTTGTTAAACCACTCTCTCCGTTATAAAAAGATAAAAAAAAAAATACTATAATAAAGATAGCCTAAAAATAAAACCCCATGTTTTACTGAAAAAAAGATGCAAAAATGTTTTAACTGGATGGAAGTTTCGGCTTTTAACCGCCTCCGGACCGCCTAACGCAGGATCGCGGTCCGGAGGCAGCTGTCCCAGGCAGAGTCACTCGTCTACGCGTCATCTCGCGAGACGCGTGACTTCCTGTAAACGCGCGCACACAGGTGCGCGCGTTCACAGGATCGGAAGGTAAGAGAGTGTATCTACAGCCTGCCAGCAGCGATCGTTCGCTGGCAGGCTGTAGATGCGATTTTTTTAACCCCTAACAGGTATATTAGACGCTGTTTTGATAACAGCGTCTAATATACCTGCTACCTGGTCCTCTGGTGGTCCCTTTTGTTTGGATCGACCACCAGAGGACACAGGCAGCTCAGTAATAAGTAGCACCAAGCACCACACTACACTACACCCCCCCCTGTCACTTATTAACCCCTTATGAACCCCTCATCACCCCATATAGACTCCCTGATCACCCCCCTGTCATTGATCACCCCCCTGTAAGGCTCCATTCAGATGTCCGTATGTGTTTTACGGATCCACGCATCCATGGATCGGATCCGCGAAACACATACAGACGTCTGAATGGAGCCTTACAGGGGGGTGATCAATGACAGGGGGTTGATCACCCCATATACACTCCCTGATCACCCCCTGTCATTGATCACCCCCGTGTCATTGATCACCCCCCTGTAAGGCTCCATTCAGATGCCCGTATGTGTTTTGCGGATCCACGCATCCATGGATCAGATCCGCAAAACACATACGGACGTCTGAATGGAGCCTTACAGGGGGGGTGATCAATGACAGGGGGTTGATCACCCCATATACACTCCCTGATCACCCCCCTGTCATTGATCACCCCCTGTCACGGACGGTGTACAGGAAATAAGGCAAAGCAACATGTATAAACGACTCGCTGGATCCAAAAACTAAGGAACCAAGGGAGACCCCTGCAGAAGACCTGGCACTTTCCCTGGCTGCTCAGCCTATGCAAAGATCCGAATGGTGGAGGTTTGCATATCCACGAACCTTGACTATAAAGCCCTGAGCACCCTACAATAGTGAGGGGACACGACCACCGGCTCCCTACACAAGATACGGAGGGAGTCAGGGTCACCTGGGATCCAGCAAACAGATATTAACAGATAAAGGTACACTTAGCTTTGAAGCAAACAGGAGGACAGATCAGCGTGCACACACACTCCAGGAAGTAGTATAAGCCGCTCAGAAAAGCCTTCTGGGGAAGAATTTAAAGGGAAGCAATTAGTCCAACACATGACAGCTGAGAGAGGCTGACGAGCGGAGGAGCTGAATACCACAACACAGAAACTCAAGGAGGAGGTTCTGAAAGGCCTCTGTCAGAGCTTCTCAGCTGTCTGGTTGTGACAGTACCCCTCCCTCTACGAGTGGACTCCGGACACTCAGAACCCACCTTCTCAGGATGGGACCTATGGAAAGCCCTGATGAGACGAGAGGCCTTAATGTCCGTCACTGGGACCCACATCCTCTCCTCAGGACCATAACCCTCCCACTGAACAAGGTACTGAAGAGAACCGCGGACAAGACGAGAATCCACAATCCTAGATACCTGAAATTCAAGATTCCCATCAACCATAATCGGAGGAGGAGGCAAAGGCGAGGGTACAATGGGTTGAAGATAAGGTTTCAATAAGGACTTATGAAAAACATTATGGATCTTCCAAGTCTGAGGAAGATCAAGACGGTATGCAACAGGATTGATGACAGACAGGATTTTGTAAGGCCCAATAAACCTAGGACCCAACTTCCAGGAGGGAACCTTCAATTTGATATTCTTGGTAGACAACCACACCAGATCACCAACATTCAGGTCCGGACCAAGCACACGTCTCTTATCAGCCACACGCTTATATCTCTCACTCATGCTCTTTAGATTATCTTGAATCTTTTGCCAAATAGATGACAAAGACGAGGAGAATCTGTCCTCATCAGGTAAACCAGAAGACCCCTCTCCCGAGAAAGTCCCAAACTGTGGATGAAACCCATATGCACCAAAAAATGGTGACTTATCAGAGGACTCCTGACGACGGTTATTTAAAGCAAACTCAGCAAGGGACAAAAAAGAACACCAATCCTCTTGATTCTCCGCCACAAAACAACGCAGATATGTCTCCAGATTCTGATTGACGCGCTCTGTCTGGCCATTCGACTGCGGGTGGAAAGCAGAAGAGAATGACAACCGAACCCCCAAGCGAGAACAGAAAGCCTTCCAGAATCTGGAAACAAACTGCGTGCCCCTATCAGAGACTATGTCTGAAGGAATACCGTGCAATTTGACAATGTGATCAACAAATGCCTGCGCCAGCGTCTTAGCATTGGGCAAACCAGGAAAAGGGATGAAATGCACCATTTTGCTAAAACGGTCCACCACCACCAGAATCACAGTCTTCCCCGAGGAACGAGGCAGGTCCGTGATAAAGTCCATGGACAGATGTGTCCAAGGACGGGAAGGAATGGGTAAGGGAAGGAGAGGACCTGATGGCCGTGAATGAGGGACTTTGGCACGAGCGCAAGTCTCGCAGGCTGCCACAAAACCCTCAACCGACTTACGAAGCACAGGCCACCAGAATCTCCGAGCGATGAGATCCAGTGTGGCTCTTACCCCCGGGTGCCCAGCAAGGACCGTATCGTGGTGTTCTTTAAAAATCTTGTGTCTTAAAGCGAGAGGCACAAACAACCTCCCAGGAGGACAAAGATCAGGAGCCTCTGACTGGGCTGCCTGCACCTCTGCCTCCAATTCAGGAAAAAGAGCAGAGACCACCACACCTTCAGCCAAAATGGGACCCGGGTCTTCAAAATTCCAGCCTCCCGGAAAACAACGTGACAGGGCATCTGCCTTTACATTCTTAACTCCAGGGCGGAACGTGAAAACAAAATTAAACCTAGAAAAGAACAACGACCATCTGGCCTGTCTCGGGTTCAGACGCTTGGCTGACTACAAGTAGGCCAGATTTTTATGGCCAATGGCGCCATTCCTCAAAAGCCAACTTGATGGCCAACAATTCCCTATCTCCCACATCGTAATTTCTCTCTGCGGAGGAGAGTTTTCTTGAGAAAAAGGCACACGGTCGCCAATTGGCAGGAGAGGAACCCTGAGACAAGACCGCCCCCACACCCACCTCAGAAGCATCAACCTCAACTATGAAGGGTAACGAAACATCAGGTTGCACCAAGATGGGAGCGGAAGCAAAACTCTCCTTGATATCAGAAAAAGCCTTACGCGCCTCTACTGACCAAGAAAAAAAATCTACCCCCTTTCTGGTCATATCAGTGAGTGGTTTAACAATAGAAGAATAATTCAAAATGAACTTCCTGTAATAATTGGCAAAGCCCAAAAAACGCATCAGCGCCTTTTGATTCTCAGGAAGCTCCCACTCAAGCACAGCGCGGACCTTCTCGGGGTCCATGCGAAAACCAGAAGCGGAGAGAAGAAACCCCAGAAATTGAATTTCTGGAGCCGCAAACACACATTTTTCCAGTTTCGCATATAATTTATTCTCCCGCAGGATGAGCAAGACCTGACGTAAATGTTCCTTATGAGTTTTGAAATCGGGAGAAAAAATCAAAATGTCATCCAAATACACCAATACAAATTTTCCCATCAAATGATAAAAAATGCTGTTCACGAAATGCTGAAAAACGGCTGGGGCATTCATCAAACCAAAAGGCATAACCAAATTCTCAAAATGGCCCTCAGGGGTATTGAAGGCCGTCTTCCATTCGTCCCCTTCTCTGACCCTGACCAGGTTGTATGCCCCTCTTAAATCTAATTTGGAAAAGACTTTAGCCCCAACAACCTGGGTAAATAGGTCCGGGATCAGAGGAAGCGGATAAGGGTCACGAATTGTGATATTGTTCAGCTCCCTGAAATCCAGACAAGGTCTTAAAGAACCATCTTTTTTCTTAACAAAGAAAAAACCAGCGGCAACAGGTGACTTTGAGGGTCGTATGTGTCCCTTTCTCAGACTCTCAGAGATATAAGCACGCATAGCGATCCTCTCAGGTTGGGAAAGATTGTATAAACGAGATTTAGGCAGCTTGGCGTCTGGGATGAGATTAATAGGGCAATCGTACTCCCTGTGCGGGGGCAAATCCTGAACTCCACTCTCAGAGAAGACATCCGAAAATTCAGAGAGAAAAGATGGTACAGTCTTAGTAGCAACCTCAGAAACAGATGTCGTGAGGCAATTCTCTCTGCAAAAGTCACTCCAACCATTTATTTGCCTCGCTTGCCAATCAATGGTGGGGTTATGTTTAGTGAGCCAGGGTAGCCCCAACACTAGAGGAGTCGGCAAACCGCTAAGGACGAAACATGACACATCCTCAACATGAGCATCACTCACAATTAAACGGATATTGTGAACTATGCCCTTTAATGACTTCTGAGAAAGTGGAGCGGAATCGATAGCAAACACAGGAATATCCTTTCTCAAAGCGCACACCTGGAAACCATGAGTTATCGCAAAGTGATTATCAATGAGATTGACCGCTGCTCCACTATCCACAAAAATCTCACAAAAAATGTTCTTGCTCTCTAGCGCCACCCTAGCCGGCAGGACAAAACGGGAACTACAAGCAAACGGAAAACCTTCAATCTCCGCCTCAACCCTGCCAATAGTAACAGACGGAACATTTTTCAAAGATTTTTTCCTCTTTGTTTCTTTATTATACCCAGAGAACTGCCTGAATCTCCTAGAGGGACAAATATTTGCCAAATGATTAATACCTCCACAACAAAAACAAACCCTCCCATGCGGGCTGAATCTTCTATTGTCAGAAGCAATCAACCCCAGCTGCATGGGCTCCTGCTCAGAAGGGGCTGACAGCGACTGAGACCCCTGCGCAGAGAATGGGACCGCTGCACAGTCCTGGGACCGAGTATGACATGAAAGGCAAATGCATCTTTCAATCCCTCTGAAAGACCATGGCAAAATTGACTTCGGAGTGCAGCATCATTCCAACCAGTATCGGCTGCCCATCTCCGAAATTCTGAGCAGTATATTTCTGCGGATTGTTTACCCTGGCATAGGAGACGTAGTCTAGACTCCGCCAGAGCAATACGATCCGGATCATCATATATCTGACCCAGGGCTAAAAAGAATTCATCCACTGAACGGAGGGGCCGTGCCCCCTCCGGCAGCGAAAAGGCCCAGGACTGAGCGTTACCCCTGAGCAGCGATATAATGATCCCCACCCTCCGTTCCTCATCACCAGAAGAATGGGGAAGAAGGCGAAAATGGAGTTTGCAAGCCTCTCTAAAACGCACAAAATTCTCACTACCCCCGGAGAACGTATCCGGGAGCGAGATCTTAGGCTCAGAACAAACTCCATGAACGCCAGCTGAACCGGTCACTTGAAGCTGAGAAAAAGTCCTGCGGAGATCAGCTACCTCCAATGAAAGACCCTGAAGGCGTTCAGCCAAAAGTGAAACCGGATCCATGCTTGAGACGGTTATGGCGGCTTATAATGTCACGGACGGTGTACAGGAAATAAGGCAAAGCAACATGTATAAACGACTCGCTGGATCTAAAAACTAAGGAACCAAGGGAGACCCCTGCAGAAGACCTGGCACTTTCCCTGGCTGCTCAGCCTATGCAAAGATCCGAATGGTGGAGGTTTGCATATCCACGAACCTTGACTATAAAGCCCTGAGCACCCTACAATAGTGAGGGGACACGACCACCGGCTCCCTACACAAGATACGGAGGGAGTCAGGGTCACCTGGGATCCAGCAAACAGATATTAACAGATAAAGGTACACTTAGCTTTGAAGCAAACAGGAGGACAGATCAGCGTGCAAACACACTCCAGGAAGTAGTATAAGCCGCTCAGAAAAGCCTTCTGGGGAAGAATTTAAAGGGAAGCAATTAGTCCAACACATGACAGCTGAGAGAGGCTGACGAGAGGAGGAGCTGAATACCACAACACCGAAACTCAAGGAGGAGGTTCTGAAAGGCCTCTGTCAGAGCTTCTCAGCTGTCTGGTTGTGACACCCCCCTGTAAGGCTCCATTCAGATGCCCGTATGTGTTTTGCGGAATCCACGCATCCATGGATCGGATCCGCAAAACACATACGGACATCTGAATGGAGCCTTACAGGGGGGTGATCAGTGACAGGGGGGTGATCAGCCCATATAGACTCCCTGATCACTTCCCTGTCATTGATCACCCCCTGTAAGGCTCCATTCAGACGCCCGTATGTGTTTTATGGATCCACGCATCCATGAATCGGATCCGCAAAACACATACGGACGTCTGAATGGAGCCTTACAGGGGGGTGATCAGGGAGTCTATATGAGATGATCACCCCCCTGTAAGGCTCCATTCAGACGCCCGTATGTGTTTTACGGATCCACGCATCCATAGATTGGATCCGCAAAACACATACGGACGTCTGAATGGAGCCTTACAGGGGGGTGATCAGGGAGTCTATATGGGATGATCACCCCCCTGTAAGGCTCCATTCAGACATCCGTATGTGTTTTACGGATCCACGCATCCATGGATCGGATCCGCAAAACACATACAGACGTCTGAATGGAGCCTTACAGGGGGGTGATCGATGACAGGGGGGTGATCACCCCATATGCACTCCCTGATCACCCCCCTGTCATTGATCACCCCCCTGTAAGGCTCCATTCAGACATCCGTATGTGTTTTGCAGATCCGTGGATCCGCAAAACACGACACCGTGGATCCGCAAAACACATACGGAAGTCTGAATGGAGCCTTACAGGGGGGTGATCAATGACAGGGGGGTGATCACCCCATATAGACTCCCTGATCACCCCCCTGTCATTGATCACTCCCCTGTAAGGCTCCATTCAGACATTTTTTCGGCACAAGTTAGCGGAAATTAATTATATATTTTTTTTGCTTTTTCTTACAAAGTCTCATATTCCACTAACTTGTGTCAAAAAATAAAATCTCACATGAACTCACCATACCCCTCACGGAATCCAAATGCGTACATTTTTTAGACATTTATATTCCAGACTTCTTCTCACGCTTTAGGGCCCCTAAAATGCCAGGGCAGTATAAATACCCCACATGTGACCCCATTTCGGAAAGAAGAAACCCCAAGGTATTCCGTGAGGGGCATATTGAGTCCATGAAAGATTGACATTTTTGTCCCAAGTTAGCGGAAAGGGAGAATTTGTGAGAAAAAATAAATAATTTTTTTTTCGCTAACTTGTGCCAAAAAAAAAAAATTCTATGAACTCGCCATGCTCCTCATTGAATACCTTGGGGTGTCTTCTTTCCAAAATGGGGTCACATGTGGGGTATTTATACTGCCCTGGCATTTTAGGGGCCCAAAAGCGTGAGAAGAAGTCTGGGATCCAAATGTCTAAAAATGCCCTCCTAAAAGGAATTTGGGCCCCTTTGCGCATCTAGGCTGCAAAAAAGTGTCACACATGTGGTATCGCCGTACTCAGGAGAAGTTGAGGAATGTGTTTTGGGGTTTCATTTTACATATACCCATGCTGGGTGAGATAAATATCTTAGTCAAGTGCCAACTTTGTATAAGAAAAATGGGAAAAGTTGTCTTTTGCCGAGATATTTCTCTCCCCCAACATGGGTATATGTAAAAAGACACCACACAACACATTCCCTAACTTCTCCTGAGTACTGCGATACCACATGTGTGACACTTTTTTGCAGCCTAGGTGGGCAAATGGACCCACATTCCAAGACACCCCAAGGTAATCCGTGAGGGGCATGGCGAGTTCCTAGAATTTTTTGTTTTTTGTCACAAGTTAGCGGAAAATTATGATTTTTTTTTTTTCTTACAAAGTCTCATATTCCACTAACTTGTGACAAAAAATAAAAACTTCCATGAACTCACTATGCCCATCACGAAAAACCTTGGTGTGTCTTCTTTCCAAAATGGGGTCACTTGTGGGGTAGTTATACTGCCCTGGCATTTTAGGGGCCCAAATGCGTGCAAAGTAGTTTGAAATCAAAATCTGTAGAAAATCGCAGGTGAAATCCGAAAGGTGCTCTTTGGAATGTGGGCCCCTTTGCCCACCTAGACTGCAAAAAAGTGTCACACATGTGGTATCGCCGTACTCAGGAGAAGTTGGGCAATGTGTTTTGGGGTGTCATTTTACATATACCCATGCTGGGTGAGAGAAATATCTTGGCAAAAGACAACTTTTCCAATTTTTTTATACAAAGTTGGCATTTGACCAAGATATTTATCTCACCCAGCATGGGTATATGTAAAATGACACCCCAAAACACATTCCCCAACTTCTCCTGAGTACGGCGATACCACATGTGTGACACTTTTTTGCAGTCTAGGTGGGCAAAGGGGCCCACATTCCAAAGAGTACCTTTCGGATTTCACCTGCGATTTTCTACAGATTTTGATTTCAAACTACTTTGCACGCATTTGGGCCCCTAAAATGCCAGGGCAGTATAACTACCCCACAAGTGACCCCATTTTGGAAAGAAGACACCCCAAGGTTTTTTCGTGATGGGCATAGTGAGTTCATGGAAGTTTTTATTTTTGTCACAAGTTAGTGGAATATGAGACTTTGTAAGAAAAAAAAAAAAAAATCATAATTTTCCGCTAACTTGTGACAAAAAAATAAAAGTTATATGAACTCACTATGCCCATCAGCGAAACTTAGGGTGTCTACTTCCGCCTCTGTCGGGGCGGCGCATGCGATTAAACGCTCTGCTCCTCCCCTAGTGGAGTAATGGTAGTGACGAGGGCGCGGATCTGCAGACCTGGGAGGATGTGATCTAAATAACATGGCGGGCCGAGGGGTTTATGTATATGGTGAGGAGGTGACGGAAAATTCAGGAAGAAAATGGCTGTGTGGTATGTTTTAAAGTCATATTGGATGCAGCATGTAAAAAAAACACTGAAAAATACCTACAAAAATATAAAAATGCTTTAAAAGGCATCTGACAGAAGTTTGGTTTCTTTGAAACTGGCTGACCTGTTTAATGTGTACTTTGCAGCTGAAGGCATCTGTGTTGGTCCCATGTTCATATGTGCCCTCATTGCTGAGAAAAATGATGTTTAAATATATGCAAATGCAAATGAGCCTCTAGGAGCAACGGGGGCGTTGCCATTACACCTAGAGGCTCTGCTGTTTCTACAACTGTCACGCCCTCTGCACTTTGATTGACAGGGCCAGGCAGTGTAAATGTGATCATGTAGTAGAGGTAGAACCCGCCACTATCTGACATTGATGGGATATCCTAGCTTATGATACAAATGTCCCAGATGGGAATACCTATTAAAAGAAATATATCAGCAGGAAATTCACAGATAAACCAGGCACATGGCCTTGTAGGGCGAGCTTAGCCTAGCCTTTCATTCATTGGTTTCATTATGGAGAAAAAGTACTTGTAATTGATATACAAATGAGCATTTAATTAGCAGAGGATGTGGCCAAGCCGCTCTGTGCACCCTTGCTCCTCCTACTTCCTCTGCCAGCCCCTCCCCTCCTCCAGCCCTTTTCATTTTTTCCTCTCTGCTTTCCAAGGGCCATAACTTTTACTTTTCCATTTGCATTGCTGAAGGAGTGGTTATTTTTTGTGAGACAAGTTGCATTTTTCAATGCCACCCTTTAAGGGTACGGCTACAAGGTCAGGTTTCTGCATGCAGTTTTGAAAGCCAAAATCAGTAGTGGATCATAAAAGGAGAAAAAATGTAAAGGAATATACAATTTCTCTTCTTTTTTGAAGTCACTCCTGGTTTTGGCTTCCAAAGCTGCATGCAGAAACCTGACCGTGTGGCCGTGCGTAAAGGGGGTGGCCACTCTAAGATTTTGTGTGTCCTTACTTTATGTTTACTTAAAGGGGTTATCCAATTTCAAGAAAACCCCCCACATGGGCAGGGCCTCTCATCTGTAATATACTTACCCCGCTCCCTGCACCGCTCCTGGTCCCCGCATCACCCCTGCTGCTTTTCCCTGCACACGGATGAAAACATCCGGTGTCTGTGCTGTCCGTGGCACCTTCGAATGACATCATATAGTAGAGGATGTCTTCTTTTATCCACCTGTCCATTCCACACTGCTCGCACCTATCCTTCACTGTACTGCACGAACGACGGAGGAAGTGTCCTGAGGATGACCAGGCTACTTCTGCTCCGCTTCTTCATATCTGACTGCACAGACTCCCTATGAAGGGTTCGGCACATGCGCAGTCTAGGCTCCCTCCTGCATCCAGCGCACTCTCCTTTACAGAATGAATGGACAGGTGGATGAAGCAAAGCACCCACTATGTGACGTTATTTGAACAGCACAGACAATGTTTACATCTGGAGATGCGACCACAAAAGAATGAGAAAAACAGCCATCAGGAAAAAGGTAATTTAAACAATTGAAACATTAAATAAAATACAGTAAGGTCACAAAATGTTAGACAAGTGCACAAACCCTTTAATTTGCGATATCTTATTTTGGAAAATGAGGGAAAATTCTTTGTGGGATAAAATGAAAAAAAAATAATAATAATTTTTGGGGGTTTTGTTTTTACAGTGGTCATTTAGCCCTTAAACTGACAAGACAACTTTACTCTGCAGGTTAGAACGATTACTATCATACCAAATTTATATACTGTATTTTCCGCCCCATAAGATGCATTTTTTCCCCAAAAAGGGGAAAAATATCTGTGTCTTAGGCGGTGAATACTAATCAGCGATTCCATTATGGAAGAGCTCATTATTAGTACCGGAGGAACGGGAAGCGGTGAAGGCTCTGTACTCACCACTTCCTGGTCCTCAGCTGTCAGCTGTGCTGTCATGACCTCATGCTGTGCGCGCTGGTTCACAAAAATCTCCATTATGGCCTTTACCACATAGGAAAAATATTTTAATACTTTATTAGTTTGGACATTTTGGACCTCTTATGTTTATTTTTATGTGTTATTTGAATTTTTTATATTTCGGCATTTTGTTTTTCTTATAAAAAATAAAAATAAATGAATACAATATAATATTTTGTCCCCCTTAGAGGAATAGAACAGGCAATTGTCACGATTCAATAGGGATAGTGCAGACCTAAGCTCCACCTACACCACTATCTCTACCTACTTGCATGGTCCGTCCTAACCGACGGTGCGCAACTGGATGGCATTCTCTAGCTTAAGTACGTGCAGGGGCCTACAGGGAGGGAACTAGGTGGCAGAAAACAAGAGACTAAGACAGAAACGTAAGCTACCAGGCTGCGTAGAAACCAAACAAGCAAAAAACAACCCGTAAGCAAAATCAGAACAAAATGGAAGCGAGGTCAAGTGCCACGAGTTCATGTCAGTACAAAAGAATAACACAGGATCAAGGTCAAATACAAGTCGAGGTCAGGAGCCAGGAGATCACGTCAATACAAAAGGATTACATAGGATCAATATCAAATACAAGTTGAGGTCAGGAGCTGTTAAATAGGGCAGACTGAATGGTCACGTAACGTGGCCAGCGTCACGTGACCCTGCGTCAGCCCCAGCCCCAGTGCAGACTCATATCCGTCGGCGCTTGTTCCTGCCCCTGCTCGTTGCTTAGGGGATGGAGAACGCCAGCCGCGCTGAGGAAGTGTGCGCCCCCGGGTCCTCCCCCCACCCCCTTGTTACCAGAGAGATGAGGACGACGGACGCGTCAGATGCCGGCTCTTCCTCCCTCTCTATCAGCGGGACGCCGGCAGTGCTGCAGGGAGGGAGCGCACCGACGGCTCCCTGTTACAATACCCCCCTTCCACGAGGGGCCACTAGACCCTTACTCATCGGAGCTGGTTTTTCAGGGTGTGCCAGATTACATTTTCTAATCAAGCTAGTAGCATGCATTTTATTAGCTGGCACCCGAGACCTCTCTTCTGGACCAAAACCTCTCCAGTGAACCAAATACTGCAAAGAGTTACGAATTTTCCTTACATCAAGGATTCTAGAAACATTGTATTCTAGTTGACTGGCAACCTCCACTGGCGGCGGAGATTCCTGTGCAGGAGATACAGACGGCACATACCTTTTGAGTAGAGCTTTGTGAAACACATTATGAATACAAAAGAAGTCAAGTAACAGTAACTTAAAAGAAACAGGGTTAATGATCTCGTAAGCAAAATCAGAACAAAATGGAAGCGAGGTCAAGTACCACGAGTTCATGTCAGTACAAAAGAATAACACAGAATCAAGGTCAAATACAAGCCGAGGTCGTGTTCACAAAAACACACATGCAGGAAAACGCTAGTGAGTAGTAAGACCAATCACAGGCAACTTGTGGCCAGCAAGTTGCCTGTTAAATAGGCCAGACTGAATGGTCACATGACGCTGGCCACATCACCCTGCGTCAGCCCCAGCCAAAACCCTGAGCGCTGACTCATATACGGAGGCGTATCTATCGCGAGGCAAACAAGGCATTTGCCTGGGGCGGCACTTGCCAACGGGGCGGCAAAATGCCTTGTTTGCCTTAGTTAACGTACACAAATACTTGCCGATCGATCCGATCCTTCACTATGCCGCTGCGAGCAGCAGCATCGCCGGCGCCGCATAGCGAAGGAGTGACTTCCCTCCTCCTCCCTCCTCCTCCCGACCCCAGCTGTTTCAGGAATTTTTACCTACCCAGCCTTGCTACCCACGTCACTTCCAGTAGTGACGTGGGAGGTGCGTCTCTTCCCTCCGTTCCTGACTGGCTCTGCTGGGGGTTTGTCGGCGCAGGCCCAGTAACAGAATTTTCCGGCCCACTGCGCATGCCCGAAGCGCAGTAGGAGCCGTAGTAGCAGAAAATTCCGGCTCCTACTGCTCCTGCGCCGAGTCGTCGTATTTGAGCATGCGCAGTGGGTCAGAATATTCACAACACAAGCGGCAGCCACAGCAAGCCCGGAAAAGTCTGCCCAGACCGGCTCCCTCCTCACACATCGTCAGTCAGACTCATAGAACAGAGTTGGCCACTTTGCCTGACTCCTGGCCTACCTACCCTGCGAGGAGTGTCCAGGACCAGGTCCAGGCAGAGGAACAAACAGGAGTGAGTGAGACAAGAGAGTTAAAAAGCAAATAGTGCACAGTGAGAGTGAGACTCATAAATAAAGGTGGTATGATGTCAGACTGTCTATAGTGGCCCTGGCCTCTCCTTGAGGCTGTCCCATGCAGACTGTATGGCCTGGGGCAGCCTCGAGGAGAGGCCAGGGTCACCATAGACAGTCTGACATCCCATCTTTATTTATGACACAGACACAGTGCACTATTTGCTTGTGGCAGCCGGGCAGCCCCCAATCCCCCATACAGTTTAGTGTCTCCTTGTGGCTGCCCCGGCCCCCCGCCCCCCATACAGTATAATGTCTCCTTATGTCTGCCCCCAATGCCATACAGTATGTATAATGTCTCCTTGTGGCTGCCCCCGCCCCCCATACAGTATAACGTCTCCTTGTGGCTGCCCCAGTGCCCCATACAGTATAACGTCTCCTTGAGGCTGCCCCATACAATATAACGTCTCCTTGAGGCTGCCCCATGCAGTATAATGTCTCCTTGTGTTTTTTTCTTTTAAACGGGTATTTATTGCAAAATATATATCGTTATCGCGATAAATTTCTTAATATTGTTATGCAAAACAGGAAAGGGTGGAGCCTAAATAGGAAGGGGTGGGGTTTACAGAGGAAGGGGTTTGGCCTTAACAGGAAGGGGTGGGTCAAATTTATATTAGGGGGGTGCCCGAGTTTAGTCTCGCCTAGGGCAGCACAAAACCAAGATACACCACTGCTCATATCCGTCGGCGCTCGTTCCTGCCCCTGCTCGTTGCCTAGGGGATGGAGGATGCTGGCTGCGCAAGGAATGAGCGCACCGCTGGCTCCCTTTTACAAGCAATCCTCTAATTGCTTGTACCGTAGACTACAATAGAATACTATTGCAGTGTATGGGATTTTCACAGGCCACCTTTCAGGGTGTGCCTCTGGCATGGCTTTTCAGGCAGCTCACTTTGACAGGTCGGGGAGCCTTTACAAGGTTCCAGGCTGTCATAATAATGGATCGGAGCCCCACGATTTTGCTGCTGGGGCTCCGATCAGAGGACAGAGGGAGTATTGACACATATTCTGCATGTAATATATGCTATGGTTATCCATAATCTGTTGTATGTTCTCCTCAATTCATGGATAGGGAAATGACGGATAGAAGGAAAAATCCACAAAACAAATGAGAAATTACTACGATGAGGGGAAATATTTTATGATGAAAAACAATATTTTTTTCAATGTTCTGTGGTTACAAGAAGGAACAGAGAAAAAAATTACTGCTATGTCGCTGATGATAGGGCTTAAAGACCCCCAACATGGGTTCTGGACCCACAGTGCCAATTCCTCGAGCCCGCGGAACCCACACAGTCTCCACACAATGCTAACTAACCATGCAAAGTCATGTGAACTGGTCATGTTTGGCAAGAGCCCAGAGTCTGTGGGCACACGCTGAATGCCAGTGGCTCCTGGTTTTGCTGACTCAGTGACAGCTTATTATGGACATTGGCTTCAGTGCAAGAGCTGGTAATGAAAAGCAACATACTGAAGATTCCTCCTGCGGGACCTGGGATCAGAGGACATTCCTGCATTCTGCAGTCATTGATGTCCACCAAAAATTCTGAAACAGTAATGGCCGTTGTCTGAAGGTAAAAGAGCACAGCAGAGCTGAGGTTGGCATGTAGTTTTTTGGGGGGCATGCTGCTTTGCATTGTTTTAAAGGGGTTTCCTGTAGATATTAATAACACGGTGAGAGTTCAGCAGCTGGAGCCTCCATGTGCAATGAGAAAGTCTCAGGAGTGGTGTCATGAAAAACCCAAAACAAAACGTATGTTTCGGACTCCAAAGAAAATGATGAAAAAGTGAGGACACCCCTTGTGAAGTTCTTATCATTTATATTTTTGTGAATATATTAATATCTATCTAAACTAGATGAAATGAGGGCAGCACTCCGGTCTTGTGGTGAAAAAGATGAATTTTTTACACCCAACAGCAATGCAGCATTTCAGCTCTCTCAATGGAGCATTTATCTATCTATCTATCTAATATCTATCTCATATCTATCTATCTATCTATCTATCTATCTATCTATCTATCTATCTATCTATCTGTCTGTCTGTCTGTCCAGTTGTCTGTCTATCTCACTTCTATCTTTATCTAATGATCTATTATAATATCCATCATCTATCTCATATATATCTATCTATCTATTAGTGTTGGGAGAGCATGCCAAATACCGCGAGTGCTCGAGCGCGATGCTCTAGTCTCCTCCCCTGCAATAAACGTGCAGGTAAGTGCTACTATTCACTGTAATGCCGTAGCCATGTTGGCTGCTGGCATTACAGTGATTGGCTGGCCGAAACGCGTCATCAGGTGCTATATAGCACCAGATCACACGTGTTCAGCTCAGTATAAGGCCTCATGCACACGACCGTTGTGTGCATCCGCGGCCGTTGTTCCGTTTTTCGTTTTTTTCCACGGACCCATTGACTTTTTAATGGGTCCGTGGAAAAATCCGAAAATGCTCCGTTTGGCATCCGCGTCCGTGATCCGTGTTTCCAGTCCGTGAAAAAAATATGACCTGTCCTATTTTTTTCACAGACAACGGTTCACGGACCCATTCAAGTCAATGGGTCAGTAAGAAATCATGGCTGCACACAAGATTGTCATCCGCGTCCGTGATCCGTGTCCGTTTTTTCCTATCATTTCAAAGGCAAACTTGACTTAGTTTTTTTTTTTTTTTTTTCATGTCCGTGGATCCTCCAAAAATCAAGGAAGACCCACGGAAGAAAAAATGGACACGGATCACGGAACAACGGAAACCGTTTTTGCGGACCGCAAAAAAAAACGTCCGTGTGCATGAGGCCTTAGTCAGGGAGAGCTGGAGAGCAGAAAGGAGAGATAGTGTAGGGATTGAAATAGCAATATTTTAGTTAGCATTCTGTATTAAGAATGCTATTATTTTCCCTTATAACCATGTTATAGGGGAAAATAATAAAATATACAGAACACCTAACCCAAACCCGAACTTCAGTGAAGAAGTCCGGGTTCAGGTCTGGGTACCACAGTCAGTTTTTTATCACGCGCGTGCAAATGCATTGCACCTGCGCGATAAAAAATGAACATAGGAAAGCAATCGCAGTCAAAACTGACTGCAATTGCGTACCTACTCGCATGATTTTCCCTGGTCGCAGACGCAACGCATCCGGACCTAATCCGGACACACTCGTCTGCAAGGGGCCTTAAGGACTATAGTTGCATCTGGCAGCAATATATATTTTTAGCGCAATCTGCGCTAAATAGCTTGCAATTGTTTGGCCGCTGCAGACAGTGACATTACCTGCGCTACATCTCCTGTGTAACGTGTGCGGAGCCTAAAAATATCTGTGATATCCAGTGTACTTTTTCTGTAGACGGTGTCCAGTGCGGACAGTGACATTACCTGCGCTACATCTCCTGTATAACGTTTGAGTATCCGAAATATCAGTGACATCCAGTCTAATTTTTTTGGGCTGCTGGTTAGCGCATCCAAAATATCAGTGATATTCATTCAGTGTAATTTTTGATTAGGCGATGGTGACAGCGACATTACTTGCGCTATACCTGCTGTTTAACGTGTGCACATCCTAAAAATATCTGTGGCATTCTGTGTACTTTATTTGTGCATACACTTACAAAACCTTCGCTTCTGTACGTGTGACATACTTTCAAGCATATATACCATTTAATATGCAGACGGCGAGCAGTAAGGAACGGGGAAGTGGCCGTGCTTCTGATGGTGCACTCAGAGGCCATGGTCCTGGGCACAGTGAAACTGTGCCTGCTGCCAGAGCACAAGAAACACACTCATCCACGATACCTAGCTTGATGTCCCAGTTTGCAGGGCGGCGCAGGACACCACTCTTGAAGTCAGACCAGGTTTGATTGCAGCAGATAATGCTTCCAGTCGGTTAAGCACCACCCTGTCTTCCACAAAGTCCAGTCTCAGTAGCTAAGAGTCTGGTCAACAGAATCCTCACCCTGATACTCCTTTCACCCACCATAGAGAGTCTTGGTAAACAAGTGATCCCACATTTGGATATTCTGAGGAGCAGTTTTCATCGCAATTCCTTAATTTGGGCCTCTCGCCAAGCACGCTTTAAGAAGGACATGAGGAGATCTTGTGCTCTGATTCCCAAACTCTGGAGCATCCACAGTCAGAAGAAGATGACGGTGGGGAACAGCAATTAGTGTTTTACGAGGTGGATGATGATGATGAGACACAGTTGTCAATAACTGAGGTTGTTGTTAGGTCAACAAGTCAGGAGGATGACCAGAGTGAGGAAGTGGAAGAGGAGGTGCTGGACGATAAAATCACTGACCCAAGCTGGGAAGGTGGCAAACCGAGTGAGGGCAGCAGTACAGAGGGGGAGCGATCCGCAGCACTGCAACAGGCTGGAAGAGGCAGTTGGATGAAAGGGAGAAGGCAGGCCACATCGAACAAGCCTGCAACTGTTCCCCGGAGCACCCCGTTGCGGCAATCTCCCTTGACATGAGCAGGGGCGTGAACACTAGCAACCTCACCAGCATGATCCGCCACATGGCATCAAAAAACCCTAATAGGTGGGCCGAACGCCTGGGTTCACAACCAGTTTCTGCGGGTCACACCACTGCCTCCTTTTCCCCAGTGTTACGTTCTGGACAATCCCCTGTCCAAGACGCAGGCCCGGATGCCTCCCGCCATGCACCTGGACCTTCGCAAGCACCATCAGCTAGCACATCCACTAGTCCCAGCGCAGCGTACAGATGTCTATAGCCCAGGCCTTTAAACAAAAGTGCAAATACCCAGCCACCCACTTACAGACCATAGCACTAAATGCCCACCTTTCCAAATTGCTGGCCCTGGAAATGTTGCCATTTAGGCTCATGGACACTGAGGCTTTCGGCGGCCTGATGGCAGCGGCTGTCCCGTGGTACTCTGTCTCCAGCCGCCAATATTGTTCACGGTGTGCAGTCCCAGACTTACACCAGCATGTGTCCCGTAAAACATCACCCATGCCCTGACCAATGCAGTTATTGAGAAGGTCTACTTGACAACTGACACATGTACAAGTGCTTTTGGCCAGGGACGCTACATTTCCCTGACGGCACACTGGGTGAAGATTGTGGAGGCCGGGAGCGAGTTGTATTCTGGGATGGCACAGGTGCTACCGACGCCAAGGATTGTGGGCCCTACTTCCATCGGGTTTTCCGCCGCCAACTACGTTAGTGGCTGCAACCCCCCCTTCTCCTCCTCTGCCTCCTCCACTTCCACCTCTGAATTATCCTCTTGCAGCACCAGTCAGCCATCAGTCAGTAGCTGGAAGCATTGTAACACTGCAGTGGGGAAGCAGCAACAGGCCGTGCTTAAACTGATCTATTTAGGTGACAAACAGCACACCGCCGCATTGCTGTGGCAGGGAATAAGGGACCAGACTGAGCAGTGGCTCTCGCCACTTAACCTACAACCAGGCATGGTTGTGTCTGATAATGGCCGTAACTTGGTGGCAGCTTTGGAGCTCGGCAAGCGCACACACCATGCCTAGCCCACGTGTTCAACCTAGTGGTTCAGCGGTTTCTCAACACCTACCCTATTTGCCTGAGCTACTGGTGAAGGTGCGCCGCTGTGTGCACATTTCCGCAAGTCATCAACAGCTTCCGCCAGTATGGCAACGCTGCAGCAGCGCTTACAATTGCCAGCTCACCGACTGTTGTGCGACGTGAGCAGACGCTGGAACTCCAAGTTCCACATGTTGGCCAGGCTTTGTGAGCAGCAGAGGGCAGTAGTGGAATACCAGATGCAAAATGGTCGTCGCCTTTCCAGTCAGCTTCTGCTCTTCACAAGCGAGGAGTGGGCATGGATGTCTGACCTCTGTGAGGTTTTACGCAACTTTGAGGAATTAACACAGATGGTGAGCGGCAATAATGCTATTATCAGCGTAACCATCCCACATCTGTGTCTACTCAAACACTTGCTGCTCACAATTAAGGCGGACGCTTTGCATGTGGAAGAAGTGGAAATAGGGGAAGACAGTACACAAAGTGATAGCCATTCCACCCTCAGTTCGTATTCTCAGCGCGAATTGGACGATGAGAAGGAGGAGGAGCAGGAGACGGTTGCCCCCGCTACAGAGGGTAGAACCCATGGAAGTTTTATTCCATCTGTTCAGCGTGGATGGGTAGAAGAGGAGGATGAAGAGATTGAGAGTCATCCTCCTAATGAGGACAGCGAAGTCTTGTCTGTTGGGACTCTGGCACACATGGCTGACTTTACGTTACGCTGCCTTTCCGGTGACCCTCGCGTTTACGCATTTTGGACAACACCGATTATTGGTTGTTCACCCTTCTCGACCCCCGCTACAAAGAGAACTTCTCCTCTCTCATTCCTGTGGTGGAGACAATGGGCAAAATGGTGCAATACCAAGAGGTCCTTGTGGAAAAATTGCTCCAAAAATTTCCAGCTGACAACGCTGGCGGCAGAGTACGTAGTTCCTTGGCCAATCAAGGAGGGGAGACGAGGGGAACACACAGCAGTTCCAACAGAGGCAGGGCAATACTCTCCAAGGCCTGGGACAGTTTTATGACACCCCGCCAGCACCCTCAACCTGATGCCTAGTGTCACAAGGAGGGAAAAGTTTTGGAAGCTGGTGAAGGAGTATGTAGCAGACCGTGTCAGTGTCCTCAGTGATCCCTGTGTGCCTTACAACTATTGGGTGTCCAAGCTTGACACGTGGCACGAAATGGCGCTCTACGCCTTGGAGGTGATGGAGTGCCCTGCCGCCAGCGTTTTGTCAGAGTGGGCATTTAGTACTGCTGGGGACATAATAACTGATAAGTAGGGATGAGCGAACTCGAACTGTATAGTTCGGGTTCGTACCGAATTTTGGGGTGTCCGTGACACGGACCCGAACCCGGACATTTTCGTAAAAGTCCGGGTTCGGGTTCGGTGTTCGTCGCTTTCTTCGCGCTTTTGTGACGCTTTCTTGGCGCTTTTTGAAAGGCTGCAAAGCAGCCAATCAACAAGCGTCATACTACTTGCCCCAAGAGGCCATCACAGCCATGCCTACTATTGGCATGGCTGTGATTGGCCAGAGCACCATGTGACCCAGCCTCTATTTAAGCTGGAGTCACATAGCGCCGCCCGTCACTCTGCTCTGATTAGCGTAGGGAGAGGTTGCGGCTGCGACAGTAGGGCGAGATTAGGCAGATTAACTCCTCCAAAGGACTTGATTAACTGATCGATCTGCAGCTGTGGATCATTGAGCTGCTGATCCTCAATTGCTCACTGTTTTTAGGCTGCACAGACCGTTTGTCAGTCTCATTTTTCTGGGGTGATCGGCGGCCATTTTGTGTCTTGTGGTGCGCCAGCACAAGCTGCGACCAAGTGCATTTAACCCTCAATGGTGTGGTTGTTTTTTGGCTAAAGCCTACATCAGGGTGAAGCTGTCACACCAAGTGCATTTAACCAGCAATAGTCTGTTCATTTTTTGGCCATATACAAAATCAGGGGCAAGCTGCGCCTGTCACCAAGTGCATTTAACCCTCAATGGTGTGGTTGTTTTTTGGCTAAAGCCTACATCAGGGTGAAGCTGTCACACCAAGTGCATTTAACCAGCAATAGTCTGTTCATTTTTTGGCCATATACAAAATCAGGGGCAAGCTGCGCCTGTCACCAAGTGCATTTAACCCTCAATGGTGTGGTTGTTTTTTGGCTAAAGCCTACATCAGGGTGAAGCTGTCACACCAAGTGCATTTAACCAGCAATAGTCTGTTCATTTTTTGGCCATATACAAAATCAGGGGCAAGCTGCGCCTGTCACCAAGTGCATTTAACCCTCAATGGTGTGGTTGTTTTTTGGCTAAAGCCTACATCAGGGTGAAGCTGTCACACCAAGTGCATTTAACCAGCAATAGTCTGTTCATTTTTTGGCCATATCCCAGTCTAATTCTGTCACTAAATCCATACCGGTCACCCAGCGCCTAAATACTAGGCCTCAAATTTATATCCAGCTAAATCTGTCCCTAGTGCTGTAGCTGGGCGAGTTATTTAGTGTCCGTTCAAGCACATTTCTTGTTCTGGGTTGAAATACAATTCCCAATTTAGCAATTTCATAATTTAGTGGTTCCTGCTATATCAGAGCTCTTTGAAATCTATCCCAAAAAGGGTATATAATATTGAAGGTGCACATAGGGTCATTCAGAGTAACTTCACACACACCCGCTACTGTGTATTTCCAAGTCTAATTCTGTCACTAAATCCATACCGGTGACCCAGCGCCTAAATACTAGGCCTCAAATTTAATTCCCTCTAAATCTCTCGTTACCCACCGCTGTACTGTTGTTGCTGGGCAAGATATTTAGTGTCCGTCAAAGCACATTTTTTGTTCTGGGTTGAAGTACAATTCCCAATTTAGCAATTTCATAATTTAGTGGTTTCTGCTATATCAGAGCTATTTGAAATCTATCCCTAAAAGGGTATATAATATTGAAGGTGCACATAGGGTCATTCAGAATAACTTCACACACACCCGCTACTGTGTATTTCCAAGTCTAATTCTGTCACTAAATCCATACCGGTGACCCAGCGCCTAAATACTAGGCCTCAAATTTAATTCCCTCTAAATCTCTCGTTACCCACCGGTGTACTGTTGTTGCTGGGCAAGATATTTAGTGTCCGTCAAAGCACATTTTTTGTTCTGGGTTGAAGTACAATTCCAAATTTAGCAATTTCATAATTTAGTGGTTTCTGCTATATCAGAGCTATTTGAAATCTATCCCTAAAAGGGTATATAATATTGAAGGTGCACATAGGGTCATTCAGAATAACTTCACACACACCCGCTACTGTGTATTTCCAAGTCTAATTCTGTCACTAAACCCATACCTGTCACCCAGCGCCTAAATACTAGGCCTCAAATTTAAATCCCTCTAAATCTCTCGTTACCGTTGTCCTGTTGTAGCTGGGAAAGTTATTTAGTGCCCGTCAAAGCACATTTTTTGTTCTGGGTTGAAGTACAATTCCCAATTTAGCAATTTCATAATTTAGTGGTTCCTGCTATATCAGAGCTATTTGAAATCTATCCCAAAAAGGGTATATAATATTGAAGGTGCACATAGGGTCATTCAGAATAACTTCACACACACGCTTCTGTGCATTTCCAAGTCTAATTCTGTCACTAAATCCATACCGGTGACCCAGCGCCTAAATACTAGGCCTCAAATTTAATTCCCTCTAAATCTCTCGTTACCCACCGCTGTACTGTTGTTGCTGGGCAAGATATTTAGTGTCCGTCAAAGCACATTTTTTGTTCTGGGTTGAAGTACAATTCCCAATTTAGCAATTTCATAATTTAGTGGTTTCTGCTATATCAGAGCTATTTGAAATCTATCCCTAAAAGGGTATATAATATTGAAGGTGCACATAGGGTCATTCAGAATAACTTCACACACACCCGCTACTGTGTATTTCCAAGTCTAATTCTGTCACTAAATCCATACCGGTGACCCAGCGCCTAAATACTAGGCCTCAAATTTAATTCCCTCTAAATCTCTCGTTACCCACCGGTGTACTGTTGTTGCTGGGCAAGATATTTAGTGTCCGTCAAAGCACATTTTTTGTTCTGGGTTGAAGTACAATTCCCAATTTAGCAATTTCATAATTTAGTGGTTTCTGCTATATCAGAGCTATTTGAAATCTATCCCTAAAAGGGTATATAATATTGAAGGTGCACATAGGGTCATTCAGAATAACTTCACACACACCCGCTACTGTGTATTTCCAAGTCTAATTCTGTCACTAAATCCATACCGGTGACCCAGCGCCTAAATACTAGGCCTCAAATTTAATTCCCTCTAAATCTCTCGTTACCCACCGCTGTACTGTTGTTGCTGGGCAAGATATTTAGTGTCCGTCAAAGCACATTTTTTGTTCTGGGTTGAAGTACAATTCCCAATTTAGCAATTTCATAATTTAGTGGTTTCTGCTATATCAGAGCTATTTGAAATCTATCCCTAAAAGGGTATATAATATTGAAGGTGCACATAGGGTCATTCAGAATAACTTCACACACACGCTTCTGTGCATTTCCAAGTCTAATTCTGTCACTAAATCCATACCGGTGACCCAGCGCCTAAATACTAGGCCTCAAATTTAAATCCCTCTAAATCTCTCGTTACCCACCGCTGTACTGTTGTTGCTGGGCAAGATATTTAGTGTCCGTCAAAGCACATTTTTTGTTCTGGGTTGAAGTACAATTCCCAATTTAGCAATTTCATAATTTAGTGGTTCCTGCTATATCAGAGCTATTTGAAATCTATCCCAAAAAGGGTATATAATATTGAAGGTGCACATTGGGTCATTCAGAATAACTTCACACACACCCGCTACTGTGTATTTTCAAGTCTAATTCTGTCACTAAACCCATACCTGTCACCCAGCGCCTAAATACTAGGCCTCAAATTTAAATCCCTCTAAATCTCTCGTTACCCACCGCTGTACTGTTGTTGCTGGGCAAGATATTTAGTGTCCGTCAAAGCACATTTTTTGTTCTGGGTTGAAGTACAATTCCCAATTTAGCAATTTCATAATTTAGTGGTTTCTGCTATATCAGAGCTATTTGAAATCTATCCCTAAAAGGGTATATAATATTGAAGGTGCACATAGGGTCATTCAGAATAACTTCACACACACGCTTCTGTGCATTTCCAAGTCTAATTCTGTCACTAAATCCATACCGGTGACCCAGCGCCTAAATACTAGGCCTCAAATTTAAATCCCTCTAAATCTCTCGTTACCCACCGCTGTACTGTTGTTGCTGGGCAAGATATTTAGTGTCCGTCAAAGCACATTTTTTGTTCTGGGTTGAAGTACAATTCCCAATTTAGCAATTTCATAATTTAGTGGTTTCTGCTATATCAGAGCTATTTGAAATCTATCCCTAAAAGGGTATATAATATTGAAGGTGCACATAGGGTCATTCAGAATAACTTCACACACACGCTTCTGTGCATTTCCAAGTCTAATTCTGTCACTAAATCCATACCGGTCACCCAGCGCCTAAATACTAGGCCTCAAATTTATATCCCGCTGAATTTGAATACAATACATTGGGCCAAATAATATATTTGTTGTTGTGGTGAACCATAACAATGAGAAAAACATCTAGTAAGGGACGCGGACGTGGACATGGTCGTGGTGGTGTTAGTGGACCCTCTGGTGCTGGGAGAGGACGTGGCCGTTCTGCCACATCCACACGTCCTAGTGTACCAACTACCTCAGGTCCCAGTAGCCGCCAGAATTTACAGCGATATATGGTGGGGCCCAATGCCGTTCTAAGGATGGTAAGGCCTGAGCAGGTACAGGCATTAGTCAATTGGGTGGCCGACAGTGGATCCAGCACGTTCACATTATCTCCCACCCAGTCTTCTGCAGAAAGCGCACAGATGGCGCCTGAAAACCAACCCCATCAGTCTGTCACATCACCCCCATGCATACCAGGGAAACTGTCTCAGCCTCAAGTTATGCAGCAGTCTCTTATGCTGTTTGAAGACTCCGCTGGCAGGGTTTCCCAAGGGCATCCACCTAGCCCTTCCCCAGCGGTGAAAGACATAGAATGCACTGACGCACAACCACTTATGTTTCCTGATGATGAGGACATGGGAATACCACCTCAGCATGTCTCTGATGATGACGAAACACAGGTGCCAACTGCTGCGTCTTTCTGCAGTGGACAAGCTGACGTTCATAAAAATGAACCAGGCATGGATCCCACAGGACCTGTCCGTCCCTTGTCCAGATTAGACATTAACTACCTCCCCATAACCATATATTATTGGACTCCAGGGCACTTCCTCATTCAATCCTATTTTTATTTTCATTTTACCATTATATTGCGATGCTACCCAAAGTTGAATGAACCTCTCCTCTGCCTGTGTGCTAGGCCTAAATATATGCCAATGGACTGTTGCAGTGGTGGCTGACATGAAGCCTGATTCTCTGCTATGACATGCAGACTAATTCTCTGCTGACATGAAGCCAGATTGTCTGTTACGGGACCTCTCTCCTCTGCCTGGGTGCTGGGCCTAAATTTATGACCATGGACTGTTGCAGTGGTGGCTGACGTGAAGCCTGATTCTCTGCTATGACATGCAGACTGATTCTCTGCTGACATGAAGCCAGATCGTCTGTTACGGGACCTCTCTGCTCTGCCTGTGTGCTAGGCCTAAATATATGCCAATGGACTGTTGCAGTGGTGGGTGACGTGAAGCCTCATTCTCTGCTATGACATGCAGACTGATTCTCTGCTGACATGAAGCCAGATTGTCTGTTACGGGACCTCTCTGCTCTGCCTGTGTGCTAGGCCTAAATATATGCCAATGGACTGTTGCAGTGGTGGGTGACGTGAAGCCTCATTCTCTGCTATGACATGCAGACTGATTCTCTGCTGTCATGAAGCCAGATTGTCTGTTACGGGACCTCTCTGCTCTGCCTGTGTGCTAGGCCTAAATATATGCCAATGGACTGTTGCAGTGGTGGGTGACGTGAAGCCTCATTCTCTGCTATGACATGCAGACTGATTCTCTGCTGACATGAAGCCAGATTGTCTGTTACGGGACCTCTCTGCTCTGCCTGTGTGCTAGGCCTAAATATATGCCAATGGACTGTTGCAGTGGTGGGTGACGTGAAGCCTCATTCTCTGCTATGACATGCAGACTGATTCTCTGCTGTCATGAAGCCAGATTGTCTGTTACGGGACCTCTCTGCTCTGCCTGTGTGCTAGGCCTAAATATATGCCAATGGACTGTTGCAGTGGTGGGTGACGTGAAGCCTCATTCTCTGCTATGACATGCAGACTGATTCTCTGCTGACATGAAGCCAGATTGTCTGTTACGGGACCTCTCTGCTCTGCCTGTGTGCTAGGCCTAAATATATGCCAATGGACTGTTGCAGTGGTGGGTGACGTGAAGCCTCATTCTCTGCTATGACATGCAGACTGATTCTCTGCTGACATGAAGCCAGATCCTCTGTTACGGGAGCTCTCTCCTCTGCCTGGGTGCTGGGCCTAAATTTATGACAATTGACTGTTGCAGTGGTGGGTGACGTGAAGCCTGATTCTCTGCTATGATATGAAGACTGATTCTCTGCTGACATGAAGCCAGATTGTCTGTTACGGGACCTTTCTCCTCTGCCTGGGTTCTGGGCCTAAATTTATGAAAATTGACTCTTACAGTGGTGGGTGACGTGAAGCCTGATTCTAGGCTATGATATGAAGACTGATTCTCTGCTGACATGAAGCCAGATTGTCTGTTACGGGACCTTTCTCCTCTGCCTGGGTTCTGGGCCTAAATTTATGAAAATTGACTCTTACAGTGGTGGGTGACGTGAAGCCTGATTCTCTGCTATGATATGAAGACTGATTCTCTGCTGACATGAAGCCAGATTCTCTGTTACGGGACCTCTCTCCTCTGCCTGGGTGCTGGGCCTAAATTTATGACAATGGACTGTTGCAGTGGTGGCTGACGTGAAGCCTGATTCTCTGCTATGACATGCAGACTGATTCTCTGCTGTCATGAAGCCAGATTGTCTGTTACGGGACCTCTCTGCTCTGCCTGTGTGCTAGGCCTAAATATATGCCAATGGACTGTTGCAGTGGTGGCTGACGTGAAGCCTCATTCTCTGCTATGACATGCAGACTGATTCTCTGCTGACATGAAGCCAGATTGTCTGTTACGGGACCTCTCTGCTCTGCCTGTGTGCTAGGCCTAAATATATGCCAATGGACTGTTGCAGTGGTGGGTGACGTGAAGCCTCATTCTCTGCTATGACATGCAGACTGATTCTCTGCTGTCATGAAGCCAGATTGTCTGTTACGGGACCTCTCTGCTCTGCCTGTGTGCTAGGCCTAAATATATGCCAATGGACTGTTGCAGTGGTGGGTGACGTGAAGCCTCATTCTCTGCTATGACATGCAGACTGATTCTCTGCTGTCATGAAGCCAGATTGTCTGTTACGGGACCTCTCTGCTCTGCCTGTGTGCTAGGCCTAAATATATGCCAATGGACTGTTGCAGTGGTGGGTGACGTGAAGCCTCATTCTCTGCTATGACATGCAGACTGATTCTCTGCTGACATGAAGCCAGATTGTCTGTTACGGGACCTCTCTGCTCTGCCTGTGTGCTAGGCCTAAATATATGCCAATGGACTGTTGCAGTGGTGGGTGACGTGAAGCCTCATTCTCTGCTATGACATGCAGACTGATTCTCTGCTGACATGAAGCCAGATTGTCTGTTACGGGACCTCTCTGCTCTGCCTGTGTGCTAGGCCTAAATATATGCCAATGGACTGTTGCAGTGGTGGGTGACGTGAAGCCTCATTCTCTGCTATGACATGCAGACTGATTCTCTGCTGACATGAAGCCAGATTCTCTGTTACGGGACCTCTCTCCTCTGCCTGTGTGTGTGCTGGGCCTAAATATATGCCAATGGACTGTTGCAGTGGTGGCTGACGTGAAGCCTCATTCTCTGCTATGACATGCAGACTAATTCTCTGCTGACATGAAGACAGATTCTCTGTTACGGGACCTCCCTCCTCTGCCTGGGTGCTGGGCCTAAATATATGCCAATGGACTGTTGCAGTGGTGGCTGACGTGAAGCCTCATTCTCTGCTATGACATGCAGACTGATTCTCTGCTGACATGAAGCCAGATTCTCTGTTACGGGACCTCTCTCCTCTGCCTGTGTGTGTGCTGGGCCTAAATATATGCCAATGGACTGTTGCAGTGGTGGCTGACGTGAAGCCTCATTCTCTGCTATGACATGCAGACTGATTCTCTGCTGACATGAAGCCAGATTCTCTGTTACGGGACCTCTCTCCTCTGCCTGTGTGTGTGCTGGGCCTAAATATATGCCAATGGACTGTTGCAGTGGTGGCTGACGTGAAGCCTCATTCTCTGCTATGACATGCAGACTAATTCTCTGCTGACATGAAGACAGATTCTCTGTTACGGGACCTCCCTCCTCTGCCTGGGTGCTGGGCCTAAATATATGCCAATGGACTGTTGCAGTGGTGGCTGACGTGAAGCCTCATTCTCTGCTATGACATGCAGACTGATTCTCTGCTGACATGAAGCCAGATTCTCTGTTACGGGACCTCTCTCCTCTGCCTGTGTGTGTGCTGGGCCTAAATATATGCCAATGGACTGTTGCAGTGGTGGCTGACGTGAAGCCTCATTCTCTGCTATGACATGCAGACTGATTCTCTGCTGACATGAAGCCAGATTCTCTGTTACGGGACCTCTCTCCTCTGCCTGTGTGTGTGCTGGGCCTAAATATATGCCAATGGACTGTTGCAGTGGTGGCTGACGTGAAGCCTCATTCTCTGCTATGACATGCAGACTAATTCTCTGCTGACATGAAGACAGATTCTCTGTTACGGGACCTCCCTCCTCTGCCTGGGTGCTGGGCCTAAATATATGCCAATGGACTGTTGCAGTGGTGGCTGACGTGAAGCCTCATTCTCTGCTATGACATGCAGACTAATTCTCTGCTGACATGAAGACAGATTCTCTGTTACGGGACCTCTCTCCTCTGCCTGGGTGCCGGGGCCTAAATATCTGAGAATGGACTGTTCCAGTGGTGGGTGACGGGAAGCCAGATTCTCTGCTATGGAACCTCTCTCCAATTGATTTTGGTTAATTTTTATTTATTTAATTTTTATTTTAATTAATTTCCCTATCCACATTTGTTTGCAGGGGATTTACCTACATGTTGCTGCCTTTTGCAGCCCTCTAGCTCTTTCCTGGGCTGTTTTACAGCCTTTTTAGTGCCGAAAAGTTCGGGTCCCCATTGACTTCAATGGGGTTCGGGTTCGGGACGAAGTTCGGATCGGGTTCGGATCCCGAACCCGAACATTTCCGGGATGTTCGGCCGAACTTCTCGAACCCGAACATCCAGGTGTTCGCTCAACTCTACTGATAAGCGCATCCGCCTGTCAACTGAAACTGCTGAACTGTTCACTTTTAAAAAAATGAACAAGGCCTGGATTGCCCCTGACTTCTGTACTCCACCAGAGGAAAGCAGCTGAACATGAAGGCACTCTAAATGTGGCTTTTATGGTGTATTCAATACACTGTATTCCCATGCACCCCTTCCACCACTAAAAATGGTATATGGTTTAACCGCCTCCAGACCGCCTAACGCAGATGTGCGTCCGGAGGCGGCAGCGCTGCGCACAGTCACGCATATACGCGTCATCTCGCGAGACGCGAGATGACGCGCTATGCCGGCCCGCGCATGCGCAGTTCGGGCCGGCATTTCGTCAAGGAGTAAATCGTCATCAGCTTGCCAGCCAATGATCGCGGCTGGCAAGCTGATGATTTTTAAAAAATCCAATCAGAGTGCCAGATAGCAGATCATATTTGTAAATATGATCTGTTATATGGCTGCCCTGCTCCTCTGCTGGTTCTTTTCGTCGGTTGGATCCAGCAGAGGAGCAGGCTACACAGTGAGTACCCACCAACACTACACATAGGTCCAGATCACCCCCCTGAACCCCAATTAACCCTTTGATCACCCCTTTGTCAATCACTAGTGAAAGGAAAAAAGTGATCAGTGTAAACTGTCACTTTTTTTTTTCACTGGTATTGACCGTTAGGTTTTAGGTATAGTTTAGGCCCCTTGGTTAGGTAGTTTAGGGATCGGTTAGCGCCCAGCCCACCGCACCGCAGTCCGTTATTCGCTGATTAGCGTATCGCTAATCAGCATTTGTACTTTTATAGTATCTGGAAGTGATCAAAACTGATCACAGTCAGATCTATAATTGTATTAGTGTCACTTTAGTTCGCCCTCCACCCAAAACGCAGTGTTTGCCCGATCAGGCCTAATCGCTCGCCCACACGTGCGTTCGCCCACACCCGCCCCACCGCAGTGACCAAAAAAATTTTTTTTTTGATCACTGCACAATCACTTTACATGCACTGCGGCGATAAAAAAATCAGTTTTGATATTTTTTATCAACCGCAGCGGCCTCCGGTACTTCGCTAGCCTCCCCTTTGTAAGACAGGCTTGCTTTTTTTTCTTGGGTAGTCTCAGGGAATACCCCTAAATTTAGTTGCCCAAAATGTCAAACAGGGGTTATTCTTCTGAAGAGGCCTACAGGCTTCTGACCCAGTCGGATGAGGAATGGGAACCCTCATCTGATGAATCCAGCGGGTCAGAATACGAACCTGTAGAAAGCAGTGGCTCTCTGACCCAAAGTTCGGACGAGGAGGCTGAGGTCCCTGATACCACCAGGCGTACCCGGCCCCGTGTCGCTAGACCACAGGTTGCGCAGGATCCGCTTCAAGAGCAGCAGAGTTGGGCTGGTGCTGTCGGATTACGTGGTGAGGCATACACCAGCAGCCCAGCCCTCCCTGGACCTAGTACCAGCACTGCCGTACAACCTGGTGAAGTAGCGAGCACCAGAAGGGCAGTTGAAGCTGGTACGGTGGCACGTGCAGTAGTGACCCCGTCGCAGCCACCGCAAAGACGTGCCCGTAGAGCCCCTAGAATCCCTGAGGTGCTGGCAAACCCTGATTGGCAGTCCCCAACTTCAGCCGCACCTGTAGTTTTCCCTTTCACTGCCCAGTCTGGAGTTCGGGTTGAGACAGCTCAGATCGGTTCGGCCCTGGGATTTTTTGAGCTGTTCTTGACTGCGGAGCTCTTAGACATAGTTGTGGCCGAAACAAACAGGTATGCCACACAATTTATCACCGCTAACCCGGGAAGCTTTTATGCCCAGCCTTTCCGGTGGAAACCAGTCCAAGTTTCCGAAATTAAAACTTTTCTGGGCCTCCTCCTCAACATGAGTCTTCATGAATTCTCGAAGTGCCGATATTCGCGATAAAAATTTGCGATTAGAATATTCGCGATCAACACTAATTTCAAGGTCCTAGCCATTCTCCAGACCTGAACCCATCCAGAAATCTTTGGAGGGAGCTGAAACTCAATGTAGCCCAGCAACAGCACAAAACCTGAAAAATCTGGAGAAGTGGCCCAAAATCCTTGCTACAGTGTGTGCAAACGTGGTCAAGAATTACAGGAAACTTCTGACCTCTGTAATTGCAAAGGTTTCTGTACCAAATATTAAGTTCTGTTTTTCTATTGTATCAAATAATAATCTATGTATCTATCTGATATCTATCTATCTATCTCAAATCTATATATCTCTGTATCAGTATTCACATATCTGATGACCTTTAACCCCTTCAGGACACAGCCTTATTTCACTTTTAGGACCAGGCCATTTTTTGCAAATCTGACCAGTGTCACTTTATGTGGTGATAACTTTAAAATGCTTTTACTTAGCCAGGCCATTCTGAGATTGTTTTTTCGTCACATATTGTACTTCATGACACTGGTAAAATTGAGTAAAAAAAAAAATCATTTTTATTTATAAAAAATAAAAAATTTACCAAAATTTAGGAAAAATTAGCAAATTTCTAACTTTCAATTTCTCTACTTTTACAATACATAGTAATAACTCCAAAAATAGTTATTAATTTACATACCCCATATGTCTACTTCATGTTTGGTTCATTATGGGAATAATATTTTATTTTTTGGGGATGTTACAAGACTTAGAAGTTTAGAAGTAAATCTTGAAATTTTTAGAAATTTTCAAAAACCCAATTTTTAGGGACCAGTTCAGGTCTGAAGTCACTTTGCGAGGCTTACATAATAGAAACCACTCAAAAATCACCCCATTCTATAAACTACACCACTCAAGGTATTCAAAACTGATTTTTACAAACTTTGTTAACCCTTTAGGTGTTCCACAAGAATTAATGGAAAATAGAGATACAATTTCAAAATTTCACTTTTTTGGCAGATTTTCCATTTTAATAATTTTATTCTAGTTACAAAACAAGGGTTAACAGCCAAACCAAACTCAGTATTTATGGCCCTAATTCTGTAGTTTACAGAAACACCCCATATGTGGTCGTAAACTACTGTACGGGCACACGGCAGGGCGCAGAATGAAAGGAATGCCATACGGTTTTTGGAAGGCAGATTTTGCTGGAAAGTTTTTTTTTATACCATGTCCCATTTGAAGCCCACCTGATGCAACCCTAGAGTAGAAACTCCATAAAAGTTACCCCATCTAAGAAACTACACCCCTCAAGGTATTCAAAACTGATTTTACAAACAGCGTTAACCCTTTAGGTGTTCCACAAGAATTAATGGAAAATAGAGCTACAATTTCAAAATTTCACTTTTTAGCAGATTTTCCATTTTAATAATTTTTTTCAAGTTACAAAGCAAGGGTTAACAGCCAAACCAAACTCAACATTTATGCCCATGATTCTGTAGTTTACAGAAACACCCCATATGTGGTTGTAAACTGCTGTACGGGCACACGGCAGGGCGCAGAAGGAAAGGAATGCCATACGGTTTTTGGAAGGCAGATTTTGCTGGACTGTTTTTTTTGACACCGTGTACGATTTAAAGCCCCCCTGATGCAACCCTAGAGTAGAAACTCAATAAAAGTGACCCCATATAAAAAACTATACCTCTTAAGGTATTCAAAACAGATTTTACAAACGTTAGGTTAGGTCATGTGATATTTTTATAGAGCCCGTCGATACGGACGCGGCGATACCTAATATGTATACTTTTTTTATTTATGTAACTTTTACACAATGATTTCATTTTTGAAGCAAAAAAATCATGTTTTAGTGTCTCCATATTCTGAGAGCCATAGTTTTTTCAGTTTTTGGGCGATTACCTTAGGTAGGGTATGATTTTTGCAGGATGAGATGACGGTTTTATTGGCACTATTTTGAGGTGCGTGTGACTTTTTGATCGCTTGCTATTACACTTTTTGTGATGTAAGGTGACAAAAAATGGTTTATTTAGCAGAGTTTTTATTTTTTACGGTATTCATCTCAAGGATTAGTTCATGTGATATTTTTATAGAGCCGGTCGATACGGACGCGGCGATACCTAATATGTATACTTTTTATTTATTTATGTAAGTTTTACACAATAAAAGCTTTTTTAAAACAAAAAAAATGATGTTTTAGTGTCTCCATATTCTGAGCCATAGTTTTTTTTATTTTTTGGGCTCATTTTATGCGGGAAAAGGTGACGGTTAGATTGGTACTATTTTGGTGGGCAAACGCCTTTTTGATCGCTTGCTGTTGTACTTTTTGTGATGTAAGGTGACAAAAAAATTGTTTATTTAGCACAGTTTTTTTTTTTTTACGGTGTTCATCTGAGGGGTTAGTTCATGTGATATGTTTATAGAGACGGTCGATACGGACGCGGCGATACCTAATATGTATACTTCTCCCCCCCTATTTTTTACAAAAAATGTTTAACTTTATTTGGGGAAAATTACATTTTTGTTTATTTTTACTTGAAACTTTGAATTTTTTGGGGGGGAAACTTTATTTTTTCAACTTTTTTTCACTTTACTTTTTTGTCCCACTTTGGGACTTAAACATTTGGGGGTCTAATCCTTTACAATGCATTCCAATACTTCTGTATTGGAATGCATTGGCTGTATGAGTAATACTGTGTGTATTACTCATACAGCTTCCGGTCTGACTTCCTTAGGCATCGCTCTGCCTTCCATGCCATCGGGCCCCCCCTACAGCCGCATGGGGACTCAATGGCACCGCCTCCAGCAGCCGAAAACCGCAGGTAAAGCCGCAATTGCAGGTCTGAATTGACCTGCGGTTTGTGGCGATCACTGACATGGGGGGGTCACGGGACCCCCCCCCCCCCCCCGCGCATTTAGCTAAGGTGCCTGCTCAATGACTTGAGCAGGCACCGGGTTCTGTTCACCGCCCGCCAGGCGGCGGTGATCGGAAATACACATGACGTACCCGTATGCCCTGTGTCCTTAAGTACCAGGACATCAGGGCGTACCGGTACGCCCTATGTGCTGAAGAGGTTAAACTCCTCTGCTGTGGTCAAAAAAGCACGGCAGCGCTTATACTTTCTGAGGTGCCTTAAGTGTGCTCACTTGTGTTCCAAGATATCGGTGGACTTTTATCTTTATACCATGGAGACTGTACTCAGAAATTAGATTGCAGTATGTTATGGCAATTATTCTGCAATTGAGCGCAAACTGCTGCAACGTGTGGTGAAATCTGCTCAACGTATTATAGGAATCCCACTGCCTTCCATTGAGGGTCTATCACAAGCGCTGTATGGGTCCTGAGAGAGGGATTTCAGAGGATATTTATCTTCTTCATGGACTTTAAAAAAATTCTTCCATCAGTTAAACACTGCAAGCGCCATCGTTCTCGTACTAATAGGCTTAGGAAGAGGGTTTTTTTCCAGAGGCTGTGAAAATGCAAAATTCTGAAATGTCTTTTTAATTGTTTCAATAGATTTTGGTTTAATGCATTCCATATTGTTAGCATTTGCATGTAAATATTACTGTTTTGCATTTTTGTTTGGATGCTAACTTGTTTCATTGGCATCATACTTGTACTTGCAAAATGACAATAAAGTTGAATTTCATCTATCTATCTATCTATCTATCTATCTATCTATCTATCTATCTATATCTCTCTCATATGTATCTATCATAACTAATAAAATGATGTTAGTCACAATACAAAGACAAGTTGAAGAGATGTTGGGAGATGCAACAAGATAATGACCCAAATCACACAGGTAAATCACTGAAAGAATGGCTGAAAAGAGGTCTTGTGTTTGGGAATGAACTATTCAGAGTCCTGGCCTTAACCTTGAGGAGATGCTGTGGCATGACCTGAAGACATTGCAAATGCATCCCAAAAATATTGGTGAGTTGGAAGGAATGGTCACAAATTCCTCCTCAATGTTGTACACTTCTTATTTTCAGCTACAGGAATAATTTAGTGGAGGTGACTGTTGTTAAAGGGGATCTACAGGTTATTAAATTCAAGGGTTCACTTACTTTTTCTCCCTGCACTGTGGGTATTTACAGTGAGGAACAGAAGTATTTGAACACCCTGCGATTTTGCAAGTTCTCCCACTTAGAAATCAAGGAGGGGTCTGAGATTCACATAGTAGGTGCATTCCCACTCTGAGAGACAGAATAAAAATAAAAAAATTCAGGAAATCACATTGTATGATTTTAAAAGAATTTATTTGTCGTGCACTGCTGAACATAAGTATTTGAACATCTGAGAAACAGCAACAATTCTGTCTCTCAAAGACCTGTTACTGTGTCTTTAAAAAGTCCACCTCTACTCCACTCATTAATCTAACTTAGTAGCACCTGTCTGAGCTCTTTAAAGATCCCTGTCCACCCCACAATCAGTCAGACACCAACTACTACCATGGGCAAGACCAAAGAGCTGTCAAAAGACACCAGAGACAAAATTGTGGACCTCCATAAGGCTGGAAAGGACTACGGGGCAATTGCCAAGCAGCTTGGAGAAATAGATAAACTGTTGGAGCAATTGTTAGAAAATGGAAGAGGCTAAAGACGATTGTCAGTCTCCCTTGGACTGCAAAATCGCAGGGTGTTCAAATACTTCTGTTCCTCACTGTATATTCAATGTGCTCAATAACAGACATGAACGGCACAGCTGCTTGTGTGTCAGCAGTTTAGTTAGATTGTGTTTGTCTATAATTGTGACTTAGGTAACAATCAAAGCACATTTTATTAGAGATTGCAGAGATCAGGCAATTCCAAAGGGTTCACTTACTTTTTCTTGCAACTATACCTACCTATGAAACAATTACCAAGGGAGAAATGTATTAGTGTTGAATATTAGCAATAATAACAACGTGTATTAAAGCTCCTGGACCCCAATAATAAAACTGAGTCCTTCACCTTGCATGACACCCACAGTACCTTGTGTGGCAGAGGTACAATAAGTCCTTGAGGAGCTGGAGCAGAGGATGGGAGTGGTAGTGGCCATTGGTTCACCTCAAGCCATTGGTCCCTTGGGCCAGTGCAGCTTGAAGGGTAGGACACCCTTTCTTCCCTCAGGGCATACTCTGTAGTTAGGCCTCCTGCCTGATGGTAGTTTGGTGTGCCCTTGATGTTGGTGGTTGTATGGCTGCCAGGCAAGAGATGCCTCTCCATTGATTTATATGGGAATGCCAGAGATAGGTGAGCGCTGAAATCGTCTATCTCCGGAACTCCCATAGAAATTAACGAACGTGTGCCACGGCCAGTCCGTTAATTTCAGGGGGGGGGGGGCAGCATGGGGAATGGCGCCCTTTAATAGATGCCTCTGCTATCTAAAAATATAGGTTAACCCCTTTCCGACCAGCGTCATAATAGTACGGCGCTGCGGGAAGTGACTTCCCGACCAGCGCCGTAGTACTACAACACACTGATCGAGCGGGTTCAGGAGCTGCGCCCGCCCTATCAGCTGCAGGGGACTGTCTGTTCCTCTGCTGTATGCGCCGGCTTCGGGTGGAAACACCAATGCCGGCGCATTAACCCTCACTTTCCGCGGTCAGCACTGACTGCGGCATGTGCGGGGTGTGTGCAGGTAGGGAGCTCCCTCCTCTTCCCCATCGGGTCCCCGTGCTGCTGTCACGGGGACCTGATGGCAGGAAAGGCAGCCCGATGCCTTCCACAGGCATAGGGGTTGCCTTCCATGTAAGCATGTGAGATCCAGCCACCTGGATCTCACAGGCAGGAAGGCTGTAAGTGTATTACAGTGTGTAATACACTTACAGCCAATGCATTACAATACAGAAGTATTGTAATGCATTGTACAGGGGATCAGATCCCCAAAAGTTGTGGGGGGGGGGGGGGGGGGAAGGAAAAAAAAAGTCAAAATAAAGTTTTGCATAATAAAAAAAAATGGTACCAAATGGTACCAATGGTACTAAAATGGTACCAATGAAAAGGTCACCTCATCCCGCAAAAAATGAGCCCCCACATAATACAATCACTCAAAAAATAAAAACCAATGGCGCCCATAAACCAATCCATCAAAATCTGTGCTGCAAAAGCCATATGGCGCTTCTTCCGTTCTGAGTCCTGCCATGTGCCCCCACAGCAGTTTACCACCACATATGGGGTGTTGCCGTATTCAGGAGAAAATGGGTAACTAATTTTGGGGTGCTTTTTCTCCTGTTAACCCTTGTGAAAATGAAAAATTTGGGGCTAAAGCAACATTTTATTGGAAGAAATAAAACCTTTTCATTTTCACAGCCAAGTGTTTTCAAATTCTGTAAAACGCTTAGGGCGTCAAAGTGCTCAGTACCCTCCTTAATATATTCTTTGAAGAGTATAGTTTCCAAAATGGGGTCACTTTTTGAGGGTTTCCACTGTAGGGGTACAGTAGGATCTCTTCAAATACAAAATGTTGCACAAAAAACATTCTAGCAAAATCTGCCTCCAAAATCCATATGGCGCTCCTTTTCTTCTGGCTTACATGGAAAATTCCCCAAGAACAAGCAGGAACTGAAGACAGTTGCAGTAGAGGCCTGGCAGAGCATCACCAGGGATGAAACCCAGCGTCTGGTGATGTCTATGCGTTCCAGACTTCAGGCTGTAATTGACTGCAAAGGATTTGCAACCAAGTATTGAAAGGTAAAAGTTTGATTTATGATTATTATTCTGTCCCATTACTTTTGGTCCCTTAACAAGTGGGAGGCACATATGCAAACTGTTGTAATTCCTGCACCGATCACCTGATTTGGATGTAAATACCCTCAAATTAAAGCTGACAGTCTGCAGGTAAAGCACATCTTGTTTTATTTCATTTTAAATCCATTGTGGGGGTGTATAGAGCCAAAAATGAAAGAATTGTGTTAATGTCCCAATATTTATGGACCTGACTGTAAAGCAGACATATGGGGATTGATGACTAACAACTATTTTATGAGGCATTACTATCTGTCTTAAAAGTAGAGAAATTCAAATTTAGAAAATTTAGAATTTTTACAAATTTTTGGTAAATTTGGGATTTTTTTTATAAACAAAGGAATAATATATTGACTTATTTTTACCACTGTCATCAAGTACGATATGTGACGAGAAAACAGTCTCAGAATGGCCTGGATAAGTAAAAGTGTTCTAAAGTTATTACCACATAAAGTGACACATTTTAGATTTGCCAAAAAATGGCCTGGGCAGGAAGGTGAAAACTGGCCCGGGGTAGAAAGGGTTAAATTACCCCTTTATAGGACAAACCTGCCAAAACAATTACAAAGTTACCCCTAGAGCAGGGATGGCCAACCTGAGGCTCTCCAGATGTTGCAAAACTACAACTCCCAGCATGCCCAGACTGCCAACAGCTATCAGCCTACAGCAGGGCATGGTGGGAGTTGTAGTTTTACAACAGCTGGAGAGCCGCAGGTTGGCCATGCCTGCCCTAGACGGTCTCTTTTCTCTCTGTGATCTTTCTGGGTGTCAGACATTTGGCTTCTGTCCCAATATGTTAGTTAATCGGTGAAAAGGATATTATGTAATCAGCATAGAAAATGAGAAGCATGCTGCACGAGGAGTACCCCCAGATACAAGTATGTGACATCTGCTGCATTTTGTGCAGTCACAAAGACTTAGATGTAAATCACAGATATATCACATTGGAGGCACAGATTTCTTAGAAGATCCTACTCCGCGGTACAGTGTGCACTCCGACTATAAATCATACCTATACACATGTTCCCTATTACTGCATGTGCGGCACACTGATATGAGGAAATATAAAAAATTACTGTGTGCTACAATTTCTCCAACTGTTTGCTGTCAGTGAAGAGTATTCTGTTTCCATTAGGCCTATTGTACTTGTATATCTAGTTTTTCTAATTTGCCATGCTTTGCCCTTGCCCCTGAAAATAAAGCCTATTGGCTCTATGAAGAGTACCCCCTTAGTAAACATGCACCCCAAGTTGTACAATCGGGTTTGATTGTGAGCAGTAATACCTCAATACAGTACTCAATTGTTTTATATCTCCATTTAATGCTACATTAGTGCCGCCATACATGGTGCTCAATTATTACACATACAGTATATCACTCAATTAATACTCCCATATTGCACTCAAGTCATTCCTCACAGTACTCCCTTAATTATACCATAATAATTAAATTACACATAGGACTCACTTAACATCTCCTTATAATGTTACATTAATATCGCCATACATGGTGCTCAATTATTACACATACAGTATATCACTCAATTAATACTCCCATATTGCACTCAAGTCATTCCTCACAGTACTCCCTTAATTATACCATAATAATTAAATTACACATAGGACTCACTTAACATCTCCTTATAATGTTACATTAATATCGCCATACATGGTACTCAATTAATACACATAGATTTCTCAATTAATTCCTCACAGTACTCAATATTACCACAAGAATTAATTTACACATAGGACTCAATACCATCATATAATGCCACATTAATACCGTCATACACGGTGATCAATTAATACACATACAGTATATCACTCAATTAATACTCCCATATTGCACTCAAATAATTCCTCACAGTACTCAATACTACCATAATAGTTAATTTACACATAGTACTCACTTAATATCTCCGTATAGTGCTACATTAATATTGCCATACATGGTACTCAATTAATATACCGGTACATATATTTCTCAATTAATACTGCCATATTGCGCCCAAGTTATTCCTCACAGAACTTAATACTACCACAATATTTAATTTACACATAGAACTCAATACCGTCATATATTGTCACATTAATACCGCCATACATGGTGCTTGATTAATGCATATATATCACAATGATGAATTCACACATCGTACTCAGTTAAAGGGACTCTGTCCCCAGCAACCTCCCCGTCCAGCTGGTTGCACAGACATAGCTGTGGTTCACCTGATTAAAGTGCAGTTTTTCTTTTGTCGATCTGAGGCTCTGCTCCCGAGGTATGATACCTTTCTTAATATTCAAATTAGGCCTTTGGTGCAATAGGAGTGTCACCGTTGCTCCTGTTGCACCCAAGCTCCACTCATTTCTGTGGCCATCCCCTCTATTCTGCTTTTTCTCTGTTTGCCCCTATCATTCGAAGCAGACAGAGAGGGGCTGGCCACAGAAATGCTGACGCTCTCATTGCACCAAAGGCCTAATTTGCATATTAAGAGAAAGTATCAGAACTTGTGAACGGAGCCTCGGCCAGCAAAAGTAAAACAGCATTTTATTCAGATGAACCAAAGCTATGTGTCTATGAAAACATCTGCACACACAGTGCTCAGCTCAATCCTATATATTGCTTCCATATACTGCTTGATATATCCTTACAGTACTGGATAGTGCTCCCATTATACCACTAAACATCAATGCTCCCATTCATTGCATGTATGAAGTGTGCTGCTTTTTTTTCTGTCTTTCCACCAGCTTAGAGGATGCCCATGTACTTCCGGGTGGCCGAAGGGAAGTGACAACCACTTTTGACACCTATAGCTAGCAGCTGTTCCTGGAAAATGCTTAACCTCCCTGACGGTATTCCCGAGCGTGACTCGGGGTTAATTTTCGCTGCCAGAAGCGGTAACCCCGAGTCACGCTCGGGGTAGATTGCAGAGGGAGCCGCGGGTGTGCATACCTAATCCCGGCGATCCGGCGATGTTCCCCGCTGTGATCGCCGGTGAGAGCCCCGGCGGATGTCTCATCTCTCTTCCTGGTTCCGCCTCTGTGAGCCGCAGCGCCTCACAGAGGCGGAACTGGGCGGGAGATTCAAAAAAAATACATTGTATAAAAGTCAAACACACACACATAAAGTTAGGTGATACAATCCTGTCAGATTACACTATCACCTCAGATTTGACAGATTTGATCTGATCATTCTACACTGCCCTGACTGCCCTGGCTGTTTTTTCTAAGCAAAAAAAAAATATAAAAAAAATATATATTTTTTACCATGGCATCAAAGCGTCACTTTAGCATCACCAAACCGGGTTTGGATCAGATAAGTGACAGCGACAGCGACACAGAGCCCCTCGCAGAATTGAGCGACAGCGATAGCGATTCGTGGAAAGATTCATCATCCGACTCTGAACCTGACCAGAGAAGTGGCGACAGCGACGAATCTGCACTTGAGCTCAGTGAGGTGCGCTCTTGGTGCCCTATTGATTGCGGTATGGATGCAGTACCACCGCCAAGATTCCCGTTTACAGGATCGCCTGGGATGAAGGTAGAAGTTGATCACAATGATCCTTTGGCGTACCTAAAATTATTTCTGACTGATGACGTCATTGAAAAGATTGTCACGGAGACAAACCGCTACAAAGAGCAGCAATCCACTACTCTGCACAGCAAGTTTTCCAGAACCAGAAAATGGGAACCGGTGAGTAAGGAGGACATATGGAAATTTCTGGGGCTAATACTTCTTCAGGGGGTGGTGGGGAAACCCCTGCAGAAATGGTACTGGACTACCAATAAATTGCTGGCAACCCTATTTTTTGGCACCATAATGTCCGAGTACCGATTTTCCCTCATAATGAAGAATTTACACTTCACCAACAATGAGGAATTTGACGAAGCCACACATCCAGCGCCAAAACTGAAGAAGATCTGGGAAGTATTCCAAATGATCCTAACAAATTTCCAGCAGGCCTATGTGCCAGACAGAGACATCAGCATTGATGAAAGTCTGATGGCTTACAAAGGACGCCTCAGCTGGATTCAATACATCGCATCCAAGAGAGCGCGGTTTGGAATAAAATCTTATTTGCTCTGCGAGTCTACAACTGGCTATATATGGAATTCCATCATATACACCGGCAAAGGAACACAATTCAACCCCAGGTACAGCGGCTATGGGATGGCAACGTCATCAGTCCTTTCACTGCTTGAACCATTGCTCAATCAGGGGTATTGCGTGACAACAGACAACTTTTACACGTCGCCTGAGCTGTACGAGTTTCTACTAAAAAACAAGACTGACGGATATGGAACCGTTAGGGCCAACCGACGTGGCCTGCCATGTATGTTTTCCACGAAAAAACTGAAAACAGGAGAAATGGTGGCCTGGCAGAAAGGAAAGATGATGGCAATGCGTTGGCGTGACAAAAAAGACGTGTGCCTAATGAGTACAGTACATAACACCTCCACTACCACGGTCCACACAAGAGGTGGGAAAGATGTCATAAAGCCACAACTTGTGATCGACTATAATAACACCATGGGAGGAGACGATAGAGCCGATCAGGCGATGACATTCTATCCAGCTATGCGGAAGCAACAAACAAAATACTACAAAAAAATATTCAGGCATCTCCTGGAACAATGTCTGTGGAATGCCTATATACTGTACAAAGGAAAGAGTGACAAGCCTCTTGTTCACTCTGACTTCATCTGGAAGGTGGCGGAGCAGATTTTTGTGACCTACCAAACGCCATCAGTGGCCGTGAACAGATCTGGACGTCGCGCTGTTGACGTTGTAAACCCAGAGAGGCTGACTGGTCGTCACTTTATGGATTACATCCCGCCAAGCGCAAAAAAGGCAGCACCTACAAGGATGTGTGTAGTTTGCTGCTCAAAGCGAGATGGAAATGGAAAAAAAATCCGAAAGGAAACCAGGTTCCATTGCCCTGATTGTGACGTTGGTCTATGTGCAGTCCCATGCTTCAAAATTTACCACACCCAGGATGTTTACTGAATTTTCTTTTGTTTGACAAATTTCATTATTAATTACATTACTGAATAAAATTATATTATTTATTAGATTATAACTCATGATTTTATTTTTTCGAACTTTATCACATCTGAGAGGTCTACTAGAGTCTTCTTTGGTCAGGTTTAAGTAAGTAATTACTAAGAATTGCAGGCCTACAATACATAACACCAAATTTCCATGCAAAAAAATGGTACCGCTTTTGGAACAAAATTCCTGACATAATCATACCGCCAGGGAGGTTAAAGAACATCTGTAAGCATAATCAACCCCATTAAACCAGTCTGCCAGGTAGGGATTATCCAGCTGATTGAAATAATATCTTTGTTATATCTGTAGAAATAATCGTTGTCGAGATATTTGCATTTTTAGTAATATGTAAAAGAGCTTGTATGAGCACCAAGGGGCCGGCCTGAGCCCTTGGAGCACCACTCTTGTAACACCCCTCTAAGCTAGGCACTTCCTCTTGATTGACAGGGCTAGAGCTGTATTCTCGTGCCTGCATTACTAAAACAAGCAAAATAAAAAACCTGCTGACGTTGGTGACAGAGGGTTACAAATGGTCACTGGTGGTCAGCAGGGTGGACCTGGACAAGGGAGAGAGAACTGTACGAGGAGGAGAACCCACGATCCTCGCAATCCTCCTAGCAGCTTCTATTCTCAGCTAGGAAGGGAGCAGGAGGATCACTAGCAGGGATGGACTGGTCATAGACCCTACAGGGAAATTTCCTTGTGGGCCGACGCCCAGAGAGCCACCTGAGGCCACCTCGAGACCACTGGCCTTGTACATAGTGATCTAATGCTCTCAGTATTAATTAACGCTAAGATTATCAGGTACTTATGCACCTGGCCAGCAGCCACTGGTGCCCTCGTGAATGCTGCACTGTGGCATTTGGTTTTGCTGGGGTGGTATTTTGTGTTGCACTATGGTATTGCTGGAACCACCTACTCGTGTTGCTCGTGTTACCCCGCCTTCTTCAATTTGGACTTGCCTACAACTTGGGGCCACTTTTATTTATTTTTTCTAGGGCCAGTTTAAGTTCTCAATCACTTGGATCGTATGTTCCTCTCTCCTTGGTCCAGGGGCTCCGCTGCCACCAATGAGCACCAGGACCTGTATACATTCTGGAGCGCATTACCAAATCATTCATTCATATTGAAATGCATGATTTTGCTAACACACTGATACCATGTCATGCCTGATCATTAGGAAGAGATGCTTTGAAAATTATTTTCTACTATGCAGGGTCGGTGAAACATGGATGACACACGGACAGCAAAAAACGGACACACGGATGCATCACTGAGCACCTTCTCACGGATTTGAGCACGGACGTATGAATGAGGCTTTATTCTGCATTATTACCAGGACCACCCCTCTGATCACCAATGACCATTTATTCCACTCTGTCACCAACTTTTTTTTTAGTCACACAGGCACGAAAATACAGAGCTAGACGAGAGGTCTAGCCCTGTCAATCAAGGGGGAAGAGGGAGTGTCCAGCTCAGAGGGGTGTTCCAAGAGTGGTGCTCCAAGGGCTCAGGGCAACACCTTGGTTCTTGACCCAGCTAATTTACATATTACTAAAAACGCAAATATCTCCACAAGAGTTCTACCTACAGGTGTAACAAAGGTAAATGATGCAGAACTCAGTGTGGTGAAGCTATAGTACATAGTGTATATGATATGGAAATGCTAGGACACAGCTCTGCCCTCAGCATGTCTAGCTCTGTCAACCAAGTTAAGGGAGAGTGTGCAGAGCAGTGTTTAAAGGATTCAGTCCTACCTCCTGGTGCTCAAACCTCTTATTTGCATATGAATAAAAACACATATATCTTTGCAGCTGTTTAGCATACAGACAAATGAAAGGTATAGTTTTAATCAGCATAATGAGTCCTACCAGGCAGTATGTTGTGGTTTAATAGGATTGATCCTGGTGACAGAGATGCTTTAAGTGAAATGGGTAGTTCCAAAACCAATTTCACAACATGCAATAAATGTTCATTCTGTCCCTAGGACAGATGGTCCTTGTGCAAGCATTAATAGACAAGTTGTAGCACTTATGCCACTAACTCTTCAAAGACATTATTCCCTTTATAGAAATCTCTGGTGCAGATGTGTCCAACCTCACCCCTTCCACAAAAGTCATTTAGGTCTCTAATTTCTACAAATAATACACATTAGATGCATTCTAGCACAGACAGAATAAATAACGACTAAAAGATTAAAGGGTAACTGTCATGTTTTCATAAAAAAATAATAATAATTTAGCATATGTTACTGCTGCAAAAGAATTTTGCATAAAGCAATCTTTAGTTTCTTCACATACGACTGTTTTCCTTGAATTTTTCCCTTAGTTACGGCTGTTTAAACATTTACAATATGAGGACCTTCTCAAGATGGCTCCTCTGCCAGTTCTCTGAGGCCAAAACTGCTTTCCCTCACTTTGCATACACACTTGCTCTAGCCAGCTGTTCCCTGCCAGCCAATCAGATTGGATTACTGAGAGACATGCCTCCTCACTCTGAAGCCTAATGCAGGCATGAAGTGTGGAGGACCACCCCTCTGTCTTCTGTTTATACTAAAAGGAAGACAGACAAGCCCTAGGAACGGTCTTTTAAGGGACAAGTGGAAAGGGACAGAGGACATTAATGAAAGCTGTTATTATAGGGTAAAAAATATGCTGATGTGACGCACAGGAATGGAGAAAAATCAGGTGGAGGTGCTCCCAGTATAGAGGATCCGCCCTTCCTCTGGCAATTGAATATATGAAAAGAGAAATACTGGGCACTCTCACTTTATGGTGAATCAAAACATTTTATTATACATATAATTAATTAGTAGATAAACGCATAATCACTTTAAAACCATCAATTGGAATATAGAATTAATAAAATATAAAAATACTACCTAAAAATACAACACTAAAAATAGACGTAAAATTATAATATATATATATTATCTATTGCCACAATAACGCTAAAATAGTGACCAGTCCATAGATATGGAAGAAAAATGGAATCCTGACTTCTTGCTGCTAATGATCATGTAGTTGCAGCCAATAATATCGCAATAAAGTCAAAGTCCACACTATTATTCCCTTGGAGAAGATTGAGGATGCTGCAGTCAATATAATACACCTAAATGAGTATATTCGCAGCGTCCCGCTTTTACTCACTGTACAATAGAATTTTCTTGATCGATAATCTTGTGATCCAAGCGCTCCTCACTACTCCTGCCGTAGACGTATGTTAGGCTTTCGTTCCGGTGTCACTCTGGTCCTCTGGCTGCCGCTCCGTGGTCACTTAGAGCCGGCCAGCCCTGGGACTCACAGGGGCCTTTCCCCTCGTCGGCTGTCCTGCGACACGATACCTTGTATCCTCGTGCTTTATGTTTGTAGCCGCCGGCGTGTCAGGGTTTAACAAGTTACGGAATCCTTGGGTATTTTAAAGTGCAACCCAGCCTTAATAGTCCAGCTTATTCTTCTTACGGTCGGTCAGGGGGTCTCTTCACCAAACGCGTTTCGGGGTACTTTGCCCCTTCCTCAGTGGTAATTACAGAACTTTTTACAATTATTGACAGACTAAATCAGGTATACATGCCTAGCTCTAATAAACTAGCAAATAAAAAAAATATGACAGTTACCCTTTAATACTAGAGATGAGCAAATTTTTCTAAAAAAAAAATTCGTTCCGAAACGGCCAAGAAATTTGAGTCCCATGTACACATACACACTGAGGTCGGCCAAATGGGGAAATAAAGAGAAAGTTGCTGACACCTCTGGGAATGGCTTAAAATCAGACACCATATAGTGCATGACAATATCTTTCAACAAACTTAGAACCAGCCCTGTACCTCACATGGGTCCAGAGATCTCCCCATTCACTACTCCAATTGTTCTTCTAGATTTATTTGAAACTGGCAGCTCACGGGGCGTGTCCTTTCTACTGCAGCTGATCATTGAGGGATGGAACTGAGCACGTGCGTCCACCTCAGTGAAATGGACAGAGAATTTTGAAAAAGGGCAACCAGCAGGTGGAGCTATACAGATACATTTCATTGAATAACTTAGTGGCTATACTAAATTGTTAATTACATGCAAACACAAAAGTATTCAGATCCAGGTGCTGGTTTGAAAAATTTTGAATCTTTTTTGTGGGACAACCCTTTTTAGGTCTGGGAAGAACCTGTCAAAGTGGAGAGGGTGCGGCAGTTGCAGAAAGAGCAGAGCCTCTAGGTGTAATGGCAACGCCCCCGTTGCTCCTAGAGGCTAATTTGCATATATGAAAACATCATTTTTCTCAGCAATGCAGGCACAAATGAAGATGGGACCAACACAGATGCCTTCAGCTGCCAAGCGCACATGTAACAGCCAGGTACAAAACTGCTGACAGATGCCCTTTAATAATCTCATTATACGTTCCTCAACATCTCATCATCCAAAGCCCGTGATCTTCTAGATAAGGGGTGGATTTTCTCTTCCAGCAGTAGCCCGCCATTACAATCTCTAGGTCAACAACCCTTCCTGGCTGAGATAGACCATACCTTCTCAAGTGCAACATCTTCAAAGTAAATCATTACTATGTCAAGAGAGTGGCTTCCAGTCCTAAGTCTTTGAAGCTGTGGAGCAATTCATTAAGGTCCAGGGACGTGATAAGTGGTGGGGAGGCCTCTGAAGGAACCCGCTCTGTAATGGCTGTCCTTCACATGTTTTGTGTAAAAGTATCAGCCCCCTAGATCTAGAACATAGCTGAAGGTTACGGAGAGTTCACCAGGTTGAGTAAATGAAATCTGCCATGAGGTCATGTTTTTGACATTATTTGCTGAAGTTTTTCATTTCAGCGGGGCAGACACAGAAGTAATTATATCCATCTGTTGCAGTTTGATGACCATATGGAAGCCACTAGCTTTTATCACAGCCCCATGGTAATTGTCAGGATTTCTTCACTGACCAGGCCTGATGTAATACCGCTAGTAATAATACTCACTGGTGCTTCCCTGGATGTGGCCCGTATCACCCCCCCACAAGGTTACCATATATGTGTTTATGGCATGGTCACATACAGTAAGGGCTCTTGCACACAACTGTATTTTATTTCCATACCCGTAAAGTTTTTTTTTTTTTTTGCAACCCGTATGCGCAAAAAAACCGGAAATGACTTCATGTGCATTCCATTTCTGTATGTCCATAAGTCCGTTCTGCAAAAAATTATAGCATGTCCTATTCTTGTCCATTGTTACAGTGGATCCGCAAAAAAACGGATGCAACACGGACGTCATCCCTTTTTTTTTTTTTTTTTGCGGATCCTTGTTTTGTGGACTTAAAAAAAGATACGGTTGTGTGCATGACCCCTAATACTAATGTGGATGGAGCAGGGCCGAAGGTGTCATCGGACACAACACATATATATACACAATATTACAGTGTACCATCTACTGTCTACGATGACGCATAGAAAAGATCCTGCAGTCCAAAAGATTGAAAGGGTATGTATACTTTTGCAACCAATTAACACTGGAATGCAATGAAAATAAAAAATGAGGTTAATTTAGAAACAACCTGGATTTAAAAATCCTTTCTGCGTATACAGCCCCCATGCAGAATTATGTGTCTCAAGGACCCATCTACCATGTGCTTTTACTAAGGGCTCATGGACACAGCTTCAAAAAACGCCCCATTCGACCCATTCACATCACCCGTGTGCTGTCCGCATCCATAAGTCCGTTCTGCGGCCCCACAAAAAAGATACAACATGTCCTATTCTTGTCCGTTTTGTGGACAGGGATAGGACATTACTACGGGGGTAAAAAAATAAAAATAAATGTCGCCATGCACCCAGCCGGGATCCGTGTTTTGCAGATCTGCTTTTGCGAACCTGCAAAACACCTACGGCCATGCACATGACCATTTTGTGGTCTGCAAATTGCAGATCCGTAAGACATGGATCCCGGCCGTGTGCATGGCGACATTTATTTTTATTTTTTTACCCCCCGTAGAAATGTCCTATCCCTGTCCACAAAACGGACAAGAATAGGACATGTTGTATCTTTTTTTTTTTAGGGGCTGGTAAAATGGACAAACTGATGTGGACAGGACAGGGTGTGCAGTCCTCATCCTTTGCTGCCCCATTGAAAAAGACACGGATCGGATGTGGACCGAAAATATAGTCATGTGCATGGTGCCTAAAACTGGTGTAGTGTTTTCTTATGTTGGAAAGGGCCCACTAAGGCTCTAGGGCAGTGATGGCTAACCTTGGCACTCCAGCTGTGGTGAAACTACGACTCCCAGCATGCTCCATTTATTTCTATAGCGTTCTGAGAGCAGCCAAGCAAGGGGGGCATCTTGGGAGTTGTAGTGTTACCACAGCTGGAGTGCTAAGGTTAGCCATCACTGCTCTAGGGTGTGGGTGCAACTGCTAACCCTGCATCCTATGTAACTAATTCTCTAATGTGTCTCCATGGTAACAGACTACAAACAAAGCTTGTGCATAGTCGGATTCTACCATTCTGTGTATGCAGCCTCTGTGCAGACCTATGTGTCCACAAACAATGGGGGAAATGGATGAAGACTGTTGTAGAGGAGTAGTGGAATTGGTGCCCATGACAAACGATCCAATTCGCTCATTTTTGGGCAGCACGGTGGCTCAGTGGTTAGCACTGGTGCCTTGCAGCGCTGGGGTCCTAGGTTCGAATCCAACCAAGGGCAACATCTGCATGGAGTTTGTATGTTCTCCCTGCGTCTGCCTGGATTTCCTCCGGGTTCCTCCCACACTCCAAAGACACACTGATAGGGACCTTAGACTGTGAGCCCCATTGGGGACAGCGCGATGCTAATCTCTGTAAAGTGCTGCGGAATATATTAGCGTTATATAAGTGCATAAATATATACATTTTTTTAAGGACATTGGGAAAATGAAGGCAGTGACCTGATTGGTTGCCATGAAGACCTACTCCATTTTCCCTTTGGACCAGTAATGATCATCCCCCCCCCCCAGCTCTGCACAGGAGCTGTATAGACACAATGGTAGGATGAGACCATGTGCAGGGTTTATATACAATCTGCAACACATGGGTGTGCAGTGGAGCTGTATGCACAAAACGGTGGGAGATGTTTAATTGATGTAATAACAATGGGTGCAAAAATATGCATACCCTTTAAATGACAATTTCAGCTCTGCTAGATCTGCATGGTCGCCATACAGCTCAATAGACAATGTATCCATTAGCAGTGGACGCTGGTTTTCTTTCTTAGGGTCTGCGAGTATCGCTGTCATCAGCTCAGTTTTCAGACCTGTCAGCGGATATCACTGTTACGTTTACAGATCGCGGTTATAGATGTGGTGCGACTTACAGCAGACAAGGCAGAGGACAAGAATTAGCAGCCCTGATATTGCTGCTGAATGATGGGTCAATGGCGGAATAAATACAGAATCCACCAAAAGGCTAGATAAGCAATGAAAATATACAGAAAGTGCAATACAATCACATGAAGAAAACGTTTAAAGGCACAGGGCACAATAAAGGGGTTGTCTCACTTCAGCAAGTGGCCTTTATCATCTAGAGAAAGTTAATACAAGGCACTTACTAATGTATTGTGATTGTCCATATTGTCTCCTTTGCTGGCTGGATTCATTTTTCCATCACATTATACACCGCTCGTTTCCCTGGTTCTGAGGTCTGAATACAGTTTGGGATCTTATCTGCGATCTGTATTAGTTTAGAGCAGGGATGCCCTCCAGTTGTTGTAAAACTACAACTACCACAATGCCCTTCTGTAGGATGATAGCTGTAGGCTGTCAGGGAACGATGGGAGTTGTAGTTTTGCAACAGCTGGAGGGTCGCAGGTTGAGCATGCCTGGTTTAGAGGGTCTGGTTTGACTTTATTTAGGAAGTTTGGTCTAAAGGACTGATGCCTCTGCTGTCTCTTTGTTACATTTACTACATATGCAGATTACCCCCCCAACCAGATTTTATACCAGAATAATGTTTCTTAATGTATTTACACCATACAACTGGCATACATATATTGATCAATCTGACTCCTTTTTCCCTTCAGAACTTAATAAAACTGTCCTCTGTCACCATTAGGGGGAGCTCAGTGCATAGAAATGAATAGTTACCATTGAACTCAATGGCAGCTGTAAGATCTCTTTGCACAGAGAACCATCTAGTGGTGGCTGCAGGAAATGGTATGTTTTTCAGTTTGAAGCAGATGAAGCAATGCAGCATAAGGCTCCCTCTCACCATGTGTGGTTTGACCCCACTGCATGAAAGCTACTACTACTACTACTACCACTACTACTACCACCACTACTACTATCACTACTGCTACCACTACTACTACTACCATGATCACTACCACTACTACTACCACCACCACCACTACCACTACTACTACTATCACTACTATTACCACTGCCACTACTACTAGTACTACTACTACCACTTCCACTACTACCACCATCACTACTAATACCACTAGTACTACCACTACTAGTATTTCTACTACCAATACTACTACATCTTCCACTACTAATACCATCACTACTGCTACCACTACTACTACTACAGCTACCACTACTACTACCACCGCTGCTACTACTACTACCAATACTACAACTACTACCACTACTACCATTACCACTACTACTACTACCACCACTACTACTACTAATACTACTACTACCACAACCACTACTACTACCAATACTACTAGTACTTCTACTTCCAATACGACTACCACTTCCACTACTAATACCATCACTACTACCACTACTATAACTACTACCACCACTACTACCACTATTACTACTACTACCACTGACACTACTACTACCACTACTAATACTAATACCAATACTAATACTACCACTACTACTACTACTACCACCACTACTACTACCACCACTACTACCACTACTACTACCAATACTACTACTACCACCACTACTACTACCACCACTACTACTACTACTACCACCACTGCCACTTCTACTACCAATACTACTACTACCACTACTACTACCACTATCACTACTACTACCACCAATACTACTACTACCACCACCACTACTACTACCACCACTACTACCACTACTACTACCAATACTACTACCACTACTGCTACCACTACTACTACTACCACTACTACTACCAATACTACTACTACTACTACCACTACTACTACTACCACCAATACTACTATTACTACTACCACTACTACTACTACTACCAATACTACTACTACCACTACTATCACTACTACTACCACCAATTCTACTACTACCAGCACCACTACTTCTACCACCACTACTACTACCAATACTACTACCACTAACAATACTACTACTACCACTACTACTAGAACTACTACCACTGCAACTACTACTACCAATACTACTACTACCACCACTACTACCACTACTACACTACTACTACCAATACTACTACTACTACCACTACTACTACCACTACTACTACCAATACTACTACCACTACTACCACTACCACCACTACTACTACCACTACCAATACTTCTACCACTACTACCACCACTACCACTACTACTACCACTACCACTAATACTACCACTACTACTACTTTAGTAGTAGAACAAATATTACAACTACTAATACATTTTCTAATGGTACTCAAATGAATGAACTATGGGTCCTATGAATGCTCAGTCTGCAGGGAGACTTGTGCTGCTGTACAGGGTCTGTGGACATGGTATCGCTCTGCTCCTAGGCCCAAGGGGAAGGAAGAGGCGCAAGGACCTTAGAAAACAACGTCTTGTGAGCAATGAGTAGAGTTGATATTTTGCACTCATCAGTAGTTCTAGACTTGGTCGGTGCAGACAGGGGAACTAGAGAATGTGCAGGTTCACTAGTTAAACAAAGGGGCCTTTGGGTTATTTATTTTTTAAATATTTTTGTCACAGCTGGCAGCGTGCTTAGTATAAAAAGGGATTACATAATATCAGTTTCGTATGATCTCAGCAAAGTCTTCAGGAAACTATTTTCACCTGGATGAAAAAATCATATGAAATAAGAAATGAAATCTATTTGGAAATGGCCGTTCAGTTGCCCAGACTATAATGGGCTCTACGCTTTGTGGTTGCAAGTGTATACATCGATAGAGGGAGACCATGCGGCTGCTATGGGGCATCCGGAGAGCGGCGTTCCAGCCGTGATTCGTCTCCTTTTCTACTGGTCAGTGGCATAATATAGAAGAAAAGGAGTCCAAATGGAGAACTATAGTGGTGCAGCCAGAACAGAAGAGCTAGTGATCAGTTTACTAAGGGAGGGGAGGCTGACAGATTTTTGTTACCCTATCGAAAAAAGGATAAGATCAACATGTGCGCCCCATTCTCCAAGGCCCCCATAGCAGCTTTGGTCATAAATCACCCAACAAATTCCATTCTGTGGCCTCCTTCTCCTGTCCCGATATCAGCCATTGCCTTGATGGATCCAGACCCAAAACGGCTCCTCCCCACAATAGAGTTCCGTTGTTGGGGCAACAAAAGTTCTTCGATGCCGTCAGGTCCAGTTGCCTATTTAAAGGAGGATCAGCCTGCAGATTAAGGTTCACTTCTAACTTTTGAATGACTATCACTCATATATACTGATTCTGATGTTGACTCTTGACTTAACTTTGACCTTGACATCAAGCCTTTTTTCTGGATATTGCTCCTGCTTTACACTTGGGATTGTTTACTGACCTGTCACACCCTAACTATGCTTCTTGTGACAACCATCCTGACTATGCCACTGGTCCACCCTGGCTACTGCCACCAATCTGTGACTATTCTGTAAACTATGGAACATGACAGGAAAAATCCATACCTTTTAACAGGAATTTAAGGGAGAAGAACAGTTTCCTTAACCCAGTAACCCCAAACACCAGTCTAGCCACCATCAAACCTATCATGGTTTAGAGAATCCACATCTCTTGGAAGAGACACTACATCGTTGCTCCACAGGAACTGAATTATTAGCACTGGGTAAGAATTTGCCGATGGTTCATAAAAAGGGTTAGAGGGGAAACAAATACCAGGCCCTTCTGTTCTGGGTGATAATATCAAGGGCGATAATGGAGGGCTCATTCTGAGATCTCTTCTATGTATACTATGATAAGTGTGACTATAATGAATATAGGGTCTACTGAAATTAAATGGGTTCTTTGACCCCAAAACAAATCTCAGTAAGAGTCAGGATGAGTGTTAGACAGAAAAATTTAAAAATGCACTTGTCTATTCAACGCTGCTCTGTTCCAGCGCTGAGTCTCCCTTTCCCGCTTGCGATGTCCAATACGCGGTCATGTGCCAATGAGTTCCATTGGGATCAGATCCCCGCTGAGATCAGTGAATGGCTGTAGTGGTTCATGTGACCACAGTGGCAACGTCACACATCTGGTTGACGAGGGACAGGAAGGGTGCATTGTATGTCAGCTCAATCAGCTGGCACCAGAGATAAGTTTAGAGGATAGCAAATTGTTCCCAATTGACTGGGCACACAAGGAGCAATCTGACCATGAAGCCAGTAAATTTACCACTAAAGGGGTTCACTGGTTTTCTTAATGAAATTTTATTTGCCCAGTGTACACTCAAACACTGTTTTTTAGCACCATATACCTTTTTTATGTCAATGCTAGCAGGATGTTTACATGCAGAACTTCCTGTTTCCATTAGCTTCCTGATAGGCTTTCTAACCAATCCCAACATACTCTTTAATGTTTATTATTGCCTGCTCTGCCTAACTAACATGGAGAGTGGAGGGGTAAGGGGGCATGACTACTGCTGACAGAACCGGGTGACAGGTGCAAGCCCCGAGAAACATTACAGAAAAAAGCATTCTGGGATTGGCTATAAAACAAAGCAGAAAGCTGATGAAAGCAGGAAGTTCTGCTTGTAAACATCCTGCTAGGTTAGAGTGATGCTGAGAACAGGGGAAGGAAAGACATGAAAAACAGGTATATTGGACAAAATATGTAGTGTTTGGGGTACTCTTGGCACATTAAAAAATTTAATTACGAAATCAGAGAACCTCTGTAAATCATTCATCTACTCTAGACCACTGCAGACTTTACAATTAAAGGGTCCTATCCTCAGAATAGGTCATCAAAATAAGATTGGCAAGGTTTCAACTCTTAGCATCCCGTCCAATCGGCCGTTTTCAGGAAGCTGTGGTGCTCAACGGAGCTCTGATGAGCACCGCAACCTCCTCACACCTTACCAAGCACAGCGCCATACATTGTATAGTGGCTATCCTTGGTATTGCAACTCAGCTCCATTCACTTTAATGTGACTGAGTTGCGCCTAGAGCATGTGACCGATGAACGTGACATCACATGGCCCAGGAAGATGACTAAGCACGCTTCATAAAACTGACTGTGGGGGTCCCTGGAATCAAACACCATCCAATCTCATATTGATGGCCTATCATGAGGATAGGTCATCATTATGTAAATCCTGGAGAACCTCTTTATTAATCTGTTCCCTATGGATTATTTAGACACTAAATTTCAGTGTAGTGGAGAATGTCATGGTTAAGTTCATAGCTCAACAACAGTACAAAGCTCAGCTCTCCTGTGCTGTCAAATTGAGCGCTGTGACTAAATATGAGCAAATTTCTTAAAGGTTCCATTCAGCTGATTCGCCGAATTTCCCCCCAAAATTTGCTTTGTACGAATTACTTTGTCACGAAGTGCAATTCTTTGTAAGTAGCGCGTGCAATGACAGGGAGCTGCGATAGCGCCGCCCCTGTCATTGTACCCCTGAGATGCCGCGTTCTTACATGATTGCGATATCTGAGTGTAAAATTAACAAAAAAAATAAAAATAGAACTTACCGCCTCCATTTGCTTGTGAGAAGATCTTGGCCGAAATCCTGTGTGGCGTGAGATTAAGTCATCACATTGGCTGGCGTGGTGACGTATGAGCAAATGGAGGCGGTAACTTCAAATTTTTTAGTTTTTTTTATACTATTTCAGGTTAAACTGATTTGCTGACACGAAGCACGAGGAAATTTGGCTTCTAGGCAAATCAAATTTATCCTGAAATTCGGATCTAATTCCACTTCGTAGGATTCGATTCGCTCATCTCTGGTTGTGAGGAGAACATCATGGCCAGTGCGAAAATTCAGCACAGCATAATCAATACCAAAGGGCAACTTAATAACAAAGGGCAACTTAACTCATATTAACTCATATTTTTTTTCATTAAAATGATAGGGAAAACCCTCACAGTTTGTTTTTGCCTTCCTCTGGATCAACTTGCAGGATAACAGGCCTTATGTACTATGTTACTATGTTACTATGTAAATAAAAAAAATTTCACATGAGTTCCCTCCAAACCCGAATGCATGCCATCAGGAACATTGCTAAAAAAAATCGTAATATTATTTCAATGCGGTTCTTAGTATGTGAAAATATCAAGATTTTGGGGCAAATTAATTTACGTGAATTTGGTGCAATCCTTGTGCTATGTATTGGCATGAACCAGTTACCAATCATTTGAGGATATAGGGGTTGCTCACTTTCCTCCTCTTGAATGCACCTCTGAGGCCAGTGATTGGCTACAGCGTCATTGAAGTGATGTCATTGCCGCAGCCGGGGATCTGCCAAGTAAGTAATGATCACTACTTTTTTTATTGCAGGCGGATTCCTCTGTGCTGTGTGGTTTCCTACTGAAATCGGACTGGGCAACCGCTTTACCTATCGAAATGAACAAGTAAATTGAGAGGGGGTGTAAGCAAAATAATTATATTCAAGAGTGGACATTCACTTTGAGGTTTCCATTCATTTCTGAAAACAGCTATCTATGGCAAAAAATGCATTTGTTTATTCTTCATCATCATGACACTCTTTTAAACAAAGCTAGAACCAGGCCTGCACCTCACATGGATTAGGAGATCCCCCATTCATTGCTCTAGTTGATCTGCTAGATTCAGGCTGGCAGCTCAGGGGGTCATGTCCTTTCTGCTGCAGCTCTCTCCCTATCCCACCAGCTCAGGGGGTGTGTCCTTTGTACTGTAGCTCTCTCCCTATCAAAGCTGAGGAGGCGTGTCCTTTCTCGGGTGGTGTGTCCTTCCTGCTGCAGCTCTCTCCCTGTAGCTGTCACTGCTTCTAAAAAAAAGTTGAAGGAAAGTTGAAGGATGGAACCGAGTATGTGCGTCCACCTCAGCGATGTCACTGTGGCGGACTGAGAAATAAGGAATATAACAAACAGCAGAGGGCGCAATACAGATACATTTTATTGAATAACTCAGTGACTGTACTAAATTTCCAATTACAAGTACAAAAATATACATAAAAAATCATAGAAATTCCATCTTCATTGTTGCTTTTTTTTTTAACCAAATATGTATATATTTTTTTAGAGTTTAGTACTTTTCCACAATTAAAAATGTATTTTATGGAAAATAAGTCATTTTTGTGTTTCTACATTCAAAAAGAATGAATGGACCCTGGTTCTTGTGATCAGTGGTGGTCCTAGCAGGCAGACCCCCACTGATAAGAAAATTATCCCCTATCTAATAAATAAGGGATATATAAATAAGGGATGTTTAAATCTTGGAACAACCTCTTTAAAGGGATTTTCTGGTACTACCCTCACTATCAGATTGGTGGTGGTCCGACAGACCGCACACCCACCAATCGGCTGTTTTGGGCAGCCGGAAACTATACAGTGGACAGAGCCAGCAGCTCCTTACACCCTGTAGTGGCCGTGCTGGGGTACTGCAGCTCAGCTCTTATTCAAAAGAAAGGAAGTATGTCGGTGCCAGAAATGACAGCGAATGGAGCTTTCCGTCTACCGCAGCTGCGGCTACCTGAAACAGCTGATCGGTGGGGGTGCAAGGTGTGAGACTCCCACCGATCTGATACTGATAACCTATCCTGAGGATTCAAAAAGGGAGATATGAGATCTGCACACCCTAGGTAGTGGGTGCTCGTAGAGGACATGCATCAATTGATTCCTAGGAGAAATCCACGGCACACCATTTGTTCTTCATCAGATAGTGTTTTTAATACATAGTGGTTTTTACATCATTTTTTTGTTCCATCCAAAGCAAGTAATAATGCAATACAATTGGCCAAAAAGTACAACCCCAACGTTTCGGTCGGCTGTCGACCTTTATCAAGGGATCTGTGGCCTAAGTCATTTCAAGTTGCGCTCTGGAAGTCCTGAGGATAGTCCATCGATATGTAAGTACTAGAAAACCCCTTTCAAGAACATTAAAAGAATATGGAGAATTTTACTTTACTATCTAAACCCTATCCACTAATTCATAGCTCCATACAGTATATACCCTATCCTTCTTAATAGTCTCCTCACACCTTTTTTGAGTCATTTTGCTCCCAGCTTCTCGTTGATTAGCGGCTCTTCAATCTCTAATTCTCACTTGAGAAGGTATAGGAGCCTCCAGCATGGTTGAGTTAGCTAACATTTCTGAAAGAACACATGGCAGCTCTCCAAAATTATATAACTTCTGGCAGCTGAGACGTTTCTTAGGCTCTCAGCAGCTCTGGCTGAACACAGCCTTTGGAGGAACCGATAAGAGATTGTGAAGTGGGGCTTTCTCTTCATGTAAGGTCTTCACGGCCCGGCCAGCTCCCGGGGGAATCTGACAATGTGAGCCTTTTATAAAGGAGCTGGAGGAGAGCGGATAAAAGCTCTCGATTAGAATTCTTAGAAAGCAGCGCTGGAGAATTTGAACGTTTTCATCTCACACCAGAGAAGCAGAATAATAGTCAGGAATATTTATTGGGGTAATAATGGTTTAGTATCTTCAGCTCAGCACAAGACTGCAAGGCACATTAACGGATCAGCTAAAAGCTGCAATCTGTGTCAACGGTACACGGCGAAGGTTGTAATTTCCAGACATTAGCGCGTGAAAACTGATACATTGTATCTTACACTAGGCAGGATATATTGTTTTAGGTTTTTTCAGGTGTTTCTTTAAAAGCTATCTCCACTTAAAGGGGCATTGCCATCTCAGAAACCGATGGCGTATCGCTAGAATAGGCCATCAATGTCAGATAGGTGCAGGTCCCACCTTTAGGACCTGCTCCTATCTTCAGAATAAGGCTCCAAAGTGATGGAGAGCACAGAGCACATGCGTAGCATGCTGTCCATTCACTACTATGGGGTGTATGCATGGCCACCTCTCCATTTACCCCTATGGGACTGCAGGAAATAGCAGTTGGCTATTTTTAGAGCCCCCATGGTAGTGAAAGGAGGGTGGCCAGGCTTGCACGGTGCACTCTCCTTCACTTCAGGAGACTTGTTCTGGAGATAAGATTGGATCCCAGAGGTGGGAGCTGCCCCTATCTGACATTTATAGCAAATCCTAGCAATAGGCCATCAATGTCTGAGATGGGACTACCCCTTTAAGTGGAGCAAGGTTTTAAAGGAACACTTCAGAAAAAACTGATACACTGTATCTTGTCTCGTGTATGATAAAATGCATCACTTTTTCTCAGGGTGTTCAACTAACACATTATGTCTGAGATGGGTATAACCCTTTAAAGTTCTCCAACTTTACAACTAGTTTGGTTTCTAGTTGTACAACATCCTTGTAAGGTTCAGAGGTGTTTTTTTGGGGGGGGTACAGAACTCAATATTCTGATGTGTAGCCACAAAAAGCAATAAAACAGTTATGGCTGCCTCCAGCCACCACCATGGGACCTTAAATTTATCATTGGGGATAGGTTATTAATATCAATTGTTTTAGGCAGCTGAAAGCACTAGAAACTATACAGTAGATGGCATCAGAAGCTCAGGATTCCATCCAAAGTGTGGTGGCCATGACAGGGTAGTGCAACTCTGCTCCCATTGGAAGCTGAGCTGCAGTACGCTAGTGTTGGAAACTACACAGTGGATAAAATCTTCCATCTTCTGCACAGGTCCCAATGATAACAGCTGCCCGAAACAGCTGTTCGATGAGGGTGTCAGGCATCAGACCCCCAACCATCTGATACTGATGACCTATCCCGAGGATAAGCTATCAATATCTTCATAATGAAAATCCCCTTTAATGGAAACTGTATACATTTTTCTTCAGTGATCGCTGCCTAGTGGTGGATACAGGCATAAAGAATTATATGAGGATATAAACATAACCAATAACCATGGGTTAGTCGATAAGTGCCTGAGTGATGGAGGTCCGAGGTCTGGGATCCCCACAAATTCATTCCTTGAATGAACATGCACACTGCCGCTCAATTCCTTCTCTATGGCAAGGGAAAGTATTGCTCAAAACAATAACAAAATGCAGCAAATAAAGTGATGCTGTCTACTCAACCGTGCTCTATAGTAATTGGAGCGGTCTTACTATTCCTGCCCACACACAGTGGTATGGGATACTCCAGTATGTAGAAGGATGCAGCAGGACATCACAATTCGGGTCCCCTTGAAAAGGCAGAAGGACGCGGTGTCTGTCCCTGACTTGCCCTACTTGACCTAGTCTGAACTGTACATCCAGCCAAGCGGAGCAGCCACCACGGAAAACCCTCTGGACAATTTCTTTCTGGTTTGGAGACCCTCCACTCAACCCTGACCCAGGTGGTACCGGTCCTGCTGTACAGAGTTGACAGGGAGGGGGTGTGTCTGTCCCGCCGACCTAGAGAAGTGCCCAATAGTATGTTGATGTCGCCCCCATTTTGTGCATAGTGCGATAGACACCTCCCAAGGAAGGTAAAATACAATCTCAGTGCACCCGGGGGATCTCACCAAGAATTCATCCCTACTCCCATTCCAGATTATGAATATATTGTTGATATAACTTGCCCAGAGGGCAATATCGGCGGTATCTTCCTGTGGTTCCACAGACGTCTTGCTCTTCCCACCAGTCCAGGAGGAGGTTAGCATATGAGGGGGCACAAGGGTTCCCCTTCATGGTCCCCCTGAGCTGGTGGAAGAAGCGATGATCGAAAAGAAAATAATCGTAGGATAAAACAAAACTCAGTAGTTCCAGGACAAACTTACTATGGGCACTGAACTGAAAACCCCTCTTTAAGGAAGTGTTCTGCTGATTTCAAGCCGCACCAGTGTGGGATGGATAAGTATAGCACCTCAACGTCAATTGATTCCAGGCACGAGTTGTCAACAAAGTGGACCCCATTCAGTTTCCTCAAGAGGTCACCTGTGTCCCTAGTATAAGAGGATAGGTTATCTTTCCTTAGGATAGGTTATCAATATTGTACCACCAGAAAACCCCTTTAAGGAGGATCATATATCAGACTCTTGGGTGCCAAAACTCATACCATTTTGATCATTGATACAGCGCCCCTACTATTCTGCATATGCCACATGTGGTATGTAGGAGAAACCATCTACCAGCAGGGGACAAAGCGTCACCAGTGTAGTCACCCATTAATGGTGGCGCTTTTGATAAGTCACACCAGCTCCAACTTTAACTCAAAGATTCCCCATGGAAGGTGGCATCAAGTTCTCCAAACTGGACAATGTTGGCACAATTTAACAGGCTGCTCCACAGAAGACTGGCGAGTAAATTGATCTAGTTTTAAATTCACTGTATAGATTTTGTGTTCAACCATTTTTTTGCATACTTTTTTGGGCAATTTTTGTTTTATATTATACAGTAGAATAGTAAGTTACATTGTAGTTTTTTACCCTTGGTGCGATACAGAATGTATGTTTAAGAGATTCCTTCAGAATTCATTGTAACTTGACCCGTCTCAGTGGAGCTTCCTCATTTCTAGGAAACCTAAAGCTCTTCACACTTTTATCCATGCCCCTAGATACATTTTGTTACATTATTGTATTTATTAAACTATGTGGAAATGTCTAAAGTGAGATCCATATGGAATTAAACTAAGCATTGTGGATTGCTATTCAGATGGAAAATTACTAACAAATGCTGACTGTACAAAAGGCTTCAAGATGCACAATATGAAATGTAGAAAAAAAAATAAAAACTTATGTACAGGCGAAAATAAAATAATAGGCATTTCAGAGATAATAGATCCATGTCTGAACATAATTTTATATTTATCCATGTCCATGTTGAAAGAGTGTAACCCAAGTGCAACTGATGTGACCCCCAATGGTTCCAACTAGAGATGAGCGAATCAAAGCTGACAAAGTGGAATTCATTCCTAACTTCAGGAAAAATAAGATTCGCAACGAATGCGAATTTCATCGTGCTTCGTGGTAACGAATCGCATTTTTCCTAAAATGGCGGCTACACGTGTGAGGACTGAGGACATAGGGGGAAAGAAACTCTGGGAAGGCGGGATCACCCAGATTGACATGCATGCATGCAGCCAATCAGCAGCCAGCCAGAACTGTGATGTCACAGCCCTATAAATACTGTGGCCATCTTGGATTCAGACATTTTCCAGCATTCAGAGTGCAGGGACAGACGTGAGAAGGCGCTAGGGACAGAGATTGGAAAAACCTTATTGTGGGGGGAAAAAGACAGAAAAAACTATTTATAAGTTCAGGGAAAGGATAGGGAGGAATCATTTCACAGCATCTGAGTGCAGGGAGAGACGTCAGAAGGCGCTAGGGAGAGGAAAGCGATTTGCAAGTGTAGGGAAAGATTATTTGGGGATCCAAATAAGCATTAGACAGCTCTGTCATTCCAGCTATTTGTTGTTGGGGTGCAAGTGCTATGTTGAAAAGCCTTTAGTGTCTTATATCTGTGAAAAAATATATATACGCACTTCACAGCTGCAGGTTTTTCTTGAGAAAGCATATAGGGGCGTATTTCATAAAAAAATATATATTCGCACTTCACAGTTTTTCGTTATTTCTGGCGAAAGCGTATAGGGGCGTATGTCCAGAAAAAAATGAAAAATATATATGCATTGCACTGTTGCAGTGATTTCTGTTGAAAGCATATAGGGGCATATTTCAGTAAAAAAAATCAGGCATGGATCAGCCAGGATTTCCACCCACCAATGCCTGATGCATCAGACTAGATCATTCATGGTGCCACACCAACACTTTGACAAAAGAGACTGGTTTCTTCTGGCTACCTGCCTCAGCCACTACTCTGATGCTGCCACCCGCCTGATGCCACACATCTGATGGCAAGTGCTCCTTCTTTTACCCACCTTTGTCAGCAGGTACTGGTAATGCCACCCACCGCCCCACTCTGTCACCTTGCCACTGTATGGTATCCTGATGCTACTGCTGCCATCTCCACACTATGTCACCTTGCCACTCTGTGGTATCCTGATGCTGCTGCTTCCGTATGCACACTATGTCACCTTGCCACTGTGTGGTATCCTCATGCTGCTACTACTGCCTTATCAACACTATGTCACCTTGCCACTCTGTGGGTTCCTCCTGATGCTGCTGCTGCTGCCACCTCTACACTCTGTCATTGTGGCAGTCTATGGTCTCCTCATACTGCTGCCAACTCCATATTCCTTTGTTGTGCCACTCGGTGGCCTTATCCTGAGGCTGCTGCTGCCGCCACCTCCACATTCTGACATTGTGCCACTCAGTGGCCTTCTCCTTATGCTGCTGCCGCCACCTCCAGACTCAGTCATTGTGCCACTCTTTGGCCTATTCATGCTGCTGCCACCTCCAGACTCGGTCATTGTGCCCCTCTATGGCCTACTCATGCTGCTGCCACCTCCAGACTCAGTCATTGTGCCACTTTTTGGCCTCCTCCTGATTCTGCTGCTGCCGATACCTCCAGACTCTGTCATTGTGCCACTCTGTGGCCTACTCATGCTGCTGCCACCTCCACACTCTGTCATTGTGCCACTCTGTGGCCTCCTCCTGATGCTGCTGCTGCTAAAACCCAAGCGCAAATACCCAGCCACCCACCCACAGACCATAGCACTAAATGCGCACTTTTCCAAATTGCTGGCCCTGGAAATGTTGCCATTTAGGCTTGTGGACACTGAGGCTTTCTGCAGCCTGATGGCAGTGGCTGTCCCGCGGTACTCTGTCCCCAGCCACCAATATTTTTCATGGTGTGTAGTCTCAGTCTTACACCAGCATGTGTCCCGTAAAATCACCCGTGCCCTGACCAACGCAGTTATTGGGAAGGTCCACTTAACGACTAACACATAGACAAGTGCTTTTGGCCAGGGACGCTACATTTCCCTGACGGCACACTGGGTGAACTTTGTGGAGGCCGGGAGCGAGTTGTACCCTGGGATGGCACAGGTGCTACCGACGGGAAGGATTGTGGGCCCTACTTCCGCTAGGGTTTCCGCCGCCACCCAAGTTAGTGGCTACAACCCCCCCTTCTCCTCCTCCGCCTCCCCCTACACTTCCACCTCTGAATTATCATCTTGCAGCCCCAGCCAGACATCAGTCAGTAGCTGGAAGCAGTGTAGCACTGCAGTGGGGAAGCGGCAACAGGCTGTGCTTAAACTGATCTGCTTAGGTGACAAACAGCACACCGCTGCAGAGCTGTGGCAGGGGATAAGGGACCAGACTGAGCTGTGGCTCTCGCCACTCAACCTACAACCAGGCATGGTTGTGAACATGGTGGCGGCTTTGGAGCTCTGCAAGCTCACACACATACCATGCCTAGCCCACGTCTTCAACCTAGTGGTTCAGCGGTTTCTCAAAACCCTCTCAATTTGCCTTAGCTACTGGTGAAGGTGCGCCGCGTGTGTGCCCATTTCCACAGGTCATCGACAGCTTCTGCCAGTCTGGCAACGCTGCAGCAGCACTTGCAATTGCCAGCTCACCAACTGTTGTGCGACGTGAGCACACGCTGGAACTCCACGTTCCACATGTTGGCCAGGCTTTGTGAACAGCAGAGGGCAGTAGTGGAATACCAGCTGCAACATGGTCGTCACCTTTCCTGTCAGCTTCCGCTCTTCACAAGTGACTAGGGGCATTGATGTCTGAACTGATGTCACCCTCAGTTCATCTTCTCAGTGCAAATTGGATGATGAGGAGAAGGAGGAGGAGATGATTGCCTCAGCTACAGAGGGTAGTACCCATGGAACTTTTATTCCATCTGTTCAGTGTGGATGGGTAGAAGAGGAGGAAGAGGATGAGGAGATTAAGAGTCATCCTCCTGATGAGGACAGCGGAGTCTTGTATTTTTGGACTCTGACACACATGGTTGACTTTATGTTAGGCTTCTTTTCCCATGACCCTCGCGTTGTACGCATTTTGGCCAACACCGATTACTGGTTGTTCACCCTTCTCGACCCCCGCTACAAAGAGAACTTCTTATATCTCATTCCTGTGGTGGAGAGATCGAGCAAAATGGTGCAATACCAGAAGGTCCTTGTAGACAAATTGCTCCAAACATTTCCAGCTGACAACGCTGGCTGCAGAGTACGTAGTTCCTTGGCCAATGGAGGAGACAAGACGAGGAGAACACACAGCAGTTCCAACAGAGGCAGGGCAACACTCTCCAAGGCCTGGGACAGTTTTATGACACCCCGCCAGCACCCTCAACCTGATGCGCGGCCTAGTGTAACAAGGAGGAAAAAAGCTTTGGAAGATGGTGAAGGAGTACGTAGCACACTGTGCCAGTGTCCTCAGTGATCCCTGTGTGCCTTACAACTATTGGGTGACCAAGCTTGACACGTGGCACAAACTGGCGCTCTACGCCTTGGAGGTGCTGGCCTGCCCTGCCGCCAGCATTTTATAAGAGTGGGTATTTAGTGCTGCTGGGGGCATAATAACTGATAAGCACATCCACTTGTCAACTGAAAATGCTGAACGGTTGACTCTTATAAAAATGAACAAGGCCTGGATTGCCCCTGACTTCTCTACTCCACCAGAGGAAAGCGGCTGAACATATAGGCACTCTAAATGTGGCTTTTATGGTGTATTGAATACACTGTATTCCCATGCACCCCTTCCACCACTAGAAAGGGTATATGGTTCAATATCCCTTTTCTCGTCCTCCTCTCCCTCCATCATATCAACATGCTTTATTAGGCTGCCCTCGCTCCTAATGTTTTAGAGGGTCAGCTCAGCAGCGGTCCCTCACCCATAATATTTTAGAGGGTCACCAGCAGGCCCTCACCCAGAGTGTTTTTGAGGGTCACCAGCAGGCCCTAACCATAATGTTTTAGAGGGTCAGCTCAGCAGCACACCCTCACCCCTAAATTTTTAGATGGTCAGTTCGGCAGCAGGCTCTCGCCCACAATTTTTTTTAGATGGTCAGCTCGGCAGCAGGCCCTCGCCCACAAATTTTATTCAATGATTAGCTCGTCAGCAGGCCCTTGCCCACAATTTTTTTTAGATGGACAGCTCAGCAGCAGGCCCTCACCCATAATGTTTTAGATGATCAGCTCAGCAGCAAGCCCTCGCCCACAAAATTTTTTAGATGGTCAGCTCGGCAACAGGTTTTTGCCCACAAAATCTTTTAGATGGTCAGCTCGGCAGCATGCACGCGCCAACAAAATTCTTTAGATGGCCAGCTGGGCAGCAGGCCCTCACCGCTAATGTTTTACATGGTAAGCTCAGCAGCAGACCCTCGCCCCTAATGTTTTAGATGGTCAGATCACCAGCAGGCCCTTGCCCCTAATGTTTTAGAGGATCACCAGCAGGCCCTTGCGCCTAATGTTTTTGAGGGTCACCAGCAGGCCATCAATCATAATTTTTCAAGGGTGTGTATGATGCCCTCCTTTATGTGTAATAAAGGGTGTATTGGAGTGCCGGTTCCTTGTAATTTTGGGCATCCCTTTCACTTAGTGCATAGGCTTTATGAGTGTAGGAGTCCCACTACCTTAACAATTGTACCACAATATGAATGAGGCCCTCCTTTATGTGATATACAGGTTCTATCAGAGTGCCTCTTCCTTTTTGGCAGCACTTGCACTTTATATACAAGTAAATATACAGGAAAGAATATTTCATAACAATTTTTCCTCTAAAATCGATTTTATCTTCGGTTTTGTGTGTATTATTGTCAGTCTGTAAAAGTGTCGTACTACTCGGACAACATCGTTCCCAACAGCGACCTGGGAGTCCAAGATGCATCCAGACATCCTCCCCATGCTGTTCCTGAACCATTTCGGTGGTGTTTCTATCAATTTCTGACCTTTTACTATAAACCAGACACCCTCTCTTTTTCAGTGCCTGGTTTAATGCTCGGGTTCTCCCATTGACTTCCATTGTGCTCGGGTGCTTGGTAGAGCACCAAAGCTTCCCAAGGTGTTCTACTTGAGCACCTAAGCACTTTGGTGCTCAACCGACACTAGTAAAGACATGTACAATGCTAGCATGAAGGAACAGTGCTTTTTATCAATCTGCTGTGTGTGCCACTGTATTAAAACACCTTTAGTGGTAGTGTGTATATATATATATATTTATATATGCAGTCAGGTCCATAAATATTGGGACATCGACACAATTCTAACTTTTTTGGCTCTATACACCACCATAATGGATTTGAAATTAAACCAGCAAGATGAGCTTTAACTGCAGACTGTCAGCTTTAATTTGAGGGTATTTACATCCAAATCAGGTGAACAGTGCAGAAATTACAACAGTTTGCATATGTGCCTCCTACTTGTTAAGGTACCAGAAGTAATGGGACAATTGGCTTCTGAGCTGTTCCATGGCCAGGTGTGTGTTATTCCCTCATTATTCCAATTACAATGAGCAGATAAAAGGTCCAGAGTTCATTTCAAGTGTGCTATTTGCATTTGGAATCTGTTGCTGTCAACTCTCAAGATGAGATCCAAAGAGCTGTCACTATCTGTGAAGGAAGCCATCATTAGGCTGAAAAAACAAAACAAACCCATCAGAGAGATAGCAAAAACATTAGGCAAATGTTTGGAACATTCTTAAAAAGAAGGAATGCACCGGTGAGCTCAGCAACACCAAAAGACGTGGAAGACCACGAAATACAACTGTGGTGGATGACCGAAAAATTCTTTCCCTGGTGAAGAAAACACCCTTCACAACAGTTAGCCAGATCAAGAACACTCTCCAGGAGGTAGGTGTATGTGTGTCAAAGTCAACAATCAAGAGGAGACTTCACCAGAGTGAATGCAGAGGGTTCACCACAAGATGTAAACCATTGGTGAGCCTCAAAAACAGGAAGGCCAGATTAGAGTTTGCCAAACAACATCTAAAAAAGCCTTCACAGTTCTGGAACAACATACTATGGACAGATGAGACCAAGATCAACTTCTACCAGAGTGATGGGATAAGAAGAGTATGGAGAAGGAAAGGAACTGCTCATGATCCTAAGCATACCACCTCATCAGTGAAGCATGGTGGTAGTAGTGTCATGGCGTGGGCATGTATGGCTGCCAATGGCACTGGTTCTCTTGTATTTATTAATGAATGTGACTGCTGACAAAAGCACTTCACAGTGCAGATGGACAATGACCCAAAGCATACTGCAAAAGCAACCAAAGAATTTTTTAAGGGAAAGAAGTAGAATGTTATTCAATAGCCAAGCCAATCACCGGACCTGAATCCGATTGAGCATGCATTTCACTTGCATTTCACTTGCTGAAGACAGAACTGAAGGGAAAATGCCCCAAGAACAAGCAGGAACTGAAGACAGTTGCAGTAGAGGCCTGGCAGAGCATCACCAGGGATGAAACCCAGCGTCTGGTGATGTCTATGCGCTCCAGACTTCAGGCTGTAATTGACTGCAAAGGATTTGCAACCAATTATTAAAAAGTGAAAGTTTGATTTATGATTATTATTCTGTCCCATTACTTTTGGTCCCTCAACAAGTGGGAGGCACATATGCAAACTGTTGTAATTCCTGCACCGTTCACCTGATTTGGATGTAAATACCCTCAATTAAAGCCGACAGTCTGCAGGTAAAGCAAATCTTGTTTGTTTCATTTCAAATCAATTGTGGTAGTGTATAGAGCCAAAAATGTTAGAATTGTGTTGATGTCCCAATATTTATGGACCTGACTGTATATATATATATATATATATATATATATACATACACTGAACAAAAATATAAATGCAACACTTTCGGTTTTGCTCCCATTTTCCATGAGCTGAACTCAAAGATCTGACATTTTCTACATACACAAAAGACCCATTACTCTTAAATATTGTTCACAAATCTGTCTAAATCTGTGTTAGTGAGCGCTTCTCCTTTGCCTAGATAATCCATCCCACCTCACAGGTGTGGCATATCAAGGTGCTGATTAGACAGCAGGAATATTGCACAGGTGTGCCTTAGACTGCCCACAATGAAAGGCCACTCTGAAATGTGCAGTTTGATCACACAGCACAATGCCACAGATGTCGCAACATTTGAGGGAGCGTGCAATTGGCGTGCTGACTGCAGGAATGTCTACAAGAGTTGTTGACCGTGCAATAAATATTCATGTCTCTACCATAAGCCATCTCCAAAGGCGTTTCAGACAATTTGGCAGTACATCCAACCGGCCTCACAACCGCAGACCCCGTGTACCCACACCAGCCCAGGACCTCCACATCCAGCATGTTCACCTCCATGATCGTCTGAGACCAGCCACCCGGACAGCTGCAGCAACAATCGGTTTGCATAACCAAAGAGTTTCTGCACAAACCGTCAGAAACCGTCTTAGGGAAGCTCATCTGCATGCTCGTCATCCTCATTGGGGTCTGGACCTGACTACAGTTCATCGTCGTAACCGACTTGAGTGGGCAAATGCTCACATTCGATGGCGTCTGGCACGTTGGAGAGCCGTTCTGTTCACGGATGAGTCACGGTTTTCACTGTTCAGGGCAGATGGCAGACAGCGTGTGTGGCGTCGGGTGGATGAGTGGTTAACTGATGCAAATGTTGTGGATCGAGTGGCCCATGGTGGTGGTGGGGTTATGGTATGGGCAGGTGTATGTTATGGACAACGAACACAGGTGCATTTTATTGATGGCATTTTGACTGCACAGAGATCCCATGACGAGATCCTGAGGCCCATTGATGTGCCATTCATCCACGACCATCACCTCAGGTTGCAGCCTGATAATGCACGGCCCCATATTGCAAGGATCTGTACACAATTCCTGGAAGCTGAAAACATCCCAGTTCTTGCATGGCCAGCATACTCACCGGACATGTCACTCATTGAGCACGTTTGGGATGCTCTGGATCGGCGTATACGACAGCGTGTTCCAGTTCCTGACAATATTCTGTAACTTCGCACAGCTATTGAAGAGGAGTGGACCAACCTTCCACAGGCCACAATCAACAACCTGATCAACTCTATGCAATGATGTGTTGCACTGCGTGAGGCAAATGGTTACCACACCAGATACTGAATGGTTTTCTGACCCCCCCCCCCCCCCCCCCTTCCTGTTCAGGCAAAACTGTGCACATTTCAGAGTGGTCTTTTATTGTGGGCAGTCTAAGGCACACCTGTACAATATTCATGCTGTCTAATCAGCACCTTGATATGCCACACCTGTGAGGAGGGAAGGGAGAAGTACTCACTAACACAGATTTAGACAGATTTGTGAAGAATATTTGAGAGTAATGGGTCTTTTGTGTATGTAGAAAATGTTTCAGATCTTTGAGTTCAGCTCATGCAAAAATGGGAGCAAAACCGAAAGTGATACGTTTATATTTTTGTTCAGTATTTATATACATATATATATATATATATATATATATATATATCTGGTGGTGACTAGAGTTGAGCGAACACCTGGATGTTCGGGTTCGAGAAGTTCGGCCGAACATCCCGGAAATGTTCGGGTTCGGGATCCGAACCCGATCCGAACTTCGTCCCGAACCCGAACCCCATTGAAGTCAATGGGGACCCGAACTTTTCGGCACTAAAAAGGCTGTAAAACAGCCCAGGAAAGAGCTAAAGGGCTGCAAAAGGCAGCAACATGTAGGTAAATCCCCTGCAAACAAATGTGGATAGGGAAATGAATTAAAATAAAAATTAAATAAATAAAAATTAACCAAAATCAATTGGAGAGAGGTCCCATAGCAGAGAATCTGGCTTCACGTCACCCACCACTGTAAGACTCCATTTTCATAAATTTAGGCCCAGCACCCAGGCAGAGGAGAGAGGTCCCGTAACAGAGAATCTGTCTTCATGTCAGCAGAGAATTAGTCTGCATGTCATAGCAGAGAATGAGGCTTCACGTCAGCCACCACTGCAACAGTCCATTGGCATATATTTAGGCCCAGCACACACACAGGCAGAGGAGAGAGGTCCCGTAACAGAGAATCTGTCTTCATGTCAGCAGAGAATTAGTCTGCATGTCATAGCAGAGAATGAGGCTTCACGTCAGCCACCACTGCAACAGTCCATTGGCATATATTTAGGCCCAGCACACACAGGCAGAGGAGAGAGGTCCCGTAACAGAGAATCTGGCTTCATGTCAGCAGAGAATCAGTCTGCATGTCATAGCAGAGAATGAGGCTTCACGTCAGCCACCACTGCAACAGTCCATTGGCATATATTTAGGCCCAGCACCCAGGCAGAGGAGGGAGGTCCCGTAACAGAGAATCTGGCTTCATGTCAGCAGAGAATCAGTCTGCATGTCATAGCAGAGAATGAGGCTTCACGTCAGCCACCACTGCAACAGTCCATTGGCATATATTTAGGCCCAGCACACAGGCAGAGGAGAGAGGTCCCGTAACAGAGAATCTGTCTTCATGTCAGCAGAGAATCATTCTGCATGTCATAGCAGAGAATAAGGCTTCACGTCACCCAACATTGGAACAGTCCATTGGCATATATTTAGGCCCCGGCACCCAGACACAGGAGAGGTTCATTCAACTTTGGGTAGCCTCGCAATATAATGGTAAAATGAAAATAAAAATAGGATTGAATGAGGAAGTGCCCTGGAGTACAATAATATATGGTTAAGGGGAGGTAGTTAATGTCTAATCTGGACAAGGGACGGACAGATCCTGTGGGATCCATGCCTGGTTCATTTTTATGAACGTCAGCTTGTCCACATTGGCTGTAGACAGGCGGCTGCGTTTGTCTGTAATGACGCCCCCTGCCGTGCTGAATACACGTTCAGACAAAACGCTGGCCGCCGGGCAGGCCAGCACCTCCAAGGCATAAAAGGCTAGCTCTGGCCACGTGGACAATTTAGAGACCCAGAAGTTGAATGGGGCCGAACCATCAGTCAGTACGTGGAGGGGTGTGCACACGTACTGTTCCACCATGTTAGTGAAATGTTGCCTCCTGCTAACACGTTGCGTATCAGGTGGTGGTGCAGTTAGCTGTGGCGTGTTGACAAAAGTTTTCCACATCTCTGCCATGCTAACCCTGCCCTCAAAGGAGCTGGCATTGACACAGCTGCCATGGCGACCTCTTGCTCCTCCTCTGCCTTGGCCTTGGGCTTCCACTTGTTCCCCTGTGACATTTGGGAATGCTCTCAGTAGCGCGTCTACCAACGTGCGCTTGTACTCGCGCATCTTCCTATCACGCTCCAGTGCAGGAAGTAAGGTGGGCACATTGTCTTTGTAGCGTGGATCCAGCAGGGTGGCAACCCAGTAGTCCGCACAGGTTAAAATGTGGGCAACTCTGCTGTCGTTGCGCAGGCACTGCAGCATGTAGTCGCTCATGTGTGCCAGGCTGCCCAGGGGTAAGGACAAGCTGTCCTCTGTGGGAGGCGTATCGTCATCGTCCTGCCTTTCCCCCCAGCCACGCACCAGTGATGGACCCGAGCTGCGTTGGGTGCCACCCCGCTGTGACCATGCTTCATCCTCATCCTCCTCCACCTCCTCCTCATCCTCGTCCTCCTCGTCCTCCAGTAGTGGGCCCTGTCTGGCCACATTTGTATCTGGCCTCTGCTGTTGCCAAAAACCTCCCTCTGAGTCACTTCGAAGAGACTGGCCTGAAAGTGCTAAAAATGACCCCTCTTCCTCCTCCTCCTCCTCCTCCTCCTCCTGGGCCACCTCCTCTTGCATCATCGCCCTAAGTGTTTTCTCAAGGAGACATAGAAGTGGTATTGTAACGCTGATAACGGCGTCATCGCCACTGGCCATGTTGGTGGAGTACTCGAAACAGCGCAACAGGGCACACAGGTCTCGCATGGAGGCCCAGTCATTGGTGGTGAAGTGGTGCTGTTCTGTAGTGCGACTGACCCGTGCGTGCTGCAGCTGAAACTCCACTATGGCCTGCTGCTGCTCGCACAGTCTGTCCAGCATGTGCAAGGTGGAGTTCCACCTGGTGGGCACGTCGCATATGAGGCGGTGAGCGGGAAGGCCGAAGTTACGCTGTAGCGCAGACAGGCGAGCAGCAGCAGGATGTGAACGCCGGAAGCGCGAACAGACGGCCCGCACTTTATGCAGCAGCTCTGACATGTCGGGGTAGTTGTGAATGAACTTCTGCACCACCAAATTCAGCACATGCGCCAAGCAAGGGATGTGCGTCAAATTGGCTAGTCCCAGAGCTGCAACGAGATTTCGCCCATTATCGCACACCACCAGGCCGGGCTTGAGGCTCACCGGCAGCAACCACTCGTCGGTCTGTTGTTCTATACCCCGCCACAACTCCTGTGCGGTGTGGGGCCTGTCCCCCAAACATATGAGTTTCAGAATGGCCTGCTGACGTTTACCCCGGGCTGTGCTGAAGTTGGTGGTGAAGGTGTGTGGCTGACTGGATGAGCAGGTGGAAGAAGAGGAGGAGGAAGCCGAGAAGGAGGAGGTGGCAACAGGAGGCAAAGAATGTTGCCCTGCGATCCTTGGCGGCGGAAGGACGTGCGTCAAACAGCTCTCCGCCTGGGGCCCAGCTGCCACTACATTTACCCAGTGTGCAGTTAGGGAGATATAGCGTTCCTGGCCGTGCTTACTGGTCCACGTATCTGTGGTTAGGTGGACCTTGCCACAGATGGCGTTGCGCAGTGCACACTTGATTTTATCGGATACTTGGTTGTGCAGGGAAGGCACGGCTCTCTTGGAGAAGTAGTGGCGGCTGGGAACAACGTACTGTGGGACAGCAAGCGACATGAGCTGTTTGAAGCTGTCTGTGTCCACCAGCCTAAATGACAGCATTTCATAGGCCAGTAGTTTAGAAATGCTGGCATTCAGGGCCAGGGATCGAGGGTGGCTAGGTGGGAATTTACGCTTTCTCTCAAATGTTTGTGAGATGGAGAGCTGAACGCTGCCGTGTGACATGGTTGAGATGCTTGGTGACGGAGGTGGTGGTGGTGTTGGTGGTACATCCCCTGTTTGCTGGGCGGCAGGTGCCAACGTTCCTCCAGAGGCGGAGGAAGAGGCCGAGGCGGCAGCAGCAGAAGAGGCCGAGGCGGCAGCAGCAGAAGAGGTAGCAGGGGGAGCCTGAGTGACTTCCTTGGTTTTAAGGTGTTTACTCCACTGCAGTTCATGCTTTGCATGCAGGTGCCTGGTCATGCAGGTTGTGCTCAGGTTCAGAACGTTAATGCCTCGCTTAAGGCTCTGATGGCACAGCGTGCAAACCACTCGGGTCTTGTCGTCAGCACATTGTTTGAAGAAGTGCCATGCCAGGGAACTCCTTGAAGCTGCCTTTGGGGTGCTCGGTCCCAGATGGCGGCGGGCAGTAGCAGGCGGAGTCTCTTGGCGGCGGGTGTTCTGCTTTTGCCCACTGCTCCCTCTTTTGCTACGCTGTTGGCTCGGTCTCACCACTGCCTCTTCCTCCGAACTGTGAAAGTCAGTGGCACGACCTTCATTCCATGTGGGGTCTAGGACCTCATCATCCCCTGCATCGTCTTCCACCCAGTCTTGATCCCTGACCTCCTGTTCAGTCTGCACACTGCAGAAAGACGCAGCAGTTGGCACCTGTGTTTCGTCATCATCAGAGACATGCTGAGGTGGTATTCCCATGTCCTCATCATCAGGAAACATAAGTGGTTGTGCGTCAGTGCATTCTATATCTTTCACCGCTGGGGAAGGGCTAGGTGGATGCCCTTGGGAAACCCTGCCAGCGGAGTCTTCAAACAGCATAAGAGACTGCTGCATAACTTGAGGCTGAGACAGTTTCCCTGGTATGCATGGGGGTGATGTGACAGACTGATGGGGTTGGTTTTCAGGCGCCATCTGTGCGCTTTCTGCAGAAGACTGGGTGGGAGATAATGTGAACGTGCTGGATCCACTGTCGGCCACCCAATTGACTAATGCCTGTACCTGCTCAGGCCTTACCATCCTTAGAACGGCATTGGGCCCCACCATATATCGCTGTAAATTCTGGCGGCTACTGGGACCTGAGGTAGTTGGTACACTAGGACGTGTGGATGTGGCAGAACGGCCACGTCCTCTCCCAGCACCAGAGGGTCCACTAACACCACCACGACCATGTCCACGTCCGCGTCCCTTACTAGATGTTTTTCTCATTGTTATGGTTCACCACAACAACAAATATATTATTTGGCCCAATGTATTGTATTCAAATTCAGCGGGATATAAATTTGAGGCCTAGTATTTAGGCGCTGGGTGACCGGTATGGATTTACTAACAGAATTAGACTTGGAAATGCACAGTAGCGGTGTGTGTGAAGTTATTCTGAATGACCCTATGTGCACCTTGAATATTATATACCCTTTTAGGGATAGATTTCAAATAGCTCTGATATAGCAGGAACCACTAAATTATGAAATTGCTAAATTGGGAATTGTACTTCAACCCAGAACAAAAAATGTGCTTTGACAGACACTAAATAACTTTCCCAGCCACAACAGGACAGCGGTAACGAGAGATTTAGCGGGATATAAATTTGAGGCCTAGTATTTAGGCGCTGGGTGACCGGTATGGATTTAGCGACAGAATTAGACTTGGAAATGCACAGTAGCGTGTGTGTGAAGTTATTCTGAATGACCCTATGTGCACCTTGAATATTATATACCCTTTTAGGGATAGATTTCAAATAGCTCTGATATAGCAGGAACCACTAAATTATGAAATTGCTAAATTGGGAATTGTACTTCAACCCAGAACAAAAAATGTGCTTTGACGGACACTAAATAACTTTCCCAGCCACAACAGGACAGCGGTAACGAGAGATTTAGCGGGATATAAATTTGAGGCCTAGTATTTAGGCGCTGGGTGCACCGGTATGGATTTAGTGACAGAATTAGACTTGGAAATGCACAGTAGCGTGTGTGTGAAGTTATTCTGAATGACCCTATGTGCACCTTGAATATTATATACCCTTTTAGGGATAGATTTCAAATAGCTCTGATATAGCAGGAACCACTAAATTATGAAATTGCTAAATTGGGAATTGTACTTCAACCCAGAACAAAAAATGTGCTTTGACGGACACTAAATAACTTTCCCAGCCACAACAGGACAGCAGTAACGAGAGATTTAGCGGGATATAAATTTGAGGCCTAGTATTTAGGCGCTGGGTGACCGGTATGGATTTAGTGACAGAATTAGACTGGGATATGGCCAAAAAATAACCACACTATTGCTGGTTAAATGCACTTGGTGACGGGCGCAGCTTGCCCCTGATGTAGTATATGGCCAAAAAATGAACAGACTATTGCTGGTTAAATGCACTTGGTGACGGGCGCAGCTTGCCCCTGATTTAGTATATGGCCAAAAAATGAACAGACTATTGCTGGTTAAATGCACTTGGTGTGATAGCTTGACCAACCACACTACTGAGGGTTAAATGCACTTGGTGACGGGCGCAGCTTGCCCCTGATGTAGTATATGGCCAAAAAATGAACAGACTATTGCTGGTTAAATGCACTTGGTGACGGGCGCAGCTTGCCCCTGATTTAGTATATGGCCAAAAAATGAACAGACTATTGCTGGTTAAATGCACTTGGTGTGATAGCTTGACCAACCACACTACTGAGGGTTAAATGCACTTGGTGACGGGCGCAGCTTGCCCCTGATGTAGTATATGGCCAAAAAATGAACAGACTATTGCTGGTTAAATGCACTTGGTGACGGGCGCAGCTTGCCCCTGATTTAGTATATGGCCAAAAAATGAACAGACTATTGCTGGTTAAATGCACTTGGTGTGATAGCTTGACCAACCACACTACTGAGGGTTAAATGCACTTGGTGACGGGCGCAGCTTGCCCCTGATGTAGTATATGGCCAAAAAATGAACAGACTATTGCTGGTTAAATGCACTTGGTGTCACAGCTTGACGAACCACACTACTGAGGGTTAAATGCACTTGGTGACGGGCGCAGCTTGCCCCTGATGTAGTATATGGCCAAAAAATAAACAGACTATTGCTGGTTAAATGCACTTGGTGTGACAGCTTCACCCTGATGTAGGCTTTAGCCAAAAAACAACCACACCATTGAGGGTTAAATGCACTTGGTCGCAGCTTGGATGCACTTGGTCGCAGCACCGCACAAGACACAAAATGGCCGCCGATCACCCCAGAAAAAAGTGACTGACAAACGGTCTGGGCAGCCTAAAAACAGTGAGTGAGCATTTGAATTTCAGCAGCTCAATGATGCACAGCTGCAGATCGATCGATTAATCAAGTGAAGTCCTTTGGAGGAGTTAATCTGCCTAATCTCGCCCTACTGTCGCATCCGCAACCTCTCCCTACGCTAATCAGAGCAGAGTGACGGGCGGCGCTATGTGACTCCAGCTTAAATAGAGGCTGGGTCACATGGTGCTCTGGCCAATCACAGCCATGCCAATAGTAGGCATGGCTGTGACGGCCTCTTGGGGCAAGTAGTATGACGCTTGTTGATTGGCTGCTTTGCAGCCTTTCAAAAAGCGCCAAGAAAGCGTCACAAAAGCGCCAAGAAAGCGACGAACACCGAACCCGAACTTTTACGAAAATGTCCGGGTTCGGGTCCGTGTCACGGACACCCCAAAATTCGGTACGAACCCGAACTATACAGTTCGAGTTCGCTCATCCCTAGTGGTGACCTATCTCCTGTAGCTCCCAATACACAACCCCTAGATAGTCAATGGATGTTCCATCAATGTGTGTTCACAGGTCTTCCAGAAATTGAGAGTTTTCAGAAAGCACAATGTTTACTTTGAACCCAACTTGACCACCATGTGTATATTTTGGGTGGATAAAGCCTTTAATATAAGGTGTCTGTGGTCGAGGTTGACCAGTAAACAGTGTCTGTATAGAGAGTGCATATGTTTTATCTTAGATGGCTCTTCTATAACTAAACTTTTCCTTGAAGTCAATTGATTCTTGACATCCTTGACTCCTAATATGACAAGCTTACGGTGTGAGTGACACAGAGGGTCTGCTCCAACCATGTAAGAGGTCTATAAAGAGCACTGTGCAGTGCACAATCCATCTCGTTATTCTTCTGAGGTGCTGAGTGCTTGTTCTTAACAAATTGGTCACATCTGTCGACCTGGTATAAATGTCTGTTTAGAATTTCCCATGTTTCCCTTTATGCTTCGGACCAGGAAGTGTTATCACCAAGAGTTTGGATATGTTATATCCAAAGTGGGGATGGTTCTAATTAGCTGTATCCATATTTTTTCTATATATCACCAAGGGCAAGGATTTTAGGGTAAGGCCTTCTTAAACAAAGGTCTTAGGCTACTTTCACACTAGCGTTTTTGCTGGATCCAGCAGGGCTCAGCAAAAACGCTTCCGTTACTGATAATACAGCCATCTGCATCCATTATTGTTGTATTATCTGTAACATTGCCAAGACGGAGCTGTCATGAACTTCATTGAAAGTCAATAGAGGACGGATCCGTTTTCTATTGTGGCAGATTGTGGCAGAGAAAACGGATTCGTCCCCATTGACTTGCATTGGGGGTCATGCTGGATCAGTCTTGCTCCGCATCCCAGAACGGAAAGAAAACTACAACATGTTGCGGTTTGCTTTCCGGTCTGGGAACGCAACTAAACGGAACGGAATGCATTTTGTAACATTTTGTTATGTTCAGTTCAGTTTTGTCCCTATTGACAATGAATGGGGAAAAAACTGAAGCGTTTTTTTTTCCGGTATTGAGCCCCTATGACGGATCTTAATACCGGAAAACTAAAACGCTAGTGTGAAAGTAGCCTTAAAGGGTTTTCCCATCCTACCATACGTTTTCATGTTCTAAAGTTCTTTCTGAAGGTGGTCATGGTTGAGGGCGCCCGATTCCAAGTCTTGCTATAATTATTTTTATTTAAAATAATAATCTTTATTTACAATAATCTTTATTTATATAGCGGCAACATATTCTGCAACGCTTTACAATTAGAGGGTTCATGTACAAACAAAATCCTATATTACATAGAAACAGACAAGTCATCAAAAACAAGACGAGCGAGGGCCCTGTTCACAAGAGCTTACAATCTATGATGAGATAGGGGTGACACAGAAGGTAACAAGTGCTTGATCTGTACAGTGGTTCAGCCATCTTAACACAATAGGGGGGTAGATATAAAGATGCATGAGCGAGTCATCAGCCGATATCTGTAGTCATTCTTAGTGCCTGAGGTGTGGTAGATAGTGTTTGATGATGAGGTGAATGAAGTTAGATCGGGGGGTGTAATAGGCCACTCTAAAATATGTATTTTTAGGGAGCGTCTAAAACTGACGAGGTTTGGATTATGGTGGGTACAGTGGCGACTCTAGGAACAATATATAGGGGGGGCCACAAAGATACCACAGTCAAAAATGGGGGGGCAAAAACAAAATAAGTATATATAAATAAGATTACAAAATACGAGAGAATTGCGGTCTGCAGGGATACCTTTATAATAAAACAATTTACTTACAAAAGAAGCTGCTGTGCCGTCCTCTGCTTGCTTCCGCGGATTCTTTCCCCTTCTTTCTGTCTCTCGTCAGTGCACAGGCGAACTGTTATGGTGGATCTGTGGAAGACACACTGTTATGGCCCCCCATAACAGTGTGTCTTCCATGGATGGATGACACATTATGCCTCTCACTAGCCCTCATTATGCCTCTCATCACTCCCATATCAGCCCCCATGCCTCATTAGCCCCCATTATAAGCCCTTATGCCTCATTAGCCCCCATATCAGCCCTTATGCCTCATTAGCCCCCATCATTCCTCTTATTAGCCCCCATTATGCCTCTTATCACCCCCATATCAGCCCCCATGCCCCTCATTAGCCCCCATTATAAGCCCTTATGCCTCATTAGCCCCCATCATTCCTCTTATTAGCCCCCATTATGCCTCTTATCACCCCCATATCAGCCCCCATGCCCCTCATTAGCCCCCATATCAGCCCTTATGCCTCATTAGCTCCCATTATTCCTTATTAGCCCCCATTATACCTCTTATCACCCCCATATCAGCCCTTATGCCTCATTAGCCCACATTATGCCTCCTATTAGCCCCATATGCCTAATTAGCTCCCATATGCCTAATTAGCCCACATTATGTCTCTAATTAGCCCCCATTGTGCCTCTTATTAGCCCCCTTTATGCCTCTTATTAGCGCCCATATGCCTCAATAGCCCCCATATGCCTCATTAGCCCCCATATGCCTCTAATAGTCTAATTAGCCCCCATTGTGTCTCTAATTAGCCCCCATGATGCCTCTCATTAGCCCCCATGATGCCTATCATTAGCCCCCATATGCCTCATTAGCTCCCATATGCCTCCAATTTGCCCCCATATGCCTCAAATTAGCCCCCACATGCCTCAAATTAGCCCCCATAGCCCCCATATGCCTCCAATTAGCCCCCATATGCCTCAAATTAGCCCCCATATGCCTCCAATTAGCCCCATATGCCTCCAATTAGCCCCCATAGCCCCATATTCCTCCAATTAGCCCCCATATGACTCCAATTAGCCTCCATATGCCTCCAATTAGCCACCATAGCCCCCATATGCCTCCAATTAGCCCCCATATGCCTCCAATTAGCCCCCATAGCCCCCATATGCCTCCAATTAGCCCCCATATGCCTCCAATTAGCCCCCATATGCCTCCAATTAGCCCCCATAGCCCCCATATGCCTCCAATTAGCCCCCATATGCCTCCAATTAGCCCCCATTAAGCCCCCAGCAGCCACATTTTTTATAAAATAAAAAAACACTTACCTCTCCTGCTCCTGGACGCCGCCTGCAATTTTCTTTCTCCTCAGTTGACTGTGCTCTGAACTGGTGCACACAGCGTGAGGTCACAGAGCGCCCTCACGTTGTGCGCAGCCCTGCACAGCCGATACAGTCGAGGACCAGGAAGTAGTAAGTACAGAGCGTTCACCACTTACTGGTCCTTTGGTACTAATGAGCGCTTCCATAATGGAAGCGCTCATTAGTATTCACCTGGGAGAATAAGCGGGGGGCACTAGGTGGATGTCAGTCATAAATTGTTTGCAGAGTGTAGAGCACGAGTAGGGTGGTAGATGGAGATGAGGGAAGAGATGTAGGGGGTCTAGCACTGTGGAGGGCACGAGTAGGGTGGTAGACAGAGATGATGGAAGAGATGTAGGGGGTGCAGCACTGTGGAGGGCACGAGTAGGGTGGTAGACAGAGATGATGGAAGAGATGTAGGGGGTGCAGCACTGTGGAGGGCATGAGTAGGGTGGTAGACAGAGATGAGGGAAGAGATGTAGGGGGTGCAGCACTGTGGAGGGCACGAGTAGGGTGGTAGACAGAGATGAGGGAAGAGATGTATGGGGTGCAGCACTGTGGAGGGCACGAGTAGGGTGGTAGACAGAGATGAGGGAAGAGATGTAGGGGGGTGCAGCACTGTGGAGAGTGTAAATTGGATTCTGATGAGTCTGGCTTCTCCATTCAGGATGGATTGGAGAGACCGATTAGTAATGAGTTACAGTAATTGAGATTAGAATGGATCAGGACAACAATGAGAGTTTTTCTCATTTCCACACTAAGAAAGTGCAGATTCTAGAGATGTTTTTGAGGTGCAGGTGGCATAAGTGAGCAAGGGATTGACTATAGGGGGTAAAGAAAAGATCAGTGTCAAACAAAACACTGAGACAGCGAGAGATGTAAAAATCTCAGGTTTAGGTAGGTTAGTAGACAGAGAAAACACAAGAAGTTCAGTTTTTGAAAGATTCAGTTTCAGATAGGGAAAGGACATGATGTTGGAGACAGCAGACAGATAGTCACTGGTGTTCTGTACTAAAGCAGGGATGATATCACTGGATGAGGAAAATAGTTGGGTATTGTCAGCTTAGGGATACTGAGGATCAAATCTTCATGGTCTGTTCAATAGGGGCTGTGTAGAGAAAAGAGGAGAGGACCTAGGACTGAACCCTGAGGAACCCCAACAGCAAGAGGGAGAGGAGAAGAAGTGGAGCTGGTGAATGATACACTAAAGGAGCAGAAAGAGGGGCCCCTGAGGAAGCCTTATCGGCAAAACCTAGGTCGGGCATTAGATTTGATGGACCTGATTGTATGATTTTATAAGGCGTGTTAATCACGATTTTATTGTGAGTATAATAAAAAAATAATCCATTCACTCAATATGTACCCGAAACTTTGATTCAGTAGGAAGGTTGCTATGAGGAAAGGCTGCTACCCACGGGACTCAGGTGTGCCGGCTGTGTCAAAGAAGATTGACGCTTCTCTTGAGCTTGTGAACTCGGACGTATACCTGGCAGCGCGACCACCTTTTGTATAAAGACTGATTTATTGTGATTTTACCTGCATCACACGGAGGTCAGCGAAGCCTATCTGACATCAGGAAACGCAGTGGTGAACTTTTTATTTTGTATTTTTTGTTTATTTCATTTTAAATTATTTGCAATACATGGTTTGCAGCTGACGTGGTGTCTTTGTATACCAATATACCACACAATCTTGTGTTAGTGGCTTTGCAATGGTTTCTTGGAGTCTATTGCAATTACACTCCGGTACTACAGGTATTTATTTTGGTTGTAGTGGATTTTTTGCTTAAACATAATTTTTTTATGTTCAATGATTGCTTTTTTCTGCAGGTATCGGGTGTGTCGATGGGGCTAAGTTCTCTCCCTCCAAAGCCAATATTTTATGGCATGGCGGAAGAGAAACTTTCTCTTCATCGATTCACAACCCTTTTTCTGGGATATTCGGTGGTGTGGACGCTACATTGACGACCTGCTATTTGTCTGGTCTGGTGATGTAGCGGACATACCACCGTTCGCCCAATACCTCAATCAGTGTTTAGAGTCTTTATAGTTTAGTCTGCATTATGAACGGCAGACTATTCATTTTTTGGACCTCTGCCTAAGGGGTGACTCAGTTGGTTCCTGTGTTCATACATCTACCTTTAGGAACGAGACAGCGGGTAATACCAAACTGTTGGCTACCTCCTGCTATCCCCTGCATGTAATTCACAACATACCTAAAGGAGAAATGATTCGAGCTAGACGTAACTGTATTGATGCCTTTTTGCAAGAGGCGGATGGTATTGGTAGCAGACTGAATAAGAGGTCATATGCCCCTCAGACACTACAGGGAGAAAAAAAGTGGGCATTATCCTTGGATCTAAATACTTTAGTTTTTCCAACAAAACAAGAAAATAGAGTTATTTTGAATCCATCTGCAGATAGTGTAATAACCTTTTCAACTAAATACAGTGAGGAATATAAAAATATCTGTAAGATAGTTAAACAACATCTTTCATTATTAAGCTATGATAAAGAGTGGACAGATTTGGACAGACTACCAAACCCAAGTGCAGGGCCGATTCTAGGTGAAATGGGGCCCTGGGGCGAAAAACAATAAGGCCCCCCCCACATGACAATTGCTGACTTTAACGTCCCCCCCCATCACTACAGAAATACAGTGCCCCAAACCTCTTACATCCAGTGACGTCTCCTTTGATGTAGATGTTCTCCGTCTTCTCCTTTCAGACCTTCAGACCAGACCACCATTTTGTCGCCATTTTCCGTGTCTGCAGTTTGACAAAAAATAAATAAATCTTAGTTTACTACTTTTCCATCATCCTCCCATCTCCTGGACAAATCATCCTACCATCCCCAATACTGTGCTGCTGTGCTCCTCACTATTATACTGCAGAAACTGATAATACTAGTGCCACACAGAGCCCCCTATATAAAATACCCCTTCTTTGTGGCCTCAGTAGAAGCCCCTATAGTGCCCCATAATAATGTGCCAGTATCAAGTGCCTCTCTTCCACCCCCATGTGCCAGTAACAAGTGCCTCTCCATGCGCCCCTATGTGCCAGTAACAAGTGCCAAACCCCCCCATGTGCCAGTAACAAGTGCCTCTCCCCATGTGCCAGTATCAAGTGCCTACCCTACCCATGTGCCAGTATCAAGTGCCAACCCCCTCATGTGCCAGTATCAAGTGCCAAACCCCTCCCCATGTGCCATTATCAAGTGCCAAACCCCCCCATGTGCCAGTAACAAGTGCCTCTCTTCCATCCCCCATGTGCCAGTATCAAGTGCCTCCCCCCATGTTCCAGTATCAAGTGCCAAACGCTCCCATGTGCCAGTATCAAGTGTCAACCTCCCCATGTGCCTGTATCAAGTGCCAACCCCCTCATGTGCCAGTATTAAAGGGGTTGTCCAGGTTCAGAGCTGAACCCGGACATACCCTTATTTTCACCCCGGCAGCCCCCCTGAGCCTAGCATCGGAGCATCTCATGCTCCGATGCGCTCCAGTGCCCTGCGCTAGATCGCGCAGGGCACGGGCTCTTGTGTTTTCAATAACACACTGCCGGGCGGTAACTTCCGCCCAGCAGTGTGTTCGGTGACGTCACCGGCTCTGAGGGGCGGGCTTTAGCTCTGCCCTAGCCGTTTTACTGGCTAGGGCAGAGCCAAATCCCGCCCATCAGTGCCGGTGACGTCACCGGGGTTCCTGTCAGCCCCATAGAGAGCCCGGTACGTCACCGGAACTCAGAAAAATGCCTTTGCCCTGTGCAATTTAGCGCAGGGCAAAGCAGAGCATCGGAGCATGAACTTCTCCGATGCTCATGCGAGGGGGGCTGCCTGGGTGAAAATGGATGGCTGTCCAGGTTCAGCTCTGAACCTGGACAACCCCTTTAAGTGCCAACCCCCCATGTGCCAGTATCAAGTGCCAAACCCCCCCATGTGCCAGTATCAAGTGCCAACCTACCCATGTGCCTGTATCAAGTGCCAACCCCCTCATGTGACAGTATTAAGTTCCAACCCCCCCATGTGCCAGTATCAAGTGCCAAACCCTCCCATGTGCCAGTATCAAGTGTCAACCTCCCCATGTGCCTGTATCAAGTGTCAACCCCCTCATGTGCCAGTATTAAGTGCCAACCCCCCCATGTGCCAGTATCAAGTGCCAAACCCCCCCATGTGCCAGTATCAAGTGCCAACCCCCCCATGTGCCAGTATCAAGTGCCAAATCCCCACCCCCCACGCCATGTGCCAGTATCAATTGCCTCCCACTCCCCCCATGTGGCAGTAACAGATAGTCCGGTATTAAAAAAAACAAAAAACACTTATACTTACCTCCATCACACAGCGATGCGATGCGATGCAGGCCTCTTCCAGCCTGTGTCCCGCTCTGTGGCAATATGAGATGTATTTGCTGTGATCATATGAATGTGAACAAGAAGACCCTTGAATCTAAGGCAAAGGGTAAAATCTCGGAGGTCAAATCATATATTAATTGCAACACAAAATCTGCCATTTATTTGGCACTATTGGTCTGAATAAAAAACATGATTTGATCCGGAAACACCATTAATTCATCTCTTGCAGCAAATAAGGCTTTTTCTATGAATTGTATTTTTAGTAGTTTTAATGGGATTCATATTTTCTTCAACTAGTTTCTATGTTTTTTAATCACGTGATGGTGTAATCCCCAGGGATTGGTGAAATAGAGGTATATAGGAAGTATTATTTTTTAGTAACGTTTGTCATGAGTAAGGGCCGGCATTATATGGTCCGAAACGCATAGACCGCTTACCTTGCATTTGTCTGGATTTTTATACCGCATTAAATAAAGATTCACTTGTTTTATTGAGCTGGACCTACGTCTTTTTTTAGATTTTTTTTTACGGCTGTGTCCAAGCCGACTCTGCGCTCCTTACAAGGGAAGCAGGTGAGAGCTGCCTTTTTTTCTGAGTTTTAATTAGAGATATAACAGACTTTTGAAAGATGAGGAGAAAATACCAGACGCTATATTTACTTCTGTACTCATGTCCCTGAAGAATAATTTGTGGCACAACTCTCGGGTATCATTTTATCCAACCCCCCCCCCACCCCCACCCCCAAGGTTTGGTGGCTTTTTTGTTATAATCATTATTAATGAAGCATTTATAAAGTAAAATACAGGCTCTCTAAAGAACGCTGAGATCCAAGACAGGGACCCAATTATAATTCTATATTTAGAGCTCGATGAAAGTCTATGGCCGTTCTTCCTAATACTGCTACATAGCGCACACATAAAAGTCATGCTACGTCTAAATGAAAGATCTATATACTGCAGTATCCAATTAACACCACTCCACAGGGCCTGAACGATAGTAGAACAGGCAATGTGAGATACGTTTTTTCAGCTTTTATCTTTCAGTATTTCATGTTTCCAACCTGGGCTATGGACGTGTCGTAATTTCCATTGAGTAGATGTTTGTAGACATTTTTCGCTTTTCTGTTCCCTCCCCTCATATGCCCATGTTTACGATGCTTCTGCATCCTTTTTCTAACACACTGTGGCGCCCACTTTCCATTATGTATTGTTAATTTCCTATTATATATTGTATCTCAATATAGTAATTTACAACATTTTTCAGCTATTCCTGCACTATGCATAGCGTCCTCCTACCATGGTACCGTGAAGTTCGGCACATGTGCATCAGAATACCACCCCTCTTGCTCACATCAGTTCCCTCAGAGCCATGCGTGGCGTTGGGTTGCTCTGATAGCTCGCCACGTATGGAACAATGCCCCACCTTCTCCGCTTGCGTCAGCATCTGGACATCTTATGGGCGCGGGTGCATATGCACTTGTCTTGGTGGAATGCAGAATCATTGACTGTCCTTTTCAACAGGCTCTCACACATATTCCCATTTGAACTACTTGTAGTTTTTTTTATCACTAATAAAATTACAAAAAGAGTAAAAACATGGATCGCACATCGTCAAGCTCTGCATTGATCTGGTGCTCCTCGATACAATTTATATAGCAATGGCCGGACTGAGGGGGGGCGGAGCCACCTTTAGGGGAGGCCTCCATGACGGGGGTTTGGTTAGTGAGCCAGGGGGGAGGGAGGGTCGGCTTAGGGGCAAGGGGATGGCTAGAATTAGGGTAGTGGGTAGGATAGGTCAGTTTGAGGTGGGGGGGTGGGGTTAAGGGGTTAAATAGGGTAGGAGGAGAGAGACAGGGCGCCATTTTAGGAGGACAGGAGAAGCTAGCTTACCACGATGCAGGGTCTGGAAGCCATGTTAGGCGAGTTGCGGGCGGCGGCTGAGGTGAGGGGCCCAGCGTGGGCTCAGGAGCAGATTCAGCGGCTGCTGAGGGGGCCGAGTGAGGTGTCCGTTTCGCCTCCCTCTGCTTGTTTACGGCCGCGGCGGGCCAGGCCGCCGGCGCGCTTTTCTCCAGCGACTTCCCCCCCTCGGCTCAGCGCCGGATTAGGAGCCCCTCTAGGGACCCTCCACGTCGGGTGCCGCCGACTCCAGCTACCTCCAGGCCCCGACGTGGGAGGAATCCTCAGTGTAGGCGGAGCCTGGTGGGTGGTCGGGCCCGGCCATCCACTCCAGCAAGCGGAGACGGCGTGGGAGCGGGACCAGGCACTGCGGGCGCCTCTGTAACCCCTGGCACAGGGGCGGCCCCTCGGCGTGGGAGGTCTGGCGTCCAGAGCGGGGCTGCTGCTGGTGGATCCGGAGGTGGCAGCAGGCCTCAGGCGACAAGCAGCTCGGCAGGCTCCGCCCCCAGGAGCAGTCCGGTCCCGGCCATTAACCCCGGCGTCCCTGGTCTGTGTGGGGCCAGGGGACAGGAGGCGGCTGGTCCCAGAAGATGTCCGGAGGTCCGTGCGGTGGAGGGATCCTGCTGCTCCGCGTGTTCCTGCCCTGCCAGGAGGCAGGGTGTGGATGAAGATCCGTCTGTCGCGGTATATCCGGGAGAAGACGTCCCTGGTCCCAGCGGGTCCAGGGGACTGCGTGACGGCGACGGCGTGATGCAGAGGAGCGGTCTTCTGGAGTCAGGACTTGCGGCTGATGGGGACACAGCGCCCAGGCAGCCAGGTGAGATTGCAGGGGGATCACTTGCGCAGGTAGTGCAGAGCGGGGGTGCTGGGGTGGGGGGTGTCTCCCAGCCAGATTTGAGTAAGGGGCTGGGGCAATTGTTGGGGGGTTTGGCGGGTTTGGTTGCGAGTTGGGGGTTGAGTGGGGGGACGCTGCTGCAGGCCTGGGGGGTGCACGGGGTGGCTGCGAGTGCGGGGTCGTCCGGGGAGCAGCAGCGGAGGTTGCCGAGTGTGGGGGTGTCAGTGCAGACGCAGGCGGGAACGGAGGGGGAGGATGATGTCGTGCGGGTTGATGATAAGGCGAAAGGGGAGGTGTACGTTTGCTTTGAGGGCCCGTTGGGGGCGCATTTGAAGTCTGAGGTGAGGGAGAGGATTTGGAAGGGGGAATATGTGGAGATATTCTCTTTGCTTCCGTTGGAGCGCTTCAATTTGGATAGGGTGCGTAGGGAGGAGGGTAAGCGGGAGGAGGAGGAGAAACGCCGTTATAGGCTGATACCGCGGACGTTTACAAACTGGTTGCAGGCGTTCGCGATATTGGCGAGTGTGATTGGGGAAAAGGCGCCGGAGGCATGTTCGGGGTTATTTTGTTATCTGGATGCGATTGGGGAGGCGTATAGGGTGTACGGAGGGGTGGCATGGTTGCGCTATGATGAGCAATTCCGGCAGCGGAAGGCAGTGCGCCCGGAGATGCGGTGGGATCATAAGGACATCGCCTTGTGGTTGAAGGTTACAGCCCCGGTGCGTGCGGTGCAGCCCTTTCGGGGGGACGGGGGCAGTGGGGGGACGGGGGGTACAGCGGTCGCCGCGGCAAAGGGACTGTGTTTTGCCTTCAATGAGGGCAACTGTAGGTTCGGTGCAAAATGTAAGTTTAAGCACGACTGTTCCGGTTGCGGCGGAAATCATGGGGCAGCGCGGTGTTTTAAGGGGGGCCGGCAGGGCGGAACGGGGGTTAGAGGGGGAGATGGTTCTGGAAAAGGGGGTGACGCCGGTGCGGCTGGCAGAGATGCAGCCGTTCTTAGATAGGTACCCCAATAGGGAGGCCGCGAGTTTGTTGGGTTCTGGTTTTGCGGATGGGTTTAAAATTCCGTTTGTGCCGGGGGAGGCGGTGTTGCTCAGGAAGAATTTGCGGTCGGCTAGGGAGCATCCGGAGGTGGTGGGGGAGAAGTTGGGGAAAGAGGTGCTGCTGGGGCGGATGGCGGGTCCGTTTTTGGAGCCGCCTGTGAGCAATTTGAGGGTGTCACCGTTGGGGGTTGTTCCTAAGAAGGAGGCGAATAAGTTTCGCCTCATTCATCATTTGTCGTTTCCGAGGGGCTCCTCGGTTAACGACGGGATTGACCCGGCAGTTTGTTCTGTTGTGTACACGTCATTTGACGCGGCAGTGGGTTGGGTGCGGCGTTTTGGGTCAGGGGCGTTGATGGCGAAGACTGACATTGAGGCGGCGTTTCGGTTGTTGCCGGTTCACCCGGAGTGTCAGCATTTGTTGGGGTGTTTTTGGGATGGGGGGTTTTTCGTGGATCGTTGTTTGCCCATGGGGTGTTCGCTGTCGTGTGCTTACTTCGAAACGTTTAGCTCGTTCCTGTAGTGGGCGGTTGTGGACTCGTCAGGTTGTGATTCGCTGATTCATTACCTGGACGATTTTTTGTGTATTGGCCCCCCTGGATCGCGGGTTTGCGCTTTGTTGTTGGAGACGCTGGGCTCGGTTTTTGGGAGGTTTGGGGTTCCATTGGCGGAAGGCAAGACGGTGGGGCCGGTGACGGAACTGAGTTTCCTTGGCATTGTGATTGATTCGGTGCGGATGGAGTGTCGGTTGCCGGAGGATAAGCTGGCGGATCTGAAGAGCTTGGTGGCGAGGGCGATTCGGGTAAAGAAGTTGCCGTTGAGGGAGATTCAATCGCTTTTGGGGAAACTTAATTTCGCTTGTAGGATTATGCCCATGGGTCGGGTGTTCTGCAGGCGGCTGGCGCAAGCAACTGCGGGGGTGGTGGTTCCGCATCATTTTATTCGGTTGGGGAAGGAGTTGAGGGCGGACCTACTGGTTTGGAATTCTTTTCTGGACCAGTACAACGGTCGCTCGCTGTTTATGGGGGGTGTTGTGGAGGCTTTTGATTTCGAGTTGTTCACGGATGCTGCTGGGGGTTCAGGTTTTGGGGCTTTTTGTGGCGGGCAGTGGTGTGCTGGAGTGTGGCCGGCGGCTTGGGTTGAGCGGGGTTGGGTGCGCAATTTGGCTCTGCTAGAATTGTTCCCCATAGTGTTGGCGGTTTTGTTGTGGGGGGAGCGATTCCGGGACCGGAAGGTTCGTTTTCACTGCGACAATTTGGGGGTGGTTCAGGCGATCAATGGCCTGTCGGCATCGTCGCCGTTGGTGGTGCGGCTGCTGCAGCGGTTGGTGTTGGAGTGTTTGTCGCTTAATGCCTGGGTTGTAGCGGTGCATGTGCCTGGGGTGGATAATTGTATTGCTGACGCCCTTTCTCGTTTGCAGTGGACTCGTTTTCGGCAGTTGGTTCCGGAAGCGGACGCGGTGGGGCTGGAGTGTCCGGCTTGCCTGTGGGAGCTGTTGGAGGAACGTTGATGGGGCTTATTCGGGCGTCCTTGGCCCCGGGTACGTGGGATATGTACATGCGGGCTTGGAGGGCTTGGGAGGAGTGGTGCTCGGTGTTGGGCGAGGGGATGGGGGAGCCGGAGTTGGCTTTGTTGATGTTTTTGGGTCATGGCAGGGAGCAGGGGTGGTCGGTCAGCAAGGTTAATGGGTACATGGCTGGGTTGGCTTTCGGGTTTAAGGCGCGGAGGATGGTGGATGTGACGAAAGCTTTTCTGGTGGTGCAGGCGCTGAAGGGGTGGCGGAGGATGGGCACTGGGGTGGATGGGAGGCGGCCGGTTTCATTTCAGTTGTTGCTGCAGTTAGGGGGTCAGTTGAGGGTAGTCTGCCGGTCGGAAGGGGAAGCGCGGTTGTTTAGGGTGGCGTTCTCGCTGGCGTTCTTTGGGGCGCTGCGGGTGGGGGAGTTAGTTTGTCCTTCGGTGAGTCGAGTGGGGGGTCTGTTACGGGGGGATGTGGAGTTGTTTGGGGACAGAGTGGAGTTTCTTATCCGGCGGTCAAAGACTGATACATTGGGGAGGGGTCGGAAGGTGGTGCTTTTCCGGATTGACGATTGTGATATGTGCCCGGTCCGTTGTTTGCGGGAGTACGGGTTGGGGGTTAGGGGACTGGGGTCCCCTTTGTTGGTTCATGCGGATGGCTCATTTTTGTCTCGTTTTCAGTTCTCTGCGGTTTTTTCGCGCTGTTTGAGCCGGGTTGGGTTGGATGGGGAGGGGTATTCTAGCCACTCTTTTAGGATTGGGGCGGCGACGGAAGCTGCTAGATGGGGTCTGGGTGAGGAGGTTATTAGGCGGATTGGGCGGTGGGAGTCGGCTAGGTTTAAGTCCTATGTTCGTTTGGATCGGTTATAATCGGGTGGTGGGTTTGTTGGCATGTCAGTATAAGGTTGTGGTGTTGTTCTTTTGTTTTCTTTCTTTTCAGGTGCGGCGCCCGCTCTGGTGTGGATTCTGGGGCATTCCTATGTCTTCTGGGGGGCTGTCCGGGCAGCGGTTCGGCCGGATGGTCAACAACTTGGTTTTGACAGAGAGTGTGCGGTGGTAAGGTGGATCGGCAGGCGGGGTATGGTTTGGAAGGGTGTGTTGCCGGAGGTTCACAGGTTTGTACGGATGGATAGGGCGCCGGACGTGTTGGTGGTCCATGCGGGGGGTAATGATTTGGCGGCGAGGCCTATCCGGGAGCTGATTAAGGAGGTAAAATGGGATTTCTTGAGGTTATGGTCGTTGTTTCCGGGTATGGTGACGGTATGGTCGGACATTGTTCCTCGGCAGGTGTGGAGGGAGGCGCGGTCGGTGGATGCAGTGAATAAGGCGAGGGTGAAAGTGAATAGGGCGATAGGGCGTTTTATGGCTAGGAATGGGGCGGTAGTAGTGAGGCATAGGGATTTGGAGGCGGGAGTGGGGGCTTTTTGGAGGTCGGATGGAGTGCATTTGAATGCTGTGGGCTTAGATATGTGGAGTTTGGCGCTGCAGGAGGGCATTGAGGTGGCCCTGAGGTTGTGGAGGAACGCCCGGAGTTGAGGGGTCAAGCCCGGGCGTTGGTGGCGGTGGGGGGGGGTCCTTGGAGTTGGTCATGGTGGAATCTGAGGACAATTGGGGGGGCCCCACGGGGGGCTGGACTCCCAGGTGGACCGAGAGGTTGTGGTGAATCGAGGGGGGGTCATTCGGTGGTGCCTTTGAGCTGGGCGTTACGGCTGGAGGCAAGAATGGCTCACCCTGGTTCGGCAGCTCAATGTTTGGGGCTTCAAGGACCTCCCCCCATTGGGGGGTTTACAGTGTTATGTATGTTATGTTGTAATGTTATTTAATAAACGGCTGCTGTGGCCATTACATTCCAGCTGGTGGTCCGTGTTTTATTGGGGATGGGGCTAATTGGTGGGGAAGTGTAATGGTGGAGGAAGGGGGTGTGTAGAAGCGGGGTAGCAGGGTTAATGGAGATGGCGAACGGGGAATAACCAATACCCGCGTCAAGCAATGGCCGGACTGAGGGGGGGCGGAGCCACCTTTAGGGGAGGCCTCCATGACGGGGGTTTGGTTAGTGAGCCAGGGGGGAGGGAGGGTCGGCTTAGGGGCAAGGGGATGGCTAGAATTAGGGTAGTGGGTAGGATAGGTCAGTTTGAGGTGGGGGGGTGGGGTTAAGGGGTTAAATAGGGTAGGAGGAGAGAGACAGGGCGCCATTTTAGGAGGACAGGAGAAGCTCCCGCCCACCCGCCCCTTTTTGGTTGGAATACTTGGGGGGATCGGGGTTTGGGTTGGGGGTGCGGTTCGTGCGGAGGGTTATGTCACGGCGGCTTGTGGCGGTGGGGGGGGGTCCTTGGAGTTGGTCATGGTGGAATCTGAGGACAATTGGGGGGGCCCCACGGGGGGCTGGACTCCCAGGTGGACCGAGAGGTTGTGGTGAATCGAGGGGGGGTCATTCGGTGGTGCCTTTGAGCTGGGCGTTACGGCTGGAGGCAAGAATGGCTCACCCTGGTTCGGCAGCTCAATGTTTGGGGCTTCAAGGACCTCCCCCCATTGGGGGGTTTACAGTGTTATGTATGTTATGTTGTAATGTTATTTAATAAACGGCTGCTGTGGCCATTACATTCCAGCTGGTGGTCCGTGTTTTATTGGGGATGGGGCTAATTGGTGGGGAAGTGTAATGGTGGAGGAAGGGGGTGTGTAGAAGCGGGGTAGCAGGGTTAATGGAGATGGCGAACGGGGAATAACCAATACCCGCGTCAAGCAATGGCCGGACTGAGGGGGGGCGGAGCCACCTTTAGGGGAGGCCTCCATGACGGGGGTTTGGTTAGTGAGCCAGGGGGGAGGGAGGGTCGGCTTAGGGGCAAGGGGATGGCTAGAATTAGGGTAGTGGGTAGGATAGGTCAGTTTGAGGTGGGGGGGTGGGGTTAAGGGGTTAAATAGGGTAGGAGGAGAGAGACAGGGCGCCATTTTAGGAGGACAGGAGAAGCTCCCGCCCACCCGCCCCTTTTTGGTTGGAATACTTGGGGGGATCGGGGTTTGGGTTGGGGGTGCGGTTCGTGCGGAGGGTTATGTCACGGCGGCTTGTGGCGGTGGGGGGGGGTCCTTGGAGTTGGTCATGGTGGAATCTGAGGACAATTGGGGGGGCCCCACGGGGGGCTGGACTCCCAGGTGGACCGAGAGGTTGTGGTGAATCGAGGGGGGGTCATTCGGTGGTGCCTTTGAGCTGGGCGTTACGGCTGGAGGCAAGAATGGCTCACCCTGGTTCGGCAGCTCAATGTTTGGGGCTTCAAGGACCTCCCCCCATTGGGGGGTTTACAGTGTTATGTATGTTATGTTGTAATGTTATTTAATAAACGGCTGCTGTGGCCATTACATTCCAGCTGGTGGTCCGTGTTTTATTGGGGATGGGGCTAATTGGTGGGGAAGTGTAATGGTGGAGGAAGGGGGTGTGTAGAAGCGGGGTAGCAGGGTTAATGGAGATGGCGAACGGGGAATAACCAATACCCGCGTCATGCTTTTCAGCATAATTAGGCTGGGTTCACATCACGTTTTATGCCTTTGCTTAGGAAAGAAAAAAGATACAAAAACTCAGCACACTACATTCTTATATCCCGCACAGTCCGGTGAAAAAAAAGTATATATTTTTTTTTTACAATGGAACTCTATGGTGAACGGATGTCACTGTATGGCATCAGTCTGAGGCATCCGTTTTTTTTATACATTTAAAACATTTGGGAAAAACGTGATGTGAACCCAGCCTAACTAGTATACAACGCCATCGTTTACTTAATGTTTGTGTATACATTTTTTATCAAAGTGCATAAGCCCACTCTCCACGTCATGGTTGCCTCTTTTGGGTGGGACGTATTCTAATTTGGCGCAGCACCACGTGTCAATCACTACAAGCAATGTAGATTGTGCTGAGAGGCAACAGATCAATGCAAAGCTTGTGGATGTGCGATCCATGGTTTTTCTCTTTTTGGAATTTTTTTTGCATTCTGCTTTTTTCTCATGGTATCCTCTCTCCTCTCATTCGGCCCCGGTGTTTTTAATTAGCAGAAGACTGCATATAGGTTGAAGGCTACTTAGTCTCACTTCTGAACCTCATGGACAGGTGTGATCTATACTCCTGGTCACATGGTGCAGTACTGCGTGGCTGCTGCTGTGACTTTGATGCTGTGCCTGTTGGTTGGTGGGGCCCAGTCCCAAGGGGGATCAGTCTGACAGCAGGGGTGCTGTTGGGCTGCTGGGTCTCGCCCCTGTGCGTGCTGTGTTGGCGGTGGTGGTTGCCATGTGACGCTGCACCAAATTAGAGAAGGTCCCACTTAAAGGGGGAACGGTGACGTGTGATTGGACTTATGCACTTTGATCAAAATGTATACAAATGGCCTCATGTACATTAGGCTACTTTCACACCAGCGTTTTTGCCGGATCCGTCATGTTTCAGCAAAAACGCTTCCATCATGATAATACAACCGTCTGCATCAGTTATGAACGGATCCGGTTGTATTATCTTTAACATACCCAAGACGGATCCGCCATGAACTCCATTGAAAGTCAATGGGGAACGGATCCGTTTTCTACTGTGTCTGAGAGGATGGATCAGTCCCCATTGACTTACACTGTGTGTCATGACGGATCCATCTTGCTCCACACCACATCGTGGACAGAAAAACACTGCTTGCAAATGGAACAGAATACACTCCGGTGCTCTCCGTTTCTTTTGTTCAGTTCAGTTTTGTCCCCATTGACAATGAATGGGGACAAAACAGAAGCGTTTTCCTCCGCTATTGAGATCCTATGACGGATCTCAATAGCGGAAAGGGAAAGCGCAGATGTGAAAGTAGCCTTATAGCGTTGTAGGCAGTAATTATGCTGAGAAGCAACAGATCAATGCAGAGCTTGTGGATGTGCGATCCATGTTCTCTTAATTCTTTATCTCTTCACCCCATTGCGACCCCACTGCCTAATTCCTTTGGCTGCCGTACTAGCATTGTTGGGATAATAGTTATGATATCTATATTGCTGGAGTAGTTATAGTGCAATTATAATGGGTACATTACTGCTGTTGCTCCCTATATTTACAGATAAGTGAATTTTTCAAAAATTTGATTTGGCCAGTTTGCCGAATTTCCTGAAAAAATTGGGTTTGATCCGAATTTATTCGTGGCGAATCGCGTTAAAAAACTGCTATTTCCTGGCTGGAGTCAGTATGACATGCAGATGACAGGCGTCGCTCTTAGAATCACTGCACACTTCACTGATTTTGGCAGTCATGGGGCCAAAACTGACCAAATAACTCAAGTATGAATTCAGCCTTAAATGTCAACACCAGGTATAAAGAACTGTGCAGAGGCCCAAGATGCTACTATAGCGTGAAAGAGCGCACTCTTTTTACACCAATTCACTGATTCCACATAGATTTCTACAGAACCTGTTCTATTAAACGCTTATACAAGTAGAGCGCCCCCAACAGAGTGGAGAGGGTGTCAGCAGTAAGTTTGTGTTGACGTCACTGATTATTTTGCCCTTCCTCTGATCCATCAGAACAATAACCCCCAAAAAACTGATCCTGTCTGTGGAGCATCCGCCTTCACTCAGTCAGCATTTGGTCAGTAATCCATCAGTACTGCTGAAGCCAAAAAAGCAGGAGTGGATCTAAAACAGAGATGACACGTTTATGGAATATTTTCATGTCTTCTGTGTTTTGTACCCACTCCTGCTTTTGTCTACCAAATCATAAGCCAATTCTGATGCAAAATAGGGACCATGTCATGCAGGCCTTACAGCTGTTACATAGACAGGATCTGTTGTGCGTTTTTTCCTTCCTTCTGACAGATCAGAAGAAGGGTCAAATAAATGATGATGTCAGCCAGGCCGAAAGGCAAAATAGTGGCCCAGTCATGAAGTGGGGAGGGTGGGAACAGCACAAGAAGTCCACAAAGTGGCCCTATGACATAGTGGTGAGGTAGAAGCAGCATGAGGAGACCACAGAGTGGCACAATGACAGAGTCTGTAGGTAGCAGCAGCATCAGGAGGTCACAGAGTGGCAAAATGACAGTGTAGAGGTGGCAGCAGCATCAGGAGGCCACAAAGTGGCACAATGACAGAGTGTGGGGGTGGCGCCAGCATCAGCATCAGGAGGAGGCCACAATGTGGCATAATGACAGCGTGGCGGTGGCGGCAGCAGCAGCATCAGGAGAAGGCCACAGAGTGGCTCAAAGACAGTGTGGAGGTGGCAGCAGCATCAGTAGGCCACAGAGTGGCACAATGACAGTGTAGAGGTGGCAGCAACATCATGAGGCCACAGTGTGGCACAATGACAGAGTGTGTAGGTGTCGGCAGCAGCAGCATCAAGAGGAGGATTTACCCGCATCTGTTTCAGGACATAAAGCAGTGGAATGATGTTGTTCATCCCATAGTCCTGGCGACTGACAAATAATGTTGCCTCCTCAAAGGGCCTGATCAAATGGCAGGTGTCACGCATGAGCTGCCACTGGCTGACATCAAAGTTACCCAGGGGAGTACTTCTGTCCGCTTGGATCATCAAGAGATTGTTCATGGCCTATCTCTGTACGTATAGTTGGTCCAACATACGGAGGGTGGAATTCCAATGGGTGCAAGCATCGCATATCAGCCTATGTTGGGGGATGCCGTTCTGCCGGTGCAGCTCAAGGAGGATGTGCTTTGCGGTGTACGATTGGCTGAACTGCATGCAAAGTTTCCTGGCCATTTTTTGGCAGATGGGTGGAAGAATTCAGGAACCGCTTGACAACCAAATTGAACACGTGTGCCATGCACGGTACATGGCTCAGCCCTTCTTGATGCAGCGCCGACACCATGTTCTTCCCGTTGTTGGTCACCATGGTTCCAATTTTGAGTTGTCACTGAGAAATCCAGGTTTCGATTTCTTGATGGAGGACACGGAGCAGTTCCTCCCCTGTGTGACTCTGTTCGCCCAGGCAAACGAGGTGCAGAACACATGTGGAATGTTGGAGGGGCACTGTGATTTGTCCCTGCAGTGGAGGCTGAGGACACAGTGGAGGATGAGGAGGCAGAGGTGGACATTGTCTCAGGACCAACGGCGTGACAACATGGAGGCGGAAGCGGCGTCACCTGGCCAAGTTGCTGGTGTGTCTGTGCAGGAACCACATTCACCCAGTGGGCCGTAAAGTACATGTATTGTCCATGACCATAGTTAGAGCTCCACACGATGGCACTGCAGTGCACTTTGGCAGCCTCACGGACTGGCCCACTTTCTGTTCTACATGTTCTGATGAAACGCTAAATACTTGTTCTGATGAAACGCTGGTGGCAGGGCAGGCCAGCACCTCCAAGGCGTAGAGCACCAGTTCGTGCCACGTGTCCAGCTTGGACACCCAGGGCTGGTACTGGTACAAAGAAATGATGGCTTGGGACTCTCAACCTTGGCTTGGCACAAGCCATCAGTTCTCTGAAAGGTGCAGAGTCCACCACTTGGAAATGAAGGGACTGCAGTACCAGCAACTTGGCCAGGACAACATTCAGCTTTGCACCTTTGGATGAGTACACGCATACTGTTGTCTCTTGTAGTGTTGACCGAGCACTGAAAGTCAATGGGAGAACCCGGGCATTAAACCAGGCACCCCCTGCTCTGAAGAGGGGAAGGTGTCTGGTTCATAGGAGAAGGTCATAAATTGATGGAAACACCACTGAAATGGTTCGGGAACAGCATGGGGAGGATGTCTGGATGCATCTTGGACCTGAACGATGTTGTCCGAGTAGTATGCCACTTTTACAGATTGACAATAATGCGCACAAAACCAAAGATAAAATCGATTTTAGAGGAAAAATTGTTAGGAAACATTCTTTCCTGTATGTTTACTTGTATATAAAGTGCTGCCAAAGGAAGAGACACTCCGATACAACCTGTATATCACATAATGGAGGGCCTCATTCACATTGTGGTACAATTGTTCAGGTAGAGGGACTCCTACAGTCATAAAGCTTAAGCACTAAGTGAAAGGGCTGCCAAAATTTACAAGAGACCGGCACTCCAATACAACCTTTATTACACATAAAGGAGGGCATCATACACCCTTGAAAAATTATGATTGATGGCCTGCTTGTGACCCTCTAAAACATTACAGACGAGGGCCTGCTGCTGAGCTGACTATGTAATACATTAGGGGTGAGGGTCTGCTGCAGAGCTGACTCTCTAAAACATTAGGGACGAGTGCCTGCTGCTGATCTGAACATTGAAAAAATTATGGGCGAGTGCCTGCTGCTGAGCTGACCATTGAAAGAATTGTGGGCGAGGGCCTGCTGGTGAGCTGACCCTGTAAAACATTATGGTTGAGGGCCTGCAGGTGAGCTGACCCCTAAAAGATTGTAGGTGAGGGCCTGCTGGTGAGCTGACCCTCTAAAACATTACATGCAAGGGCCTGCAGGTGAGCTTACCCTCTAAAAGATTGTAGGTGAGGGCCTGCTGGTGAGCTGACCCTCAAAAACATTATATGTGAGGTCCTGCTGGTGAGCTGACCCTCTAAAAGATTGTAGGTTAGGGCCTGCTGGTGAGCTGACCCTATAAAACATTATGGTTGAGGGCCTGAAGGTGAGCTGACTCTCAAAAACGTTATATGCGAGAGCCTGCAGGTGAGCTGACCCTCTAAAAGATTGTAGGTGAGGGCCTGCTGGTGAACTGACCCTCTACAACATTAGGAGCAAGGGCAGACTAATAAGCATGTTGATATGATAGAAGAGGAGGAGAACGAGAAAAGGAAGATTGAACCATATACCCTTTTTTGTGGTGGAAGGGGTGCATGGGAATACAGTATATTCAGTACATTATAAAAAACACATTTAAAGTGACTTTATGTGCAGCCGCTTTCCTCTGATGGAGTAGAGAAGTCAGGGGCAATCCAGGCCTTGTTCATTTTCAGTTGAGAGGCGGATGCGCTTATATGTTATTATGCCCCCAGCAGCACTAAATACTTGTTCTGATGAAACGCTGGTGGCAGGGCAGGCCAGCACCTCCAAGGCGTAGAGCACCAGTTCGTGCCACGTGTCCAGCTTGGACACCCAGTAGTTGTAAGGCACAGAGGGATCATTGAGCACGCTGCTACGTACCATCTTCCAAAATTTTTCCTTCCTTGTGACACTAGGCTGCGCATCAGGGTGATGGTGCTGGCGGGGTGTCATGAAACTGTCCCAGGCCTTAGAGAGTGTTGCCCTGCCTCTGTTGGAACTGCTGTGTGTTCCCCTCGTCTCCCTTCCTTGGTTGCCCAAGAAACTATGTACTCTGGCGCCAGCGTTGTCAGCTGGAAATTTTTGGAGCAGCATTTCCACAAGGACCTTCTGGTATTGCACCATTTTGCTCGTCCTCTCCACCACAGGAATGAGAGATGAGAAGTTTGGGGGTCGAGAATGGTGAACAACCAGTAATCAGTGTTGTCCAAAATGCGTAAAACGCGTGGGTCATGAGAAAGGCAGTCTAACATAAAGTCAGCTATGTGTGCCAGAGTCCCAACAGGCAAGACTTCGCTGTCGTCATTAGGAGGATGACTCTCAATCTCCTCATCCTCTTCCTCCTCTTCTGCACATCCACGCTGAACAGATGGAATTAAACTTCGATGGGTACTACCCTCTGTAGCAGAGGCAACTGTCTCCTGCTCCTGCTCCTCCTCCTCCTCATCATCATCCAATTTGTGCTGAGAAGACGAACTGAGGGTGGTCAGGCTATCACCCTGTGTAATGTCTTCCCCCATTTCCACCTCTTCCACATGCAAAGCGTCGGCCTTAATTGTGTGCAACGAGCGTTTGAGTAGACACAAAAGTGGGATGGTGACGCTGATAATAGTGTTATCGCCGCTCACCATCTGTGTTGGTTCCTCAAAGTTTATTAAAACCTCACAGAGGTCAGACATCAGTGCCCACTCCTCGCTTGTGAAGAGAGGAAGCTGACTGGAAAGGGGATGACCATGTTGCAGCTGGTATTCCACTACTGCCCTCTGCTGCTCACAAAGCCTGGCCAACATGTGGAACGCGTCGAGTTCCAGCGCATGCTCACGTTGCACAACAGCCGGTGAGCTGGCAATTGTAAGTGCTGCTGCAGCATTGACAGACCAGCGGAAGCTCTCGATGACTTGCGGAAATAGGCACACACGCGGTGCACCTTCACCAGTAGCTCAGGCAAATTGGGGTAGGTTTTGAGAAACCGCTGAACCACTAAGTTGAACACGTGGGGTGCTGGATTTATAGTGCAGAAGATTTATTCCTGCCAACCATTGCCAATACCTGCTGGGACCAAAGATCAAAGCTGTATTCTGCTTGGATGAAAGTTATCTTCAGTAAAGAAAAGTTTGAACTTCATCTAAAGGTCTGGACATCAATTTCTCCTGCAAAATCCCTCTATTACTCCTACTATCACTACACTCAATTTATAGCAAGTGAGCCAGGAGACAGGAGTCCAGCCGTACCCAGGTAGGAGACACCGCTGACACCATTATTATCACCTATAGAGACATTATAGGCCATTACACGACTGGCATTTCTAACCTGGGACGTGCGTTATAACACCTTGGGAGGGCCCTGGGATAGTACCCTGCGCACGCTGCAATTGATGTCACGAACAAACTAAAGACTATGATCTACACCTGACCCAGTCATTGCATTAAAGTGGCTTCAGCGTACCTGTATCCTGCTCTATTGCACATAGTGGAGCTGAGCCCACAGCATATAATACTTCTCTGGCTGAGGGAACAGAAAGGGACAGAGGCAGGTTGAGGACAGGTGAGGGCAGAGGGCCTGCTTCCGGACCATGCCAACTAAGGGTTGTGTTTGACGAACCCACCGACTCTTGGCTGGGGGTGTCTGATATCACTTGGGACGAAGTAGATGACCGAGTCAACCATTCAAGAACCGCTGGGTTGCTGGTCAAGACGCGACCCTAGATGACACCGGGAGCTCAGGCCTCTCGCTGCGACTCCTGCTGCCATGCCCCCTTATTCTGCTGCGACCTGTGCCTACGCCAGAAACATTTAGGCCTCTGCCACTCCCCTGTGCAGGGCCTGGCACTTCTCTGTCTGACATACTGTTAGATCAAATCTATATATACGTATATAAAGAAGGACGTATATATGTATGTATGTTCCACTATCACTCAAAAACGCAACAATCGATTTCAACGAAACTTGGTATACACATCCCCTGCTACCTGGAAAGAAATCTTGTGGGGGTCACAGCTCTTTAACATGTACCCTTCCTGAGATATTCCAAAAAAATGCAAATATGGCACATCACGTGACCTACATTATCCAATAGAACACTGCAGGTCTTTCTCTTTATATCCCAACTACCATACACCGGGTCACATATCCCTTATCAGCCAATAGAAGCTTGTAGGGCCATGCTCCCAATCTGGTTAGGCCACGCCCACTCCCACTCCGCAGCCGACAGGGATTGAAAAAATGAGGGTAAAAATCAACTTCTGTCAGCTGCAGGGGTGGGAGGGAGGGTGACTTTCTCCCTGCAGCTCATGCTCAGACAGCACAGTGCTGCTGTCTGAGAGTGAGCTGTTCAAAAGGACATCCCTGCGTGAGATATTTCCAAAAAATGCATTAGCCAATAGAAGCCTGGTCACATGACCCTTATCAGCCCATAGACTGTTAAAGGGGCGGGCTGCTGTGGAGGTCACTGATAAGGGGGCGGGATGCTGTGATGGTCACTCTTAAAGGGGCGGGCACTGTGGAGGTCTCTATTAAGGGGACAGGGAACTGTGGAGGTCACAGTTAGGGGGACGGTCCACTATGGAGGTCAGCGTTAAGGGGCGGGGTGCCGTAGAGGTCACTGTTAAGGGAATGGGGTGTTGTGGAGGTCAAATTTTAAAGGAACAGAGCTCTGTAGAGGTCACTGTTAAGGGGGCGGGTTATTGTGGAAATCACTGTTAACGAGACAGGGTACTGTGGAGATCACTAATAAAGGGGTGGCTCCTGTGGAGGTCACTGTTAAAGGGGAGGGCACTGTGGATGTTACTGATAAAGGGGCAGGCTGCTGTAAAGGTCACTGTTAAAGGGGTGGGTACTGTAGATGTCACTGTTATAGTGGATACTGTGGATATCTTTTAATGACGCACACAAACATTAAATGAAATAGATGAAATATACCCGTGCGAAGCCGCGTCATCCTGCTAGTAAATAAATAAATAAAAAGGAAAGTAAAACAACCCAAAAAAGTCTCTCTCTGTTTCTCTCTGTCTCTATCTGTGTCTCTCTTTCTCTGCCTCTCTTTCTCTCTCTGTGTCTCTCTGTGTTTCTATCTCTCTCTGTCTCCCTCGCTCTCTCTCTCTCTCTCTCTGTGTCTCTCGTCTCTCTCTTTCTCTCTCTATCTTTCTCTCTGTCTCTCTCTTTCTCTTGTTTCACTCATCTTTTCACCAACCATACGGTATGGCTGCAGAATGAGAAAACCAAATCTTGGGATAATCTACGACCATTTCTGAATCTTATAGTTAGTATTATAATGCAGAAGGCGCTGACCCCGCAATACCCAGTAGTATTACTGTCAAGGGTTGTTCTCCCTGATGTCACATTCAAGCAGTGGGAAATGACCCATAAGTGGTGAATTCTCATAATCTTCCACTTTGCCATAAAACAGCAGCATGTAATCTGCAGAACAAAGTGAAGATCAAAGGATTTCATAGTCTTTGTTCCTGGACACAATTTAGACCCAGGACCTGTTAAACCACATGCACTGTATCAAAGTATCTGAGAGCTTCCAACATGCAGTGTCACATTTCACACCACTGTCCAAATCTTTTATTCTAGCAATATAATTGTACTTTATTGTAAAATAAAAAATTATTGTTTCGGGTATGCAGCTCCCATGCAGATTTTACCTATTGCTGATGGATGATCCTAGATGCACACAACCATTGCATGATTTTTACTATGTAACAATCATTATGAATAGCGTTCAACCAATTGAAGTATCCGAAGTGGACTTCAATACGAATTTCAGGGAAAATTCGATTAGCAGTGAACCCAAATCAATTTTCCCTGAAATAGCGGTAAAAATTAAAAAAAATCGCAGTCACTTCATAGTTTTGAGCGTGAAGAGGCTGCCGCTGCCATCTTGTATTTATTGATTTTATTTCTTTTAAAGCGCCATCATATTCTGCAGCACTGTACACATTTTTTTACCAATGTGTGACAATTGTGACATCTCATCAAACACTTATTTTTATTCTTTACTGCAACTGATTCACTATTTATTTCTTACCTTACTTTTTTATCACTTTATCATCACGCACGTTTATATAATTTCAGCCCATTTGATTCATCGCCAGGATATGCCGTGCCTTACAGATAGTTGGGTATTCGACTGCCAGAACCTCCATAAATTAAGTGAATGGAGGTGTGAATATAGGAGCTGCGGCTGTGAAGGGAAACATTTAGAAAAGTATGACAGGCTGATGCAGCACTCCTGCCTTTTTGTTATCAGGATCAATACAAGTCCAACTGCTATGACCTGATCAGAAAGTGAAGGCATATGGATTGGCAATAACTCTGATCCCAGCCCTTTAACGCCTTCAGTAGCTCCATTTTCCGTTGATCGTCCCCCACGCGCATGACGCAAATGAGGGCGCTGAGTGGTTGCTATGGCATCTTGGGGATTAGTGAAGGACTGCACGCCTGAACCTTAGTACTACCATTGCAAAGTGTAATAGGATAGTGAAAAAAACACAATACACTGCAATACAAAAAGTAAATGCAATGTATTGTACAAGCAATCAAATGGTCGCAGGTTTTATTCCCCTAGGGGGAGATAAAAAAAATTCACCCTATAAGACACACTTTCAGTGCATCTTATAGGGCGAATACAAAGGAGAGCTTCTATTATAGAACAGGAGGACCAGGGATCGGTGAATACAGTGCTCCCCGAGTGGGCTCTGTACTCCCCACTTCCTGGTCTTTATCGGCTGCATGCTGTGCTGTGACCTGTGAACAGTGTGAGGACGTCGGCACGCTCTGCGACCGGGTCACAGCACAGAGCGTCCGGAAGAAGAATAGGAGCTGGATGTCAGGAGCATCAGCAGTAGCATCTGGAGCAGGAAGGGTAAGTTGATTTTTTTTGTTCTCCAATCTGAAGTCTAATTAACATTGTGGGTCTGATCTGAGGTCTGATTGGGGTTCTTTTTAACATTGGCGGTCTTTTCTGAGGTCTGATTAACATTGGGGGTCTAATTGGGGCTCTGAGCTGAGGTCTGCTGAAAAATATATTTTTTTCCTTTTTTCCTCCTCTAAAACCTTATAGGGCGAAAAATACAGTATATAAAAAAAACACGATTATTAAAAACTATTATGTTTTTTATTTGCCAAAATCAGTTAAAAAATAAACATATTGATATTACATGATGTATCCTGCCTGGTGAATGCCATAAAAAAGAAAATCACAATGTCAAAGTTGATCCTAATTTTGATCACCTCGTCTCCCAAAAAAAAATTGAACAAGAAATTATCAATAGTTCATATGTACCCCAAAACGATACCAGTAAAAACTACAGCTCAGTCTTCAAAAAGCAATCCTTTCCAGGTTTTTAATTTTTCATGTAGTAAGACAAAAAAAAAGAAAAACTACCGGTATGTCAAATTGGTATCATCATAGAGAATGAAGTCAACTTGTCTTTTAAACCACTCAGGGAATGTTGTAAAAACAAAACTCAAAAAAGGTTGAGTTGAGTTCCACCCTGCAAAGATTTTACATAGATGGAACATTAAAGGGGTTATACCATGATTTATGTAAAAAAAACTGAAAATCAGCAATCATATAGTACATGACAAAAAAAAGCTAGAACCAGGTCTGTACCTCATATGGATCGCAGAGAACTGCCCATTCATTGCTTTGATTGCAAAGACAAAAAACTAATTTAGCACATGCCAATGCACAGGCGTGTGCGTCGCCATGGTGGAAAATGCAAAAATCAACACAATGCAACGGCACTCTGCATGCACAAAATACATGATCACATAAAATACTACACTCATATATAAATGTATGTGAGGTACTGAGCAAATACATTTTCATCAAAATTATTTGTTCCCATCCGCCACGGCAAGGTGACCTCTGTTGGACGGTATAATACGCTAAATGCTACCTCTTATGGTGCCAAACGGCATCCATTGAATTGGGAAAGCAGGTTCCACATATGTACTGAATCCATCTGTATGCTTCTTTCCTAGGGCCTGCAAACCTCCAATGAATGCAGGGAGAGCAGGCTGCAGCGTTATGCTACCCCAATTAAAATAAACCTGTGGGAAAGATGGATTAGTAAGGAGTACACGACCAAAAAGGAGACAGCCACACCTCCAAGTGCATACTGCAAAGACAAAAAACAAAGGTTGGAAGCAGTGCTGCTGTATTGTGATTGCCCCTATTGCTGGCGTGTGCGACCACCCCAGTGAAGTGGACAGAGAAAGAAGGAAAAGAACAAACACAAGGTGACGCTATATTGATCTATTTTATTGAATAACTCCGTGGCTATACTAAATTCTAAATTACATGCAATTACAAAAGTATTCAGATCCCGGAGCTGATTTTAAAAATTCTGAATATTTTTTATGGGAAAACCCTTTTAGATAGTAATAAGATATGGCTTTTGCAATTTGGGGAGGAAAAAACAAAAATATTGCCTTTAATATTTATTTAGTATTGGCGATACATTTTTTCCCTTTTATCATTTTTTCACTTTTTTTTTATAAAAAGATAAAGATGTAAAAACAACTATAATGGAGAGCAGTGATTTAATTGCATGATAAATTAGTTTGGGTTTAAGATGAACTTTTCTCCTAGTTGCTCCACTAAAGAAACTGAAAAAAAGTGATGTATTCAAGGCAGGTCTTTGGAGCTTGTAAATTAAGTAAACATCTTTGTTTCATGGGGGTCTTCATTAACTTGTACAATATTGTAAGAAAGAATTCTCACGTTCACCATTTACAATGACCTCCCACCTAGAGAAAATACGTACTCCGTTCCTGCCTCATGGGATCTCCAGTCCAAGTAATATATTCTGATACACAGTGCAGGCGGCTTCTCCTTTGTGAACCAATATGAAATCCCCTGTGGAGGTATAAAAAAGGGCAATTTCCCAGACTTAGCTTTTACCTGGTCAATGAAAAGGAAAATTGAGTTGGCACAATAAGAAAAGGGAATTTCAATATGATTAAAGATTTATTTTATTGAGCTTTTATTTAATGTGTTATTTTATGAGAATGTATTTTTGTTTATTTATCCACTTTTGAGCTACTTTGATTTAATTATTTGCTAATTAATTTAAAGAATATTGCAGGCAAAAAATGAACGACTGGCCCAGATGTTGTCTATTAGTTAAACAGGGTAGATATCTAGATGGGGGGTGGAAAAATTGGTGTATAAAAATTGCTAATTTTGGAGTAATACCATTTGCATCAAAACTTTCATGCTACCCTCACCACTTTGGAAAAGTGGATGCAAAAGTGGGCATGGTTTAATTGGTTTCACGTCAGATCTATGATTGTAATTTTTTAAAAAGCCACAAAAAAGTAGCAAAATCAGTCCAGTTGGGGTGGTGTAGGAAAAGTGGAGTAGCATGTCTAGAAAGTTTAAAGTGGTCTTGCCAAGTTTAGAATTTATCCCCTATCCACAGAATATCTGACTGATGAGACACCTACCAATCCTGAGAACGAAGGTCCCATCCTCCATCCTGGTGAATGTATGCTCGTCCTGCCGCTCCACTCATTCTCTATGGGACTGGCAAAGATAGCAGAGCACAGCGCTTGACTATTTCCAGCAGGTTCTATATAGGTGAATGAGGCAGCAGTGCACATGCCTGACCTGACACATCAGGACCCCCTGTCTGCAGGATAACTTGATATAACTGGAATTTTGAGTCGTCTTACATTTTTTTCAGAGTGTTTCATCAGAAATGTTGTTGAGTTTCGACACAAAAAGTTGGATTATAGGCAGTGCTCCTTTCTCTCTACATGATGCCTCTGTACCCTAACTTCACTTAACCCTAAACTGTAAATTGGTTTTATAACAACTGCATTACCGAAATTTCTTTGTACTACTGTCACTATCACAAGTCTGATCAAGATTTCCCATGAGTAGTCATTACATACATTTCCAATAGTGAAACCCTGGAGGACCCCAAAGATGAGTAAATCATTTCTACCGATTCTGAATTTATCCCAAGCTTCTCAAAAAATTCTGATTTGGTGAAAATGAATTTCTTGTGATTTATTTCAGGAGAGAGAGAGAGGTAGATAAAGAGAGAGAGAGAAAGAACATCTTTTGCAGAAACCTTAAGGTATGCAGATTAGCTTTGTTTCCAAAAAGAAAAGAAGATATGGTAATTTGCTTATATGTTTCCCAGAAACACAGAGCAGTGTTGGCTGGAGTACAATACTCCTCATGCTTACTAGGTGGTCTCCCTAATAAGATAGAGCACCGTCAAGGCAACTCAGCTAACCAGTGCAATTTTCTCATGGGACACTTAGTATTCTTGTCCTTTTGGAACGAGAACTGGCTTGCACATCTCACACAGAGAAGAATAATACTAGGACATTCAGTAGCCTTGTCCTTTTAGAAGGCCAACTGGCATGCACGTCTCACTCATAGAAGTATTAGGGTACTTTCACACTTGCGTTTTTCTTTTCCGGCATACAATCCATTCAGTATGCATCAGGACTTCTTCAGTTCAGTCTTTTTGACTGATCAGGCAAAAGATAAAACCGCAGCATGCAACGGTTTTATCTGCGGCCCAAAAAATGGAAGACTTGCCTGAATGCCGGATCAGGCATTTTTTTTCCATAGGAATGTATTAGTGCCGGATCCGGCATTCAAAATACCAGAATGCTGGATCCGTCCTTCCAGTCTGCACATGCGCAGACCAAAAAAAGGTGAAAAAAATAAATGCTGGATCCGTTTTGCCGGATGACAGCGGAAAGACGGATCCGGAATTTCAATGCTTTTTTCTAAATGATCAGGCATTTTTCAGACTGATCAGGATCCTGATCAGTCTTAGGGCTCTTTCACACCTGCGTTCTTTTCTTCCGGCATAGAGTTCCGTCGTCGGGGCTCTATGCCGGAAGAATCCTGATCAGTTTTATCCTAATGCATTCTGAATGGAGAGAAATCCGTTCAGGATGCATCAGGATGTCTTCAGTTCCGGACCGGAACGTATTTTGGCCGGAGAAAATACCGCAGCATGCTGCGCTTTTTGCTCCGGCCAAAAATCCTGAACACTTGCCGCAAGGCCGGATCCGGATTTAATGCCCATTGAAAGGCATTGATCCGGACTTAAGCTAAACGTCGTTTCGGTGCATTGCCGGATCCGACGTTTAGCTTTTTATGAATGGTTACCATGGCTGCCGGGACGCTAAAGTCCTGGCAGCCATGGTAATGTGTAGTGGGGAGCGGGGGAGCAGTGTACTTACCGTCCGTGCGGCTCCCGGGGCGCTCCAGAGTGACGTCAGGGCGCCCCACGCGCATGGATGACGTGATCGCATGGCACGTCATCCATGCGCATGGGGCGCTCTGACGTCATTCTGGAGCGCCCCGGGAGCAGCACGGACTGTAAGTATACCGCTCCCCCGCTCCCCGCTCCTACTATGGCAACCAGGACTTTAATAGCGTCCTGGCTGCCATAGTAACACTGAAAGCATTTTGAAGACGGATCCGTCTTCAAATGCTTTCAGTTCAATTGCGTTTTTCCGGATTAGGCGTGTAATTCCGGCAAGTGGAGTACACGCTGGATCCGGACAACGCAAGTGTGAAAGATGCCTTACAAATGCCATAAGTTGGCATAACTCTGCCACAAGTGTGAAAGTAACCTTACATGTGGATTTTTCTCTCTCTATGGTTTTCTATGCCTTATATTTGTCTCTGGTATTTGAGCAAACAATATGAGTCCTACGAAACCTTAGTGTTCTATACCAATTTTCATGCCAATTGGATCATATTTAATTCAGACCCAAATCAATTTTTTTTTTTTAAATCGGCGAACCAGAGACAAAAAGACAACATTTCAAAAAGTTCATTCATCTGTAGTGTAAAAAAATCCATTATTCTTTATTATACCGACTGACAACTGTATGGGGAAAGTTCATTAACACACATTTGAGGCCGGACCTCCATGGTATATTTTCCATAAAGCAGAGATTGGTCACTGCAGACAGCAAAATAAATTTGCATACTAAAAAGACCCTTTAAAATCATAGGGCCACCATCAGCGATACCTTGGCGCGACAAACAAAGCCAATGAGTCTGCCTCCTCCATTGCAGAAGACCGGAAGGAGATTAAAATATACAGGTGAGCACCTTTTCTCACAGATGCCTGGCTGGTGCCTTTCCAACATTCACAGTGCCCCCGCTTGTCTCCACTTCCTGGTCCTAGTTCCTCAATCAGGAAATATCAGGGAGATACCTGCACAGCCATTCTGAGATGAGTTGGGTCTTTGCTGGAGGCAGAGTTTGGCAGATCGGGTGTCACGGGGCGCCAAAGGCGCACTCGGTCTCCCATCAGCCGGTCTCTGTTTGGCCTCGTTCCCAAGGCGGCTTTGCTAGCTGGGAGGCTCCCTACTCCTAGGTCTACCTTGAGCTGATCACTCAGTGCTCGACTTGTCTGTCTGTAAGTCATGTGACGCTGGCCATGTCACATGATCCTCAGACCCCACTATAAATACAGGCAGCCTGCTGGCCACAGGTTGCCTGTTAATTTTAGGTTCCTGGCTATTTGTTGGACTACTGAATACTACCTGATCCTGTTCCCTGACGATCCTTTGCCTGCTCCTCCTGTACTGCGCATCCCTCCTGGTATTGTGACCTCGGCTCCCACCTGACTACTCTTTGCGGACTCCACTGGTACTTCTCTACTCTTCTGGTATTTGACCCCGGCTTATTCTGACCATTCTTTGCTTAACCCTTTGTACTGCGGAGCTCTCTTGGTTCTGACCCGGTCTGTTCACGTTCCGTATTTTGTCTTGTCTGTCTTCCCTGCACATATCCTAAGTAAGGGACTGTCGTCCAGTTGTCCCCTGTCATCAGGACTCGTGAGGCAAGTAGGCAGGGCCAGGGGTGAGGGTGGAGCGCAGTGGTCACTATCCTTCCACCGGTGTGTGTGAGGACGTGACCGTTACAGATTAACAGGCCCAATAACCACTGTATCATGAATTCTCTTGTGACCCTGACTGACCATGTCTCTAACCTGACACAGATGGTGCAGGAGCTAGGAGAGAAACTCTGTTCTTTTGAGTTAGGGCAAGGTTCTTCCACTCCTTAGCCCCCCAGTTCACATTTTGAGCCCCAGATCAAGCTCCCAGAACCCTTTTCTGGAGACCGGAAGAGGTTTTCTCTCCTTTAAGGAGAGTTGCAAACTCTACTTTCGTTTGCGCCCCGTGTCCTCCGGTCCCGAGGGCCAACGCGTGGGTATTATGGTATTATCATTTCTCTACTACAGGGTGATCCCCAGGATTGGGCATTCTCGTTACCTCCTAGTTGTCTAACTTCTGTGGAGTTTTTTTTTCAGGCCCCTATGAAGAACCAGACAGGGCCCTGGTAGCTGAGACGGCTCTTAGGGCACTGGTTCAGGGCCATTTCCCTGCGGAGGAGTATTGCACCTAATTCAGACAGTGGTGTGTCCCCTCAGGATGGAATGAACCAGCCCCGAAGAATCAGTTTAGGTCTGGTCTGTCTGATAATTTAAAAGATCTATTAGTCAGTGTAACGGCACCGTTTCCGCAGACAAGGGGTTAAAATCCGTTCAGGCGATATGCCCCTTTCCGAGAGATAGGCACAGCTACTGCAGAACACCAACCTCCCGAACTGGATACAAAATAGCACTCCAAACTGGAACCTCACAAGTAGCTGTCAGTCAGACGAACAGGAAAAGCGTATCCGTCAGCTTACACTCCTGGCAATCAGTCTCCAACAGCATACAGGGAATCCCCCAATAACGAGACAAGGCTCCGTGTTGAGGGTCAAGCAGTGATCTGAAGTGCTGGCACACCCAGCCTGGTTTTTATTGCAGTTTGTTGCAGATACAGGACAGATACAACATATCCCCACAATGCATCATGGTTTCCTCCCCTCTGTCCCGGAGACGACCGGAGACAATCCAATTATCTCTCAGGACAAAGGGGAGATCACCAATACACATGTGGAGACAACAGGACAGGAATCACCACCCAAACACACAATGGCACACCCCCACAGCAAACACAGACATTTAACATATCCCCAGATAGCTCAAGTCTGAGTGCATATCATTAGGTGAATGGCACTCAGAATACACGAATACAATAATATTAGCTATCTGGGTGCCCTCACATAACATACAATTTAACCGAACGCATAATAACATAAAATACAATTCTACAGACAGATTTAAGCTGTGCGGCCGGTCTGTCTTCTCCTTTACAGTTACTATGGGCCATAATCCTGAGGCAAGAGGCTTTTAAACAGTCCTCTCCAAAACCCAGTGGCGAGGTTGGTTTCGCCACACATCTCCCCCCCCCAGGGAAGACTAACCAGATACCTGACCTCACGCCGGTCGGTACCTGAGTAGTCTGGCAGTCCACCCACAACCCAATACTGGACCTGTAGAATTTAGTAGGCTGTCTCTGTCCAGTGAATCCCCCAAGGTTATATTTGTAGCTGGTACTCCCGGTCTCTGAGTTGCTCCCTGACTTGGAGTGCAGGTTGCTTTGTTGGCAGGGATCAGCGGTACTCTGCCCTGGTACCAGCGTTACCACGGAAGAAGCCTGGTTGGAGTCTGGTTGTTGGAGGGGGAAACCGACTGTCTCCCCTTTGTCTAAACAGCCCTGTTGCTGGGGGACAGGACCGACTGTCCCTACCCCCTGTGCTGTAAGTGCAGAGACCACGGTCCCATCTGCACAGTTGTGGGGCTTACTGTCTCCCCCTGGTGCGTTAATCTGCCGCTGGGGAGAGGGGGTAACGAGCTCCTCTCCCATACATACTTCCAGCCGCTGGGGAGGGCGACCGACCGCCTCCGCTCCCAATACAGAGTCCTGCTGCTGGGGAAAGGAGACTGGGCTCTCTATTCCCTGTAGGACACTCTGCCGCTGGGGGACAGGACCGACTGTCTCTGCCCCCTGTAACTCCATCTGCCGCTGGGGAATGGACACTCGGCTCCCAATTTCCCAAAAATCATGCTGCTGCTGGGGGGCAGGAACAACTACCTCTGCCCCCTGTAACTCAGCCTGCCACTGGGGAGGGAGGCCGCTGTTCTCCTCTCCCTGCACTTCACACTGCCTTCCCGGCATATCACTCTGCTGCTGGGGGGCAGGAACAACTACCTCTGCCCCCTGTAACTCAGCCTGCCGCTGGGGAGGGAGGCCGCTGCTCTCCCCTCCCTGCACTTCACACTGCCGCTGGGGAATGGAGACTAGGCTCCCAATTCCCAAAAAATCATGCTGCTGCTGGGGGGCAGGAACAACTACCTCTGCCCCCTGTAACTCAGCCTGCCGCTGGGGAGGGAGGCCGCTGCTCTCCCCTCCCTGCACTTCACACTGCCGCTGGGGAATGGAGACTGGGCTCCCACTGTCCCGCAACCGTAACTTCCGATGGAGGTCCACCCAACGTGACAGCTGACCGTCACCTTCTGCCCGGTATAGTAGGGTCTTAGACACTAGATTCCTCACGAACTTCACATATTTCTCAGCTGGATTGGGTCCGAAGAAGTTCAGCCGCAACCACATCATACGGTCAAATTCCTCCACAGAGTATCTGTACTCCACTGCTGGTTCCATCCTGGTGCTTTTAGGGTCACTGTACTGAGACATGCGTTGCCCTTAAATTGTAGAATCCACAGAAATGGTGTCTCCTGTAGCTGTCCTTCTGGCTGTAGGAACGATCCCACTGCTGCCACCAATGTAACGGCACCGTTTCCGCAGACAAGGGGTTAAAATCCGTTCAGGCGATATGCCCCTTTCTGAGAGACAGGCACAGCTACTGCAGAACACCAACCTCCCGAACTGGATACAAAATAGCACTCCAAACTGGAACCTCACAAGTAGCTGTCAGTCAGACGAACAGGAAAAGCGTATCCGTCAGCTTACACTCCTGGCAATCAGTCTCCAACAGCATACAGGGAATCCCCCAATAACGAGACAAGGCTCCGTGTTGAGGGTCAAGCAGTGATCTGAAGTGCTGGCACACCCAGCCTGGTTTTTATTGCAGTTTGTTGCAGATACAGGACAGATACAACATATCCCCACAATGCATCATGGTTTCCTCCCCTCTGTCCTGGAGACGACCGGAGACAATCCAATTATCTCTCAGGACAAAGGGGAGATCACCAATACACATGTGGAGACAACAGGACAGGAATCACCACCCAAACACACAATGGCACACCCCCACAGCAAACACAGACATTTAACATATCCCCAGATAGCTCAAGTCTGAGTGCATATCATTAGGTGAATGGCACTCAGAATACACGAATACAATAATATTAGCTATCTGGGTGCCCTCACATAACATACAATTTAACCGAACGCATAATAACATAAAATACAATTCTACAGACAGATTTAAGCTGTGCGGCCGGTCTGTCTTCTCCTTTACAGTTACTATGGGCCATAATCCTGAGGCAAGAGGCTTTTAAACAGTCCTCTCCAAAACCCAGTGGCGAGGTTGGTTTCGCCACAGTCAGTTATCAAATTCCAGAGACCTTAGAGGAGATGATGACCCTAGTTGTCCGACTGAGTTAGAGAGAGACGACAAGAACGACAGTTCTGTTCTCAGATGGTGGTCCAGCCAGAGGTCTTTTCCAGGGACAACACTGAGGTCTCCACCGAGGAACCCATGCAGGTTGGCATGACCCGGGGTAATCTTCGTTGTAGACGCAGAGACTGCTTCTACTGTGGAAATCCTGGCCATTGGATCAACAAGTGTCCTAAGAGGGTCCTCTCTGACAAGTCTTCTAAGGCAAGACAACCTAAAGACCAGGCACACCCTTATTTTTCTAAATGTAAGCTTTTGGTACCCATAACAATTTCTCTGGGGGTTAATAAGTGGCCGGGTAAGGCCTTTATTGATTCCGGTTCAGCGGCCAGATTTATTGACATTGAATTTGCTAGTAAATTGGGTATTCCAATGTTTGCTTTACCTACACCTATCCATATCATGGCTATTGATGCTACTCCCCTGATTGGTGGTACGGTGAGGTCATGGGTGTGTGCCACTCTGAGAGATGTTCTCTTTTAGTTCTGGAGAACTTACTGGTTGAGGTGGTACTAGGGTTGCCTTGGCTCCGTTTACATAACCCCACAAAAGATTGGTCCAAAGGAAAGTTGGTGAAATGGGGACCTAAGTGTGACTCATGCTTATCCGTGGTCCAGGCTGGGGTTTCAGTAAGGTCTAATACATTACCCTCAGTTATTAAGGAATATTCTGATGTATTCTCATCCCCTACTTCAGAGGTTCTACCCCCCCATAGACCTTATGATTGCGCCATAGAGCTAATAGAGGGTGCCAAATTTCCTAAAGAGCGAATTTATAATCTTTCTAAGCCCGAACGCAAGGCTTTGGAAGATTATATTAGGAGAGCGTTACTAAAGGGCATATTAGACCTTCAGTCTCCCCTATGGGAGCAGGGTTTTTCTTCGTTAAGAAGAAGGATGGTGGTCTTAGGCCTTGTATTGATTACCGGAGATTAAATAAAATCACTGTCCAAAATAGATACTCTCTCCCATTGATTCCGGATTTATTTAACCAGGTTCTGGGGGCAACCTGATTTTCCAAGATTGACCTGAAAGGGGCAGACAATCTAATCTGAATCAAGGAGGGAGACAAATGGAAGACAGCGTTCAATACTCCGATAGGACACTTTGAATATCAGGTGATGCCTTTTGGACTCAGCATGTGCCCCAGCTGTGTTCCAAAACTTAATGAACGATATTCTTAAGGGAGTTCTTAGGTAAATTTATTATTGTCTATCTTGACGACATTTTGATATTCTCTCCTGATTTCGAATCTCATGTGTCTCATGTCAAACAAGTATTACAGGTGTTGAAGGAGAATCAGCTATCCACTAAGCAAGAGAAATGTGTCTTTGGTGTACAGAAGATACTGTTTCTAGGGCATGTTCTGACTCCTCATGCCTTAAAGATGGATCCTGGTAAGGTTTTGGCAATTAAGGAATGGGTAAGGCCTTCATCCTTAAAGGCCTTACAACGGTTTGGGGGTTTCGCTAATTACTATCGTAAATTTGTCATGAATTTTTCTGTAATTGCTAAACCATTGACTGACCTTACTAAGAAAGGGGCGGATTTGGAGAATTGGTCTACCAAGGCCATTTCTTCATTTGAAACATTAAAAAAGGCATTTAGTAGCGCTCCAATTTTGATCCAGCCTGATCAGGAGAGACCCTTTATTGTGGAGGTGGATGCGTCCGAGGACGGCGCAGGAGCAGTCCTTTCACAAGGTCCTGCTAGCCTCACTAACCTGAGACCGTGTGCCAGGAAATTCTCTCCCACGGAGAGAAACGACGACATAGGGAATAGGGAGCTGCTGGCTATTAAATGGGCATTTGAGGAGTGGAGGTATTTTTGGGAGGGGGCAAGGCATCGGGTAACTGTAGTCACTGACCATAAAAACCTAATGTTTTTCGAGTCTGCTAAGAGGTTGAATCCCCGGCAAGCCCGATGGGCTCTGTATTTTACCCGTTTTGATTTCTCCATTACGTTCAGGCCGGGAAGTAAAAATTTGAAGGCAGATGCATTATCTCAGAGCTTCCATGCTTTTCAACCCACTGAGGCACTGCCTGAATCCATCCTACCAGCAAACCTCTTCTTAGCAGCTCTAACCCAGGATATCTCGGCTCGCATTAAGGCTGAACAACATCTGGCACCGGCATCCACCCCAACAGATAAGTTGTTTGTTCCCGTACAATTTTGTCTCCAGCTGTTGGGTGAGTGTCACGATTCTGCCTTTTGTGGACATCCGGGTTTTGAGGGCACTAAGGATCTGGTTTCTAGATCTTATTGGTGGCCCACTTTGACGAGGGATGTCAAGTCCTACGTGTCAGCCTGTGAGGTTTGTGCCAGGTCTAAGACACCTAGGACTCGCCCTGCTGGTAACCTATGACCCCTACACATTCCCAGTAGACCCTGGTCCCATATCTCGATGGACTTTATAACTGACCTACCACTGGCGGAGGGTAAGACTGTGGTTTTGGTAGTGGTCGATAGGTTTAGCAAGATGGTTTATTTGATTCCCCTGTCTAAACTTCCGAATGCAAAAACTCTGGCGTCTATTTTTGTGAGAGAGAGATTGTTCGTTTACATGGCATCCTGGAAAATATTGTTTCTGACAGGGGTGTGCAGTTTGTGTCCAAATTCTGGAGGGCCTTCTGTCAAAGATGTAAAATTTAATTGTCTTTTTCTTCTGCCTACCATCCTGAGAGTAATTGGCATGTTGCTGATGACCAGCAATTATGGGTCAAATTCCTTCTGTTGGCTGAATTTGCTTTGAATAACCGTGTCAATACTTCTGCTGGGGTCTCCCCTTTCTTTTGTAACCATGGTTTTCATTCCCGTTTTCATTCTGGGTCGTCCGTCTCCTCCTCTAACCCTGAAGCGGATAAACTCTCCTCCGAACTGTGCACAGTCAATCGAACCTAGAAAAGGTTCAAAGTTCTCAAAAACTCAAGGCCGATAGGAGACGTTCCAAGGGGGTGAACTTTCAGGTTAGGGATAAAGTATGGTTGTCCTCCAAGAATCTATCTCTCAAGGTAGCTTCTAGAAAATTTGCTCCTCGTTTTATTGGACCGTATAAGATCACAGAGGTGATTAATCCGGTATCGTTTAAGTCGGAGCTGCCCGAGTCGTTCCACATTCATAATGTATTTCATAAATCTCTACTTAAAAAGTATTTTGAACCTGTTGTACCTTTGAAAGCCTTGCCTCTGCCGGTTCTTAGTTCTCCGGTTAGTGATGCTGTCGAGTATGTGGTGTCTAAGATAGTGGATGTCAGGAGAGTGTGTAATTCCTTACAGTATCTGATTCACTGGAAGGGGTATGGACCCGAAGAGAGATCTTGGGTACCCGCCATGGAGGTTCATGCGCCTAGACTTGTTTGAAAATTTCATTTAGAACACCCTGAAAGGCCATCGCCTGAAGTCTTGAATCCGGTGGCCCATCGTAAAAGGGGGGGGTACTGTCACGGGGCGCCAAAGGCGCACTCGGTCTCCCGTCACCTGCAGACCTGCTGCTTAGCTTTGGGAGCGAGGATCTCTGTTTGGCCTCGTTCCCAGGGCGGCTTTGCTAGCTGGGAGGCTCCCTGCTCCTAGGTCTGCCTTGCCTCGACTTGTCTGTCTGTTGGTCATGTGACGCTGGCCACGTCACATGACCCTCAGACCCCACTATAAATACAGGCAGCCTGCTGGCCACAGGTTGCCTGTTAATTCTAGGTTCCTGGCTATTTGTTGGACTACTGAAAACTCACCTGATCCTGTTCCCTGACGATCCTTTGCCTGCTCCTCCTGTACTGCGCATCCCTCCTGGTATTGTGACCTCGGCTCCCAACTGACTACTCTTTGCGGACTTCTCTGGTACTTCTCTACTCTTCTGGTATTTGACCCCGGCTTCTCCTGACCATTCTTTGCTTAACCCTTTGTACTGCGTAGCTCTCTTGGTTCTGACCCGGTCTGTTCACGTTCTGTATTTTGTCTTGTCTGTCTTCCCTGCACATATCCTAAGTAAGGGACTGTTGTCCAGTTGTCCTCTGTCATCAGGACTCATGAGGCAAGTAGGCAGGGCCAGGGGTGAGGGTGGAGCACAGTGGTCACTATCCTTCCCCATGTGTGTGTGTGGACATGACCGTTACATCGGGTATCTCCTGCCATTTCCTGTGAAAATGGAGAAAAGCCCATGAGGTAAGTAAAGCCTTATTTTTAACCTATTTTAGCATTTAGTTTTAAAAAATGTTTCACACTGGAGCACCACTTTAATAAGACCATGGGTGATGGCCATATAACGGGCTACTTTACGACTGCATGATTATGTCCATGTGCAGTATGTGAATTTGGCTATCCAAAATTGGAAAATTAAAAATCTACACCATGTGTATCCTTGTATTAAATTAATACCTAATTCCATACCAGACGTATGTGCTTGTTGATACAATGTCCAGGGGGAAGGGGGGGGGGGGGTCTAATATATGGCGAACTTACTGATCCGTGGACTACGCTCTTGCATTCTATATTAAAATCCCTATGTTTCTACACATCTGTGCTGGAATAGCTTTCTTTAATTTCCTTTTTGCCCTTTTCAGCTTATCTCTGTCAATACTGGATATTATCCATTATGAGGAGAGTGCACTGCCTGCTGCAGATCCCGATGTCATTCAGGATTAGCACTGTATAAGTTACATCGGGAGTAATGGTTTTTTGCCTCAGTCGGATTGAAGTCAGGTATTTTCAAGGCCATTAGACCAGATCGGTCTTATCTTGGTGTATTATTTGCCTTCAGACTATTAAATGTTTCATATAGCTGGAGCACAATCATGAAAAATGTGGAGGAACTGAACATTATATTTCAGGCTTCTATTTGATTAACCCCTTGTTATCCGACATAAAAGGCTGAGTTTGTAGAAAACTATTTAAACACCATGATTGACTAATGATTTATATCGACTGGGGCATCAGCAAAGAGAGGGTACACTCATAACACCAAGGGTAGCCCAAACTACCATCAGACATAAGCCCCAACATCAGGGTCTGCTCCGAGGGAAGAAAGTGTATTTCCACCTATCACTGCCCTGGCCCTAGGAAGCATCAGTGTGAGGATTGTCACAGTGACTACCACTCCCATCCCCCGCTCCTCTGGGGCTTGGGGCAATATTGGTAATGCCAAAAATTATATATTAGGCATGCCTTCTGCTAAATTGAGCCTTGTAGCGGTACTGGCTAGCTTTAAGGAGAATGGAAGCTCTTTGAGCACATTTTTGATCAAGTGTGTGTTGGGCCTATCTACCAACGTCAAGGTGACCTCTGCAGAAGGGTCCCTAACACTAACAGAACTGCCTCTACTGGGCTGGGTTCCTACACCGCCTGTAACATTGTAGGCTTAGGTTAGGCCCAGGAGAATCAGTTCTGTTAGTGTTAGATACCTATCTGCAGAAGCCACCTTGGCATTGGTAGATGGGCCCATTACACGTTTGATACAAAATGTGTGCGAAGAGCTTCTATTCTTTTTTACAAACAGATGTGTGGCACAGATTCTGTTGCACGCCATGTTGTGGCAAAATCTGCGACTTCTTCCCCGCTCACGCCAAGTCTAAAAAAAAGGGGGGGGGGGTGATATGTGTAGGGAAGGGGACGGGCCGGCAGGCCCATCTCATTAATCATTTTCTACGCCTGGTTTAGGCAAAGAAAATTGTTTAAATGTAAGACAGTGCGGAAGCTGTCTTACATATCGATTCAGCGGTGGATACACCGAACTTATGTAGAAGCCAGCACCTCTACATAACTTCTCCAATCCACTGCCAGCGCAAGGGCTTATTAAAACTACCGTCTAAAACGTAACTCTTAATAAATAACCCCCTAAATGTTTGCCTTTTTAACAAGCTTTGGAACCTAACAAGCGAAATTAGCCAAGCCAAATTTCCATCCACAGACAGTTGTTTCTGGATGCTTGCTTCTCATTAGTAGGGACTAGGATTCTTACTCCTGGAGATACCTCTTTGCATATTATTTTCTCATGGAAGTTGCCACTAAGTGTCCATATACATAGATAATATCGTCAATAAGCTGCATCCAACAGGCCTCACTAAGCCAGCCAGAATACTACTCGGTACTGATGAGGGGCAAACACCCTGAAACAGCTGTCTACAGATGGATATTTGGTTTGCCTATTTTCTCTTGTCATGTTCAAAAAAAATCGGACTTTGACATTTCCAAAAGGCTGCACTAGCCAGAAAATTGTCTTTTCTGCTAAATTAAAAAAGGTTGGATGTAATTATTTATACTATATTTATATCCAGGCTCTAAAAACCCCAATATAATCATGTTCTGTACCTACATATACATGAGAAGCTGATGACGTATGGCTCCAATTGAACTCAATAATAAATGTGTATGCAGTAGTGCCCTCTAGTGGTGGCTGCTGGCAGGCACAATTGTATCATGTTATAAAATAATGAGTACAGAATTCAGGACCTAATAGTAAAAATTGACATTCATTTTAAGTAATGAGATGCCAACTTACTGCTGCAGTCATTGGTGTTCCCTCCTTCATTGTGCCGTAAGCTGCTGGATGGTGCGCAACCACTAGCTATTGCTTTCTTAAGGTAAAGTGTATGCTGACTCCAGCCAATGCGCTTGAGCTTTGGACTTTATGAGGGTCCCTTCCACACAACTCTGGGCCTGAGTAATAAGGCCAATTTTATTCATATCAGCTTCAATGTGCATTTGTTCCTGCTCTGGATCTCGTTCTCTTGTCTCCTGCATGCCCTGACCTATGCTTACATTTGAACTCTGCCAGCCTTGACCTATGCTCTGCCTGACCATAATACCTGTCTATTGACTGTTCCATCATTTGGGAGCTCCAGCATGTCCAGGTTAAAAAGGAATCAGGAATAAATTCCAGTATCATAAAATATTTAGGATGCTTTATTTGTAGAAAATTTCAGCAATAAAATTCAAAACATCTGGTGAGTACTCTTTCTCATTGTGGAGAGCGCTTAGTATGCATGATGAGTATTCATGGTCCATCCAATGCTGCTCTGCGTTTCTGGGAAAATATATTCAAATTAGCATATCTTAGTTCTGCAAGCATTAGAGAGCACTGGTGATAGCCTCTAACTGTTCAATCGGTGCTTTTTAATAATTCGATTTCCCCTGATGGTAGCCTTGAACTGCTTAATCAGTGCTTGTTCATAACTGAAAGCTAATTTTCTGCACAGCCTGATCTAAGTTGCAAGATGTAACTAATCTCTTCTGGCCAGGCTGTGAGAAGACCTGTTTCCAGTATTCAGCAACATCACAAGTGTAGGAGTAGGCCCTGAAGCAGCCACAATAAACAGAGGATTGGACCAAGAAGGACTTGTTGAAGAGGCAGCTTACCTGAATGATGTGATATTTTAATAAGTCTTCCTTGGTCTGCTCCTCTGCTGATCGTGGCCACGTCAGGTCTTAATCCTTTGCTTGTGATGCCACTGAGGTATATTTACAGACTGGTCTCGAGAGATTAGTTATATCTCATAAGATCAGGCTGTGGTTCTGCATTGCTCTGACACTGTCCTCTATAATTGGACAGCATTAGAATGATGGTGAGGATGCCACCCACTGAGCAGAGAGAGGGTCTACGCCCCCTTTGGACCTAAGGCTCTGAATTTATGTACAGCGCAACAGAACAAATTGAGGGCATAACTGTAGAATGAGGGCATGGATTTAAAAAAAAAAACATAATGATTAGGGGTCCAGTAGCAATCTTGGCAAACAAGTAGAGATGACCTAAATTTCTTAAAATTCATTTCAAGCGACCAATTTCAAAAAGTCATATAAGTCCTTTTTAACACTGAAATGTGCTCTGTGTGACTGCACAAGTTACCTGTTTCTGAAAAATATTCAAAGAGGTTGCCCATTGTGGACAATTCCTTTTTGTTAGAGTTTTCCAAACCTGACTACTGTGATCAGCTGTAATCTGAGAAGGAATCCAGCAGCAATTGGTCTCTACAGCACCACCACAGGGTAAATGAAGCATTACACAGTGTCCATTCACATCAGTGGGTTGTCTGTGTAATTCAGGACAGGTCCTCCAGATAGAGAGATGCACTTAGAAATCTTCTACACTCTGGTCAATATATGAACAGAGGACCCCACTTCTAATTCATGATCTTCCCAACAGGATCGATGAAAATGGATATCCTAGAGCACTTTGAGCAAGCAAAACTTGTACCTTCACTCAGATGCTGTGACTAAATCCAGGGCCAGCAGTAGGTTTGGAAGTTGTCCGCCGCTTGTTAAATCTACACAGTGACGCTTATCGATTCTGTTTCTATTGCTCAGTGATCAATGAGTCCATTCACTCCAGGTGGTCTTCATTTACTTCTTATTACAATAAATAAGCTTCAGCCCAGAGGCAACTGTCCCTAGGTGAGAGAGGGGTCATTTCCGTAATAAATTAGTCACTGTACAAGCAAGTTCAGTTTTAATTAGATCAATAATCCCGGTCTCTTGTGTACTGTATATGACTATTAGCACAGAGATATATGGAAATACGGGGCCATGGTGGCCCCTAACAGCTACATAGGGGATGTATTCAATCTTCATCTTCCTTGTGCGACGTAAGCTTTTATAGCTGCAGTAAACCTGAGCCGGCTCTGAGCTTGTAATGTTTTCACAACCCCATGTAATGGACATCGAACTGATGCACCGCTGTTCTGCACCTTCACCGTAGCCCTGGAGCTCCCCATCATTACCTCAGCTATGTGGGCTCCAGATCAATCTTTAGAAATAGAATGGGAAATGTAATAAGAGTGCTTGAAACATTCCAGAAAAATACTATAAGCAATAGGAGAAAAATAAATAAATAAATTAAAAAAAATGTAAAATCGAAAATTTGGTTAAAAAATTTCTAGTAAATTGCTGTTTTTCTGTGTTTAATAAGACTTTAGCATTTTCAGTTTATTCCCATTTTATCAAAAGGGGAACATACTGTATTTAATTTTCGTTGGTCACGAGGTTGGACTGACCCACCAGAGGATCCTTCAGTGGGCATTGGCTCTGACATAATAATGGGCCCCAAAGGGCTGGCAGAAGACAAACACATTGATGGGATGTGTCCAGGGGCGTAACTACCATAGCGGCAGACCATGCAACTACTATGGGGCCCGGGGCAAGAGGGGGCTCAGTCTTAGTTGGGATTGTCTCCTCTTCTACTGGAGGTGAAAACTTGGTCAGGACTCTACCCTCTAAAGGAACAACTTTTAGCAAATGAAAAGGCTATAGGCAGAAACCATTCTGTCCTGTGTAGGGTGCCTGGTTTGATACTTGCTATGGGGCCCTTACTTATCTATGTACGCCACTGGATGTGTCTATAAGATCAGATTTATGATATATCCTGTATATACAATGATAAACTACATAGATTATGGTGGAATTAATAGTGGGCATATACGTGTTCTGTATAGCTGAGCATTAGTGTGGATCGAGCATGCTCGGACGAAAACCAGTTCGACTCGAGCATCTCGATGCTTGGCACATGGCGGTATTCGACCGAATACCGCATGTGCTCGAGCGCAATGCTCGAGTCTCCTCCCTGCACGTTTGTTGGCTGCTACGCAGCCAATAAACGTGCAGGTATGTACTGCCCTTCACTGTAATGCCATAGCCATGTTGGTTACCGGCATTACAGTAATTGGCTGGCCGATACGTGTCATCAGGAAGCTCACACACATCCCATGCCTAGCCCATGTCTTCAACTTAGTGGTTGAGGGGTTTATCAAAACCTACCCCAATTTGCCTGAGCTACTGGTGAAGGTGTAATGCATGTGTGCCCATTTCCGCAAGTCATCGACAGCTTCCGCCGGCCTGTCAACGCTACAGCAGCGCTTACAATTGCCAGCTCACCGACTGTTGTGCGACGTAAGCATGCGCTGGAACTCGACATTCCACATGTTGGCCAGGCTTTGTGAACAGCAGAGGGCAGTAGGGGAATACCAGCTGCAACATCGCCTTTCCAGTCAGCTTCCGCTCTTCACAAGCGAGGAGTGGGCATGGATGTCTGACCTCTGTGAGGTTTTAAGAAACTTTGAGGAATCAACACAGATGGTGAGCGGCGATAACGCTATTATCAGCATCACCATCCCACTGTTGTGTTTACTCAAACGCTCGCTGCTCACAATTAAGGCCGACGCTTTGCATGTGGAAGAGGTGGAAATGGGGGAAAACATTACACAGGGTGATAGCCAGACCACCCTGAGTTCATCTTCTCAGCGCAAATTGGATGATGATGAGGAGGAGGAGGAGCAGGAGACGTTGCCTCCGCTACAGAGGATAGTACCCATGGAAGTTTAATTCCATCTGTTAAGCGTGGATGGGTAGAGGAGGAGGAAGAGGATGAGGAGATTGAGAGTCATCCTCCTGATAACAACAGTGAAGTCTTGCCTGTTGGGACTCTGGCACACATGGCTGACTTTATGTTAGGCTGCCTTTCCCGTGACCCTCGTGTTTTACGCATTTTGAACAACACCGATAACTGGTTGTTCACCCTTCTCGACCCTCGCTACAAAGAGAAGGTCCTTGTGGAAAAATTGCTCCAAAAATTTCCAGCTGACAACGCTGGCAGCAGAGTACGTAGTTCCTTGGTCAACTGATGAGGGGAGGAGGGGAACAGACAACAGTTCCAACAGAGGCAAGGCAACACTCTCCAAGGCCTGGGACAGTTTCATGACACCCTGCCAGCAACCTCACCCTGATGAGTGGCCTAGTGTCACAAGGAGAGAAAAGTTTTGGAAGATGGTGAAGGAGTATTTAGCAGACCGTGTCAGTGTCCTCAATGATCCCTCTGTGCCTTACAACTACTGGGTGTCTAAGCTGTAGAAGTGGCACAAACTGGCGCTCTACGCCTTAGAGGTGCTGGCCTGCCCTGCCGCTAGCGTTTTGTCAGAGCGGGTATTTAGTGCTGCTGAGGGCATAATAACTGATAAGCACATCCGCCTGTCAACTAAAAATGCTGACAGGTTGACTCTTATAAAAATGAACAAGGCCTGGATTGCCCCTGACTTCCCAACTACACTGTATTCCCATACATCCCTTCCACCACAAAAAAGGGCATATGGTTCAATATTACTTTTCTCGTCCTCCTCTTCCATCATATCAACATGCTTATTAGTCTTCCCTCGCTCCTAATGTTGTAGAGGGTCAGCTCACCTGCAGGCCCTCACATATAATGTTTTAGAGGATCAGCTCACCTGCAGGCCCTTGACCATAATGTTTTACAGGGTCAGCTCACCAGCAGGCCCTCGCCCATAATTTTTTCAATGGTCAGCTCAGCAGCAGGCACTTGCCCATAATGTTTTAGAGCGCCAGCTCTGCAGCAGACCCTCACCCCTAATGTTTTAGATGGTCAGCTCAGCAGCAGGCCCTCACCCGTAATGTTTTAGTGGGTCACCAGCAGACCCTTGATCCTAATGTTTTTGAGGGTCACCAGCAGGCCATAAATCATAATTTTTCAAGGGTGTATGATGCCCTTTTCAAGGGTGTATTGGAGTGTCGGTTCCTTGTAATTTTTGGAAGCCCTTTCACTGCATAGGCTTTATGAGTGTAGGAGTCCCACTACCTGAACAATTGTACCACAATGTGAATGAGGCCCTCCATTATGTGATATACAGGTGGTATCGGAGTACCCCTTCCTTGTAATTTTTGGCAGCACTTGCACTTTATATGCAAGAATGAATGTTTCCTAACAATTTTTCCTCTAAAATCGATTTTATCTTTGGTCTTGTGCGTATTAGTGTCATTCTGTAAAAGTGACGTACTATTCAGACAACATCGTTCCCAGCAGCGACCTAGGAGTCCAAGATGCATCCAGACATCCCCTTAATGCTGTTCCCGAACCATTTTGGTGGTGTTTCCATCAATTTCTGACCTTTTCCTATGAACCAGACACCCTCCCCTCTTCAGAGCAGGGGGTGTCTGGTTTAATGCTCGGGTTCTCCCATTGACTTCCATTGTGCTCGGGTGCTCGGTAGAGCACCCGAGCATCCCGAGGTGTTCGACTTTGGTGCTCGATCAACACTACTGAGCATCAGAACCATCTGTTTTGGTAGACCTAAGGAACCTCAGTCGGATAAAGATTTAAATCTTCCCCCAATTAACCAGCAACACTCACAAAGTCTCTGAGAAATTACCATTTTGGGTTAATTTGCCTAAGCATTTTTTAATTACATTGCATTTTGAGTAGTCATTGGACAAATAGTACATGATAACCTAAATTGATGGCCTACCCTTGGAGATCCTTTTTAATTACCCCCGATGACCAGATAATTGAAGGAACCACAGCACGCCAGCAAATGCTGTGTCACCTGGCTATTTATTTTTGACTGCTCTTGGTATTACAACTCAGTTCTTTTCACTTCAATAGGACTAAGGGCGGGTTCACATCAGCGTTACGAATTCTGTTATTTCTTTCTATTATTACATGGTTATAATGAAAAATAACGGAATTGTAAGACGGAATTTAAAACAGAAACCTTTAGAGACATTCCGTTTTGTTCCATCACAATGGAGGTCTATGGGCAAGCATAACGGATCTGTCTGGTTTCCATTATGCAGGATGGAAAAGAAAGTCCTGTCGACAAATGGAGAAAAAAAACACCAAAATAACAAAAGCACCAAAAAAATCTACATGTTACACCTCTCTGATGCTAAGCACAGTTACAGTTAAAGGTACACAGCTGTGTCTGGTAAACGACAAAGCGCTGGGGCCCCATTCAGTCAGCTGGGGGACCACCCTGCATCTGATATTGAGGTCCTGTTCTAAGAAAACTTCATCAATTCTGTAGAAAACAAGATGAAATACAAATGTAAACCTGCAATGTACACTAATGAATATATATGTACACCTATATTCACATGATGAGGATCAGATTCTTTACACATAAACAGCTTGTCCCAGAGTTGGGACATCGATTCCTCATTCCCGATGTGTGATGACAGCACCAACGGCACCAACAGCACCAACGGAGACTTGATCCATGGGCCTGTACACAAAGCTTTGAAAAACAAACTCAAATTATGAATCTTGCTAAATAAGCACATAAAATATGACTTTGGGCGGAAAGCTATACGGCTGTCAGAAAAGCTATACACAGTAGTGGGGTACTGCTGTAACACAACACAATGCGTTCTCCTTAATGACATAATTATGGTGCATTGAAAATCTCCAGTAGAGGACAGGAAACACTTCCATATGTTAGTAAAGGATAAACATAGTATGAAGCTTAAATAAACAGTCCCCACAAATCATCTAGTGGACTTACATTTCTACTGGAATTTGTTATGGTGTTTTAGGAACCGTTTCTAAAGTATGACGGCAATCTGAAAGGTAATGTTTATTTTTATTATGTGACTACCTATTATTCTAGTGCAGTTTTTAAATTGGCTACTAGGGCCCACACTTGACTGTCACTGCTTTTTGCTGTTCACTTGACAGCTTTGCTGTGTAGACTGGGACAGAGTTAGCAGAGGATAGAGATTTAATAACAGCCAACTTGTACAGCTGGAGGTCAAGATAAAGCAGGACAGTGATGCTATAAACTATACCGCCTCACTTGCTCTGGTTGTCCTGGTTCCTACGATGGGAACCTTCATGTATGGAAAGTTGGCAAGTCCGAGCTGGTGGGGACCAGAAGCAGCGAGGATGGAGACGCACCACAGGGACTTGAAAGTGTGCGTTTATTTTTATTTTTCTTACGCACACACTGGCCATCCCCAATTTGAATGTAGGGTCTGCACAACCCCTTTAAACCTTAATGAAGTGCTGATTCTGGGGTGGGTCATATGAGAAATATTGCAAGCCAGGCATCATTCTTTCTAATGGAAAAGTTATTTTTTTGGCTAAAAGAATTTGCTTGGTTTAGAAACCTTATTTTAAATACTCTGTTAGGCTACTTTTATACCTTCGGTGTGAAACTCCAGCATGGCAGTTCTGGAAGAAAAGCGAAGGATCAGCCAGGCACAAATCGCAGCATGCAGAAGTTTGTATCTGGCTGGTTCTTCGATTGTCTGTCAGAATGCATACAGATCTCCCCTCTGCCGGTGGGTATTCCACCCGCATCCAGCAGTGCCATATCCGGAGAATCCCGGCAGGCTGTTCTCTGGATGAACAGCCTGCTGGAATTCAAACCGGAGATGTGAAAGTAGCCTTAGAGAATGTTGAGCTAATAGAGGGATGTCCTCGATGCCGGAGCATTATCTATTAATTGTAGCAGTCAGCAGACACAAAGGGCTTCACTTGTTCTTGAGGACCCAACACCATCATGCATTATGCGGACAGCCTGTTGATATCAGTGTGCTGTGTAATACTTCATTTCCCCTATGGTGGCACTGCAGGGAACCTAGATTACAGCTGATTGCTGGGTGGCTCAGTAGCGTGAGACCCTGTCATTATCTTATTTCCAGGGGACCTTTTTAACAAAAAAGGATTGTCCAAAATGGAGAAACCTTTTAGCACTTAATTACATTTTGAAAATTCTACAAAGAGCTTTTGAAAGTGTGAAATCCTAGAAATATTTCGTCCATCATTGAGCCTTGAGTTTGCATTTTTGATGACCAACTCCACATTTAGCGGGGATGAGAGACTCTGAAAGTTTTGAGGTAGTTTACACTAGTATGAAAAGCACATTTCTTCTTAAAAGTCTGAAAGTATGTAGGATATGCAGAAAAGGGATCCTGATGGTATAGAAGAATTTGCAATGAGTCACTTGTGAAACAATAACAATGGGTTTAGAAAATCTTTAGGCCCTTTCACTTTTTTCACATTTTGTTATGCTGTGGCCTTGTGCTAAAATTTTTTAAAAAGTTACGTTTTTCCCCATTATTCTGCACTCAATCTTCCGTTTTTCTCCCAAGTGAAAACAGAATGTTGGAAATCTTTGCTAATTTACTGAAGAGCCAAAACTAAAATCTTGCATTGACATAAATATTCAGACCCTTTACTCAGCACTTAGCTGAAGCCCCTTTGACAGTGATTATGGCCTCCAGTCTTCTTGGCCACAAGGGTTGCACACTTAGATTTGGGATTGCCATTCTTCTGTACAGATCCTCTCAAGCTCTGTCAGGTCAGATGGGGACTGTCGGTGGGCATCCATTTTAAGGTCTTGAGAGATGTTCGATTAGGTTCAAGTCAGGGCTCTGGCTGGTCCACTCAAGAATATTCAAAGCCTTGTCTCTATGCCACTCCTGTGTTTTTTTTTGGCTGTGTACTCTGTGACTAGTCTCACTGTCCCAGCCGCTGAAAAACACCCCAACATGCTGCCACTAGTGTTGGGCGCGAACATTTGAATCGCGAATATTAATTGCGAATATCGGCACTTCGAGAATTCGCGAATATTTAGAATATAGTGATATATATTCGTAATTTCGAATATTCTAGATTTTTTTTCATCAGTAACCTCCCTTCTTGCTTGTGGGCCAATGGGAAGGCTGCAATGTCTTTGTCTGAGCTTAGCAACATCCCTAGCAACCTCCCCAGGAGCCATTTTCCACAGTTTTTTTAAGTTCTGAGAGAGACAGCAGTGTCATTGCTGTGCTCTGTGCTTTCCACACTACATTAGATAGATAGCTTATATACTGTATATAATACAGATAGTCAGTGTAGGTTATACCCTGATATAGTGTAGCTGTTGCAGTGCAGGGTGTTAGGTAGTGGGATAGGTTCTGCTGTCCAATCCATACATTTATGCAGACCTGCTATAATGTGGTGTCACGTATTGCACCAAAATATTCGCATCATTAGTGCCGGTTAGCGCAATCGCGAATATATTGGAGCACTCTATCTGCATATAAAGCTATTGTAATGTTCTGCCGTGCCAACCATTTTCTCCAGTCTCAGGAAACTTCTAGCAGCTTGGAAAATGTAGCAAAAGTGACCAAGCCTGTATTTCGCATGCATTACGCGAATATTACATTGACGATTTTTCGCAATCAAGAAAATAATCTCAAATTCACGAATATATGATGAATATTCGCCCAAATATTCATGAAATATCGCAAATTCGAATATAACCCCTGCCGCTCATCACTAGCTGCCACCACCACGCTTCACTGTAGGGATGGTATTGGGCAGGTGATGAGCAGTGCCTCTTTTCCTCCAAACATGACCAAAAAGTTCATATATTTGTTTTATCAGATCAGAGAATCTTGTTTCTCACAGTCTGAGAGTCATTTCGGTTCCTTTTTGGCAAACTTTCATATGTTTTTTTTTTTTGTTTTTTTTACTGAGGAGAGGCTTATTTCTGGCCACTCTGCCATAAAGCTCAGATTGGTGGAATGCTGGAGTAAGGATCTTGGGAGCACAGCCAGAGTGGCCATTTGGGTTCTTGGTCATCATGACATACTTTAGTGGGGTGGCCAGCTCTAGGAAAAGTCCTGGTTGTTCCAAGCATCTTCCATTTAAGAATTATGGAGGCCACTGTGCTCTTGGGAATTTTCAGTAATGTTTTTGTACCCTTCTCCAGATCTGTGCCTCCACTCAATCGTGTCTTAGATTTTGACATGCAGTTCTTTCCTCCTCATGGTTTGGTTTTTGCTCTGATATGCATTGTCAGCTGTGATACCTTATAAGGGAGTGTCTTTCCAAATAATGTCCAATCAACTGAATTTATCATAAGTGGACTCCAATCAAGGTGTAGAAACATCTCAAATATGACTAAGGTAAGTGGGAGGCTTCCAGAGCTAAATTTCAAGTGTCGTAGCAAAAATTTGAATAATTATGCCCATGAAAAATCTTAATTTTTCCTTTTTAATAAATTTGCAACCATTTCTAATAGTTTGTTTTCACTTTCTCATTATGGGAATTGAGTGCAGATTGATGGGGGGAAAATGTATTTATTGTTTTGATTTTAGCTCAAGGCTACAAACAGAGATGAGCGAACTTTTCAACAATTCGATTCGGCCGATTTGTGGCGAATTACATTGAAAAACGGCTATTTCCTGGCTGCAGAGAGCCTTTATAGTGGTGTAGAACACTGTGCCTTGCAGTAACATGCATAGGGAGTCTGCTGTGGTAGTGAAATAATACTGTGAGTCAGTATGACATGCAGATGACAGACGTCGCTCTTAGATTCACTGCACACTTCACTTATTTGGGCAGTCACGGGGCCAAAACTGACAAAATAACTGAAGTATCAACTCAGCCTTACAGGTAGCTGTTAGCATCAAGAAGAAGCGCACTCCTTTTACACCCTTGTCAGCTGATTCCACATGCATGTCGACAGAACCTCTTCTATTAAACGCTTATACAAGTAGAGCCCCCCTGACAGAGTAACGAGGGTGTCAGCAGTTTGTGTTGACGTCATTGATTAATTTTCCCCATTCTCTGATCCGTCAGAACAATAACTTACAAAAAACGGATCCTGTCTGTGGAGCATACGCCTTCACTTGGTCAGTATTTGGTCAGTAATCCATCAGTATTTGCTAATGCCAAAAGAAACAGGAGTGTATCCAAAACAGAGATAACACGTGAATGGAATATTTGCATGTCTTCTGTGTTTTGTACCCACTCCTGCTTTTGGCTACCAAAGCATAAGCCAATTCTGATGGACTATACAGGCCTTAGCGCTGCTACACAGACAGGATCCGTTGTGCTTCTCATTTTTATTTCCTTCTGACAGATCAGAAGTGTCAAATAAATGATGATGTCCACCAGCCCGAAAGCAAAAATTGTTGACCAGTCATGAAGTGAGGAGGGTGGGAACAGCACAATAAGTTCACAGAGTGGACCTATGACATAGGGGTGAGGTGGAAGCAGCATGAGGAGACCACAGAGTGGCCCAATGACAGGGTCTGGAGGTGGAAGCAGTATGAGGAGGCCACCGAGTGGCACAATGACAGAGTCTGGAGGTAAAGGCAGCAGCAGCATCAGGAGGAGGCCATAGAGTGGCACAATGACCTAGTCTGGAAGTGGCAGCAGCATAAGTAGGCCACAGAGTGGCACAATGACAGAGTTTGGAGGTGGCAGCAGCATCAGGAGGAAGCCACAGAATGGCACAATGACAGAGTATGGAGGTGGCAGCAGCATGAGGAAGCCACAGAGTGGCACAATGACAGAGTCTGTAGGTGGCAGCAGCATGAGGAAGCCGCAGAATGGCACAATAACAGAGTCTGGAGGTGGTAGCAGCATCAGGAGGATGCTACAGAGTGGCACAATGACAGAGTCTGGAGGTGGCAACAGCAGAATCAGGATGAAGCCACAGAGTGGCAAAATGACAAATCCTGAAAGTGGCAGCAGCAGCATCAGGAGGAGGCCACAGAGTGGCACAATAAACGAGTCTGGAGGTGGCAGCAGCATGATTAGGCCACAGAGTGGCCCAATGACAGAGTCTGGAGGTGGCAGCAGCAAGAGGAAGCCACAGAGGGGCACAATCACAGAGTGTGGAGGTGGCAGCAGCAGGAGTAGGCCACAGAATGGCACAATGACAGAGTGTCGATCGACCAAGATACTTCTGGGGGAACCTGCCTGGCATGAACAGGCCTCTAGTAGCTACTAACAATGAGAAGACAAAGCGTCAAGATAGCTTTGAGCCTGGAAGAGTCGCGAAGTTCATCAAGATACGTCACTAAAGATTTTACCGCATATAACCGCAGCACTGACCGCTGAATAAATTTTGTTTTTCGACCAAAATACTTCAATAAAGATTTTACTGCATATAACCGCAGCGCTGACCACTGCATTAATTTAGTTTTTCGACCGATATACTTCAATAAAGATTTTACCGCATATAACCGCAGCGCTGACCACTGAATTAATTTTGTACTTCGACCGAAATACTTCAATAAAGATTTTACCACATATTACTACAGCGCTGAACGCTGAATAAAATTTGTTTTTCCACTGAAAAACATCAATAAAGATTTTACCGCATATTACTACACCTCTAAATGCTGAATAAAATTAGTTTTTCCACCGAAATACATCACAAAAGATTTTACTACATATTACTGCAGCGCTGAACGTTGAATACAATTTGTTTCAAAAAAGAGGCTACACCGAGGACATAGAGGTGGGGGACGAAAATCCAACCCCGGGGGGGAAAAAAAGCAAGGGGAATTGATAGGTATCTTTAACCTAAGCAAACATGTGCTATCCAAAGAAGAAAAGTTGGTCCTACAGAAAGGATTAAAATTTGCACCAAGTAGCGGCATCAATAAATTCAACTTATTTCTTGATATTCATAGATATATCAGAAAACTAAATATAGCTAAATATTATTTGAATACACAGCCATCCTTGCCGGCTGATACTATAACCACCACGGGGGTCTCACACACTGACCTCCGAAATAGATCTAATTTCTGTCCAAAAAATAAAAATAATGAATGTATTGACGCCTTTAAAAGGAGCCTCCTAAACGAATTAGACAAGATGGATCACAACCCCAAACAACAGAATCTCTCCAAAGGGGAAAAGGAGGCACTTAGGCAATTGGAGAAAAATGATAGGATAGTAATAAAACCAGCCGACAAGGGTGGAGGAGTTGTTATAATGGATGTCGAACAATACACTATGGAAATGCATAGGCTGCTTTTGGATAGAGATACCTATTTAATTTTAAAGAACAATCCACTTGTTGCCTACAAGGGACAATTGGAAATTATTCTAAAAAAGAGTCTGGAGAAGGAGGTGCTAAACAAAAAAGAATTTGATTACCTGTGTCTAAAATGCCCTGTCACCCCTGTCATATATTTTCTGCCGAAGATCCATAAAGATCCGATTAATCCACCAGGGAGACCTATTGTTTCAGGGATAAATTCCCTGAACAGTAGAGTCTCCGAATATATCGATTTCTTCTTGCAGAAATATGTGACAGTGGCTCACTCCTATCTCAAGAATTCTACTAGTGTCATTGATTTAATCAATGACATGGGAGAAATCCAGGGATCTCTATGGTTAGCTACGGTGGATGTTTCTTCCCTCTATACCTGTATTCCCCAAAATGTGGGTATTAGGGGGGTTCAGGAAGCATTAGATACCGATTTGAATATGGGGTTGGACCAGAAAACCTTTATTCTGGATTGTGTAACCTTCTGTCTGACTCACAATTATTTTCTTTACAAAGATAATTTTTATCTTCAACATTCTGGCGTGGCGATGGGGGCGAAATTCGCCCCGAGCCTCGCTAATCTTTTTATGACTATGTGGGAGAGGGAGAATATTGATCCAATTCTCAAAAAAGAGTTGGGTAAGGGACAACTTTTAGTGTGGCGAAGATATATAGACGACTGCCTTCTCATCTGGCTAGGTGAGAGGGAGGGTCTAGATACCTTCATAGCAGGCATTAACATAAATGATTTTAATTTAAAATTCACCAGTCACATCAGTGCGGTTTCTGTGGACTTCCTAGATTTGGTTATATTTGTGGAAGAGGGGAGATTAAAAACCAAGACCTTCTTCAAAACGGTTGATGTAAATACATACATTGAGATGAATAGTTGCCATCCTCCATCATGGCTAAAAAATATCCCTAAAAACCAATTTCAACGTATCTCGAAAAATTGCAGTAAGTTAGAAGACTTTAGAGAACAAGGACAATTGATCAAAAACAGATTCCTGGAAAAGGGTTATGAGATAGAATTTTTGGATCATTGTAAAGAGGAGGTAGAACGGAAACGCACTGATGTCACTTTTCAGTCAACTAAGAATAAAAATGAACAGAAGAAGGATTTTAGATATACCTTTTTGACTCGCTACAACAGCAAGGTGGGCTGTATAAAAAATATGATCAAGAAAAATTGGCATATCCTTCAAAACGATCCTGTACTCAGTAAAGATTTACCAACTAAGCCTCCTGTAGTCTTCACTAGAGCCGACAATTTGACTAATAAACTGGTCCGTAGTGCAAATCTCGCAACTAGTAAAAAACGCATCAGTGCACATAAAGGCAGGTTTACTTGGTGCGGTTTTTGCTTGCCCTGCAAAAACCGCATCCAAAAAGACCGAGAAAGGTTTGTGGAGACCATCAAAACCAATAAGATGAAAGACACTGCCTTGAAAATAAGGGGCCAATTTTCTTGTAATAGTGCTGGCGTAATTTATCTTTTGGAGTGCCCTTGTGGCCTCCAATATGTCGGCAGGACTACACGAAGCCTAAAAACTCGAGTGCAGGAGCACGTACGTAATATTAAAAAGGGTCTCGAGACCCATAGTGTCTCGTTACATTTTAAAATTTGTCATAATAAAAACCCTAGAGGTCTGCGCTTTTTTGGATTAGAACTTGTGCGCACACCTACTCGTGGAGGGGACTTCATCTCCTTAATAAATAAAAAAGAGGTTGAATGGATGTTCCTTTTAGGAACTATCCAACCCCAAGGGTTGAATGTAGAATGTGACGTTAATGCCTGTCTTTTTTAACACATCTTCCTTTAGCACCTTGCCCCATATACAATTTTTAATTTTTTAATTTTTTAATTTATTTATGTTTTTATGTGGATTTTATATACATATACATTTTTTGTTCATGTGTGTCTGCTTATGTATAATTGGTCTTACCCTGCACTCCTGTGAGGGATGTCATGACGTGGTAGGAGGGAGGTCTCCTGCTAATTTAAACTCTGTGGAATCCAATCACCAATCAACGCCCCAGACGAAGCATCACGGCGAAACCCGGGTCGGGCATTTCAGAGACTTTAGTCTTGTGGTTTTAGCTGTAATTTTATTTCTCAATAAATAATTTTTATCCGACTTTTTGGTGCGCATCCGTTCCACTTACCAGTCCTTCTGAGTAGCTGAGGTCTAGTACCATCTAGGTGCAGAAGCATTCCATCCGTCGGATCGATATTTGGAAATTCCTACTCGAGTATCTTGATCCTTGCCTGCTCCACCCGCCCAGCTGCCTGTGAAGATTGCACAGATTCCTTCCAAGCCTCTCATAAGGGACATTCTGTGAGTATAACCTTACAGCAAGCGTTTTAAGTGTAATTACATGCTACACTATAGTCCTCTCTTTTCAACAGAGTACTATTGAAGACACCATCCATTCATATACGCATTTTCTTGCAAGATACCCTGTGAGTATAATCTAATCGCAGGGGTGCTAAGTTTGTGGAACTTGCTACACCATAGTGCGCTTTTTCATTTTCAGAACAGATTTCCATACCAGTGTTAAGTTGTGAGGTTGGCTTGTGACCACGTTGATTGAAGATCTACCAAAGGAACTTTTTATTATATATTTTTATTTTTATACAAAAGAATTTTCTCCTGCAGCGCAATCCTTTTCCAAAACTTTACTTATTTGACTTTTCCCACATTGTCTCCGGATTTGCAGCGCTAGAGAAGACAAGTATATCTAACAGAGACTTTACTTTATTTATTTTTCACAATTTGTTTCTCTACCTAAATAAGTCACAAAAGATTTTACTGCATATTACTACAGCGCTGAACGCTGAATACAATTATTTTTTTTCACCGAAAGACATCACACAAGATTTTAACACATATTACTGCAGCGCTAAATGCTGAATAATAAAAAAAAATTCCACCAAAATACGGCACAATTTCTTTTTTCCACATATTACTGCAGCGCTGAATGCTGAATACAATTAGTTTTTCGACCAAAATAAGTCACAAAGGATCTTACCGCATACTACCACAGCGCTGAACGCTGAATACAATATTTTTTTCCACCGAAATACGTCACATTTTACTACATATTACTGCAGCGCTGAATGCTGAATAAAACTTTTTTTTTCACCGAAATACATCACAAAATGTTTTACCACATGTTACTGCAGCGCTGAACGATGAATACAATTTGTATTTCCACCAAAAAACGACAAAGATTTTACCACATATAACGGAGCACGGAGAATGAGAGGGTCTTCGGATTCCCCCCACACTATACGGACATCTCAGAAATAAACAGCTGCTCCCAACAGCAGCTCCTGGGAAGGTCATGGAGAGTCCCGGTCATCCGGCATCTATTCACCCCGCTGAAGGATTATTGGTCAATAAAGATTTTACCACATATAGCTGCAGTGCTGAACCAAATTTGTTGTTCGACCGAAATACGTCAATAAAGATTTTACCACATATAACTGCAGCGCTGAATGCTAAATATATTTTGTTTTTTTACCTCAATACATCAGTAAAGATTTTACCACATATAACTGCAGCGCTGAACGCTGAATCAAATTTATTTTTCCACCGAAATACGTCACTTAAGGTTTTTCCACATATACCTGCAACAGTGAATGATGAATATATTTAGTTTTTCTACCAAAATATGTCACTAAAGTTTTTAGCAAATATAACTGCAGCGCTGAACGCTGAATCAAATTTGTTTTTCTACTAAAATACGTCACTAAAGGTTTTACCACATATAACTGCAAAAGTAAACGCTGAATATATTTTGTTTTTGTGCTGAAATAATAATGACGGCGGAAGTGAAATGCATATATAGTTTTCGTTTTGTTCTGAAAGAGGCCACTAAAGTCTTTCACCACAAATAAATGGAAGAGTGAAGTGCGTACATTTTTTTCCTTTCTGTACTGAAATAGGACACTGAACGCTTTCACCACATATAACTGCAGAAGTGAACTGAGAATATATTTTTTCTTTTTGTACTGAAATAGGACAGTCAATTCTTTTAGCAGAAATAAATGCACCAGTGAAGTGCGTATATATATTTTTCTTTCTGTACTGAAATAGGCGAATAAACGCTTTTGCCACAAATAAGTGCACCAGTAAAGTGCGTATATTTTTTTTCTTTCTGTACGCTTTCAACACATATAACTGCAGCAGTGAAGTGCGTATATATTTTTCTTTTTCCACAGATATAAGCCACTAAAGGCTTTTCAACATAGCACTTGCACCCCAAGAACAAATTGCTGGAATGACAGAGCTGTATAATGGCTATTTGGTTCCCCAAATAATCTTTCCCTGTACTTCTAAATCGCTTTCCTATCACTGTCCTTAGCACCTTCTGACATCTCTCCCTGCACTAAAGATACAGTGAAATGATTCCTCCATATCCTATCCCTGCACTTATAAATCGTTTTAATTGTTTTTCCAGTTCCTGTCCCTAGCGCCTTCTCACGTCTGTCGCAGCACTCCGAGTGCTGGAAAATGGCAGAATCTAAAATGGCTGCTGTATTTTGATCCTGCCTTCCCAGAGTTTTTTGCCCCATGTCCTTAGTCCTCACACGTGTAGCTGCCATTTTAGGAAAAATGTGATTCGTTACGACGAAGCACGAGGAAATTTTGCATTCGTTGCGAATCAAATTTTTCCTGAAATTCGGAGCGAATTCCACTTCGTCAGCTTCGATTCGCTCATCTCTAGCTACAACATAACAAAATGTAAAAAAAAAGTGAATGGGTCTAAAGACTTTCCGAATGTTCCGAGTGTATATTTCTAATATGGAGTTTCTAAGGACCCATCAAATATAAGTTTTGCAATTGCAGCCAAATATGTAGCATAATTTATTTAAAAGGGTCTCTCTGGATTTTATGAAAGTTGAGGAAATGGAAGAAATTATATAAATCTTATAAAATAAAGAAATAACCAAGACTCCAGGAAAAGTGAACACCTTCCCTAACAGTTGAAAAATATCCTAAATGTCGAAGAATCCTCCCAGCACCTGGAGATAAGCCCTTATTTTTCCAGGACATTGAGATTTCGGCATCAAGCACAGCCCCAGCAGCCAAATGTAGAGGTAAGGGGTAGTGCCACAGTACATAAAGGGGTGTGACCCTAAAGAAAGAGGGTGTGGTTTATAGAAAAGGGGCTTGGCCAGCCTTAATAAAATTCTGGGGGCTTGTTGCATGCGCTGTACACTCTAGCCTCTTGGGACTGCCCGCTAGTAAATTGGCAGGAATGCCTCAGTGGTCACATGCCATGCATCCGAACGTCTCTGCTGAGGCCAGTGATTGGCTGCAGTGGCCACTTCAATTATGTATTTGACATCATTGCTGCGGGACGTTTGGGAACCAGTGGAACAGCGAAGGATTTAACAGGGGATTATAGGTAAATTCTTTTTGCTATACCATTTTCTGCATTTCTTCAAGTGTTGTAAAATCCCAGACAACCAGAGATACACCAGCAGACATGTAAAACCATTCCCAACAAGCCCATTCTCGCTTACATTATAAAGGCATGCTTATTTTTCCTTTATGCCATCTTTAACTTGTCATTTAGAAAATGATAATATACTGTAGTTTCTGTCCACCATCTTGTTTGCAGAAATCACTGGTTACATGCATCAGCAATGTTATGTCCCATAATGCCTTGCCCAGGAATCATGCAGGAAGGTGTGGTCTGATCACATCTATCAGAAGCTATAGTTATACAGTTGATTCCAAATTATAATCAGAAGGATAGAGATCTATAAATGCATGTTGATAGTACAGTAGAAGCCAAGGAGAGGATGCAACAGTGCCCTGCGCAGCAGCATGCAGCATGCATGGGCAATGAGAAAACTGTGGAGAGGGGTAGAGATAATTAGTTGGCTGCAACCTTCAGTATCAGACTGAAGGAAATTATTCTGAGGGCCCATTATTGTCATATTGAACTTGGACCAATGATGGATCCTCTGGTACTCTGGTGAGCAGTGGTGTACATAGAGAAGTGAGGGCCCCATAGCAAGGATCAGACCAGGCCCCCCACAGGGTAGAAGGGTTTCTGCCTAAACCCTTTTCAATGACCCTTGGGCCAATTTTCCACTGCTTTATTTGCTAAAAGTTGTTCCTTTAGAGGGTAGAGTCCTGACCAAGTTTTCACCTCTAGTAGAAGAAGAGACAATCCCAACTAAGACTAGGCCCTCTCTTGCCCTGGGCCCTATAGCAGTTGCATGGTCTGCCGCTATGGTGGTTACTCCCCTGTGGTGGGCCAGTCTGACCCTGGCAGCCTTACATTATCTACAGTGAAAAGGAAACAGCCTGGGGAGATTCAGGGACAACAGCAGAAGACACGGCTGTGCGGAAATGCAGTTGTTACCAGTGAATCAGTGCAATGTAACAGAAATAGCAGTGACATCTTGGTTTACAGGGAAGATGTCACATGGAAACCTTAGATTTTAAGAGGAATGTAACTCATCCTTTTTACTCCTTGATACCTGCACTCTGTTGGGCTAAAGGAGTTCCTACTTGTAAACAGTGTGTCTTGACAATAACCTGATTAAGAAATGTCCACATGGTCCGCCCTCCAGCCATCAGCCGTGATCTATGGAAAACCTTGGCAGTAAGTGTTCGGTTTTCCTACAGCACCACCACAGGAGAAATCAAGCATTACACAGCACCCATTCACATCATTTTTTTTATTGATGTAAAAATAATTTCACATTTTATTATGATGTGTCCATTTTTTTCTACTGATTTTAAGTACGTACGTAGAATTTTTGGGCTGAGTTTTTGAGGCAGATCTGACTGCAGCATTTTCAGCCAAATACAGAAGTGGATCAACCAGGAAGGAGAAGTATAAATCCTTTGTTTATATTTCCAACTCCTTTCGAATCCCCTTCTGACTTTGGCAAAAAATCCTGCAGAGAGGTTTGCCTCAAATCCTTGTACCTTTAGGCCTCTTTCACACGGCCGTTGCGGAAACATGTGCGGGTGCGTTGCGGGAACACCCGCGATTTTTCCGCGCGAGTGCAAAACATTGTCATGCGTTTTGCACTCGCGTGAGAAAAATCGCGCATGTTTGGTACCCAAACCTGAACTTCTTCACAGAAGTTCGGGCTTGGGATTGTTATTCTGTAGATTATATTATTTTCCCTTATAACATGGTTATAAGGGAAAATAGTAGCATTCTGAATACAGAATGCATAGTAAAATAGCGCTGGAGGGGTTAAAAAAAATAATAATAATTTAACTCACCTTAGTCCACTTGTTCGCGTAGCCGGCATCTCCTTCTGTCTTCATCTTAGCTTTGTGTAGCAACAAGGACCTTTGGTGACGTCATAGTCATCACATGATCCATCACCATGGTAAAAGATCATGTGATGGATCATGTGATGATTGTGACGTCACCAAAGGTCCTTGTTGCTACACAAAGCTAAGATGAAGACAGAAGGAGATGCCGGCTACGTGAACAAGTGGACTAAGGTGAGTTTAATTATTATTATTTTTTTTTAACCCCTCCAGCGCTATTTTACTATGCATTCTGTATTCAGAATGCTACTATTTTCCCTTATAACCATGTTATAAGGGAAAATAATAATGATCGGGTCTCCATCCCGATCCTCTCCTAGCAACCGTGCGTGAAAATCGCACCGCATCCGCACTTGCTTGCGGATGCTTGCGATTTTCACGCAACCCCATTCATTTCTATGGGGCCTGCGTTACGTGAAAAACGCTGAAAATAGAGCATGCTGCGATTTTCACGCAACGCACAAGTGATGCGTGAAAATCACCGCTCATGTGATCAACCCCATAGAAATGAATGGGTCAGGATTCAGTGCGGGTGCAATGCCTTCAACTCACGCATCGCATCAGCGCGGAAATGTCGCCCGTGTGAAAGGGGCCTTAGGCTCCATTTAGACCTTCATAGAATGGGCATAATTGCGGAACTGGTCCGGACCCATTCATTCTCTATGGGACCGGAAGAGATGTGGAGAGCACACAGTGTGCTGTCCGCATCCTCATTTCTAGAGTGCGGCCCAGATCTTCCGGTCCGCAGCTCCGGAAAAAAAATAGAGCAGGCCCTATTCTTGTCCACAATTGTGGACAAAAATAGGCATTTCTTTGGGGGTGCCGGCCGGGTGTATTGCGGATGCGCAATTTGCGGATCCGCAATGCACTATGGACGTCTGAATGGAGCCTTGGGGTAAGTTCACAGAGTTTTTGGGAGGAGGATTTTAGTGAGGCTTTACTGCAGGTTTTTCGCGCAAAGCCAGAAGTGGATCCAATAGGAAAAGTCTTTATATTTCTGATCCTTTCAAATCCACTTCTGGCTTCAGCCACACACGGTTTTTCTGTTCTGTTTTTTAAGCCAGAAAAAAATTACTTGTTCAGTATTTTTGGATGGAGGTCTATGGGACTAAATTGCCAGACCAAGAGCATGCTGCAATAAAAAAATTGTGTTTTTTTACAAGATGTTTTGGGTGAGGGATTCTTTTATACAGTCAACTTTTAACATAGATATTTTTTCAGGCGTTTTTCTAGTCCAATAAAAAGCCTAAGGAAAAACACCTAGAGCATGCTGGGTTTTAAATAATAATAATTTTAATAATATTAAAAACAAATGCTTAAATCTAGATTGTGCCCTCTGTTAAGGGTTTTTGCTGCCTCTTACAACCCTTACCATTTCATAAAAACGTGGCGCTGTAGACTGAGGCCCCTTAATCTCTGCTGTAAGCCTCAGTACTGGTGATGGCCATTATGGGGGTAATGAAGAACATTAGAAATCATGGACAATTCCGAACCCACATCACGTCACTGTCTTGGGACAGATGTAGCCCTGTGTGTGTTTGGTAATTTAGACTTATCCCATCCTATAGCCTTTCAGGTCCCGAGGACACAGAATGACATTTCCAGCAAATGTGAAGTGGTTCGGTCTTTTGTCTTCACAATGCCTGGAGGTTAAACAGGGAAAGCGGGAGTGAGAAAATCCTGAGAACTGGAATCGATCTAGCCGCTCTGGAATTCACATGGTAGTGGGTGTAAACTCAAAATGTAATGGTATTTTAATTTTTCACACTCATTTAATCCAATAGAAATATCTGGCATTTCATGCAATGTCATGCTCCACGGGACAGTTTGGGAAAGAAAGCAACTGCTCATAAGCTCATGTCGTGTCAGTCTCCACTGCCCGAGGAGTCAAAGAAAAACATCATTGTCTCAAACATTCTCATATACTTTGTCTTCTTTGTTTTTTTGTTTTTTTAAGATCTGTGCTTGCTGTCAGTAATAGGAAACATTCTTGATACAGTGTGTGAGGATGATTGTCATTTGACGAATGGCACCAGTATTGCGCCGTATTTTTGGCCGCATGCCACCATATTTAGAGCTCTGTCTGTAACTATATGTGTTGCAGAGTTGAGCAAATTGCTCAAAATTCGATTATTAAATTGATCGACCGAATCCGAATCGATTCCACCCAAACTGAAAGTGCTTCAATTGACCTGAAAATTTGTGACACTCTGAGGTTTTCTAGGATATTTTTTTCTTTAAGTCTTTTTTTTAAAAATGTATTGTGTTTTTTTTCTCTCTCGAATAGAACATACATTTTTACAAAATTAAAGTTACATTCAATTCATTAAGATTCATTTGCTCAAATCTAGTTTTTAGGCATTGGATGCAAACAAGAATGGTTCCATTAAGGCCTCTTTCACACTGGCGTGTACGCCCCTTTGCCGTATTGCGGACCGCATTTGCGGATCCGCAAAACACGGGTGCCGTTCCGTGGGCATTCCGCATCACGGATGCAGACCCATTCACTTCAATGGGTTCGCAAATCCGGAGATGCGGAATGGTGCGGAACGGAACTACGGAACAGAACCCTACAGAAACACTACGTAGTGCTTCCGTGGGGTTTCGTCCCGTACTTCCATTCTGCAAAAAGATAGAACATGTCCTATCTTTTTGCGGAACGGCCGGATTGCGGACTCATTCAAGTGAATGGGTCCGTGATCCGCTGCGGCTGCCCCACGGACTGTGGTTGTGTATTGCCACCTGCATTTTGCGGGCCGCAATACGGCAACGGGGCGCACACGCCAGTGTGAAAGAGGCCTAACTGACTAATGTCTAAGTTCCATCACATGCTCAATGGCCGTCCTCTCTATACTTCCTGGGCTTGTAAGAAGCATAAAGTAAAGACTGTAAGTTATGCACTTTTTATGGTTGGAGACATAACCACAATAGAGGCTGCTACAAAGTCAATACCAAGGGTTGTAATAGTGGTAAGTGGAGGCTGAAGCCAATGGTGCAAACAATACAACCTGCTGGCTTATGTGTATCTACAGGCCAATCATGCCCACATCTTGCCATACTCTACTTGTGCAACAAGCAAGACATTATTCCGGGGTAAGGACTAAAAAGGACTTGCTGCACCAAGTGCTGCTCCAGTAACTGTCCATCTACTCAGCTACCAAGGAAAAGATGCTGTCTGTGGTCTAATACTGTAATTTAAGCATCTGGTTTGTGACCTAATCATTTGGTCTGGGGCCTGATAATTAAGGTGACTGTTCTTGGGTCTGATATTTTAGATGACTAGTCTTCAGTCTGATAATTTTTATGACTAGTCTTGGGTCCGATAATTTAGATGACTGTTCTTGGGTCTGATAATTTAGATGACTAGACTTGGACGACTAGTCTTGAGTCTGATATTTTAAGTGACTAATCTGGTGTATGATAATTTAGGCAAATGGTCTCGTGTCTCAACCAGACTTACAGTAGCTATAAAAAGTCTACACACCCCTGTTAAAATGTCAGGTTTCTGTGATAAATAATTTCAGAACTTTTTCCCCCTTCTCATTTTTTTACATCACAGAAACCTGACATTTTAACAGGGGTGTGTAGACTTTTTATATCCACTGTAAGTCTGAAAATTTAGGTGACAGGTCTGGGGTCTGACAATTGAGATGACTGGTCTTGGGTCTAATAATTTATGCAACTATTCTGGGATTTGATAATGCAGATGACTGGTCTTGGGTCTGATAATTTTTAGGTGACTGCTCTGGGGTGTGAAAATGTACATGCCTGGTCTTGGGTCTGATAATTTAGGTGACAGATTTTGGGTCTGATCATTTAGGTGACATGTTTTGGGTCTGATCATTTAGATGACTGGTCTGGAGTGTGAAAATGTACATGGTTGGTCTTGGGTCTAATAATTTAGATGACTGTTGTGGGATCTGATAATTTAGATGACTAGTCTTGGGTCTGATCATTTAGGCAACTGGTCTGGGATCTGATAATTTAGGGGTCTTGTCTTAGGTCTGATTATTTATGAATCTGGGGTCTGTAAGGATAAGGGCTCACATGGCAGCCCAGCTGCCTTTTACATGTTCAAGCTTTTTTGGTGGGAGGGGGGGAGGGGGGGGAAGCAATCAAAAGTTTGCCATGGGCCCAGCACTTTCTAGTTATGACCCTGGTTGAAGGCTGGTCAAATATTTTCAATTCATATAAACTGAATTGAAAAAGTTTTTAAATTTGAAAATATCTATTGTTAGTCTATAAATGAAATATAGGATATATTTCCATATTCTTTTTTTCCCTAGCTCCCTGAAGGCTTAAAACATACTTTTCTTCTTATAAGACTCACCCTCATAATGACAACTGACGTATCTTCACCACACATCATCAGAGCAACACAATTAATTGTGGCCTCTGGGTCCTCTGATAAACAACAGTGTTAGAAAACGGTACCACATAAACAGTACAAGTAGAGTCTGCCTACAACAGCCACAAGGGGGAGCTCACTGCATACAGAGGTATACAGATGTCACAGAAATCACACCCAGCACCTTCCCCTTAAAGGTGGCTTCTGGGAGCTTGGAAGACAATTTGGGAGAGGCTGCAAGCATTTTTCGAAAAGAAAAAACCTAGATGCTGATATGTGCACACATGTGATATGTTATGCATGACATTGTTATGGCACGCTCTTGAGCCGGCCTATTACCTGTTATCTAATAACTTATAGAGCAGATAAGATATCAGATAAAACTTCTTCAGCCAGGTGAATTTGCTTCATCTTCATGCTGTGAGGCTGTACAGTATATTAGCTGGAGCTGACACTCCACCAGGTTTGGGCTGATGTCATATGGGTTACTTCAGGCTCACTCTTTCATTTACAGCTGCAAATTAGTTTCACATTCCTGCACATTGCTGAGTATGGGAACCTATGCTGAGAGTGGTGGCAACAGTCAGGTTCACTCGGTTTTGTGACTTTGTTTTTTCTATTATCCACAAGGGACATTTCCTAAATTTCCAGTAATGACATGCGATCCCCTTTTTGCAGTTACTGTATAATTTACAGATGCACAGACAGGATTAATAGATAAATAGTGAATACAATTCTGGACCAGAGCAAACTGAGATGCAATAAAGAAAGGGTCGGAATGGCATGAAGAAAACAAAACACGTGATACCTCAATGGGTCCCTTGATGCTCTCTACTTCCTGGTTCCTCTCAACACCCAGGAAATGACTGCTTAGCCAATCACTGGTTGAGGCGGTTCACGGATTTGACCAGCAACCAGATGTGCAATCATTACCTGGGTGTCAAAAGGAACCAAAAAGCAGTGACCATCAGGGACCCGGGAGATGTCAGAATGGGAGTAGTTTAGGTAGAGGAGGTCTTACTGCAAAGAGCCTCACACATGGATCATCTCTTCTCTCCACTTAACCTCACCTGGCTGAACAAGGGAAATGTAACCCCATATCTCTAGATAGGCAAATACCCCAGATCAGACATTCATGTAGTTATTTGCTTACTCCTGTGTGCAGCACTATATAGGTGACACTATATGGGTATATTATGTAGGCGGCATAAAGCACAACAATTTTTACACTTTATTAGACCATATTACATGGAGAGCATAAAGTGAGGAACAGAAGTATTTGAACACCCTGCGATTTTGCAAGTTCTCCCACTTAGAAATCATGGAGGGGTCTGAAAGTCACATTGTAGGTGCATTCCCACTCTGAGAGACATAAAAAAAAAAAGAATTCAGGAAATCACATTGTAAGATTTTTAAAGAATGTATTTGTCTTGCACTGCTGAACAGAAGTATTTGAACACCTGAGAAAATCAGTGTTAATATTTGGTACAGAAGCCTTTGTTTGCAATTCCAGAGGTCAAACGTTTCCTGTAGTTCTTGACCAGATTTGCACACACTGCAGCAGGGATTTTGGCCCACTCCTCCACACAGACCTCCTCTAGATCTGTCAGGTTTCGGTGCTGTCAGTGAGCAACACAGAGTTTCCGCTCCCTCCAAAGATGCTCTATTGGATTTAGGTCTGGAGACTGGCTAGGCCACTCCAGAACCTTGATATGCTTCTTACGGATGCATATTCTTGGGATGCAACTCATCCTTCTTTTTCCTCCAAACACGACGAGTGAAGTTTAGACCAAAAAGTTCTACTTTGGTCTCATCTGACCACAGGACTTTCTCCCATGCCTCCTCTGGATCATCCAGATGGTCATTGGCAAACTTCAGACGGGCCTGGACATGTGATGACTTGAGCAGGGGAACCTTCCGTGCAATGCATGATTTGAAACCATGACGGCGTAGTGTTCTACCGACAGTGACCTTTAAAACTGTGGTCCCAACTCTCTTCCTGTCATTGACCAGATCCTCCCTTGTAGTTCTGGGCTGATTCCTCACCTTTCTTGTCATCAGTGATACCCCACGATGTGAGCTCTTGCATGGAGCCCCAGTCCGAGGGAGACTGACAGTTGTCTTTAGCCTCTTCCATTTTCTAACAATTGCTCCAACAGTTGATCTATTTTCACCAAGCTGCTTGGCAATTGCCCCGTAGCCCTTTCCAGCCTTGTGGCGGTCCACAATTTTGTCTCTGGTGTCTTTTGACAGCTCTTTGGTCTTGCCCATGGTAGTAGTTGGTGTCTGACTGACTGTGGGGTGGACAAGTGTCTTTAAAGAGCTCAGACAGGTGCTACTAAGTTAGATTAATGAGTGGAGTGGAAAAGTGGTGGACTTTTTAAAGGCACAGTAACAGGTCTTTAAAAGACAGATTTCTTTCTGTTTCTCAGGTGTTCAAATACTTATGTTCAGCAGTGCACGACAAACAAATTCTTTAAAAATCATACAATGTGATTTCCTGAATTTTATTTTATTTTATTTTATTCTGTCTCTCAGAGTGGGAATGCACCTACAATGTAAATTTCAGACCTCTCCATGATTTCTAAGTCGGAGAACTTGCAAAATCGCAGGGTGTTCAAATACTTCTGTTCCTCACTGTATAACAGAATTACTTGGAGTACATTTTATTACAGTATTACTTATGTAAGACAACATTATGGTCACTGCTCTTTGTGTACTGCATGGCACTATTATCTGAGCACTATATAATGATATTATGTGGAAACTACAGCGCTGTTATGTGGGTCAGTGTTCAACAATATTGTTTTGGCACTATTTTAAGGTAAAATACATATTATCCAAGCAGATCTGACATGGAGAGAAGTGATTGCATGCTAGGCGAGACAGATGCTGAGGTAACCTTCCGAAACTCAATGCATTTCAGCACAGATTCTATTAATTAGAATAGGATGATCACAGGGTATCAGACTATGGCCTCTCCAGCCTAGTGCACAATTACCTCTCTCAATGACAGACACCATATCATGCAGGAAGGTTTTTCCTGCACAACCCCTTTAACCCCTTAAGGACTCAGCCCTATTTCACCTTAAGGACTTGGCCATTTTTTGCAAATCTGACCAGTGTCACTTTAAGTGCTGATAACTTTTAAACGCTTTGACTTATCCAGGCCATTCTGAGATTGTTTTTTCGTCACATATTGTACTTCATGACACTGGTAAAATGAAGTTAAAAAAAAAAAAATTATTTATAAAAAAATCGCGAAATTTCCAAGTTTCAATTTCTCTACTTCTATAATACATAGTAAGTAATACCTCAAAAAATAGTTATAACTTTACATTCCCCATATGTCTACTTCATGTTTGGAATTTTGGGAATGATATTATATTTTTTGGGGATGTTATAAGGCTTAGAAGTTTAGAAGCAAATCTTGAAATTTTTCAGAAATTTGCAAAAACCCAATTTTTAGGGACCAGTTCAGTCACTTTGCGAGGCTTACATAATAGAAACCACCCAAAAATGACCCCATTCTATAAACTACACCTCTCAAGGCATTCAAAAAGGTGTTCCACAAGAATTCATGGAAAATAGAGATACAATTTCAAAATTTCATTTTTTTTGGCAGAATTTTAATTTTAATAATTTTTTTCCAGTTACAAAGGAAGAGTTAACAGCCAAACCAAACTCAATATTTATGACCCTGATTCTGTAGTTTACAGAAACACCCCATATGTGGTCGTAATCCGCTGTACGGGCACATGGCAGGGCACAGAAGGAAAGGAATGCCATATGGTTTTTGAAAGGCAGGTTTTGCTGGACTGGTTTTTTTGACACCATGTCCCATTTGAAGCCCCCCTGATGCACCCCTAGAGTAGAAACTCCATAAAAGTGACCCCATTTTAGAAACTATGGGATAGGGTGGCAGTATTGTTTGTACTAGTTTAGGGTACATATGATTTTTAGTTGCTCTATATTACACTTTTTGTGAGGCAAGGTAACAAGAAATAGCTGTTTTGGCACCGTTTTTATTTTTTGTTATCATGTGATAATTTTATAGACCAGGTTTCCATGGATGTGGACATACCTAATATGTATACTTTTTTTTATTTATATAAGTTTTTACATTTTTTTGAAGCCAAAAAAATCATGTTTTAGTGTTTCCATAGTCTGAGAGTTTTGTGATGTAAGGTGACAATTTTTTTTATTTACCGCAGTTTTTATTTTTAATGTTTTACGGTGTTCATCTGAGGGGTTAGGTTATGTGATATTTTTATAGAGCCGGTCTATACGGATGCGGCGATACCTAATATGTATACTTTTTTTTAATTTATGTAAGTTTTACACAATAACAGCTTTTTTAAAACAAAAAAATGATGTTTTAGTGTCTCCATATTCTGAGCCATAGTTTTTTTTTATTTTTTGGGCGATTGTCTCAGGTAGGGGCTCATTTTTTGCAGGATGAGGTGACGGTTAGATTGGTACTATTTTGGTGGGCAAACGCCTTTTTGATCGCTTGCTGTTGTACTTTTTGTGATGTAAGGTGACAAAAATATTGTTTTTATTTTTATTTTTTTACGGTGTTCATCTAAGGGGTTAGGTCATGTGATATGTTTATAGAGCCGGTCGATACAGACGCGGCCATACCAAATATGTATACTTTCTCCCCCCCTATTTTTTACCAATTTTTTTAACTTTATTTGGGGAAAATGATGTTTTTGTTTATTTTTACTTGAAACTTTAAAAAAAAAGTTTGTCCCACTTTGGGACTTGAACTTTTGGGGGTCTAATCCTTTACAATGCATTCCAAAACATCTGTATTGGAATGCATTGGCTGTAAGAGTAATACTGTGTGTATTACTAATACAGCTTCCGGGGCCTGTGAGATCCAGGGGGCTGGATCTCACAGGCTCTTCACCGGAAGGCAGCGCAATGCCTTCCTTAGACATTGCGCTGCCTTCCATGCCATCGGGTCCCCCCCACAGACACATGGGGACCCGATGGCACCGCTGCCCGCCGGATAAGGTAAAAGCCGCAAACCTCAGGTCTGAATTGACTTGCGGTTTGCAGCTATCGCCGATACGGGGGGGTCGCGGGACCCCCCCGGCGTTGTGAAAGGATGCCCGCTGAATGATTTCAGTGGGCATCCTGTTCCTATTAACCCCTGACGCTCCGCAATGTCAATTTAAACTTAGGATGTACCTGTATGCCCTTGGTCCTTAAGGACTCGGGAAACAGGGCTTACCGGAACGCCCTAAGTCCTTAAGGGGTTAAAGGGGTTATGTCATGATTGATTTAAAAAATGAAAATCAGACTTCATATAGTACATGAAAATTATTTTTCTTACAAAGGTAGAACCAGCCCTGTACCTCACATGGATCCACATTCATTGCTCCAATTGTTCTGCTAGATTTAAATCAAGCTGGCAGCTCAGGAAGAGGGGGGGTATACTTTCTGCTGCAGTTCAGGGGAGTGTCTTTTCTGCTGCAGCTCAGGGGGAGTGTCTTTTCTGCTGCAGCTCTGAGTGTGTGTATTTTCTGCTGCAGCTCAGGGGGCGTGTCTTTTCTGCTGCAGCTCAGGGGGCGTGTCTTTTCTGCTGCAGCTCAGGGGGAGTGTCTTTTCTGCTGCAGCTCAGGGGGCGTGTCTTTTCTGCTGCAGCTCAGGGGGAATGTCTTTTCTGCTGCAGCTCAGGGGGCGTGTCTTTTCTGCTGCAGCTCAGGGGGAGTGTCTTTTCTGCTGCAGCTCAGGGGGTGTGTCTGTTCTGCTGCAGCTCAAGCCCATTTCCTTTCTGCTGCAGCTCTCTCACTATCATAGCTCAGGAGGCAGTTGAATAATGGAACTGAGCATGTGCGTCCACCTCAGTGAGGTGGACAGAGAAATAAGAAAAATTAAAAATAGCAGGTGGCGCTATACAGATTGATTTTATTGAATAGCTTAGTGGCTATACTAAAGTTTTGATTACATGCAGTTACAAAAGTATTTAGATCCAGATGCTGCTTTGATAACTACAGAATATTTCTCATAGGACAAGGCCTTTAAGGGCTTTTTGTACCCATTTATAACGGTCTATATTATGAATGTAACACCCAGATCTATTAGGTTTTAGAGAGAAAATTAGATCACCATAAGAAATATGTGTTACAGATGTCATGCCCGTACCCCGTACACTATGCCCATAGGGGAAGCCCCAATGCCATAGTCTAAGATGGGGAATACCATGCCCTGACCACTGCCAATCTGTATGTTGACAGTGATCAACTGAATTGGAAGACAGACTGGCAGTTATGGGTACAGTGACATGAAACATGGGAAATGATGACATTGGTGCCCGATGCCATTTTGCCTGGTGCCTGGACGCAGACGCCACACTACCTTATACTCCATAATTTACTCTTTCTCATTGCACTTTCTGTTTAAAAGAATCCTCTGCTGTGATTTTTTTAGGGGGGAAATGAGTGTGGCTTTAAATCTGCTTTATTTTCACTCCTGAGGTCTCTGGCTGAGCTTGAAAATCCGATCTTGGGAGGGATATTCCCATCCTAAGTGGTGGATTAGGATATTGCTGGGAGGCTGTGCTCAGCTGTTCTGCAGTACGTGTCAGTTCTCCAGAAGGGGACCTTGCATGCGCCTCTACGGTGACTCACGGGGTCAGGACCACCAACTGCTCCTACAGGATGGACCACCTGATACTACGATAAACTTTCACTTTTTGGGGGGGATGTCCAACATTGACTTATAAGGAACACACAGTAAATTAAGACACGTTATTTTAACCCTCTGAGGACAGAACAATTTATTTATTTTTATATTTTTTTTTGAATATAGTAACTAGAACATTTTTAGTTCTTGTTCTCTTTCGATGAACTCCATCTTTCTCGATTACATTACAGGATCCCCACCCCATCTCAGCCTGCCATGATCAGCATTGGCTGCTGCATTCAATGGGTTAAATGACAGAGATCAGTGTTTCTTATGGCTACCTGTTATGCCCATTTCCCTGCTATACCAGCAGAGGCTACTAATCATGACGCAACTGCTGCCTGCTGCTCATGATAGTGTTAATCGAATTGTCATTCTGAATATTTTCTTTTAGAAAGGTGGTGTTTTTTATATATTTATTTTCCACGCTGGTCACTAAAGTAGACACAATAGGCGAAAAATACTTCCTGTTTTCTGCAGACAACTTGTCGGCTTTGCTGTATAGACTGGGACAAATAAGCAGATTCATCTCATTATCATTAAAGGGGTTATCCCACTAAGCGTTTTCATACTTACCTGCTGCCACCGCGCGTTCACTTCCTGGATTCTGGCTGAGGGCGGGCTTCATCTTGATTGAAGTCTTCTCCCGGCCGTGCCGCGCGCTGGACTGAATGCGCACGCCGCCGCGCATGCGCAATGGTGACTTATTCCTACAGAGCCGGCGTGCGCGTTCGCAGGTCTGTACTATTCTGGTTGGGAAGAAGTCACTGTCGCGCATGCGAGGCAGCGTGCGCGTTCAGAACAGCGAGCGGACCGGCCGGGAGAAAAGGAGTCGTCTTCTGGGCAAGCGCGACCTTCCGGCTTTTGGAGAAGAACAATGGTCGTAACCAGGGGAGACCGAGTCACAACAATCAGGTAAGTGGGTATGAATTTTATCCTAATCGGTGGGGATTTGTTAATAAAGTATATTTACAAAAATGATCACTGTCAAATCATTAACAGATTTAACAGTGATCATTATGATGGGATAACCCCTTTAAGTTAATGACAGTTTATTTTATTATTCAAGGCCTAGAGAAGGCAGAATAGTAACACTACACCCATAGGTTAGACTCTGGATGCATCTCACCCGTGTACTCTGTTACTTTCTGGATACTGTATGAATCTATGACATCTTTTACTGACTCCAATTCATTGCGGCTGCCACACCCTGCGATTATTTTTTATTTTTTTTGTACTAGGCACGTAAACTTGTCCTGCTGTGCGATTAGGACGGGTATTGTGTGTACTAATAGGACAGCAGCCATTTTATTTCCCCTGATTGCTCCCCAGACAAAATAAGCCATTATAACTAATAAAAGATAATTGGGAATATATTTATAATAAAGCAATATTTAAATATTTTCATTTTCTTAATGCCCAGAGAACCCCTTTAAATGCTACAGTACCGCTGTATGCAGGATTGCGTCCTGGCGGCAGGCCCTGCTTTTCTGGGTGGACGCATATACGCGTCCTCCCGCGCTAGCCGAGATTTCCTGTGAACGCGCACACACAGGCGCGCGCTCACAGGAACGGAAGGTAAGCGAGTGGATCTCCAGCCTGCCAGCGATTAACCAGGCTGGAGATGTGATTTTTTTAACCCCTAACAGGTATATTAGATGCTGTTTTGATAACAGCGTCTAATATACCTGCTACCTGGTCCTCTGGTGGTCCCTTTTGTTTGGATCGACCACCAGAGGACACAGGTAGCTGTGCAAAGTAGCACCAAACACAACTACACTACACCCCCCCGTCACTTATTAAGCCCTTATGAACCACTGATCACCCCTGATCACCACATACAGACTCCCTGATCACCCCCCTGTCATTGATCACCCCCCTGTCATTGATCACCCCCCTGTAAGGCTCCATTCAGACGTCCGTATGATTTTTACGGATCCACGGATACATGGATCGGATCCGCAAAACGCATACGGACGTCTGAATGGAGCCTTACAGGTGGGTGATCAATGACAAGGGAGTGATCACCCATATAGACTTCCTGATCACCCCCTGTCATTGATCACCCCCCTTCCATTGATCACCCCCCTGTAAGGCTCCATTCAGACGTCCGTATGATTTTTACGGATCCACGGATACATGGATCGGATCCGCAAAACACATACGGACGTCTGAATGGAGCCTTACAGGGGGTGATCAATGACAAGGGGATAATCACCCATATAGACTTCCTGATCACCCCCCTGTCATTGATCACCCCCCTGTAAGGCTCCATTCAGACGTCCGTATGATTTTTACGGATCCACGGATACATGGATCGGATCCGCAAAACACATACGGACGTCTGAATGGAGCCTTACAGGTTGGTGATCAATGACAAGGGGGTGATCACCCATATAGACTTCCTGATCACCCCCCTGTCATTGATCACCCCCCTGTAAGGCTCCATTCAGACGTCCGTATGATTTTTACGTATCCACGGATACATGGATCGGATCCGCAAAACACATACGGACGTCTGAATGGAGCCTTACAGGGGGTGATCAATGACAAAGGGGGTAATCACCCATATAGACTTCCTGATCACCCCCCTGTCATTGATCACCCCCCTTCCATTGATCACCCCCCTGTAAGGCTCCATTCAGACGTCCGTATGATTTTTACGGATCCACGGATACATGGATCGGATCCGCAAAACACATACGGACGTCTGAATGGAGCCTTACAGGTGGGTGATCAATGACAAGGGGGTGATCACCCATATAGACTTCCTGATCACCCCCCTGTCATTGATCACTCCCCTGTAAGGCTCCATTCAGACGTCCGTATGATTTTTACGGATCCACGGATACATGGATCGGATCCGCAAAACACATACGGACGTCTGAATGGAGCCTTACAGGTGGGTGATCAATGACAGGGGGGTGATCACCCATATAGACTTCCTGATCACCCCCCTGTCATTGATCACCCCCTGTAAGGCTCCATTCAGACATTTTTTTAGCCCAAGTTAGCGGAAATATTTTATTTTTATTTTTTATTTTTTTTTTCTTACAAAGTCTCATATTCCACTAACTTGTGTCAAAAAATAAAATCTCACATGAACTCACCATACCCCTCACGGAATCCAATTGCGTAAAATTTTTTAGACATTTATATTCCAGACTTCTTCTCACGCTTTAGGGCCCCTAAAATGCCAGGGCAGTATAAATACCCCACATGTGACCCCATTTCAGAAAGAAGACACCCCAAGGTATTCGCTGAGGGGCATATTGAGTCCATGAAAGATTGAAATTTTTGTCCCAAGTTAGCGTAAAGTGAGACTTTGTGAGAAAAAAATAAAATAAAATCAATTTCCGCTAACTTATGAAAAAAAAAAAAATTTCTATGAACTCGCCATGCCCCTCATTGAATACCTTGGGGTGTCTTATTTCCAAAGTGGGGTCACATGTGGGGTATTTATACTGCCCTGGCTTTTTAGGGGCCCTAAAGCGTGGGAAGAAGTCTGGGATCCAAATGTCTAAAAATGCCCTCCTAAAAGGAATTTGGGCCGCTTTGCGCATCTAGTCTGCAAAAAAGTGTGACACATCTGGTATCGCCGTACTCAGGAGAAGTTGGGCAATGTGTTTTGGGTTGTCATTTTACATATACCCATGCTGGGTGAGATAAATATCTTGGTCAAATGCCAACTTTGTATAAGAAAATGGGAAAAGTTGTCTTTTGCCGAGATATTTCTCTCACCCAGCATGGGTATATGTAAAATGACACCCCAAAACACATTCCCCAACTTCTCCTGAGTACGGCGATACCAGATGTGGGACACTTTTTTGCAGCCTAGGTGGGCAAAGGGACCCACATTCCAAAGAGCACCTTTCGGATTTCACAGGGCATTTTTTACAGATTTTGATTGCAAACTTCTTCTCACACATCTGGGCCCCTAGAATGCCAGGGCAGTATAACTACCCCACAAGTGACCCCATTTTGGAAAGAAGACACCCCAAGGTATTTTGTGATGGGCATAGTGAGTTCATGGAAATTTTTATTTTTTGTCACAAGTTAGTGGAATATGAGACTTTGTAAGAAAAAAAAGAAAAAAGAAAAAATTATCATTTTCCGCTAACTTGTGACAAAAAATAAAAAATTCTAGGAACTCGCCATGCCCCTCACAGAATACCTTGGCGTGTCTTCTTTCCAAAATGGGGTCACTTGTGGGGTAGTTATACTGCCCTGGCATTCTAGGGGCCCAAATGTGTGGTAAGTAGTTTGCAATCAAAATGTGTAAAAAATGGCCTGTGAAATCCGAAAGGTGCTCTTTGGAATGTGTGCCCCTTTGCCCACCTTGGCTGCAAATAAGTGTCACACATCTGGTATCGCCGTACTCAGGAGAAGTTGGGGAATGTGTTTTGGGGTGTCATTTTACATATACCCATGCTGGGTGAGAGAAATATCTTGGCAAAAGACAACTTTTCCCATTTTTTTATACAAAGTTGGCATTTGACCAATATATTTATCTCACCCAGCATGGGTATATGTAAAATGACACAACAAAACACATTCCCTAACTTCTCCTGAGTACGGCGATACCAGATGTGTGACACTTTTTTGACGCCAAGGTGGGCAAAGGGGCACACATTCCAGAGAGCACCTTTCGGATTTCACAGGCCATTTTTTTACAGATTTTGATTGCAAACTACTTACCACACATTTGGGCCCCTAGAATGCCAGGGCAGTATAACTACCCCACAAGTGACCCGATTTTGGAAAGAAGACACCCCAAGGTATTTTGTGATGGGCATAGTGAGTTCATGGAAGTTTTTATTTTTTGTCACAAGTTAGTGGAATATGAGACTTTGTAAGAAAAAAAATAAAAAATCATCATTTTCCGCTAACTTGTGACAAAAAATAAAAAGTTCTATGAACTCACTATGCCCATCAGTGAATACCTTAGGGTGTCTACTTTCCGAAATGGGGTCATTTGTGGGGTGTTTCTACTGTCTGGGCATTGTAGAACCTCAGGAAACATGACAGGTGCTCAGAAAGTCAGAGCTGCTTCAAAAAGCGGAAATTCACATTTTTGTACAATAGTTTGTAAATGCTATAACTTTTACCCAAACCATTTTTTTTTTACCCAAACATTTTTTTTAATCAAAAACATGTAGAACAATAAATTTAGCGAAAAATTTATATATGGATGTCGTTTTTTTTGCTAAATTTTACAACTGAAAGTGAAAAATGTCATTTTTTGGCAAAAAAATCGTTAAATTTTGATTAATAACAAAAAAGTAAAAATGTCAGCAGCAATGAAATACCACCAAATGAAAGCTCTATTAGTGAGAAGAAAAGGAGGTAAAATTCATTTGGGTGGTAAGTTGCATGCCCGAGCAATAAACGGTGAAAGTAGTGTAGTGCAGAAGTGTAAAAAGTGGCCTGGTCATTAAGGGGGTTTCAGCTAGCGGGGTTGAAGTGGTTAATAAACAGACACCACTGTATTATTAATTGGCTTTAGATATTTTTTCCTTTGGGAGGCTAAGGCTACTTTCACACTCGCGTTTGGTGTGGATCTGTCATGAATCTGCACAGACGAGTCTGTTCAAATAATACAACCGTCTGCATCCGTTCAGAACGGATCCGTTTGTATTGTCTTTAACACCATTGAAAGTCAATGGAGGACGGATCAGTTTTCTATTGTGCTAGATTGTGTCAGTGAAAACGGATCCGTCCCCATTGACTTACATTGTGTACCAGGACGGATCCATTTGGCTGCAAGCAGCGTTTTGGTGTCCGCCTCCAAAGCAGAATGGAGACGGAACGGAGGCAAACTGATGTATTCTGAGCGGATACTTTTCCATTCAGAATGCAAGGACAAAACTGATCCGTTATGGACCGATTGTGAAAAGCCCTGAACGGATCTCACAAACGGAAAGCCAAAACGCCAGTGTGAAAGTAGCCTTAGTAAAAAAAAAAAAAAAAAAGTTACTGAGGTAACCACTTTAGCCCCCCTAGCTTAAACCCCCTTAATGACCAGACCACTTTTTACTATTCTGCACTACACTACTTTCACGGTTTATTGCTCGGTCATACAAATTACCACCCAAATGAATTTTACCTCCTTTTCTTCTCACTAATAGAGCTTTCATTTGGTGGTATTTCATTGCTGCTCACATTTTTACATTTTTTTTATATTAATCGAAATTGACAGAAATTTTTGCAAAAAAACAACATTTTTCACTTTCTGTTGTAAAATTTTTTAATTAAAACTACATTTATATATAAATTTTGCTCTAAATTTATTGTTCTACATGTCTTTGATAAAAAAATGCAATAAGTGTATATTTATTGGTTTGGGTAAAAGTTATAGCGTTTACAAACTATGGTGCAAAAATGTGAATTTACGCACTTTGACTTTCTGAGCACCTGTCATGTTTCCTGAGGTTCTACAATGCCCAGACAGTAGAAACATCCCACAAATGACCCCATTTCGGAAAGTAGACACCCTAAGGTATTCACTGATGGGCATAGTGAGTTCATGGAAGTTTTTATTTTTTGTCACAAGTTAGCGGAAAATTATAATAATTTTTTTTTCTTACAAAGTCTCATATTCCACTAACTTGTGAAAAAAATGAAATTTTACATGAACTCACCATACCTCTCATGGAATACCTTGGGGTGTTTTCTTTCCAAAATGGGGTCACTTGTGGGGTATTTATACTTCCCGGGCATTTTAGGGGCCCTAAAGCGTGAGAAGTAGTTTGGAATCCAAATGCGTAAAAATGCAATCTTTCATGGACTCAATATGCCCCTCAGCAAATACCTTGGGGTGTCTACTTTCCGAAATGGGGTCATTTGTGGGGTGTGTTTACTGTTCTGGCATTTGGGTGGGGCTAAATTGTGAGCAACCCTGTAAAGCCTAAAGGTACTCGTTGGACTTTCGGCCCTTTTACGCACCTAGGCTTCAAAAAAGTGTCACACATGTGGTATCGCCGTACTCAGGAGAAGTAGGGAAATGTGTTTTGGGGTGTATTTTTACATATACCCATGCTGGGTGAGAGAAATATCTCTGTAAATTGACAACTTTGTATAATTTTTTTTAAAGCTGTCATTTACAGAGATATTTCTCTCACACAGTATGAGTATATGTAAAAATACACCCCAAAACACATTGCCCTACTTCTCCTGAGTACGGCGATACCACATGTGTGACACTTTTTTGCAGCCTAGGTGCGCAAAGGGGCCCAAATTCCAATGAGTACCTTTTAGGAGGGCATTTTTAGGCATTTGGATTCCAGACTTCTTCTCACGCTTTAGGGCCCCTAAAATACCAGGGCAGTATAAATACCCCACATGTGACCCCATTTTGGAAAGAAGACACCCCAAGGTATTCCGTGAGGGGCATGGCGAGTTCCTAGAATATATATATTTTTTGGCACAAGTTAGCGGAAAATGATTTTGTAAGAGAAAAAAACAAACAAACATTTTCCGCTAACTTGTGCCAAAAAAAAAATAATATTCTAGGAACTCACCATGCCCCTCACGGAATACCTTGGGGTGTCTTCTTTCCAAAATGGGGTCACTTATGGAGTATTTATACTGCCCTGGCATTTTAGGGGCCCTAAAGCATGAGAAGAAGTCTGGAATATAAATGTCTAAAAATGTTTACGCATTTGGATTCCATGAGGGGTATGGTGAGTTCATGTGAGATTGTATTTATTGTCACAAGTTAGTGGAATATAAGACTTTGTAAGAAAAAACATAAAAACAAAAAACAAAAAATTCTGCTAACTTGTGCCCAAAAAAAATAATCTATGAACTTGCCATGCCCCTCAAAAGTGATCTTTATAGCGCCGCAGCGATTTTACGGTGTTTTTGCAGTGATCAGAAAAAAATAATTTCAGTCACTGCGGTGGGGCAGACTGAACGCAAGTGTGCGCACAAGATCAGGCCTGATCGGGCGAACACTGCGTTTTTTGTAGAGCCTATAGAACATGTCCTATTCTTGTCTGCAATTGCGGACAAGAAAAGGCATTTTCTATATAGTTCTGGCAATGTGCGGATCCGCAAGATGCGGAAAGCACATTGCCGGTGTCCGTGTTTTGCAGATCCGCGGTGTCCGTGTTTTGCGGATCCGCGGATCCGCAAAACACATACGGACGTCTTAATGGAGCCTTACAAATGACAGGGGGGCGATCAGGGATTAATAAGGGGTTAATAAGTGACAGGGGGGGGGTGTAGTGTGGTGCTTGGTGCTACTTATTACAGAGCTGCCTGTGTCCTCTGGTGGTCGATCCAAGCAAAAGGGACCATCATAGGACCAGGTAGCAGGTATATCAGACGCTGTTAACAAAACAGCGTCTGATATACCTTTCAGGGGTTAAAAAAAAAATCGCATCTACAGCCTGCCAGTGAATGATCGCCGCTGGCAGGCTGTATATGAACTCGTTTACCTTCGGTTCCTGTGAACGCGCGCTCCTGTGTGCACGCGTTCACAGGAAATCTCGCCTCTCGCGAGAGGACGCATCGGCGCGTCCAGGAGGAACAACAGGGCCGCCACCAGGATGCAATCCTGCGTGCGGCGGTCCTGAGGAGGTTAATATTTATTAACCCCCTTCACTGACAAGAACATAAAGGTCCTGATTTATCATACCTTCACTCCAGAATTCTGGCATCAAAAAGTCGCAAAATAGAGATTTTGCGACTTTTTTACAGTCACTTTTGCAAAATTTTGCGACTTTTTGCATATGTACACCACTCACTCCAGTTTTGTAATATGGGTGGAAAGTGGGCGTGGTTAGCTATGTTAATGAGTTTCACTCCAGATTTATCATTGAGACTTTTTTTTAAAGTTGCAAATAAGTTGCAATCTCTCTCCAGGAGCGGGGTCGAGTATGAAAACTGGAGTAGCTTCTCTAGACAGAAGTGTTAGGTTTAAGGAGCAGCCAAATTTATCAAACAACATGTGAAATTTGATAAATGTGGCACAAAGTCCTCCCAACACAGACTGAAGCAAAACTGACTTTTGGGGAAGAACATGGACTATAAATAAAATTTAGGATTCACTTAACCACTTCATGACCGCCCATTGACTATAAACTTCCTATAGGCGGTTGTTTATCTCTGATTGGACATTTTAGAACGTCTTTTCAGAGATGGCAGCTGCCAAGCGGGGGGCCTGCTGTCAGTGACAGCAGGGCACCCCAGAGAGAAGTCAGGGACAGTTCCCAGTTGTCCCTGCCTTCTAGATCGCTGTATAGATTGATATGCGCTTCCTGTCCCGGCCCAGTGGCCATGTGACCGCCGGGGCCGGGAGATTACAGGAGCTGTCGGGTCTTCCATTTTATTTATAGTCCATGTTCTTCCCCAAAAGTCAGCCTCTCTGGCAGGTGCATTTCCCCTGTAACTGGGGCTACTATGTCAGCCCCAGTTACAGGAGAAATCAATAGTGAAAAAAAAGAAAAAGTGAAGTTAAATGTCCCCCAGAGGTCTTGTATGACCTTATGGGGGATGCAAAGTGTAAAATAAAAAAAATAAAAAAATAAAAAGAAAGTGTTTTATAAAAAAATAAAAAAGGTTTCACATGTAAGGAATTTGAAAAAAAATGTTAAAAATAGAATATTTTTTTGTTTCAAAAATGCTATTATGGTGTTAAAGCCGAAAAAAAAGTAGACATACAAGTATTAGGTATTGCCGCATCCGTAACAACCTGCTCTATAAAAATATCACATGATCTAACCCCTCAGGTGAACACAGTAGGAAAAAAAAAACAGGCCAAAAAAGCTATTTTTTGTCACCTAGCTTCACATAAAGTGCAACACCAAGCAATAATAAAAGCGTATGCCCGCCAAAATAGTACCAATAAAACCGTCACCTCATCCCCCAAAAAAATTAGATCCTAAGACAATCGGTCAAAAAATAAAAAAGCTATGGCTCTCAGACTATAGAGACACTAAAACATAATTTTTTTGTTTCAAAAATGCAATTATTGTGTAAAACTTTAATAAATAAGAAAGTATACATATTATGTATTGCCACGTCCGTAACGATCTGCTCTATAAAAATGTCACATGATCTAACCCCTCAGGTGAACGCTGTGAAAATAAATAAATAAATAAAAACTGTGCTAAAACAACCAATTTTTTGGTCATCTTGCCCAAAATAAAAATATGGCATTCAGAAAATGGAGACACAAAAACATAATTTTTTTTCAAAAATGCTTTATTATGTAAATCTGAAACAAAGAAAGTAGACATATTTGATATCATTGCTTCTGTAACAACCTGTTATGTAAAAATAGCACATGATCTACCCTGTCAGATGAATGTTGTAAAAAAAAATCCAAAAAAACAGTACCAAAACAGCCAGTTTTTGGTTACCTTGCCTCAGAAAAAACATAATATAGAGCAATTAAAAATCATATGTACCCCAAAATAGTGCCAATAAAACTGGCACCTTATCCCCTAGTTTTCAAAATGGGGTCACTTTTTGGGAGTTTCTACTGTAAGGGTGCATCAGGAGGGCTTCAAATGGGACATCCCATCTAAAAACCAGTCCAGGAAAAATCTGCCTTCCAAAAACCATATGGCGCTCCTTTTCTTCTGTGCCCTGCCGTGTGCCCTTACATCAGTTTACGACCACATGTGGGGTGTTTATGTAAACCGCAGAATCAGGGTAATAAATATTAAGTTTTGTTTCGCTGTTAACCCTCGATGTGCTAAAGAAAAAATGGAATAAAATGAAAAATCTGGCAAAAAAGTGAAATTTTATCTCCATTTTCCTTTAATTCTTGTGGAACACCTAAAGGGTTAACAAAGTTTGTAAAATCAGTTTTGAGTAACTTGAGGGGTGTAGTTTCTACACTAGGGTAATTTATGGGGGGGGGTTCCAATATGTAAGCCCCACAAAGTGACTTCAGAACTGAACTGGTCCTTAAAAAGTTGACTTTGGAAATTACCAAAATGATGCCCACATAAAGTAGATATATGGGGAATGTTATTAATGAATATTTTATGAGGCAACACTATCTGTCTTAAAAGCAGAGAGATTCAAATTTAGAAAACAGTGAGTTTTCTTTCAAATTTTCATGAACTTTTGGATTATTTTATAAATAAAGGTAAAACATTCTGACTCAAATTTAACATTAACATGAATGTGTCCCGAGAAAACAGTCTCTGAATGGCTTGGACAAGTAAAAGCGTTCCAAAGATATTACCACATAAAGTGACACATGTCAGATTTGCTAAATTAGGCCTGATCAGGAAGGGGTTAAATTGCCCGGTCTGGAAATAGTTAAAGGAGTTGTGTCATAAAACATATTCTACATTTTTCAAACCAGCGCCTGGATCTAAATACTTTTGTAATTGCATGTAATTAAAAATTTTGTATAGCCAGTGATCTAAATGTATCTGTATAGCTCCACCTGCTGTTTGTTCTATTCCTGATATTTTGTCCATCTCACTGAGCTGGTTGAATGTGCTAAGTTTAATTCTTTACCTGCCACCAGCCATATGTTCTGTTAGAAGCTGTGACAGTTACAAGGAGAGAGCTGCAGCAGAACAATTGGAGCAATGAATGGGGAGATCTCTGGATCCATGTGAGGTACAGGGCTGGCTCTAGCTTTGTTAGAAAGGTATTGCCATGTACTATATGATGTCTGATTTTCATTTTTTACATCAATCATGGCATAATCCATTTAGTTATATTTGTGTATGCTATTCACTACATTTTTATGTTGTTATTATTTACCATTTGAAGATCAGAGTTGTCTTAAGGTTCTTTTTTCTTATTTTTAAATATGAGCTGATTCTGCAAGAAACCAGAAGAGGTTAATTTAAGATGAGGAATAGTGTTGGGTGAGCATGCTCGGCTGAATACTGTGTGTTCTTGAGCACGAAGCTTGAATCAGTGTATTTAAATATAATTTAGCCTCTATTTCTGAAAGGTTACTGGTGGGATTCAAACTCACAACCTTCTACATTACAGCCAAGAATGTTAACCACTACACTATAGAGCTGCATGGTTGAGCAGAGGGTGCCTGGTTTAATGCTTGGGTTCTCCCATTGACTTCCATTGTGCTCGGGTGCTCTGTACAGCACCCGAGCATCGGAAACTGTTCTACTGGAGCACCAGAGCACACGAGCACCTTAGTGCTTGACCAACACTAATGAGGAAGTCATTAGGCTAATTATTCACAAGATGCAGCACATTGTTTGCTTGTTTCTTGCTTAATCATAGTCTTTGATGGTGTTTGGGGAATCTGAGGATAATTACAGTAATGTCTCTTTTCTTGTGGTTGGTAAAACCTAGTAAGAGGAACTAACATTTTAGGATGGCTGAAATGTAATTTAGCTTCCAGTTCATCCGTCCTCACTTCCTTGGTTTCTTTTAAAAAATAGCTTTTTTTTTTTATTCCCGTGCACAGCATTAGAACTCCTTGCTACGGATATGCTGATAAAATGCTACTAATAATTTGATTATTTAAAATATTATATTCTGTGTGAAACAATTTATATAGGACTGTAGCATATAGGACTGTTAATATAGCTACTATACTACTGCCTTTATGTACAAGATTATAGCTACTATGATACTGCCTCTTATGTACAAGAATATAACTGCTATAATACTGCCTCTTATGTACAAGAATATAACTACTATAATACTGCCTCTTATGTACAAGAATATAACTACTATAATACTGCCTCCTATGTACAAGAATATAACTACTATAACACTGCTCCTATGTACAAGAATATAACTACTATAACACTACTCCTATGTACAAGAATATAACTACTATAATACTGCTCCTATGTACAAGAATATAACTACTATAATACTGCCTCCCATGTACATACATATAACTACTATAATACTGCCTCCTATGTACAAGAATATAACTACTATAATACTGCTTCTCTGTACAAGAATATACCTACTATAATACTGCTCCTATGTACAAGAATATAACTACTATAATACTGCTCCTATGTACAAGAATATAACTACTATAATACTGCTCCTATGTACAAGAATATAACTACTATAATACTGCTCCTATGTACAAGAATATAACTACTATAATACTGCTTCTCTGTACAAGAATATAACTATAATACTGCTCTCTGTACAAGAATATAACTACTATAATACTGCTCCTATGTACAAGAATATAACTACTATAATACTGCCTCCTATGTACAAGAATATAACTACTATAATACTGCTCCTATGTACAAGAATATAACTACTATAATACTGCTCCTATGTACAAGAATATAACTACTATAATACTGCTCCTATGTACAAGAATATAACTACTATAATACTGCCTCCTATGTACAAGAATATAACTACTATAATACTGCTTCTCTGTACAAGAATATAACTACTATAATACTGCTCCTATGTACAAGAATATAACTACTATAATACTGCTCCTATGTACAAGAATATAACTACTATAATACTGCTCCTATGTACAGGAATATAACTACTATAATACTGCTCCTATGTACAGGAATATAACTACTATAATACTGCTCCTATGTACAGGAATATAACTACTATAATACTGCTTCTCTGTACAAGAATGTAACTACTATAATACTGCTCCTATGTACAAGAATATAACTACTATAATACTGCTCCTATGTACAAGAATATAACTACTATAATACTGCTCCTATGTACAAGAATATAACTACTATAATACTGCCTCCTATGTACAAGAATATAACTACTATAATACTGCTTCTCTGTACAAGAATATAACTACTATAATACTGCCTCCCATGTACATACATATAACTACTATAATACTGCTCCTATGTACAAGAATATAACTACTATAATACTGCTCCTATGTACAAGAATATAACTACTATAATACTGCTCCTATATACAAGAATATAACTACTATAATACTGCTCCTATGTACAAGAATATAACTACTATAGTACTGCTCCTATGTACAAGAATATAACTACTATAATACTGCTCCTATGTACAAGAATATAACTACTATTCCCTGAACAATTTCAAAGGGCTATCATGACCCTATACACCAATCCGAGTGCTAAAATTAGAGTAAATGGTACCCTATCGCCTTCCTTTCCCATTCATAATGGTACCTGACAGGGCTGCCCATTATCCCCTGCTCTATATATTTTAGCGATGGAGACCCTTCTCCAAGCCATTAGAGATCACCCTGGTGTAAGGGGGGTTAGGGCCAAGAACGACACAATCGAATATATCAATGTCGCCTATGCAGATGACCTCTTGGTGATGGTCTCCAACCCGGTCGAGGCCTTCCCGCATCTCCTTTCCCTATTTGAACTATTTGGCAAAGTCTCTAACTATAAAGTGAATTACACCAAGTCAGAGGCCATAAACATTACAGCCCCGTCAAAAAGTGTTTTCCTCCCTTAAAGCCACGTGTGTCCTCCCTTAAGGCAGACTTTCCACATTACATACCTGGGAATTAAAATCCCGTCTGATCTGAGGAACATTTTCCAGTTGAATTATATCCCCCTATTGTACGAGGTACAACGCTTACTAGGCCCTCTCTGCATCCCATACACCTCTTGGATGGGGAGAAAGAACCTGCTAAGGGCCTTTGTGCTACCTAAAATACTTTATGTCATGCAGATGCTGCCTGTCTTCCTCCCCTCCTCATTTTTCACACAGATACGGAGATTGTTCTCTACTTATCTATGGGGGGGGAAGGGAGCTAGGATAGCACACAGCAGACTGATCTTAAGGAAGACTCAGGGAGGGTTTGCATTGCCGGACGTACAGTTATTTTATCGGGCAATCCACCTTAGACGGTGGATGCAACTCCACATCCCTAACTGCTCAACGTTGGGTACTGCCTAAGGCCTCATGCACACGACCGTTGTGTGCATCCGTGGCCGTTGTGCCGTTTTCAGTTTTTTTTTCGCGGACCCATTGACTTTCAATGGGTCCGTGGAAAAATCGGAAGATGCACCGTTTTGCAGCCGAGACCGTGATCCGTGTATCCTGTCCGTCAAAAAAAATGACCTGTCCTATTTTTTTGACGGACAACGGTTCACGGACCCATTCAAGTCAATGGGTCCGTGAAAGAACACGGATGCACACAAGATTGGCATCCGTGTCCGTGATCCGTGGCCGTAGGTTGCTTTCATACAGACGGATCCGAAGATCCGTCTGCATAAAAGCTTTTTCAGATCTAAGTTTTCACTTCGTGAAAACTCATAGCCGACAGTATATTCTAACACAGAGGCGTTCCCATGGTGATGGGGACGCTTCTAGTTAGAATACACTACAAACTGTGTACATGACTGCCCCCTGCTGCCTGGCAGCACCCGATCTCTTACAGGGGGCCGTGATCAGCATAATTAACCCCTTCAGGTGCGGCACCTGAAGGGGTTAATTGTACTATCATTTCCCCCTGTAAGAGATCAGGGCTGCCAGGCAGCAGGGGGCAGACCCCCCCCCTCCCCAGTTTGAATATCATTGGTGGCCAGTGCGGCCCCCCCCCCTCCCTCTATTGTAATAATAGGTTGGTGGCCAGTGCGGCCCCCCCCCCCTCTATTGTAATAATTCGTTGGTGGCACAGTGTGCGCCCCCCATCGGCCCCCCCTCCCTCCCACTATTGTAATAATTCGTTGGTGGCACAGTGTGCGCCCCCCCTTAGGAGGAGCTCCCGGCCGGACACAGACATCACAGCAGCCAGCAGGTAAGTATGAATCTTCTACTATTGTATTATTGCTAAGTAACCATGGCAACCAGGGCTGCAGTAGCTTCCTGGTTGCCATGGTTACCGATCGGAGCCCCAGCGATTAAACTGGGACTCCGATCGGAACTCCGCTGCCACCAATGATCGGGGGGGGGGGGAGATGGGAGGCCGCACACTGGCCACCAATGTTGTTAATGCTATAGAGGGAGGGGGGGCCACCAACGATTTATTACAATAGAGGGAGGAAGGGGGGGCCGATGGGGGGCGCACACTGTGCCACCAACGAATTATTACAATAGAGGGAGGAAGGGGGGCCGGGGGGCCGCACACTGGCCACCAACCTATTATTACATTAGAGGGAGGGAGGGGGTGGGCCGCACTGGCCACCAATGATATTCAAACTGGGGAGGGGGGGTCTGCCCCCTGCTGCCTGGCAGCCCTGATCTCTTACAGGGGGATATGATAGTACAATTAACCCCTTCAGGTGCGGCACCTGAGGAGTTAATTGTGCTGATCACGGCCCCCTGTAAGAGATCGGGTGCTGCCAGGCAGCAGGGGGCAGTCATGTACACAGTTTGTAGTATATTCTAACTAGAAGCGTCCCCATCACCATGGGAACGCCTCTGTGTTAGAATATACTGTCGGAAATGAGTTTTCACGATCTAACTCATATCCGACAGTAAAAATATACCATCGGATTGTACTGCCTCCTATGTACAAGAATATAACTACTATAATACTGCCTGCTATGTACAAGAATATAACCATTATAATACTACTCCTATGTACAAGAATATCACTACTATAATACTGCTCCTATGTACAAGAAAATAACTACTATAATACTGCCTCCTATGTACAAGAATACAATTACTATCATGGGTGTAGCTATAGGGGAAGCAGGGGAAGCAGCTGATTTGGGGCCTTGACCCAGAAGGGGCCCATCCAGGAGGAGGAGGACTAAAAGATTTTGTCAGGGCCCCCTCAACAGTATTACACAATGAAATGATATACAGTAACAGTATAGACCTTGTAGAAAACGGATGAAACAGCTGCTGGGCCTGGTCTGAGAGAGCGATATTTACTAGCCACAGGAATGGGGGCGGCATGAAAGGAAGGGGTTGCAAAGAAATAACTGGGGAGGTGGCCCTATTCAAAAACTTTGCTGTGGGGCCCAGTCATTTATAGCTATGCCACTGACTACTATAATACTTCTCCTATGTATAAGAATATTACTGCTATAATACTGCATCCTACGTACAAGTTTATAACTACTACAGGGAGTGCAGAATTATTAGGCAAGTTGTATTTTTGAGGATTAATTTTATTATTGAACAACAACCATGTTCTCAATGAACCCAAAAAACTCATTAATATCAAAGCTGAATATTTTTGGAAGTAGTTTTTAGTTTGTTTTTAGTTTTAGCTATTTTAGGGGGATATCTGTGTGTGCAGGTGACTATTACTGTACATAATTATTAGGCAACTTAACAAAAAACAAATATATACCCATTTCAATTATTTATTTTTACCAGTGAAACTAATATAACATCTCAACATTCACAAATATACATTTCTGACATTCAAAAACAAAACAAAAACAAATCAGTGACCAATATAGCCACCTTTCTTTGCAAGGACACTCAAAAGCCTGCCATCCATGGATTCTGTCAGTGTTTTGATCTGTTCACCATCAACATTGCGTGCAGCAGCAACCACAGCCTCCCAGACACTGTTCAGAGAGGTGTACTGTTTTCCCTCCTTGTAAATCTCACATTTGATGATGGGCCACAGGTTCTCAATGGGGTTCAGATCAGGTGAACAAGGAGGCCATGTCCTTAGATTTTCTTCTTTTATATCCTTTCTTGCCAGCCACGTTGTGGAGTACTTGGACGCGTGTGATGGAGCATTGTCCTGCATGAAAATCATGTTTTTCTTACCTTGCAGACTTCTTCCTGTACCACTGCTTGAAAAAGGTGTCTTCCAGAAACTGGCAGTAGGACTGGGAGTTGAGCTTGACTCCATCCTCAACCCAAAAAGGCCCCACAAGCTCATCTTTGATGATACCAGCCCAAACCAGTACTCCACCTCCACCTTGCTGGCGTCTGAGTCGGACTGGAGCTCTCTGCCCTTTACCAATCCTGCCATCGGGCCCATCAAGACTCACTCTCATTTCATCAGTCCATAAAACCTTAGAAAAATCAGTCTTGAGATATTTCTTGGCCCAGTCTTGACGTTTCAGCTTGTGTGTCTTGTTCAGTGGTGGTCGTCTTTCAGCCTTTCTTACCTTGGCCATGTCTCTGAGTATTGCACACCTTGTGCTTTTGGGCACTCCAGTGATGTTGCAGCTCTGAAATATGGCCAAACTGGTGGCAAGTGGCATCTTGGCAGCTGCACGCTTGACTTTTCTCAGTTCATGGGCAGTTATTTTGCGCCTTGGTTTTTCCACACGCTTCTTGCGACCCTGTTGACTATTTTGAATGAAACGCTTGATTGTTCGATGATCACGCTTCAGAAGCTTTGCAATTTTAAGAGTGCTGCATCCCTCTGCAAGATATCTCACTATTTTTGACTTTTCTGAGCCTGTCAAGTCCTTCTTTTGACCCATTTTGCCAAAGGAAAGGAAGTTGCCTAATAATTATGCACACCTGATATAGGGTGTTGATGTCATTAGACCACAACCCTTCTCATTACAGAGATGCACATCACCTAATATGCTTAATTGGTAGTAGGCTTTCGAGCCTATACAGCTTGGAGTAAGACAACATGCATAAAGAGGATGATGTGGTCAAAATACTCATTTGCCTAATAATTCTGCACGTAGTGTATAATACTGTCTCCTATGTATAAGAATATAACTACTATAATACTGGCTCCTATATACTAAAATATAACTACTATAATACTGTCCCTATGTACAAGAATATGACTACTATAATACTGCCCCCTATATACAAGAATATAACTACTATAATACTGCCTCCTATGTAGAAGAATATAACTACTATAATACTGCCTCCTATGTACAAGAATATAACTACTATAATACTGCCTCCTATGTACAAGAATATAACTACTATAATACTGCCTCCTATGTAGAAGAATATAACTTCTATAATACTGCTCCTATGTAAAAGAATATAACTATTATAATGCTACCCCCATGTACAAGAATATAACTACTATAATACTGCTCCTATATACAAGAATATAACTACTATAATACTGCCTCCTATGTACAGGAATATAACTACTATAGTACTGCCCCCTATGTACAAGACTATAACTACTATAATACTGCTCCTGTATACAAGAATATAACTTCTATAATACTGCCTCCTATATACAAGAATATAACTACTATAATACTGCTCCTATGTACAGGAATATAACTACTATAATACTGCCTCCTATGTACAAGAATATAATTACTATAATACTGCCTCCTATGTACAGGAATATAACTACTATAATACTGCTCCTATATACAAGAATATAACTACTATAATACTGCCTACTATGTACAAGAATATAACTACTATAATACTGCCTCCTATGTACAAGAATATAACTACTATAATACTGCTCCTATATACAAGAATATAACTACTATAATACTGCTCCTATGTACAAGAATATAACTACTATAATACTGCTCCGATGTACAAGAATATAACTACTATAATACTGCCTCCTATGTACAAGAATATAACTACTATAATACTGCTCCTATATACAAGAATATAACTACTATAATACTGCCTCCTATGTAGAAGATTATGACTTCTATAAAACTTCTATCTATTGACAAGATTTCTCTTTGATCATTTATTTGTCATTAGTTGTATTCAGTATATACATCTTTAAGAGATTTGTGTGTTCGTGTGTGAACCTTTGTGATTAAGGAAACAGTAAATATTAAGAAACATCTGATAACTCGTCGCTGCCACTGGATATTTAAAATGTTTTTGAATGGCTTTGTTCTGCTTAGCAACATATTTAGTCTTTTTTTCTCTCTGATGCTTGAGAAATGAGACCTCGGGGAGAATGTGTTTATGTTAGAGGAAGCCGCCCTCCTCAGCTTACCAGATGTGTCCATCTTTCATTTTGCCTTGGTGTAAAATAAAAAATACTGCTTTCCAACAATTCCATAGAATAATTGTGTAAACCTCTATTTAGACTTATGGAGGTAATTGCCTAACTGATTGTAAAATTGTGCATTGTAGCATTATGAATTCTAGTGCTATGAAGGAAACCATCAACTGAGATGGTCAGTGAAATTATTATTATTAAATAGTAGTAGCAGTTGTTTTTATTTTTTGTACATACAGCAGTGGCAGTATTTTCTTTAAATAAATTAAAGAGGACCTTTCACAGGATTTATTTTTCTAAAATGAATCCCTTTATCTGTAGTCCGCCTTTTTTCTTTTTCAGATTGGCCCCTCCATTGCGCCACTATGCCCCTTCGCTCTGTTCTGTCACCTAATAGGCTGTTAGGTAGAAAAGGTACGAGGAGGGGGAGACCTCAGCTATCCTCAGTGGGCTTATTCTTCTCCCTGTCTGTGACACTGCCCAATTTATGCAGACCACTTCACAGCCAGGGAGAAGATGAGTGTTCTTGCGAGATTTGTGCGGCTCGGGTGTGGACCTATTCACTTCAATGGGGCCGCAAAAGATGCGGACAGCACTCCGTGTACTGTCCGCATCCGTTGCTCCGTTCCGTGGCCCCGCAAAAATTATAGATCATGTCCTATTCTTGTCCATTTTGTGGACGAGAATAGGCATTTCTATAATTGGCCAACTGTTCCGTTCCGCAAATTGCAGAAGGCATTCGTGTTTTGTGGATCTGCAATTTGCAGACCGCAAAACACGGCACGCTCGTGTGAACGAGCCCTTAGGCGTATTTCTGGTGCAGATTGCGGCACAGATTGCCGGCACATCTTTATAACATTGGTCAGGGGTGCACCACCAATGAGGCCAGGTGAGGCGATCGCCTCAGGCAGCACCAGGTGGGGGCAAGAGAGGGTTAGCGGGAGGGCCATGGGCAATGAGCGCTTTCATTGTGGCAAAGGGGTTAGGTTAAGATATTGGCATTGGGAGGAAGTGCCATTTCAGTTTTCACCTCAGGCAGCAGAAAGGCTAGATGCACTGCTGACTTCGGGTATATGGATTATTAAGACTGGCCTCTAAAACACTGGTCTTAATAAATGACCCGCTATGTTTGCGTACATAGCCTGTTCTCATGAGTTTTACCAAATTTCGAGAGAACAGCTCATCTTCTCCTTGGCTCTGAAGCCATGTTACATTAAGTGATTAATATTCCAAGATCCATACTTTCCATACAGATGTTCCACAGACTGTTTTTGTCTGGCATCACTGTTGTTGCTTTTTGTCTGACAGCACTGTTTTTGTCTTCTCTCTTAAAGGACTGTTGATCGGGTGTTACCCTATGCCTGGTAGATAAAGACATGCATCATTTGTACTATTAACTGACTTTTTAAAGGGCCAATTCGTTATTCTACTGGAAACTGGATGGTCCATCCGTCAAATCTCAGAAAAAGACGATGAGAAGTTTCTTTAGTGCATCAGTGGTGTCAACAGTGTTCAGTGTAGGACACTTACTCACATGTAGAGAGCGTTCTGGATGATCAAGACACACAGATATCTAGATACATGCCAAGATTGACATATAAGAAGAGCTGCTGTCTCTAAAAGGCCATGGTATCACAAATTTGTTCTGCAGTAGCCCATGCAGTGACCAACCAGACCATAAGACACTGTCTACTTGAAGCAGGACTGCATTCATGCACTCCACTAGCTCATTAGCCACTGACCTCTCATCATCCCCAAAACCATCTACACTGGTGCCAAGGGATCCCACTGGAGGCATAAATGGCAAACAACAGTGTTCACAGATGAAGTCAGGTTCTACCTTGGTACTAATAATGATCACATCAGAGTTCACAGAAGGACTGAAGTGTGTCTACTGCTAGCATGAACACAGTCATGGTGTGGAGCGCCATTAGCTACCATGGCTGTTCCCATCTAGTATTTATGGAGGGAACATTGACAAGCCTTCGTTATGTCCAGGACATTGCAGAACCAGTGCTACTGCCTTTTTTGACTCAGTGAGGAGACATGGTGTTCAAACAAGATTATGCCCGTCCGGACACTGCACAATGTGCTCTTTAGGGTATCCAGCAGCTCACCTTTCCAGCTCGATCTCCAAGTCTCTCGTTCATCAAAAATGTCTGGGACTAGATGGGGCGACGGATCTCCGATGCACAGCAGTCAACAACCACCATGACTGAACTCCAGATCCAAGATGAAAGAGCTTGGAATGACAAACTCCCAGGAGGATAACCAGCATCTGCATGGTCATTACCATGCCAGAGTGGCAGCTGGTATCGCAGAAAGGGAAGATGCCGCCCAGTAATAATGTGACCCTGCTTCATCATATACCCTGCTGCAGAATCAAAAATAAAGGGTGCACCACCTTGGTTATGTGATCATTGATCAAACCCCACCAGCAGCTTGTATTTTGTCAATTCACCTTATCACTAACTTTTCCAGGTGTTGTTTTTTCTTTTGCCACTCGTGTATATATCATGCATATATTATATTATAATCGCTATTACTGTTGGCATTGTTAATAGTAATTGTAGCAACTGTAGTCGTACAGTCACCAGGTGGGTCATCAAGTGCAAAGGTAGAAAGAATATAAACTACAAATGAGAGAAGTAAAGGCACTTTTACACTTGTGTTGTTTGATTCCGGCAGGCAGTTCCGTTGCCTGAACTGCCTGCCTAATCAGGCAAACTGTATGCAAACGGATGTCATTTTTTCTGACTGATCAGGCATTTTTCAGACTGATCAGGATCCTGATCAGTCAGAAAAATGCCTGATCAGTCAGAAAAATGCATTGCAATACCGGATCCGTTTTTCCGGTGTCATCCGGCAAAACAGATTCAGTATTTTTTTTTTTTTACATTTTTAAAGGTCTGCGCATGCGCAAACCGGAAGGACCGATCTAGCATTGCGGTATTTTGAATGCCGGATCTGGCACTAATCCATTCTTATGGAAAAAAATGCCGGATCTGGCATTCAGGCAAGTGTTCAGTTTTTTAGGCCGGAGATAAAACTGCAGCATATTGTGGTATTATCTTCATCCTGAAAAGTCAAAAAGACTGAACTGAAGACGGATTGCACTCTATTCAGAATGCATAGGGATAAAACTGATCAGTTCTTTTCCAGTATTGAGCCCTTAGGACGGAACTCAGTGCCGGAAAAGGAAAACCCTAGTGTGATGGTACCCTAAGCATGTGTAATTGTCACACACTGATGAGCCTCAGGAAAGAAGGGCCTAAAGGTAGTTCAGGGACAGTTTTAAGGGGCAGCAAACCTGGGCAATTATCTGGGGCCACCATTTTCTCGGGCCTCTCCCAACAACAACTTCAGCTTACATTGTCACCCTTCACTCCTAGACCACCAGGGATTTTGAGATTATGATAAAAAGTGTCAAAAAACTGTAACTGAAGACCCTAATTTCCTTTTTGCTTCGGGCTGGATTTCCTATAAAACTGGAGAGGAGAACATTTCTGCATTTTTTTCTGGGACGTATTATACAGTTTTAATTAACTTTTCTTCTACAGTCGATTAAAGCAGTCATCTACAGACTACTTTTATACCCTCTTCCAACCTATTGCTCCTCTGACAGCTCTCGACAAGTCAGCCAACATATTTGAAATGCTCATGGTGACATCTCCAGAGATTTGTGTCACTAGATACTGTACACACATTCTGCATGAGCAAAATGTAGTGTCCTGTCGCTGTAGGGTCTCGGGAAGGTCTGTCAACAATAGATGGCTTAAATCTGTTCTGTTTGGAGTAGAATCAGGAAAAAAGGATACACATAGTAAAGTCTTGTCCGGGCTGTGTACATACAATGCATTTCTGTCTGGTTTCATGAATGGTTGCCATGCTTACTGAAAAGCTTGGGTTGCTTACGCCACCCAGTATCCAGATGGTCCCATCATTCTGTTATTAATGGTGTCTCTGTTGATCTAGCTTAGAAACAAGAAGCAAACAGCAACCAGCGTCTGACTGCTGTGAATGAACGTGAGTGACTTTTATACTGATGACCTATCCTTTATCAGATACAATTGCTTGTGGTGATAGCTGGAACCAAGACACCAGGAAAAACACTCAGGGCACATGCCGATGCCAAATGCTAACTATGCCACTGGTGGCACACAGTTTTTCAGTCCAGGTAACCACAAATCAGATCCCAAGAGGAGCTGTAAATGATGCTGGTTGTTTGCAAAGCTGCAGAACTTGACTTCATCTTTAGCAGTCGCCTTTCGCAAGTGTAACGCCCCAGAGTGGTGTTACCACTTCTGCACGCTGTTACTATCTCTAATGGGCTAACAAAGCGTCAACTTATGTACACTCACCTAAAGAATTATTAGGAACACCTGTTCTATTTCTCATTAATGCGATTATCTAGTCAACCAATCACATGGCAGTTGCTTCAATGCATTTAGGGTTGTGGTCCTGGTCAAGACAATCTCCTGAACTCCAAACTGAATGTCAGAATGGGAAAGAAAGGTAATTTAAGCAATTTTGAGCGTGGCATGGTTGTTGGTGCCAGACGGTCTGAGTATTTCAAAATCTGCTTAGTTACTGGGATTTTCACGCACAACCATTTCTAGGGTTTACAAAGAATGGTGTGAAAAGGGGAAAACATTCAGTATGCGGCAGTCCTGTGGGCGAAAATGCCTTGTTGATGCTAGAGGTCAGAGGAGAATGGGCCGACTGATTCAAGCTGATAGAAGAGCAACGTTGACTGAAATAACCACTCGTTACAACCGAGGTTTGCAGCAAAGCATTTGTGAAGCCACAACACGCACAACCTTGAGGCGGATGGGCTACAACAGCAAAAGAGCCCACCGGGTACCACTCATCTCCACTACAAATAGGAAAAAGAGGCTACAATTTGCACGAGCTCACCAAAATTGGACTGTTGAAGACTGGAAAAATGTTGCCTGGTCTAATGAGTCTCGATTTCTGTTGAGACATTCAAATGGTAGAGTCCGAATTTGGCGTAAACAGAATAAGAACATGTATCCATCATGCCTTGTTACCACTGTGCAGGCTGCTGGTGGTGGTGTAATAGTATGGGGGATGCACAAGAGCAACATGGAGGATGGCTCAAGCAGAGTGAGTGAGAAACAATCATCTCCCATGCCTAAAGTATGTAAATATTGTTAGGCAAGCAAAGCAGGAAAGGGAAGTGGATGTTATTCTCCATCTTGGGACAAATGATCTGGCATGCAATGAGGTTTCAAAGGTGAAGGAAGCTTTTCACACACTTGGAAAGGATATACGGGAGGTTGCATCAACTGTTTCATTCTCTGCAGTTTTGCCTGTGCAGAACCTTCAGCATGACAGGAAGATGCGCATTAGGGAATTCAATGTATGGCTTGGTGAATGGTGTCTGAACCAAGGGTTTGGCTTTGTGTCTCATGTTAGCTCTTGTTGGAATGGAAAAGAACTGTACAAGAAAGATGGTTTGCATCTTTCTCTCAAGGGAACGAATGTCCTCGGTGAACAGTTCCAAGTATTTGCTAAGAAGCATTTAAACTAGGAAAGGGGGGCAAAAGAGTGATAATCCAGTAGTCCGACTGCCCCCCGGAACAATGCCAGAAGAGGCCAGTAGCACAAAGGTTAAGAAATGACAAGCTCAGAGTCTTGTCTACAAATGCTCGCAGTCTAGGGAATAAGATCAATGAACTTGAGGCTATAATGGCATCTGAGAATATAGATGTAGTGGCTGTTACTGAGACGTGGTTCAAGGGGAGTAATGACTGGGATACATCAATACCAGGGTTCTCTCTATACAGGAAAGACAGAGTAGGCAAGAAGGGGGGAGGGGTGGCCCTGTATGTGAAAGATAGATTAAAATCTAATTTGATACAAGTTAGCGAGAACAATTTGGAGTCAGTTTGGTTTACCTTGCAGCTTGATAATCATAAGGCAACTCGTGTAGGTGTGATATATAGACCACCTAGCCAAGTCAAAAAATTTGATGATCTACTAGTTGAGGAAATAGCTAAAATGACATTGAAGGGGGAAGTTATCATTATGGGAGACTTCAATCTTCCAGATGTAAACTGGAAAACCCAAATAGCTAGTTCTGTCAGGAGTACAGATATTCTAAATTCCCTACTGGGATTATCTCTACAGCAAGTAGTGGAGAAGCCAACCCTGGAGGCCATTTTAGATTTAGTATTCACAAATGGGAATTTGGTATCTGATATTACTGTAGGGGAAAGCTTGGGATCTAGTGATCACCAGGCAGTGTGGTTTACTATAAGTACAGTGACTGAGTCACACCACACAAAAACAAAAGTTTTAGATTTTAGAAAAACAGACTTTTCTAAAATTAGATTAGTGGTACACAAGTCCCTATCAGACTGGAACAGTTTCATTGGAGTCCAGGAGAAATGGGACTACTTAAAAGTGGCACTATTGAAGGCAACAGAAAATTGCATTAGGCTTGTCAGTAAAAGCAAAAAAAGGAAGAGACCACTGTGGTACTCAGCAGAAGTGGCCAAAATCATTAAAAACAAAAAGATAGCATTTAGTAATTATAAAAAAAAACAAAATGAGGATGACAGACAAATTTATAAGATTAGGCAGAGAGAGGCCAAACAAGTTATAAGAGCTTCTAAAGCACAGGCAGAAGAGAAATTAGCTCAGTCAGGGAAAAAAGGCGATAAGGCATTCTTCAGATACATACAGTCATGTGAAAAAATTAGGACACCCTTTGAAAGCATGTGGTTTTTTGTAACATTTTTAATAAAAGGTTATTTCATCTCCGTTTCAACAATACAGAGAGATTAAAGTAATCCAACTAAACAAAGAAAACTGAAGAAAAGTCTTTTCAAGATCTTCTGTAAATGTCATTCTACAAAAATGCCTATTCTAACTGAGGAAAAAGATAGGACACCCTCACATGTATTCCCTCTTAAATTGGCTCAGATCTCACACAGGTATATCACACCAGGTGCACATAATTAGTAGATCGTTACTCTGCATGTTGAATGAGGCTTGCCCTATTTAAACCTCAGACATTTAGTTTGGTGTGCTCCTGACTGTTGAAGTGAGAGTGAGCACCATGGTGAGAGCAAAAGAGCTGTCAGAGGACTTCAGAAAAAAGATTGTAGCAGCCTATGAGTCTGGGAAGGGATTTAAAAAGATCTCAAAAGATTTTGAAATCAGCCATTCCACTCTCCGGAAGATAGTCTACAAGTGGAGGGCTTTCAAAACAACTGCCAACATGACCAGGACTGGTCGCCCCAGCAAGTTCACCCCAAGAGCAGACCGCAAGATGCTAAAAGAGGTCTCCAAAAACCCTAAAGTGTCATCTCGAGAACTACAGCAGGCTCTGGCTACTGTTGATGTAGAAGTACATGCCTCTACAATCAGAAAGAGACTGTACAAGTTTAACTTGCATGGGAGGTGTGCAAGGAGGAAACCTTTGCTTTCCAAGAGAAACATCGAGGCCAGACTGACATTTGCCAGAGATAAAGTTGACAAAGACCAGGACTTCTGGAATAATGTTCTTTGGACAGATGAGTCCAAAATTGAATTATTTGGACACAACAGCAGAGGACATGTTTGGCGTAAACCAAACACAGCATTCCAAGAAAAGAACCTCATACCAACTGTGAAGCATGGAGGTGGAAGTGTCATGGTTTGGGGCTGCTTTGCTGCAGCAGGACCTGGTCAGCTCACCATCATAGAATCCACGATGAATTCTACTGTGTATCAGAAGGTGCTTGAAGAACATGTGAGACCATCAGTTAGAAAATTAAAGCTGAAGCGGAACTGGACCATGCAACATGACAATGACCCAAAACATACTAGTAAATCAACCAAAGATTGGCTGAAAAAGAAGAAATGGAGAGTCCTGGAATGGCCAAGTCAAAGTCCAGATTTGAATCCCATTGAGATGCTGTGGGGTGACTTGAAAAGGGCTGTACGTGCAAGAAACCCCTCAAACATCTCACAGCTGAAAAAGTTCTGCATTGAGGAGTGGGGTAAAATTTCCTCAGACCGATGTCGAAGACTGGTAGATGGCTACAAGAACCGTCTCACTGCAGTTATTTCAGCCAAAGGAGGTAACACTCGCTATTAGGGGCAAGGGTGTCCTATCTTTTTCCTCAGTTAGAATAGGCATTTTTGTAGAATGACATTTACAGAAGATCTTGAAAAGACTTTTCTTCAGTTTTCTTTGTTTAGTCGGATTACTTTAATCTCTCTGTATTGTTGAAACGGAGATGAAATAACCTTTTATTAAAAATGTTACAAAAAACCACATGCTTTCAAAGGGTGTCCTAATTTTTTCACATGACTGTAAATGAAAAAAGGAAACTAAAACAAGGAATTACAAAATTAAAAACTAAAGAAGGAAGGTATATGGAAGAAGATAAAGAACTAGCTGACTGCCTCAATGAATACTTCTGTTCAGTTTTTACAAAGGAAAATGAAGGAGAAGGACCTCAGTTAGGAAAGAAGACTAATGAATCTTTTGACGCATGTGTCTTTACAGAGGAAGAGGTTCTAAGTCAACTGTCTAAAATTAATACAAATAAGTCACAGGGGCCTGATGGGATACACCCAAAGCTATTAAAAGAGCTCAGCGGTGAACTAGCAAAACCATTAACAGATTTATTTAACCAATCACTGGCAACAGGAGTCGTGCCAGAAGATTGGAAATTAGCAAATGTTGTGCCCATTCACAAGAAAGGTAGTAAGGAGGAATCGGGCAACTATAGGCCAGTAAGCCTGACATCAATAGTGGGGAAATTAATGGAAACCATACTTAAGGAGAGGATTGTGGACCATCTAAAATCCCATGGATTGAAAGATGAAAAACAGCATGGGTTTACTTCAGGGAGATCATGTCAAACTAATCTTATTGATTTTTTTGATTGGGTGACTAAAATAATAGATGGAGGAGGTGCAGTAGACATCGCTTATCTAGACTTTAGTAAGGCTTTTGATACTGTCCCACATAGAAGGCTTATCAATAAAGTGCAGTCATTGGGCTTGGACTCCCATATTGTTGAATGGATTAGGCAGTGGCTGAGGGACAGACAACAGAGGGTTGTAGTCAATGGAGTATATTCAGGCCAAGATCTTATTACCAGTGGGGTACCTCAGGGATCTGTTCTGGGACCCATATTGTTTAATATCTTTATCAGCGAAATTGCAGAAGGCCTCAATGGTAAGGTGTGTTTTTTTGCTGATGACACAAAAGATTTGTAACAGGGTTGATGTTCCTGGAGGGATACACCAAATGGAAAAGGACTTACGAAAACTAGAGGAATGGTCAAAAATCTGGCAACTAAAATTTAATGTTGATAAGTGCAAGATAATGCACCTGGGACGTAAAAACCCAAGAGCAGAATATAAAATCAGTGATACAGTCCTAACCTCAGTATCTGAGGAAAGGGATTTAGGGATCATTATTTCAGAAGACTTAAAGGTAGGCAGACAATGTCACAGAGCAGCAGGAAATGCTAGCAGAATGCTTGGGTGTATAGCAAGAGGAATTACCAGTAGAAAGAGGGAGGTGCTCATGCCGCTCTACAGAGCACTAGTGAGACCTAATTTGGAGTATTGTGCTCAGTACTGGAGACCATATCTCCAGAAGGATATTGATACTTTGGAGAAAGTTCAGAGAAGAGCTACTAAACTGGTACATGGATTGCAGGATAAAACTTACCAGGAAATATTAAAGGAACTTAACATGTATAGCTTGGAAGAAAGACGAGACAGAGGGGATATGATAGAAACTTTTAAATACATAAAGGGAATCAACAAGGTAAAAGAGGAAAGAATATTTAAAAGAAGAAAAACTGCTACAAGAGGACATAGTTTTAAATTAGAGGGGCAAAGGTTTAAAAGTAATATCAGGAAGTATTACTTTACTGAGAGAGTAGTGGATGCATGGAATAGCCTTCCTGCAGAAGTGGCAGCTGCAAATACAGTGAAGGAGTTTAAGCATGCATGGGATAGGCATAAGGCCATCCTTCATATAAGATAGGGCCAGGGGCTATTCATAGTATTTAGTATATTGGGCAGACTAGATGGGCCAAATGGTTCTTATCTGCCGACACATTCTATGTTTCTATGTTTCTATGTATTCTGGGCACACTTTAGGCCCCTTAGTGCCAATTGGCCATCGTTTGAATGCCACGGGCTACCTGAGCATTGTTTCTGACCATGTCCATCCCTTCATGACCACCATGTACCCATCCTCTGATGGCTACTTCCAGCAGGATAATCCACCATGTCACAAAGCTCAAATCATTTAAAAATGGTTTCTTGAACGTGACAATGAGTTCACTGTACTAAAATGGCCCCCACAGTCACCAGATCTCAACCCAATAGAGCATCTTTGGGATGTGGTGGAACGGGAGCTTCGTGCCCTGGATGTGCATCTCTCAAATCTCCATCAACTGCAAGATGCTATCCTATCAATATGGGCCAACATTTCTAAAGAATGCTATCAGCATCTTGTTGAATCAATGCCACGTAGAATTAAGGCAGTTCTGAAGGCAAAAGGTGTTCCTAATATTTCTTTAGGTGAGTGTATTTTGTTCAGGTCCTATACACTGTGCATTCCTAATATTGTATGCAACTGTTTATTTAATGTAATGTGCCTGGTTCACCAGCAGGTGGCAGCAAACATGTCAGAGCTGCAGTTAGGTACAATGGAGCTTTCCATTCCATTCTACCCCTTCTACAGTAAGGGTGGGGACCAGTTTCTATTGAGTTCTACCCTAGCTCCTGCTCAGGGAAGGTGTGCAGGGCAAAGCTTAAAGCCTCAGAAGCCAGGAGCATAGTTCCCTGGCATAACTTAAGAGTCAGACTACAGAGAGAAGTTCAGCATACAGAAGAAGCAAATCATACAGTCAGCCTGTCAGTACAGCCGAGCCAGAGAGAAGCAGATATAGCAGAGTGGAGTTTGCCTGCTAGTTTTAATGCTAAGCCTGCTGGAAACAAGACAAAGCTTGAAGATTGTTTCTGATGAACGTTTATTCAAGTAAACCTGCTGTTTAACTTTATACAAGGTCTGGACTCAAATTATTTCCTTCAAATCCTTCCATTATTCCCCCTATTTATTGCTTAGGAGCCAAAGCCTGGGGTCCAGCCATATCCAGGTAGGAGCACCGTGACACATATAAAGGGACATTTTAGGCCGCACTATACCACTTGGCATTCCTACACTTGGGACGTACGTCCTACATCTATTAAGGGCCCTAGCGGGAGGCACCCATTGCACAAGTTCTATGGTTCTTGGTTGCCCAAAAAATATACAAAGCACAAATTAGATTGACAGGCAAAATATATAGAATAATAAACTCAACATAAGGCAACAAAAAACTAAAAAAACTGGATGAGGATGGCAACGGATGAGGAATATGGAATCCGGCAATGCAGCAGACTGCAATGGCGTACCAGTGGAAAGTGATGGATGTAGGTCAGAGGAATGAAACCTTCCAGAAACTGTCCCAGAACTGCTAAGTCACAACAAACACAATAGAAATACAGATAACAATAAGGGCTCATTCACAGAACCGTATTTATGTGTCCGCATCCGTTCCGCAATTTTGCGGAGCAGATGAGGACTCATTCATTTCAGTGATGCCGAAAAAGATGCAGACAACACACTGCGTGTTGTCCGCAGCCGTACTTCCGTTCCCTGGCATGTCATATTCTTGTCCGCAAAATGTGGTATGCACATGGCCGGTATCCGTGTTTTGAAGTTCCGCAATTTGAGGTCCGCAAAACACATACGGTCATCTGAATGAGCCCTAATACTGTGAAACCACAAATCCCACAATGCACTCAAATAAGGCCAGTTAACAAGGATTCAAGACTATGGAAACAACAGCACAGAGCTATACCCAGCAAAGAGGCACATAAACTAAATATATTTAGAGGGAAAACAATAATAAAAAAAAAACTCCCAGTAAACACTAGACTAAGGCCTCCTTATTGCGGGCTGCAATGCACGAACATCGACCGCGGGGCAGCCGCAGCGGATCACGGACCCATTTACTTTAATGGGTCCGCGATCCGCACGTTCCGCAAAAATATAGGACATGTTCTATATTTTTGTGAAACGGAAGTACGGGATGAAACCCCACGGAAGCACTCTGTAGTGCTTCCGTAGGGTTCCGTTCTGCATCATTTCGCATCTCAGGATTTCCGAACCCATTAAAGTGAATGGGTCCGCATCCCGGATGAGGAATGCACACGGAAAAGTGCATATGCGGATCCTCAATACGGCAACGGGACACCTACGGTCGTGTGCAATAGGCCTAAGGAAGTTAATAACAGAACCAGATTCATCGCTGTAAGGGCTCATGTACACGGCCATTGCTTGACCGTTCCGTGCATTGGGGACCGTAATTTGTGGTCCCCAATGCATGGGCACTATCCGTGCGGCTGCCGAGACGGATTCAGACCCATTCAACCTTGGCATATTTTTTTTATTTATTTTTTACCCCACAAATAATTTTTTTCCTATTTTCCAATTTTACAAGACATGGTAAATTAAAGGGTGGCATTAAAAATGCATCTTGTCCTGAAAAAAATAAGTCCTCATATGGCTATGTGAACGGAAAATTAAAAAAGGTTATGGCTATTGGAATGTGGAGAGGAAAAATGAAAAATACAAAAATGAAAATAGGTACGGTCTTTAGAAGGGTTCTCCAGGGATGAAGAAAATGAAAATACTTAAATATTACTTTATTATAAATACGGTATATTCCCAAATACCTTTCATTATTTACAATGGCTCCTTCTGTCTGGGGAGCAATCATCAGGAGAAATAAAATGGCCACCGTCCTATTAGTACACACAAAACCTGTCCTAATCACACAGGAGGACAAGTTACTTCATAACACTGAGGTAAAGAGCTGCCTCATCCTCCTCTCTGCTTTGCTTGTGAGGGATTATGATCCTGAATACAGCTGACAAGATCTTCAGCTGAATCTCTGTAGGAATGGAGTTCATGAGGAGACATGAAGTACAGAGAGGAGGGTGGGGGTAATAAGCAGCAGAATTTGTATGCAGTCTCTATTACCACAGTCTGTCCTGTCTGACCTCTCTGTACGTCATGTCTCTGTCATAATGTAGGGGGGGAGAGGAGAAACACCAGAATGACAACAGAAGGAAAATGACCAGGAACTAGGCCTCAAGGCTAGGGAAAAGGGAAATGGTTACCACCTAGGAAACCCTAGCCCTGACTCCTGTCGGTATGAATAGACCCCGGAGGTGGGAATATTCAAACACTGGGAACCTAGGCCCTAGTAACCCTGAATATCCCTAGGAGTAGTGACAGGGTCTGAGACCACTGGTTCCTTCCCAGATGAACGAACCAGCGTCTCCCTGAGGCCTAGTAACCAACGAGCAAATGGGAACAACAAAATACAAACAGAAGTACACTTATCTTCAATAAAAAATGGATGAGCAGGAACTCAAGTACTCCAGAGGACCCACACTTGACCAGAGGTACAGCAGAACCCACTGTAAGAATCACCACTCTATGGTAAATGTTTTTGCAAATGCATAATGTGAATTTTATTTGACCCAACAATTTTGAGGGGTATGCAAACAAAAGGTGACAATCCTACAGATGTATTAGACCAATCTGTCTTGATCTGATGGTGAATTTCTAGTCTCTCCCCAAATAAAGAAAATAACAAAGTGTCTGATGGAGGTTCTTCTTTTTAGGACACTTCAAAGGGCAACAAGATGCCAAAGGAATTAGGTGCAGGAGTTAAATTATTGTAATCATTCAAAGATCTATTACACATCTCATGATTGGGCTATCTCCATTATAAAAAAAAAACTACCACAACAGGACAGATGCTTGATTCCCACCAAACCAACAGGTGCAGTAGTTGTCTCTTTCTATAAACTATACTTCCTAAGGTTGTGACTAGGGTTGAGTGGACTTTTTCACTGAAGTTCGGGTTCGGTGTTTGGGTGATTTTATTATTTTCCGTTATAACATGGTTATAACGGAAAATAATAGCATTCTTAAGACAGAATGCTAAATAAAATGGACATTGAGGGGTTAAAAATAATTAAAAAAACTCACCTCATCCACTTGATCGGGGATACGTTTTTAAAATTATTTTTAACCCCTCAATGTCCATTTTATTTAGCATTCTGTCTTAAGAATGCTATTATTTTCCGTTATAACCATGTTATAGCGGAAGATAATAGAGTGAAGTTCAGGTCCCCATTGACTTTAATGTGGTCCTGGTTCGGGTTCGAGTTCGGGTCAAGTTCGGGTCCCGAACCCGAACTTTGACCTGAAGTTCGTCCGGACCCGGCGAACCCGAACTTCCACGGGTTCGCTCATCCCTAGTTGTGATGTGTGGATGAGGCTTAAGTTAGCATTAAAGCATTTAGGAGTCCTCTCAGTTACATTGCAGAGCATAGGAGTCCTCTCTATGCATCAGTCTTCTGAGCTATTCAGCCATTACATTAAATTAAGGGGGGTTTTCATAGTCACAATGTCAGAGTTGTGTACCCTGTGGTTTGGCACCAATGAAAGCAAACATTTGCATTCAGACCCCCTTAAAAGATAGTAATTGTGGCCCCTTAGATGTCAGCCCTGTTCTGGCCCCACATATGACAGGCTGTTGTAGGAAACTACAGGAATCTGGATTGTCTAAACTGCAATTCATCTGAGGTGGACAGGACTGAAGTCTAATAAATCCCCTGGTTTTCACCCTTAACCCCTGCAATAGGCTATGCTGCAGATGGGTTCCCAGACCCTCTAAATAGTCACGGATGGGCACTGGTAGTGTTGATGGAAGCAGCATGGTCAAGAACAGAGCCAAGGATCATTGGTGGAAATCAGAATATGACAGGTCACAGGATAAACCAAGTATGTAGTCAGGAGTCAAAATCATGAGAAGGACAATAGACTAGGTAGATAAACCAAAGGACAATGCAAGAGTAGGGTCCGGAACAAGGTCAATGTCAGGATCGGGACCAAACACAGTAGACAATAGCAATGCACAGGAGCAAAAGCCAGGAAACGTATGTACAGTACCTCAATTACCAGACAAAGCCTGGCAGGACGATTAACCATTGTAGGCCACCAGGCTGATGTCATCTCTGGGCTCTGACTGCGTTAGCAACCTGCCACTGATGTGCATCTAGAGCAGTAGGGCCACAAAGAAGCACAGGAGCCCAATGCAGCAGCGGAAGAAGATTCCAGAATGTGGCTTTGGTAACCGCACAAGTGAGGCCCTATAATCTAAAGCTGACTATACACAATCAATAGCTGTCAGACATATGATGGACAGCTGTCTCTCACAACTCCCTCTCGACTCCCTCATACATATACACGTTCTGTGCACGTGTTTTTAATGGGCAGAAAGGAAAGAGCCACTGCCAGGAACCTCTAGGGAGAACTAAAGAATGGGAGGAAAATATTCAGTGTGCCCAATCCTTCTCTCCCCTCACATTATCTGTCGAGGAGAGTTGGGAGCTCCTCATACACATTAGACTGTGGGCCAAACCCCCAAACCCGGGTTTAGCTGACAATACACTAAAGTGTATATGATCTAAAGAGTTTGTGCCACCATTAAATGCTATTTTATTATAATCAAGCATGGAAAACTAGCTACTTTTGTAATTTACTTTCTGTTACAAAAATGCTCCAGTTGTGAGATATGGTCTTTACTTCATTCTAGTGGCTCCTACTGGTGTTTAATCCATATAAATGTGCACATCAACCTACTGACATGGTCGCACATACTCAGTGCCATCCTTCAACTTCCACCAGCTGTATCTACTGTTAGAAGCTGTGACAGATACAGGGAGGAGAGCCTCAGCAGAAAGGAAATGCCACTAGTAAAGCTATGATAGAGAGATCCTTAGTAGTAAGGACATCCACTGGGCTTCAGAAGAATGAACATGCCCCCCGAGCTGCCAGCGTTCAGATAATCTAGCAATAAAATGAGGAGAGCTCTGGATCCATGTGAGGTACAGGGCTGATTCTAGCTTTGTTGGAAAGTGATTGTCATGTCCTATATGATGTCTGATTTTCATTTTTTACATCGTTATGAGATGACCCATTTAAGACTGAGTCCACATGAAGATCCTCTGGTGGGGCCGATCCTGATTTTCATCTCCTTATGTACAATACTTCAGTGTTTTATTACAATGAACACTGATGAGGAGAACTAAGATACCCAAACTGGCAAGAGATTAAAAAAAATGCATTCATTTCCTTGCCTTCTGGACATGGGTCCGGGAGGAGCGAGAAGCTATGAAAACGACATAGCGTGGAGCACTGTGCATCATCCCACAAGAATGAGAACACGCCAGCAGTGAATGATCTGCTCGATTTTGAGTCTGACATCCGAGCATCGTAAAGTGACCACAATGAAAACATATTGGACTTATAATGTTTGTACTTGTGATGGGACTACATTATACAAACCATAATTACTTCTGGCTGGAATTAAGAAAAGGAAGCTCTGCCTATATATTCACGCAAGCGTCACAGGATCAAGGAACCTGAACAGAGACATCTGGAGCATTTTAGAGACTGGAAGGTCAAAGTCAGGCAACAACTATGTGTCTCATCTGGTGACACGAGGAAATAATACTGTGCTCGGTCTATAGAGAACATGAGGATCCATAGCAAAGATTAAAATTAGGCCCGTTAGAACAGCTACTTGACAGCATCACACTCGTAACCGACCACAACATAATAATACCTCCATCCCTCATGACTCAAAACCACATCCCTGTGTAGGTCTCACCACCCACTAGGAAGAGGACAAGACTAAGGCCACTTTCACATGTGCCACACAGCTCTCCGGCAGGCTGTTTCAGAAAACAATTCCGGTAATCGGCTGGACCAAAAACGTTGCGTTCAGTGTTTTTTGCTGGGAGCTGCCAGATCTCTGCCGGATCCCATTATAGTCAAGGGGGTCCGGTGGGCAGGTGGCACACTCCGGCAATGGCGTATCCAGAGAGTTTCAGCCAGCCTTGAAGCTGTGCCACAGGTGTAAAACTAGCCTAAATTAGAACTGGCTCCTGTTCTCCAAGGGCCCCGTGGCTGACCTATGGCACCTGTGTGTTTGAATGTGCTTCAGGATTTTTGTTAAATCACTGACACAATTAGGGCAATTGTTCTTAGGATGCATCACTTTATGAGAAAGTGAAAATGGCACCAAATTTTCTATGCCAGTCTTGATCTGTGCACCAAAGTTAGTAGAACCAAATTGATTAAGAGGCAGATGCTTCTTTTTTTTTTTTTTTTTTCTACTTTTATTGGGAAAACTACAAAACATTTACAATAAAAAATTTATTACAGTCTCTCAATTCTTAGTAACCCAAGTGATTATATGTGCGTATATTCCACTCATCTTTTCAAAATATTTAGAAAACCCTCCCCTCCCTCCCTCCCAGTTTGTGGTGCGTCAAAGTAGGACCCTTATATATAAAACAACTTGATCTCAGCTAACCAGACCTCCAACCACCCCATATCCTGGTCCATTGATATTCATTTTCCCTCCGTCTGTATAAAAATTTTTCGTAGTTCATTACCTTATCAATTAAATTTATCCATGTGTTTTTGTTTGGAGTAGATCGGGCAAACCAGGTGCGGCTGATCAAAACTCTAGCCAACATCAATACTCTACTCAAAAGAATCTTTTGATACTTATGATTTTTTAATTTGGAGAGATCATTGAGAATAAATACTTGTGGTTCAAAAGGAATTCGAATTTTTAGTTTACACATAATATAGTTATTGATACCGTTCCAGTAGTTTATAAGTTCTGGACAGGTCCATATCATATGGAGAAAGTCTGCTCCTACAGTGTCACATTTGGGACAGTTGGACGTGTCTCTTAACCCACATTTGTTCATCCACAATGGAGTAATATATAATCTGTGGCAGATATAAAATTGTATCAGGACATGGTTAAAGTTCTGGGATAGTGAAGATAGATTCCCAAAAATATTATCCCACCCTTCTATTTGTACATTCGGACAGTCCACCTCCCACGCTTTTTGTCCTGGAGAGTGTATGTCACTAAACCGTGCTTTAAGTAATAACTTATATATATTTGAAATTTTTATTCTGGAATGTGTACCTCCTACCCAATCATTCAGAAAGGATACATTATCTATATCCAACAGCCGCTTATCATCCAAGCTGGATAACACAGAACGCAATTGGAAATACCTAAACCATGAAAGATTTTTTAAATTTTGTATCATTTCTATATAGGATTTAATTTCTCTATCTTTAACTACCTGTGAGATATATAAAATTTTATTCTTCTGCCAAAATGTGTCAGCTGCAATTTCATCCAGCCTTTGTAAATACAAATTATGCCAAAGAGGCGTAAATGTAAGTGAACCCTTAACTTTCAACCATGTCCTAGTTGTAGCCCACACCTTAAGGAGTAGTTTTATAGTCTCTCTGTAGCCTTGCTCATAGCTCTTCAATAGGCCAGATTCCAACAAGGAAAAAATATTATTGTGGGCATGACTATTTACCAACTTCCCCAGTAGTGCGCTATGCTCTGATTCATAGCACCTCAATAGCTGGGCTGCAATAAAGTATCCCTTAAAGTAGGGGAGATTTAAACCCCCGCACTCCACTGATCTATACAAATACTCCAACTTAATTCGAACTCGCTTTCTTCCCCATATTAAATCATTAATTAGTCTCTCTATAAGTTTAAAATGTTTGTCTTGTATCCAAATAGGTGTATTCCTGAGCACATAGAGCAATTGTGGTAATATCACCATTTTGACTAGTGAAACTCGATCAGCTCTAGATAGGGGAAGTTTCAGCCAAATTCCTATTTTAGCTCTGATCTTTACTATTATGGGGATCAAATTAAGTTCTACAAAATTTTCGACCCGAGGCGATATCGTCAAACCCAAATATTGAAAAGTATCAACAATATCCAACTGTGTAACAGGAATCTCTTTCTGTGGTAGGGGGTCTATTGGAAGCAGACTAGTCTTGGTCCAGTTTATAAGAAGACCAGAAACCTCACCAAATAATTTAACCATTTGAATAATCCTAGGGAGAGTGGTTTCCGTATGATCTATAAAAAACAGAACATCGTCTGCATATAGTGAGATACGATCTTGTGTTCCTAGCGTACCAAATCCTTTGATCTGATCGTCCTGCCTAATGGCCATCGCAAGGGGTTCGATATATATATCAAATAATAAGGGAGATAGTGGGCAACCCTGACGGGTGCCTCTGTTTAACTCGATACTGCTACTCAAAATTCCATTAAGACTCAATTTAGCCCTTGGAGATCCATACAATAGCCTAAGAGTACGTATAAACCTCTCTCCAAAGCCCATCCTAGCAAGAACCTTCCAGAGGAAACGCCACTCCACCCTGTCAAAGGCCTTAGAGGCATCTAATGACAGGATGGAGCGGGCGGTCCCCCCAGGGGCCTGGATATTAGAAAAGAGCCGGTGTAGATTATAATGTGTACCCTTATTTTTAATGAAACCGCTCTGATCCGGATGGACTATGGAGGAGATGACCCCAGAGAGCCTTGTAGCAAGGACCCTCGCCAAAAGCTTTACATCTGCATTAAGCAGTGAAATTGGTCTGTAAGATTCTAAATCTAGAGGGTCCTTGCCTTTTTTTGGAATTAGTATCACTGTAGCCTCCATCATTGAATCTGGCAACCTCCCATCCTCCATTGATTCAGTAAAGACCTCCAGTAATCTAGGAAAAATACAGTCCCCATATTTGCTATAAAATTCATATGGAAGCCCGTCTGAACCAGGAGTAGAATTAGGTGAACATAATTTAATAGCTCCCTCAAGTTCCTTAATTGAGACCTCCAGTTCTAATGCTTTCTTTTGGTTCTCAGTAATAGTTGAAAAGTTAATCCTATCTAGGTAGAGATCTATCTTATCGTCTGTAATATTAGAATCAGCCTTATACATATCAAGAAAATAATCAAAAAAGGCCTTCTCCACCGGACCCTGACCAGTAACTGTTCTACCATCCCTCACTCGAACCTTCTCTATATGTTTTTTAGGTTGTTGATTGGAGATTACTCTGGAGAGTAGCCTACCGGGTCGCCCAGAATCAGTAAAATATTTTTGCCCTTTAAAGAAAAGATTCTGTTGAGCTTTATCCAGTAAAAAATTAGCATATATTTGTGTGGCTTTTTGCATATTTTCCCTATTTTTCTCCGTCTTATTTATATGGAAGGATTCTGTCGCTAAGATCACATGTTTCTCTAGATTTTTCTGTTTTTTTCCATATTCTCTTCTAAGATTCGTGATATTACTAACCATCAATCCCCTCATGTACGCCTTAAAGGTATCCCATACCACTTGAATTTTTGCTGAGCCGTCGTTGATATCCCAGAATCGGCCTATTTCATTTCGAATTATTTCATGTGTCTTTATGACTGATAGCCAGTAAGGGTTTAGTCTAAAGGGAGGTTTTGATATATATCTATCCTGAGAGAAGCATAATTCAAGTACTAACGGGGAGTGATCAGATATTGACCTTGTTTCATATTTCATTCGTTTTATCAATTTCATATATTTGCTATTTATCAGTACTAGGTCAATTCTAGACAATGATTTACCTGCTTTACTAAAACATGAAAAAACCCTTTTCCCCTGTCCCAGATATTCCCAAGCGTCCTCAAATCCAGCCTCCAGGCAGAACCGTGCGAGGGGGGACCCCTGGACCGTACTGTCACCCCTAGCACTCATAGAGACCCTATCACGTAAAGGATCGATGACACAATTAAAATCACCAATAATCAATGTTGGACATTCTGGCCATTTATCCATGAATAATAGAAGAGAGTTAAGAACCAGAAGAGAAAATGGCGGAGGGATATAGACAAAGGCCAAAATACATAACTCTCCCCCTAACCTGCAATATAGAAAAATAAATCTTCCCTGTTGGTCGACAGAGGATGCCTCACAAACGAAGTCAATAAGTCTATGTATCAACACCGTAACACCTCTCGAGTAATTGGAGAGGGTAGAATGATACGTATGCACAGCCCATCCCCTGTCGACCACTCTAGTGGTCTCCTCAGTAAGATGGGTCTCGAGCAAACATACTATTGCTGGTAGATGGGCCTGAGTCAAGTCAAAAACCGCTTGTCTCTTACCTCTTTCCCCCAAACCACGTACATTCCAAGAAAAAATTCTAATCATCGTCATCAACAATGGTTAAATGGAAGATTAGGAGAGAGGGAAAAAGGAGAAAACAAGATGGAAAAAGAGAATAATAAACTGAAAAAAAAGGGAACCACACCTACTTTGACGCACCACAACCCAACCCCCCCCCTCACCCCCCTCCCACAGGCAACCCACCACATATTGTAGTAGATTTCTTTCCTATGACCAACCCTCGACCCTCCCCCCAGTCAACCACCCCCACACCGCCATTTTGAAGCAAAGAAGACTACATTTAGGGGTATGAGCCCCTTATATTACTAATTATTCCCGTCAATTCATAACCCAATTGAGTCATCGATTGTTTCGCTCAATCCAGTCCGCGGCTTCTTCTGAGGTATCAAAAAAAAAAGTTTTATCTTCAAAAATAATCCGCAGTTTGGCCGGGAATATAAGAGAATATTTAATATCCCTCTCTCTTAGCTTCTTTTTAACAATCATGAATGTGCGTCTCTTTTCTTGTATTTCTTTCGAAAAGTCAGGAAAAAAGGCCAGTCTAATCCCGTTATACACAACCGGTGAGGATTCCCTCGCCCTTCTCAGGAGGACATCTCTGTCCCCTGAAGTCAGTGACTTAGCAAGGATTGTCCGAGGTTGTCTCCCTGGAATTGGTTTTCCTCCTGGGACCCGATGAGCTCTTTCAATCATGAAAAGAGGAGAAAATGACTCTTTACCAAAGTTCTCAAGAATTAGTTTCTGTACAAATTCGGTTGGATTTTTTCCTTCCTCACCCTCTGGAATCCCTATTATTCTCACGTTATATCTTCGTGACCTATCTTCAAGGTCCACTACCTTTTTCTTCAGGAGATTATTTTCCACTTTAAGTATAGAAACTTCCGTATTTATTTTTTTGGATTCCTTCTGTATAAGGGTGACAGAACTTTCAAGGGTGTTGAGTCTGTCTCGCATTTTGGTCAATTCATCTTTTATTAGTCCCACATCAACTTGAATAGATCCAAGTTGGGTTGTAACCACCTGTATTAAATCTCCGTTCTGTTTAACCGCTAGGAGTATTTCTTCCAGCGGGGACGAATTGTCATCAGGGATAACTTCCCCCATTATTCCATCCTCCTCCTCAGGGTATCTAGCGCCTTTTTGTATTTCTCGCTCAGTTACCTCTAATTCATAATTTTTTTTTTCAGAGAATTCCTTTTGTCCGCCCCTCGTATTGACCCTTGGGGATTTCAGAAACTGGTCAAGTTTTGTTGGTTCAGCCGTTCTAGACCCATGTTTCTGACCTGATAGATCGGTCGAACGCCTTGGGGCTTTTGGGCCCATATCTTATTCCTCTTTATTTTTTAATTTTTTTTTTTTTTTTTTAATATATTTTTTTTAGATATTTATTTGATTTTTTTTTCCCCTTATTCCGCCTCCTTTCTCTCTTTTAAATATATACCTTTTTTTTTTTTTTTTTTGCTCTCCTTCTTTCTCTTTTTTTTTTTTTTTTTGTTCCTTTTCTTTTTCTTTTTTTTCCTTTTTTTTTTTTCCTTTTTTTTTTCCTTATCCCCCTTTTCCTTTTTTTTTTCCTTTTTTTTTTCAGTGCCTTCTTCTTAGTTCTTGTTTTTTTTCCCTTTTTTTTTTTCACTCTTCCCTTTTTTTTTTATTTTTTTATGTCCACTCTTCTTTATACTCTTTCTCCTCTTATTTCCTTTTTTTTTTTTTTTTTTTTTTTCCCCCTTCTCCAGCTTATATTTTAGACTTTAAAGTTGGCTTTCTTGTGATCTTATGATCAAATGCAGCTTATAATCATATGCAATCATACACAACTTATTCAAAGTCCGTTCAAGGTTAGTTGGAGTCAGCAGTTATAGGGAGGTTAGTCACTAGAGGAGAGAAGCTTATAGCTTCTTCAAAAAACCATCAGATATGAGGGAACACAAGGTTACTCACTGACATCAGAGCAAGGGGGGGTAGCGGATCAGGCAGGAACCGGAGGCACACTCCACGGAGGTAAAGGAGAGAAAACCTCCAGACGGCAAAACTGTTCACAGTGAAATGGAGAGCAGGAAAGGAGGCAGGAGCGGCAGCATCAAGCACGGCACAATCAAGAAAGAGCCGGAGGCAGCCTGAACCTAACAGCCGATATCAGCAGCGTGGCAGGCTTTGGGCAAAAGGCAGCAGCGCTGATCACACGGTCCCGGTCACAGAGAGGGTAGATGGAGGATTCGGCACACAGACGCCAGCATACTCGAAGCGGCAGCGAGGTAGCAGAGCAGCGGGGAGAGCCGGGAGCGCGACGTCCACTACGTCATCACGTCACCACCTGAGCCTTTACTTAAATGAAGAGGCAGATGCTTCTTAATAAATTAGGTGCATCTCAGGCACTCAGTGTGCCAGAGACTCATATCTTCATCAGCTTGGGACTGGCACAGACCTGAGCTGTAACTTAAAGGGGTTGTCTCTCACTTCAGCAAGTGGCATTTATCATGTAGAGAAAGTTAATACAAAGCACTTACTAATGTATTGTTATTATCCATGTTGCCTCCTTTGCTGGTTATTGCAACGGGCGCCTCCCCCTAGGGCCCTCTATAACGCTACCCAGGTGTAGGAATGCTGAGTGGTATAGTGCGGCCTAAAATGTTCCTTTATATGTGTCACGGTGCTCCTACCTGGATACGGCTGGACCCCAGGCTTTGGCTCCGAAGAAATAAATAGGGGGAATAATTGAGGAATTTGCAAAAAAAAGATTTAGTCCAGACCTTGTATGTAGTTGAACAGCAGGTTTACTTGAATAAACGCTCATCAGAAACAATCTTCAAGCTTTGTCTTGGTCCCAGCAGGCTTTAGCATTAAAACTGGCAGGCAAACTCAACACTGCTACATCTGTTCCTCTCTGGCTCTGCTGTACTGACAGGCTGACTGTATAACTCAGATTCTTCTGTATGCTGCACCTTCTCTCTGTAGTCTGACTCTTAAGTTATGCCAGGGAACTATGCTCCTGGCTTCTGAGGCTTCAAGCTTTGGCCTCCATGGCCAGCAAAGCTTAGGGTGCTCTGGCTGGCATGAGCACGTCCAGCAGAGATGTGCCCTCTGCACACCCTCTAGCAGGGGATAAGCAAGACTTAGGCTACTTTCACACTGGCGTTTTGGCTTTCCGTTTGTGAGATCCGTCCAGGGCTCTCACAAGCGGTCCAAAACGGATCAGTTTTGCCCTTATGCATTCTGAATGGAAAAGGATCCGCTCAAAATGCATCAGTTTGCCTCCGTTCCGTCTCCATTCCGCTCTGGAGGCGGACACCAAAACGCTGCCTGCAGTGTTTTTGGTTTATGCCTGACGATGCGGCGGCAAACGGATCCGTTCTGACACACAATGTAAGTCAATGGGGACGGATCCATTTTCACTGACACAATATGAACGGATGCATGCGATTGTATTATCTGAACGGAAGCGTTTGTGCAGATCCATGACGGATTCGCACCAAACTCGAGTGTGAAAGTAGCCTAACTCTCACTGGTCCCCACCCTTCCTGCAGGGATTAGAGGGGTTAGAATGGAATAGGAAGCTCCATTCTACCTAACTGCAGCTCTTCCGTGTTTGCTGCCACCTGCTGGTGAACCAGGAACATTACATTTGAACATAACAGTAGCAAAACATTGGAAATGCACAGTGTAGTGGACCTGAACAAAATACATAAGATGACATTATATTAGCCCATTAAAGATAGTAGCAGGGTGCAGAAGTGGTAATGCTACTCTGGGGCGTTACAGATTCATTTTACCATCAAATTATGCACTTTCCACGGTTAGGACCACCCTGCACTCTATCAGCGGTGCTCGTGTTTGCACACTATAGGAAAAAATGCCAGCACCAGGGCCCATGAGCCTTTAGGTACGCCCCTGTCTGCGCCTGTTTTGATATCCCCCGTGCTGCCAGAGGGTGCGCCTAATTTATGATGCATCCTCCTGCACTCTGTGCGCCTAACCAGAAATCTGTGATAGCTCAGAGCTGCCGTAGATTTCTGGCTTCGTTTACGCCAGAAAACTGGTGTACATGAAGATGAATTTGACGCAGCGGCTGGTCCCGCCCTTGTCACGCCCCTTTTTAGAAAATTGACGTTGAAAAAGGGGAGATGCAACATTTAAAAAGAAAGTCACAGTTGAAAAGTCGCGCCTGCCACTTTTTAACGCCACTTTTCAGGCGTAAAGGGAACGATAAATCTCCCACTTTCTCTATATAGCACATGCTATATATTTTTATATATAGAAATAAGAAGGTTTACCATATACCAAATACTGTGGCTTTTTCATGCCTGCTCACTGTGTAGTATTCTGTATGTCAGTGTTCACTGTAGTAATTTCATTGTATTCAAAATCAGGAAATTTAGTGTGACCTGTGCAATCATCTGCAGTAGACAATGCGACATCCATGCCTGCAGTGTATGAAATATGATGGGAAGGTTTTTTATATAATTTTTTATGTTTTAGTGTATTTTTTGGCATGTTGTGCTTTCTAGTAAAGCTAGATTTAAATCCACAAAATGTATTGGTGCTTTGGTTAATTTGTGAATATGTTTGACTTGAAGCTACGATAGCTTAATGACTCTAATCTACAGAGGAAGTGGAGCCCATTTAGCTGTAGCAACAAACGAATTTCTCTGAGGGTCTATTGTGAGGGGAAACAGGCTTTCGTGGAATTGAGTCTAAAACAAATTTCCTTTCAGGGCTGATATTCATTTTGGATTAAACGACCGTTCCTGGAATCTGAAAAGGTTTATAGTAATTAAAGATGAGCGAATCGAATCCCACAAAGTGGAATTCGATCTGAATTTCAGGATAAATTCGATTCACCTCGAAGCCGAATTTCCTCGTGCTTCGTGTCGGCGAATCGATTTAGCCTAAAATAGTGTAAAACACAAAAAAATTCAAACTTACCTCATGAATTTGCTTGCGACGGGCTGCCAGTCTCCATCTTGATTGAAGATCTCGGGCCGAAATCCCATGCGTGGTGACGTATGATGTCACCACGCCAGCCGGCATGATGTAATCTTGCGCTGCGCGAGATTTCGCTTCAGATCTTCAAGCAAGATGGCGACGTCCGGCCCGTTGTGAGTTTTTACACTCAGATGCCGCGATCATGTATGAACGCGGCATCTGAGGGGTACAATGAGGGGTACAATGAGGGGGGCAGCGCTATCACCGCTCCCTGTCATTGCACCCACTACGAAGTAATTCGTCACAAAGCGAATTTTTGGGTAAAATTCTGAGAATCAGCTGAATCAAACTTTTCAATTATTCGCTTATCTCTAATAGTAATGTGCAAATTTATTCTAAACTAAATGAATTCATTCTGAATTTCACAAAAATTTGTCCATGAAACGAATCCGAAGTTTTTGTGATTCGCTTTGGATGAATTGTGTTAAAAACGGCGCCTAACACCATATTACTGTGATAATTGGCGGGAAAACCCATGAGGCAAGAAGAAGATGGAGAATCAGATAAAACTAGGAGGAAGCGAGGGGAAAGGCTTGCCTTGATAGGCTCAGTGGCTGAAAGATAGCCTAATCAGTGGATAAGGGGGCAGTAGGCAGGCAGCAACTTATGCCAAGACAGAAGGATCACCATTCTGTCTTCAGCTTATGACTTGGATGGATGCCTTGTGGCAATGTCTGACAAAAAGCTATTATGGACACAAGCCACTAAAGTAGTGTGATGGGGACACAATAAGCAGAGTATAGGAAGAAAGTAAGAAGATATAATTGGGTATATTTTAGGGAATTTCAACAGGGAAAGCAAATAGTGAGGAAGGTAGATGTTTGTTTAATACAGCTGCAGGCAACTCATTTTTTCTATGTATGAACAGAAGTCAGCTTTTAAAAAAAATAAATAAAAAAAACATCAAGTTTCTACAGTTCATAGGCTTATTGCCAGCACCCCAATAGCATATATTCTGATCCAAACTTGAGCAATTTATTTCTTTTACAATCAGTTTAAATTGATCATGGCTTTATACCTGTTTTACTGAATGTGTTGCATATTACAGAAATATAGCATATAGTTACTGCAAAAGCAATACTGCAATAACACCATTTTTATACTCGTATTATTAAACATGTCTCAAACTAATCCTCCTCAGCCATTGATAACAGAATTTGTGGCCAGGAAACGCTAGTAATCTTAACTCCCACCTGGACAAGTTGCTGGTGGTGCAGTCGCTGCCATACCAATTAGTGGATTCTACTGCCTTTAGAGGACAGTATACAGCTACAGATGGATCTGGACAGATTGGAGGCTTGGGCAGAGAAGTGGCAGATGAGGTTTAACACTGACAAATGTAAAGTTATGCACATGGAAAGGAATAATACAAGTCACCCGTACATACTAAATGGTAAAACACTGGGTAACACTGACATGGAAAAGGACCTAGGAATTTTAATAAACAGCAAACTAAGCTGCAAAAACCAGTGTCAGGCAGCTGCTGCCAAGGCCAGTAAGATAATGGGTTGCATCAAAAGGTGCATAGATGCCCGTGATGAGAACATAGTCCTACCACTTTACACATCACGAGTCAGACCACACATGGAGTACTGTGTACAGTTCTGGGCATGGGCGTAGGAAGCGGGGGGGACGGGGGGACGGATCCCCCCCAGGAAATAATGCAGGGGGGACAGGTTTGATAAAATCCCCCCCCAGGCCAGCGGCAGTGTGTGTGCAGCGGCGGCGGGGCAGGCACTGAGATGAGCGCTTCTATTGCGGAAGCAAAGCGCTCATCTCCATAGTGATCTGTTTGTATCGCCGTCCTCAGGACAGCGATACAAACAGAAGGCTGCGGAAGAGCAGGGCAGGGAGGTGTGTCCCTTTCCTGTTCCACTGATAGGCTGCCGGCACTACTAGGCCGGCAGCCTATCAGAGGCCGGCGTAGGCGGCAGGATGACGTCATCGCGCCGCCTGAGCCGTACAGCGCTGGAGTCGGGACACAGGCCGGAAGAGGCCTGCATCGCATCGCTCCAAAGAGGTACGTATAAGTGTTAATTATTTTTGGCACATAATGGGGGGGCCCTGGTATTATACTGGCACATGATTGGGGAATTTGGGGGGGGGGGCTGGAATTACTGGCACATGATTGGGGGGGTCTGATATTACAACTGGCACATGATGGGGGGGGTCTGGTATTACTACTGGCACATGATTGGGGGGGTCTGGTATTACTACTGGCACATGATTGGGGGGGTCTGGTATTACTACTGGCACATGATTGGGGGGGTCTGGTATTACTGGCACATGATTGGGGGGGTCTGGTATAGTGGCACATGATTGGGTGGGTCTGGTATTACTGGCACATGATTGGAGGGGGGGGTCTGGTATTACTGGCACATGATTGGGGGGGTCTGGTATAGTGGCACATGATTGGGTGGGTCTGGTATTACTGGCACATGATTGGAGGGGGGGGTCTGGTATTACTGGTACATGATTGGGGGGGTCTGATATTACTACTGGAACATGATTGGGGGGGTCTGGTATTACTACTGGTACATGATTGGGGGGTCTGGTATTACTACTGGCACATGATTGGGGGGGTCTGGTATAGTGGCACATGATTGGGAGGTCTGGTATTACTGGCACATGATTGGAGGGGGGTCTGGCAATACTGGCACATGATTGGGGGGTCTGGTATTACTGGCACATGATTGGGGGGGGGTCTGGTATAGTGGCACATGATTGGGGGGGTCTGGTATTACTGACACATGATTTGAGGGGGGTCTGGTATTACTGGCACATGATTGGAGGGGGTCTGGTATTACTGGCACATGATTGGGGGGGGTCTGGTATTACTGGCACATGATTGGGGGGGTCTGGTATTACTGGTTAATGAGAGGCGCCGGGGGGGGGCTGATGAGAGGCACTGGTGGCTGCTATGAGGCATGGGGCTCTTATCTGAGGTCTGAATGGGGGATCATTCATATTGTGGTCTGAGCTGAGGTGTGATCTGAGGTCTTATTAACATTGGGGATCTTATTGGGGCTGTTAGCTGAGGTCTGATTAACATTGGGGGTCTGATTGATGGTCTGACCTGAGGTGTAAAGAAAAATATTTTTTTCTTACTGTGCCCACTTGTAGCCCGGAGCCGAGCTGCCCAGAGCACTGATCCGGAGCAGCTTGGAGAAAAAGGCCTCACAGTCTCCCACACTCCTTCAACCCCGGCCAAGCAAGCCAGCACCCCTGAGGTCAAGCCAGCCAGCACCCCTGAGGTCAAGCCAGCCAGCACCCCTGAGGCCAAGCCAGCCAGCACCCCTGAGTCTTCAGGACTGTAAGTAAATTATATATAAGGGGAGATTATTGTTTCTGCAGGGGGGGGGGGAGTGCCAGAGAAAGTACCCGGAATAACTGAAATATATGCCAAACGTTTAGTTAATTGCTGTGACCTGATAAACAAAGAACTTTAGCATATTTTTTAGTTGAGATTTTTCACACACACACTTAAAATTTAACGATATAAACAACTCACAGTTTACTGAATAAGAATATATCCGGCGAGCAAAAATGCTGTCCCCCCCAGATTTTTTTGGGTTCCTACACCCATGTTTCTGGGCTCCTGTGAACAAGGCAGACATAGCAGAGCTGGAGAGGGTTCGGAGGAGGGCAACTAAAGTAATAACTGGAATGGGGTAACTACAGTACCCTGAAAGATGATCAAAATTTGGGTTATTAATTTTAGAAAAAAGACGACTCAGGGGAGATCTAATTACTATGTATAAATATATCAGGGGTCAGTATAGAGATCTCTCCCATCAGCTATTTATCCCCAGGACTGTGACGAGGGGACATCCTCTGCGTCTGGAGGAAAGAAGGTTTGTACACAAACATAGAAGAGGATTCTTTACGGTAAGAGCAGTGAGACTATGGAGCTCTCTGCCTGAGGAGGTGGTGATGGTGAGTACAATAAAGGAATTCAAGAGGGGCCTGGATGTATTTCTGGAGTGTAATAATATTACAGGCTATAGCTACTAGAGAGGGGTCGGTGATCCAGGGATTTCTTCTGATGCCTGATTGGAGTTGGAAAGGAATTTTTCCCCCCTTAAGTGGGAAAAATTGGCTTTTACCTCACAGTTTTTTTTTTCCTTTCTCTGGATCAACTTGCAGGATAACAGGCCGAACTGCATGGACAGATGTCTTTTTTCAGCCTTATATACTATGTTACTATTGTATTGAGTTTTTGCCTTTCTTGAACATTATTAACTAAGTTTCAACAATTAAATAAAAAGAACATAAATATAATGAGATTGTTATTTTAAGAAGATATATTGTCACTAAGAAGCAAAATAGTATGTCATAACCTAGTTTTCCTGTAAAAACAACTTATGTTGCCGAGCTTCTTTCCAGTGAAATCTTTTTTCCACTTCTTTGTGCCAATAGGTTTTATTCCTTGCCAGCTGGACCCAAAAAGTCATAAAATTCACATTAAAATCAACTTTATTGGAGACTTTATAAACTCCTCCTCCTGAAAAAGGCAAGACTCTAATAATCTATGACTATGTTTAGTGCACAGAAAAAAAAAGTGAGCTAAAAAATAACTCCAAATTTATCAGTATATGGGCGGTTAGACAATGACTCTGCTATAGACAATGGCTACAGACAGTGACTCTGCCATAGACAATGGCTACAGACAGTGACTCTGCCATAGACAATGGCTACAGGCAATGACTTTGCTACAGATGTAATGACCCATAGTGCCATTACCACTCTTTTTGACACCTTGCTACAATTTCCTATTTGCTAATACCTGTCATCCAATGTAATTTATGTCATCTTTTGATAATGTGCATATTTACTCCAAGTAATTGTTATATTCATGTTATGCACCTGGTGACCACAAGGTTGCAGCAACACTTGGCAGTGCTAGTAGCAGGGGATAGACTGGATTGTCCATTCTCTCTCCCTCTAGAGGGAGAAGGAGAGGAGGAGTTAGTTAGTAGTGAGTCAGTCTTGCTTTTACCCTCCTAAGGGAGAGGTTGTGTACAGGCCAGCAGAGCGCTGCCTGCCCTGCTGGGCCTGCAGGTTCTGCATGCAAAGGACTATTTGGTTGCATGCCCCTCCTGGGCTTGCATTGCCTTCACCTAAGCTGAGCCGAAGCTTGAGGTACTAAATACCAGGACAAGAAGATCCTAGGAATACCTACAGAGAAAGAGACTACTACTGCTAACATAGCAGAGCTGAGGAAGCTACAGCATAGCAGAGCTGAGATTGTTCTGCAGAAGTGTTTGCCTGTCATTTGCCTGCTAAAATCTGTTGGAAACCTAGATCAAGTCTGGAAAGTGTATGGATTACTGTTTACGCCAAGTAAAAGCAACTGTTCAACGTTTGCCAAGTCTGGACTCGACTTTTGTTCTACCCCATCCAAGTTCTTCATCCCCTTTTGCATTGCCTCGGTGGACCACGTCTGGGATCCACCCGTATTTATGTAGGAGCACCGCTACACAAGTGCTACACAACCAGGGGCGGATTAAGTGCATGATAGGCCCGGGGCTGTCTACCCAACTTGGGCCCCTCCCTCCATTTTAGTTTAGTTTTTTTTGTATGAAGAGGCTGCGGTGCTTCATGAGCGCCACAGTCTCTTCCTAGCCCATATGACATCTTCAGACTAAAAAAAATACCCCAAATTGGGTCCTAAACTGAAAAATTTGGTGTCCTAATTTAAAATACATATAATTATAATAAAAAAAAACATGGAGGAGAATACAGCACCACATACCTCTTACATCCAAGGAAATCTCCTGTCATGTAGACGTTCTCTTTCCTCTTCTCCTCCATTTGACCCAGACCACCATGGCAAATTCTTTCAGCCACATCTCGTCTCTACAGTTTGTAACACAGACACGTTAGATTTCTAAATTTTTCCATCAACCTCCCCATCCTGGTGTCCCCACAGTGTCATCCTGCTGCCACTCCCAATACTGTGCCCGTTTTTCTCCCCAATGTCCAAGGTACTATAATGCTTAAAAAATAGTGACCCTAATAGACATAATTGGAGTCATTTATCAAACTGGTGTAACGTAGAATTGGATTTCCAAAAGAGCTGTCAAAAATGAAAGGTGGAATCTGATTGGCTGCTATGGGCAACTAAGCATGTTCTACTTTGCACCAGTTTGATAAATTAGCCCAAATGCCCTTATAGTGTCCACAGCAGCTATAATGTCCCCTGGAGTTCCCCCAGTAATAATACCACCCTCTATTGTGCTCCAGGCAATAATCCCTGTATAGTGCCCCCAGAAATAATAGAATTGCACCTACAGTACCTCCCCAATAGCAACACCCCCATATAGTAATTTCCACCACACTGCCCCCACATGGTAATCCCCTCATAGTAATTTCCCCCCACACAGTAATTTCCCCCAAACTGCCCCATATAGTAGTTTGCCCCCACACAGTACTTTCCCCTACATAGTAATTTGCCCCATACTGCCCAATATAGTAATTTCCCCAACACTGCCCCCACATAGTAATTACCCCACACTGTCCCCACATAGCAATTTCCCCACACTGTCCCCACATAGCAATTTCTCCACACTGTCCCCACATAGCAGTTTCCCCCACACTGCCCCCACATAGCAATTTCCCCCACATAGCAATTTCCCCACACTGCCCCCACATAGCAATTTCCCCACACTGCCCCCACATAGCAATTTCCCCGCACTGTCCCCACATAGCAGTTTCCCCCACACTGCCCCCACATAGCAATTTCCCCCACACTGTCCCCACATAGCAGTTTCCCCCGCACTGTCCCCACATAGCAATTTCCCCCACACTGCCCCCACATAGCAATTTCCTCCACACTGTCCCCACATAGCAATTTCCACCACACTGCCCCCACACAATAGTTTCCCCCACACTGCCCCCACATAGTAATTTGCCCCCACACTGTCCCATATAGTAATTTGCCCCCACATAGTAGTTCCTCCCATAATAATTTGCCCCCACATAGTAATTTGCCCCCACATAGTAATTTGCCCCCACATAGTAGTCTCTCCCATAATAATTTGCCCCCACATAGTAGTCTCTCCTATAATAATTTCCCCCCACATAGTAATTTGCCCCCACATAGTAGTCCCTCCCATAATAATTTGGCCCTACACAGCCCCATATAGTAATTTGCCCCCACATAGTAGTCCCTCCCATAATAATTTGCCCCCACATAGTAATTTGCCCCCACATAGCCCCCACATAGCCCCCACATTCCCCCACCATGTACTCAATGTCTCTTCCCTAATAAGTCCTCCTGTGTGTCCCCCCCCACATGTCCCCCAAAGTAGGCACATGAAATAAAAAAATAAAATAAATGAAAAGCTAAATACTCACCTATGTCCAGGGCCAGGCACTTGCTCGCAGAGGAAGGCGTGATGAGGCAGGTGTGCACAAGTCACAGTGCTGTGTCCCGTCACAGGCGCGCGATGACGTCATCACACACGCCTGCGTCGGGATTTCACTACCGTATAGGCCGTAGAAATCTCCTAAGGGGAAAGGTATTCCCCAGGCGCTGGCCCCGGGCGTGGGCATCACACAGACAATATTTATTGTCGTATTAGGGGGGGGGGTTTCTAAGCCAATACAAGGAGATTCTCACTTGGAACCCACCAAGGGCATGTAGTAGTGTTGGGCAAGCATGCTTGGCCAAACACTAGTTTGGATCGAGCATCGCGATGCTCGGCACATCGCGGTGTTTGGCCGAATACCGTGTGTACGCAGCTAATAAACGTGCGGGTAAGTACTGGCATTTATTGTAATGCCATAGCCATGTTGGTTACTGGCATTACAGTGATTGGCTGGCCGGAACGCGTCATCGGGTGCTATATAACACCCGATGACACGTGTTCGGCTCAGTATCAGTCAGAGAGAGCTGGAGAGCAGAAGGGAAGGGAGAGATAGTGTAGGGATTTTTCATTTTTGGGCATATTAAAATCCTTATTGGACGACTATTCCCTATATAGGGCTCTTACCTTGTTCTGTGGCTTGGTTTCACTTAAAATCGATCTCTTAAAATATGCAAATTACCTCTCTACCAGCAAGTAGGGCGTCTAATTGCTGGTGGCCGCCGCATCCTCCTTTCAAAAAAACGCCCCCTCCTCCTGTTGATTGACAGGGCCAGCGAGCGCTCTCCTCCTCCGGCAGGCGCTCTGAGAGAAGGACTATAGTTGTATTTGGCAGCAACATATATTTTTAGCGCAACCTGCGCTAAATAGCTTGAAATTGTTTGGCCGCTGCAGACAACGACATTATGTGCGCTACATCTCCTGTCTATTGTGTGCGCATCTGATATATCAGTGACATTCAGTGTAATTGTTTTCACCGCTGGTGACAGCGACATTATCTGCGCTACATCTCCTGTGTAATGTGTGTGCAGCCTAATAATATCTGTGGCATCCAGTGCACTTTTTCCGTAGACGGTGTCCGCTGCGGACAGTGACATTACCTGCGCTACATGTCCTGTATAACGTTTGTGTATCCGAAATATCAGTGACATTCAGTCTATTTTTTTTGCTGCTGGTGGCAGCGACATTACCTGCGCTACATCTCCAGTATAACATTAGCGCATCCGAAATATCAGTGACATTAATTCAGTGCAATTTTTTATTAGCCGCTGGTGACAGTTACATTACTTGCGCTATACCTCCTCTTTAACGCGTGCACATCCTAAATATCAGTGACATTCATTCAGTGGAATTTTTTATTAGGTGGTGGTGACAGCGACATTACTTGCGCTATACCTCCTGTTTAACGTGTGCGCATCCTAAAAATATCTGTGCCATTCTGTGTACTTTATTTGCGCATACACTTTCAAAACCTGTGCTACTGTACGTGTGACATACTTGCAAGCATATATGACATTTAATATGCGTAAGGCGAGCAGTAAGGGACGGGGAAGTGGCCTTGCTGCTGATGGTGCACGCAGAGGCCGTGGTCCTGGGCGTAGTGAAACTGTGCCTGCTGCCAGAGCACAAGAAACACACTCATCCACAATACCTAGCTTCTTGTCCCAGTTTGCAGGGCGGCACAGGACACCACTCTCGAAGTCAGACCAATGCGACCAGGTGGTCGGTTGGATTGCAGCAGATAATGCTTCCAGTTGGTTAAGCACCACCCTGTCTTCCACAAAGTCCAGTCTCAGTAGCCAAGAGACTGGTCAACAGAATCTTCACCCTGATCCTCCTTCCACCCACCATGGAGAGTCTTGGCAAACAAGTGATCCCACACTCGGATATTCTGAGGAGCTGTTTTCATCGCCATTCCTTAATTTGGGCCTCTTGTCATGCCCGCTTGAAGAGGGACATGAGGAGATCTTGCGCCCTGATTCCCAAACTCTGAAGCATCCACAGTCAGAAGAAGATGACGGTGGGGAACGGCAATTAGTGTTTCACAAGGTGGTTGATGATGATGAGACACAGTTGCCAATAAGTCAAAGGCAATTTGTGTCTCAAGAGGTTCATCATGAGGATGAGACACAGTTGTCAATAACTGAGGTTGTTATTAGGTCAACAAGTCAGGAGGAGGACCAGAGTGAAGAAGTGGAAGAAGAGGTGGTGGACGATGAAGTCACTGACCCAACCTGGGAAGGTGGCAAGCTGAGCGAGGACAGCAGTACAGAGGGGGAGGGATCCGCAGCACCGCAACAGGCTGGAAGAGGCAGTGAAGTGGCAAAAGGAAGAAGGTTGGCCGCACCAAACAGGCCTGCAACTGTTTCCCGAAGCACCCCTTTGCGACAGTCTCCATTGCCAAAGGGTAGGTGTTCCGCAGTCTGGCGCTTTTTTGAGGAAAGTGCGGACGATAAAAGAATTGTAATTTGCAATCTGTGCTGTACCAAAATGAGAAGAGGCGAGAACACTAGCAACCTCACCACCACTAGCATAATCCGCCACATAGCATCAAAGCACCCTAATAGGTGGGCCGAACGCCTGGGTCCACAACCAGTGTCTGCGGGTCGCACCACTGCCTCCTCTTCCCCTGTGTTACATGCTGGCTAATCCCCTGCCCAAGACGCAGGCCCGGATGCCTCCCTCCATGTACCTGGACCTTCGCAAGCACCATCAACTAGCACATCCAGTTCTGTGTCCCAGCGCAGTGTACAGATGTCTATACCTCAGGCCTTTGAATGAAAGCGCAAATACCCAGCCACCCACCCACAGACCATAGCACTAAATGCTCACCTTTTCAAATTGCTGTCCCTGGAAATGTTGCCATTTAGGATTGTGGACACTGAGGCTTTCAGCACCCTGATGGCGGTGGCTATCCCATGGTACTCTGTCCCCAGCCGCCAATATTTTTAACGATGTACAGTCCCAGCCTTACACCAGCATGTGTCCCGTAAAATCACCCGTGCCCTGACCAACGCAGTTATTGGGAAGGTCCACTTAACAACTGACACATGGACAAGTGCTGGGTGAACGTTGTGGAGGCTGGGAGCGAGTTGGCACAGGTGATTCAGACGCCAAGGATTGCGGGCCCTACTTCCATCAGGGTTTCCGCCACCAGCTACATTAGTGGCTGCAACCCCCCCTTCTCCTCCTCCGCCTTCTCCTCCACTTCCACCCCTGAATTATCATCTTGCAGCACCAGTCAGACATCAGTCAGTAGCTGGAAGCAGTGTAGCACTGCAGTGGGGAAGCGGCAACAGGCCACCCTTAAACTGATCTACTTAGGTGACAAATAGCACACCGCCGCTGAGCTGTGGCAGGGGATAAGGGACCAGACTGAGCTGTGACTCTCGCCACTCAACCTAAAACCAGGCATGGTTGTGTCTGATTATGGCGGTTTTAGAGCTCGGCAAGCTCACACACATATAATGCCTAGCCCACGTCTTTAACCTAGTGGTTCAGCGGTTTCTCAAAACCTACACAAATTTGCCTGAGCTACTGGTGAAAGTGCGCCACGTGTGTGCCCATTTCCACAAGTCATCGACAACTTCCGCCGGTCTGGCAACACTGCAGCAGCGCTTGCATTTGCCAGCTCACCGACTGTTGTACAATGTGAGCACGCGCTGGAACTCCACATTCCACATGTTGGCCAGGCTTTGTGAGCAGCAGAGGGCAGTAGTGGAATACCAGCTGCAACATGGTTGTCACCTTTCCAGTCAGCTTCCGCTCTTCATAAGCGACGAGTGGGCATTGATGTCTGACCTCTGTGAGGTTTTACGCAACTTTGAGGAATCCACACAGATGGTGACCGGCGATAACGCTATTATCAGCGTAACCATCCCATTTCTGTGTCTACTCAAGTTCTCGCTGCTCACAATTAAGGCAGACGCTTTGCATGTGGAAGAGGTGGAAATGGGGGAAGAAAGTACACAGGGTGATAGCCAGACCACCCTCAGTTCGTCTCCTCAGCGGGAATTGGATGATGATGAGGAGGAGCAGGAGACTGTTGCCTCCGCTACAGAGGGTAGTACCAATGGAAGTTTTATTCCATCTGTTCAGCATGTATGGGTAGAAGAGGAGGAAGAGGATGAGGAGATTGAGAGTCATCCTCCTGATGAGGACAGCGAAGTCTTGTCTGTTGGCACTCTGGCACACATGGCTGACTTTATTTTAGGCTGCCTTTCCCGTGACCCTTGCATTGTATGCATTTTGGCCAACACGGATTACTGGTTGTTCATCCTTCTTGACCCCCGCTACAAAGAGAACTTCTCATCTCTCATTCCTGTGGTGGAGAGGAAGAGCAAAATTGTGCAATACCAGAAGGTCCTTGTGGATAAATTGCTCCCAAAATTTTCAGCTGACAACGCTGGCTGCAGAGTACGTAGTTCCTTGGCCAACCGAGGAGGGGAGACAGGGGAATACACAGCAGTTCCAACAGAGGCAGGGCAACACTCTCCAAGGCCTGTGACAGTTTTATGACACCCAGCCAGCACCCTCAACCTGATGCGTGGCCTAGTGTCACAAGGAGGGAAAATTTCGGGAAGATGGTGAAGGAGTAAGTAGCAGATCGCGTCAGCGTCCTTAGTGATCCCTGTGTGCCTTACAACTACTGGGTGTCCAAGCTGGACACATGTCACGAACTGGCGCTCTATGCCTTGTAGGTGCTGGCCTGCCCCGCCGTAAGCGTTTTGTCAGAGCGTGTATTTAGTCCTGCTGGGGGCATAATAACTGATAAGCGCATCCATCTGTCAACTGAAAATGCTGACCGGTTGACTCTTATAAAAATGAACAAGGTCTAGATTGCCCCTGACTTCTCTACTCCACCAGAAAATGTACTCTAAATGTGGCTTTTATGGCGTATTGAACACACTGTACTCCCATGCACCCCTTTCACCACTAAAAAGGGTATATGGTTCAATTTCCCTTTTCTCGTCCTCCTCTTCCATCATATTAACATGCTTATTAGGCTGCCCTCACTCCTAATGTTTTAGAGGGTCAGCTCAGCAGCGGGCCCTCACTCATAATGTTTTAGAGGGTCACCAGCAGGCCCTCACCCATAATGTTTTTGAGGGTCACCAGCAGGCCCTCAACCATAATGTTTTAGAGGGTCAGCTCAGTAGCAGACCCTCACCCCTAAATTTTAGATGGTCAGCTCGGCGGCAGGGCCTCGCCCACAACATTTTTTAGATGGTCAGCTTGGCAGCAGGCCCTCGCCCATAATGTTTTAGATGGTCAGCTCAGCAGCAGGCCCTTTCCCACAACATTTTTTAGATGGTCAGCTCGGCAGCAGGCCCTCACCCTTAGGCCTCTTTCACACGAAAGTGTGCCCTCTGTGGCCGTATTGGGGACCGCATTTGCGGATCGGCAATACACAGGCATCGTTCCGTGTGCATTCCGCATCACAGATGCAGACCTATTTACTTCAATGGTGCGGAACGGAAGCACGGAACAGAACCCTCCGGAAGCACTACATGTCCTATCTTTTTGCAGAGCGGCCAGATTGCGTACCCATTAAAGTGAATGGGTCCGCGATCTCCTGCGGCTGCCCACGGTGGATCTTCGTGCATTGCGGCCTGCAATTTTCAGGACGCAGCATGGCCACACATTCGTGTGCAAGAGGCCTTAATGTTTTAGATTTCAGATCAGCAGCAGGCCCTCGCCCCTAATGTTTTAGAGGGTCACCAGCAGGCCCTCGCCCCTAATGTTTTAGAGGGTCACCAGCAGGCCAGGAATCATCATTTTTCAAGGGTGTGTATGACGCTCTCCTTTATGTGTAATAAAGGGTGTATTGGAGTGCCGGTTCCTTGTAATTTTTGGAAGCTCTTTCCCTTAGTGCATAGGCTTTATGAGTGTAGGAGTTCAACTACCTGAACAATTATACCACAATGTGAATGAGGCCCTCCTTTATGGGATATACAGGTTGTATCGGAGTGCCTCTTCATTGTAAGCACTTGCACTTTATATACAATTAAATATACAGGAAAGAATGTTTCCTAACAATTTTTCCTCTAAAATCAATTTTGTCTTCGGTTTTGTGCGTATTATTGTCAGTCTGTAAAAGTGCCGTACTACTTGGACAACATCGTTCCCAGCAGCGACCTGGGAGTCCAAGATGCATCCAGACATCCTCCCCATGCTGTTCCCGAACTATTTCGGCGGTGTTTCCATCAATTTCTGTCCGTTTACTATGAACCAGACACCCTCCCCTCTTCAGAGCAGGGGGTACCTGTTTTAATGTTCGGGTTCTCCCATTGACTTCCATTGTGCTCCGGTGCTCGACCAACACTACTCTTTAGGACTTATGGACCTCAATGGACTTCCAGTTATTTTAATGGTTGCTCCAGCTATGATTTAGTTTATTCTGCTCAGAAATTTGTCACTTACTTTTGCAGCTCACTTGTTAGCTTTGCTGTGTAGGCTGGGGCAGATCACCAGTGGGCATGCAATTTAACAACAGCTCTGGTGAACTGCTTGAGGCCTAGATAAGGCATCTTAAAATTGATTAAAGGGGTATTCCCATCACAGACAATGGGGGCATATCGCTAGGATATGCCCCCATTGTCTTATAGGTGCGGGTCCCACCTATGGGACCCGCATCTATGCCAAGAACAGAGTGGGGAGAGTGATGGCTAGAGGACCCTGGGTTTCCCAGGGTCTGGCCACAACAAAAGTGCTCTCCCTAAACAAGTAAATGGGAGCGCACTGCGCTTATGCGGCCACCACTCCCATTCATTTCTATGGGGCCTACGGAAGAAGCCGAGCCAGTGCTTGGTTTTTTTCAGCGGCCCCATAGAAATGAATAAAGGCCGGCTGCGCATGCTCAATGCACCCTCCGCCACCTTCCCTCCATTCTCACCTTCTCTGCAGAAGTAGGACCCGCACCTATCAGACAATGGGGACATATCCTAGCGATATACCCCAATTGAATGTGATGGGAATACCCAACTCCACTAAGACTTCTTGGTCTCTGGGTAACACTATCACTGGTAATAATCTATGACATTTCTCAAACTATTGGCTCATTTCAGCTGCCATAAAGTGTACTTATTGCTGCACTATCTATACAGACTACACAGGAAGGCAATGTTTGCCTCCAATATGACCACCAAGAAAGTTTTCATTAAAATGAAAACATAAATGCAATAACTACAACATATAAAATAAAAAATACTGACATTATTTCTCTTCTGCAGCAGTATAAGTGCCAAAGACTGTGTAGCTGATTTAGAACAGGGGGAGGTAGTAGAGTTGTAGCAATGGAGAGGAGCAGATATGTATAGCTGATCAGGGCTGCGTCGGAAGAAAATTACAGGTGGCAGTTCTCGGCAATGGATTCGGACAGGTGAGTAACATAACCCTGAGGCTTCTTATAGATACTTGTGTGTTAAACACTACCATCTCACTATAAACCTAGCTGGCTACTGAGCTCCGAGCATAGCTGTGATGGGCTATAAATATACAGGTGTTATCTACAAATTGTGAGTTTCACTATGAATTAAACATTGTATTTGACTTTTTATAGCCTTTTTTACATTGATACGTGTGAATTGCTTCATGGTGTGAACAATTGCATAATGCAAATGTGTTAAGTTACTTAAACAAGGTGATAAAGTATAGGAAACAATAAGAAATCACAAATGTGCACTGGTATAATCTAAATAAAAGAACACTTTATACTGTTTTCATGTGTTTTCAATGGGGAGAGAGGAGTAAGTGGCTGTCTGCACCTTTGGCTCTGGCTTATCTCCTGTGGATGAAACACCAAAACTAATGCCCGTATAAGTATACTAAATCCATATATAATAACATAATAAACCAACAAGGATATATGGATACCCACTGTATCATACAAAATAATATCCAAACGCAAAATGTAATGAAAACATACACAGCTTTATTATAATCACATAAATACTCACGAATGACATAGCACAAGATTAAAAACACAATTAACAAAAGCACTGGGGCTGGTGGTGCATGACTGGCGGATCAAAAAAATATATATAAAGTGCGAGTGCAGAGTGCGGTCAGCAGCAAAGATTGGTGAAAAACAAATGTATATTCACCATCAATAATGTAGTCACTGATTGGGTCAATGAGGCGCCACAATATGGCACACAGGAAATATATAGTCATACAGTATATAAAGGGCAAAAGCTAGATGGAACTAGTATCGATCGCCAGTAGTTAGTTATATACACAAAGAAAGACATATGAAAATAAGATTACAAAGTATACTGACCACAATTTTGACCACACACCATGCAGGCACCACCAGTCCACTCCCCAATGCGCATTTCACGCCAAAGCAGCAGCTGAAACGCGCGTTGATATAAATCACTGAATCACAAGAATATAACTACTATAATACTTCTCCTATGTACAAGAATATAACTACTATAATACTGCGCTTATGTACAAAAATATTACCACTATAATATTGTCTCTTATGTACAAGAATATAACTACTATAATACTGCTCCTATGTACAAGAATATAACTACTATAATACTGCCCCCTATATACAAGAATATAACTACTATAATACTGCTCCTATGTACAAGAATATAACTACTATAATACTGCTCCTATGTACAAGAATATAACTACTATGGGGCGGAGCTTGACTTCCGGCCAAGCCAGACGCATGTGAGAGAGCTCCTCTCCATGTGAGCCAGCAAACTAGTTAATATTGCTATCTAGCTCCGAAAGAATGGGCAAAGTGGGTCGATATATACCTAGTGGCACGCCTGAACCCCACAGATCGGACCGCGGTCCACAAGAAATGGACAAATTTCTGCATAAGAAGCCTCCAGCTGCGAGTGCTGCCAAGATGGCGCCGCCGGAGCATGAGGCCCGGATACAGGACGCAGAGGGAGCGGACGGCGTCTCCTCAGTTATAGACGCTGGGTCCCGTGATTATTCCTCGGCACCTATCTCGCGCCAATTCATACAGCAAGCCCTGACCTCAGCGTTAGCTCCGGTGATTCAAGATTTGAACGAAATCAAGAGCGACGTGAAGCACATTGGGCACCGTGTGGAGAAGTTGGAGCACACACAGGAGGCCATACTAACTTTTGCCCAGACGCTGGGTGACAACGGCACGGCGCTTGCCTCCTCTTTGGACACTGCGTTTGCTCTGATAGAAGACCAAGAGAACCGCAGTCGGAGGAAAAATATCAGGCTGCGGGGTCTCCCAGAGCTAGTACCGCATGAAGCACTTCCGGAAGCGGCGGCCGCCATATTCTCCAACCTATTGGGTGCCGACAGGGCCGCAGAAGTCTGCGTGGAACGCATTCACAGAGCATTACGGCCGAAGCCGAAGGACACTGACCCGCCGAGAGACGTAGTCTGTGGTCTCCTGCGGTACACCAACACAGCGGCGATCCTTAAGGCCTCTTTCACACGGGCGTGAGTTTTTTTGCCCGGATAAGAGCCGGGTGCGTTGCGGGAAAATGCGCGATTTTTTCTGCGCAAGTGCAAAACATTGTCATGCGTTGCACTCGCGTGAGAAAAATCGCGCATGTTTGGTACCCAAACCCGAACTTCTTCATAGAAGTTCGGGCTTGGGATTGATATTCTGAAGATTGTATTATTTTCCCTTATAACATGGTTATAAGGGAAAATAATAGCATTCTGAATACAGAACGCATAGTAAACCAGCGCTAGAGGGGTTAAAAAAAATTAAAAAAAATTTAACTCACCTTAGTCCACTTGCTCGCGAAGCCGGCATCTCCTTGTGTCTCCGCTGCTGATGAACAGGACCTGGGGTGAGCTGCTCCATTAAATACAGGTTAAGGACCTTCGATGACGTCACTCCGGTCATCACATGGTACGTCACATGATCTTTTACCATGGTGATTCACCATGGTAAAAGATCATGTGATGACCGGAGTGACGTCATCGAAGGTCCTTAAGCTCTATTTAATGGAGTAGCTCACCCCAGGTCCTGTTCATCAGCAGCGGAGACACAAGGAGATGCCGGCTTCGCGAGCAAGTGGACTAAGGTGAGTTAAATTATTTTTTATTTTTTTTAACCCCTCTAGCGCTGGTTTACTATGCATTCTGTATTCAGAATGCTATTATTTTCCCTTATAACCATGTTATAAGGGAAAATAATAATGATCGGGTCTCCATCCCGATGGTCTCCTAGCAACCATGCGTGCAAATCGCACGGCATCCGTACTTGCTTGCGGATGCCATCCGATTTTCACACACCCCATTCACTTCTATGGGGCCTGCGTCACGTCAAAATCGGAAAATATAGAGCATGCTGCGATTTCAACTGAACGCACAAGTGATGCGTTAAAAACATCGCTCATGTGCACAGCCCCATAGAAATGAATGGGTCAGGATTTAGTGCGGGTGCCATACGTTCGCCGCACGGATCGCACCCGCACGGAAAACTCGCCCGTGTGAAAGGGGCCTAAGGCCGCCAGGGAGCAGAAAGAACCGCTATATGAAGGAGCCAAAGTTCTCCTGTTTCAGGACTTAGCACCGTCGACATTAGCCAAGCGGAGAGTCCTGAGGCCGCTCACGGACCATCTGAGGGCCATCAAGCTTCCCTACAAGTGGCTCTTCCCATTTGGATTGACCTTCTCATCTGAGGGGAAAAGGTGCACAATCCGCACCCCGGCGGACCTACCAGCGGCATGGACTCTGCTGCAGACAACCCCCCTGGACATCCCGTCATGGCTCCCGTCTGCAGATACGGGAGTCCCACTGCCTGAATTGCCATCGGAGCAGAGGTGGATCAAAGCGGCGGCGAAGAGAAGATTTAACAACAGGCCCTGATTAGTATACCTGGTTTACAGCGTTCATCTTGCTGGCTGAGGGCGGCTGCCTGATCCAGAGAACTCGGGCCAACTCGTGTCATAGACACTTTCAACGTTTGGTTATGTAAGTATACTCTGCACGTTATATGCCTGTTTGTTTGCTACCTATAGGGAGGTGCCCGGCCGTTACCCCGAGTTGCGGAGCCCAGAATGGGATGCAACTGAATGCTGGGTGGCGGTAGTGCAGCTCCTGGGTGGTCCGACCCGGCTGGGTGGTCCACGGTAAATTCCCATGCAGTGCCATCCCTTGTACCATTGATATGGTGTGCAACTGCACCACAGGCAGCTTTATGTGCATCACGTTTTCCTATTATAGTAGGTGGTAGCGGTTCATATGACTTGTCGCACTACTTAATTGCTGGGGTAAAGTGGTATGGTCTGTCTGGGCCTGCTAAAGAGCCTTAGGGTTAGTTTGACCATTAGGTTGATAGCTAGGTAATTAAGCTATTCGTATTATATATGAATATGTTTGCTATGGCGTGGGAGACTAAACGGCTCCCTCCTCCCCACCGTCAGATAACGACCACCAGGGATTTCCTGGCGCAATCCTGGTGCGAGTGCCTTCAATACGGCTGGCTTGGGCCATTCGCGCTTTGCCTACTTCTGACGGGCTGCGCGTTGGGCACAAGTCATCCGATCCATATGTTGGAGATTTACTCCATTATCTGGTTGTTGTTAATGGTTACTGTTTTACCATGTTTCCCTGGTCGCACGCATGTACCCGTACTGCTGGTAACTCTATGGTACCCATCTAGCTTGTACTATGGCATTAATTAAATGTACCTCATTTAATGTTAGGGGGTTCAACACCCCGCAGAAGAGGTCACAGGTAATTCGCATGATGAGGAGATTGCACACAGATGTCTGTTTCCTGCAAGAATTGCACTTTAAGTCGGCGCGTGTTCCCGCCCTTCCCAGAAATTACTTCCAGCACTGGTTTACTAGCGAGTACTGTAGAGCTGCAAGGGGGGTGGGTATTGCTATATCGAGGAGAGTCCCTTTCCAATTAAATTGCACACAAACCGATCCGGACGGGCGGTATGTATTTGTTAAGGGTACAATTGGTACCCAGGTAGTGACCCTTGCCAGTCTATATGCCCCTAACCGTGGCCAGACAAAATGGCTCATTAATACACTGAAGACAATCAAGAGGAGAAAGCGCTGCCGGCACTGCTACACCTGACCAGTATGCAGGGTTGCAAGGAGGACACAAGTAATGCGATTCAGCAAATGGATATGGTGGTGCTCTGCTGAGATAGACACAATGGTGCATTCAGGAGAGAGACGAGAAGGAGACAGCGGCACTCACCAATTCCAAGATAAAACGTCCAGTTTATTAGGCTTCTATAAAAAAGGGTACAGGCAGGTCTGTGCACATAAGTCAAATGGAGGTACGGTAATACACTGAAGACATTCGCATCCTTTGCAGAAGGTATCAGGTTAATAGGAGGCGATCTTAATATGACTCTTAACCCCTTGATAGACGCGTCTGATGGTACGTCTCAATTGACTCAGGCGGCCTTGGGACGGGTCAACGCATACTTGACCGATGCCAACTTAGTGGACGCATGGAGGTTGCTCCACCCTGCCGAAAAAGACTATACTTTCTTTTCAGCCCCGCATAACACCTATAAGAGGCTGGATTATGTCCTGATTTCGGGTAGCTGTGCTGACAGGGTGGAGAGATCTACCATTGAACCCATAGTGGTCTCCGACCATGCACCAGTGACTGCCTCCCTTCAGTTCCCAACTCTGCCAACGCATGCCAGACAATGGCGGTTAAATGAGACACTTTTGGACAAAAAAGCAGATCTAGACAATCTCAACCAGAAAATGACATGGTTCTTTCAAGAGAACTGTACAGAAGGTATGCCACTCACAATTGTCTGGGAGACGCACAAACAGGTCATGAGGGGTGAGCTCATTGCACTAGGCAGTAAAGTTAAAAAGGACAGACAGGAGTATTTAAATTCTTTACTTAAAAAGATTGCCGCTATTGAGTCAGTGCATAAACGTTCTAGAGCCCTGACGGCCCAAGAGCAGCTGACCATATTGCGTAAGCAGCTGACAGACCACCTGAACGTTGGGTATGCTAAAACATACCAATATTCGCAATTTCGCTTTTACTCCCATGGGGACAAAGGCACGAAACTCATGTCCTCCCTTCTTAAGCAAAAAAAGGAGTCGATGTACAGTCATGTGAAAAAATTAGGACACCCTTTGAAAGCATGTGGTTTTTTGTAACATTTTTAATAAAAGGTTATTTCATCTCCGTTTCAACAATACAGAGAGATTAAAGTAATCCGACTAAACAAAGAAAACTGAAGAAAAGTCTTTTCAAGATCTTCTGTAAATGTCATTCTACAAAAATGCCTATTCTAACTGAGGAAAAAGATAGGACACCCTCACATGTATTCCCTCTTAAATTGGCTCAGATCTCACACAGGTATATCACACCAGGTGCACATAATTAGTAGATCGTTACTCTGCATGTTGAATGAGGCTTGCCCTATTTAAACCTCAGACATTTAGTTTGGTGTGCTCCTGACTGTTGAAGTGAGAGTGAGCACCATGGTGAGAGCAAAAGAGCTGTCAGAGGACTTCAGAAAAAAGATTGTAGCAGCCTATGAGTCTGGGAAGGGATTTAAAAAGATCTCAAAAGATTTTGAAATCAGCCATTCCACTGTCCGGAAGATAGTCTACAAGTGGAGGGCTTTCAAAACAACTGCCAACATGCCCAGGACTGGTCGCCCCAGCAAGTTCACCCCAAGAGCAGACCGCAAGATGCTAAAAGAGGTCTCCAAAAACCCTAAAGTGTCATCTCGAGAACTACAGCAGGCTCTGGCTACTGTTGATGTAGAAGTACATGCCTCTACAATCAGAAAGAGACTGTACAAGTTTAACTTGCATGGGAGGTGTGCAAGGAGGAAGCCTTTGCTTTCCAAGAGAAACATCGAGGCCAGACTGACATTTGCCAGAGATAAAGTTGACAAAGACCAGGACTTCTGGAATAATGTTCTTTGGACAGATGAGTCCAAAATTGAATTATTTGGACACAACAGCAGAGGACATGTTTGGCGTAAACCAAACACAGCATTCCAAGAAAAGAACCTCATACCAACTGTGAAGCATGGAGGTGGAAGTGTCATGGTTTGGGGCTGCTTTGCTGCAGCAGGACCTGGTCAGCTCACCATCATAGAATCCACGATGAATTCTACTGTGTATCAGAAGGTGCTTGAAGAACATGTGAGACCATCAGTTAGAAAATTAAAGCTGAAGCGGAACTGGACCATGCAACATGACAATGACCCAAAACATACTAGTAAATCAACCAAAGATTGGCTGAAAAAGAAGAAATGGAGAGTCCTGGAATGGCCAAGTCAAAGTCCAGATTTGAATCCCATTGAGATGCTGTGGGGTGACTTGAAAAGGGCTGTACGTGCAAGAAACCCCTCAAACATCTCACAGCTGAAAAAGTTCTGCATTGAGGAGTGGGGTAAAATTTCCTCAGACCGATGTCGAAGACTGGTAGATGGCTACAAGAACCGTCTCACTGCAGTTATTTCAGCCAAAGGAGGTAACACTCGCTATTAAGGGCAAGGGTGTCCTATCTTTTTCCTCAGTTAGAATAGGCATTTTTGTAGAATGACATTTACAGAAGATCTTGAAAAGACTTTTCTTCAGTTTTCTTTGTTTAGTTGGATTACTTTAATCTCTCTGTATTGTTGAAACGGAGATGAAATAACCTTTTATTAAAAATGTTACAAAAAACCACATGCTTTCAAAGGGTGTCCTAATTTTTTCACATGACTGTATATAGCAGGAATTAACACGACTGATGGCACTACCGTGCATAAAACATCAGATATAGCAGACGAATTTCAGAAATTCTACCGTGACCTCTATGGTCTCCCTGATGAGGTACCTGGGTCTACTGCGGATAGGAACACGCTGATAGATAACTTTCTACATCACCTTCACCTCCCATCCTTGACAAAGGAGGAAGGCCAAGCGCTGCTCTCCCCTGTAACAGAAAAAGAGATCACTAGCATTCTAGGATCTATGCCAATAGGGAAGAGCCCGGGTCCCGACGGCTTCCCAGTGGGATATTTTAAAAAATTTGCAAGTACCCTTACTCCTTACATGGCTGCCTGGTGCAATGAGCTCATGAATGGGTCTAGCCTGCCTAAGCAATCCCTCGAGGCCACAGTCACTATACTCCCTAAGCCCGGAAAGGACCCAAAGCTATGTGGCAGTTATAGGCCAATCTCGCTCTTAAATGTAGACGTCAAGGTCTGGGCGAAACTCCTGGCAACCAGGTTAAGTGTTCTCTTACCGAAACTCATTAACCCCGAACAGGCGGGTTTTGTACCTGGTAGGGAAGGCAGTCATAATTCCTGTAGAATTCTGTCCACTATACAGCTAGCAGTAAACAAACGCCTCCCTATGGTCCTGCTCGGTATAGATGCGGAGAAGGCCTTTGACCGGGTGAACTGGGCCTATATGACGAGTACCCTGCAAAAATTTGGCTTCCCCCAACAGTTTCAAAGGGCTATCATGTCACTATATGGTGACCCAAGCGCTAGGATTAGAGTCAATGGTACCCTGTCACCTTCCTTCCCTATAAGGAATGGGACGAGGCAGGGTTGTCCCTTATCACCTGCCTTGTACATTCTTGTAATGGAAACCTTGCTTCAGGCTATTAGGGAACACCCCGGTATTAGAGGTCTTAGGTTGGAGAATAGCCCCATTGAATATCTTAACGCAGCTTACGCTGATGACCTTCTACTTATGGTTTCCAACCCGGTCGAGGCCTTCCCGCATCTGTTGTCCTTGTTTGAGCAGTATGGGCAGGTGTCCAACTTCAAAGTAAATTATACTAAATCAGAGGCCATGAATGTGTCTACACCCGCCAAGCAGATCCACTTACTCAAATCCAAAACGCCTTTCTTATGGCAAACCTCTCACCTGTCCTACCTGGGTACCAAGATCCCTTGCAAATTAGATAAAATATTCCCATTAAACTACGCTTCGTTACTGAAAGATATTCAGCAACAGTTGCACACATTGCGGATCCCATATGTCTCATGGATGGGGCGGAAGAATTTGCTGAAGGCATTCATTATGCCTAAGTTATTGTACACCATGCAGATGCTGCCTGTCTTTCTCCCCTCTTCCTTCTTCACACAAATCAGAAGGCTTTTTAGCATATTTCTTTGGGGGGGGAGGGGGGCGAGACTGGCGCATCGCATGCTGATCCTGAGGAAGGCCCAGGGGGGCATGGCTCTACCTGACGCCCAGCTATATTATAAGGCCATACACCTGAAGAGATGGTTACACTTACACGCCCCCTGGTCACACGTTTTGGGTAGAGAGCTTGAAATCTCCCAGCTTGATAGAAAGCAGAGAGCAGGGTTGTGGGGCTTGAACTCCTCTTCGCTGCACTCACATGTTCTACTTAAAGGTACGGTGGCCGTCATCAAACAATTGAATAAGGATGGAAGCTTGCTTCATATCCCGTCACCACTGATGCCAGCTGACCTTGCCCCTTTCATTGCTAGACCCACCGCAGACAATATATCGCCAGTGTGGAGTAAACTACACAAATACACCATCACTGAATTCTTGGAGGGGCTTCTGGCGCCCTTCAGGAACAGCACCCCATTCTCCGCGTTCTGTCTTCTAGTAACTTTCTAGATACTATTGAACTTAACTCGGTTGGTAAGCCATTGCTGGATAGTAGACAGAGCGCAGCAGATACTACTTGGTTTGAGAAGCTACTGCAGCTGGACTCTCCCCCTAGTAAAGTGATCTCAAAGTTGTACTTAGCACTTAATGTACAAGCCCCTACAGGGATCCCATACTACTTAAAGACTTGGGCCACTGAATTAGGTCTGGATTTCTCTGAAACAGATATGCTGCGCGTTCACGCACACTCACACGGCTTTTCGAGATGCGTGAGGGTGCAGGAACACTCATACAAGACGCTGACCCAGTGGTACCAGACACCTAAGCAACTTTTCACCAAGGGCCTCAGTACTTCTGACCTGTGCTGGAGGTGCAGGGAGGCGACTGGAACGCAATCCCACATATTCTGGGCTTGCCCAAAACTTCGCCCGTATTGGGATGGGGTCTCAGCTATGATAGACAAAGTTATGAACACTCACATCCAGCTGACACCAGAGCTAGTACTTCTCTGGCTCCCCACGCCGGCCTTGTTTCCATCTAAACGGAATCTACCTACGCACTTGATACAGGCAGCGAGGCTACTTATACCACAGAAATGGCTTAGTGAGGACCCGCCATCTCTATCGCACTGGGAGGTGAAGGTGGACCAGTTGTGCAGACTGGTGGAGCTGGCTGGGTGGGAAGCCAGACGGCATGAGAATTATCTGAAAATTTGGACCCCTTGGCTGACATTTAGGAGTCGAGGATAGAGAGACGTGGGTTAGAGATAATGTGTCTGTACAAATACTTGTCGTCCGCCTCTGAGCTCATTTTAGTCCGCTAGACAGTGGTACCGCCTATTAGAGTATTCCTAAGGCATTGTTCCAATAGCGAGCAATTGAGACATGCGAGTCCAGGAGGGCCCCCTACACAGGGCCTACTTGTTCTGTTTCCCCCCCATCCCCAGTTGCAAGATTGCGATCTCCGCCCCCCCTCCTTTTCTCTCCCTGCCACACCTGAATCCTGGTCCTGTTCATAGCCTTTGCATACGTCTAAGTCGAAATGGTCTAGGTTCGCTTAGTCACCAGGATTAAAATTAAACATGTATTTGCTGTACCCAATCTGTATGCACTTGATTAAATGATGACCCATATTTGCATATGGCACCCTGATAGGTATGGCACTTTATACGTACGAGACTGCTAGCACAGGACGCTTGTCTGGCACTTCGCATCACGTGTGCCATGATTGTAAACTCGAATGTATTGCCTGATGTAATTAAATGTGTTGCATGTCTATGTATGTTTTATTGTACATGTAATGATTGTGCACTGTGGAGAGGGGTCGGATCCTTTCCTTTGTTGTCATCTTTATTCAATAAAAAGAAATTTGACAAAGAATATAACTACTATAATACTGCTCCTATGTACGAGAATATAACTACTATAATACTGCCCCTATGTACAAGAATATAACTACTATAATACTGCTTTCTATCTACAAGAATATAACTACTATAATACTGCCCCCTATATACAAGAATATAACTACTATAATACTGCTCCTATGTACAAGAATATAACTACTATAATACTGCTCCTATGTACAAGAATATAACTACTATAATACTGCTCCTATGTACAAGAATATAACTACTATAATACTGCTCCTATGTACAAGAATATAACTACTATAACACTGCTCCTATGTACAAGAATATAACTACTATAATACTGCTCCTATGTACAAGAATATAACTACTATAATACTGCCTCCTATGTACAAGAATATAACTACTATAATACTGCCTCCTATGTACAAGAATATAATTACTATAATACTGCCTCCTATGTACAAGAATATAACTACTATAACACTGCTCCTATGTACAAGAATATAACTACTATAATACCGCCTCCTATGTACAAGAAGATAACTACTATAATACTGCTCCTATGTACAAGAATATAACTACTATAATACTGCCTCCTATGTACAAGAATATAACTACTATAACACTGCTCCTATGTACAAGAATATAACTACTATAATACCGCCTCCTATGTACAAGAATATAACTACTATAATACTGCTCCTATGTACAAGAATATAACTACTATAATACTGCTCCTATGTACAAGAACATAACTACTATAATACTGCTCCTATGTACAATAATATAAGTAATATAATATAGTGTTGGGTGCGAATATTCGAATAGCAAATATTAATCGCAAATATGGGCACTTCGAGAATTTTTGAATATTTAGAATATAGTGCTATATATTCGTAATTTTTTTAATATTCTAGATTTTTTTTTCATCTGTAACCTCCCTTCCTGCTTGTGGGCCAATGAGAAGGCTGCAATATCTTTGTCAGAGCTTAGCAACATCCCTAGCAACCAATAGGAAAGCTGCCTCCCCCTTACTATATAAGAACCTCCCCAGCAGCCATTTTCTGCAGTTTTGAGAGAGAGAGGAGTGACATTGCTGTGCTCTGTGCTTTGCTGTGTTATTACATTAGATAGTTAGTTAGTTAGTTAGTTACTGTAGCTTTTATATATATATATATATATTTAATACAGATAGTTAGTGGGAGATAGTCAGTGTAGGTTATATCCTGATATAGTGTAGCTGATAGGTTCTGCTGTCCATACATAGATGCTACATACAGACATAGTGCTGTGATGTCACAAGTTTACGACAATACTTAGTGCACCAATCAGTAATAAGTAGTCAGACCTGCTAAAATGTGAAGTTACACATATTGCGCCAAAATATTTGCATCATTGGTGCCGATTTCGCAATCACAAATATATTGGAGCACTCTGTCTGCATATTGTAATGTTGTAATGTTCTGCCGTGCCAACCATTTTCTCCAGTCTCAGGAAACTTCCAGCAGCTTGAAAAATGTAGCTATAGTGACCCACGCCCGTATTTTGAGCGCATTATATGAATATTACATTGCCGATTTTTCGCAATCAAGAAAATAATCTTGAATTCGCAAATTCTCGAATATATGCCGAATATTCTACCAAATATTCGCGAAATATAGCGAATTTGAATATTGCCACTGCCGCTCATCACTAATATAATACTGCCACTATGTACAAGAATATAACTACTATAATATTGTCTCCTAGCTGTAATTTTTGGTATACTATAGTTCATTTCTATTTTAAGTCTTTCCCAATCCAATTATGTTCCCACATCCTAAAACAGATCAGAAACTAAACAAAAGAAATTGGATTTTTTGTTTGCTAATTTTGGAACAGACTCTTTTCCCATACAGAGGATTTACTAGACACTTTCCCTAGAGTAATTGCTACTCTTCCTGGATACTGGGAGTTTGCCGAGGTTTGTAAGTTATTTTACGCCATATAGGAGCATAATGATGGCCATTTTGAAATCCTCAAATGCTTCTTTAACACAGTCATATGACAAGCAGCTGCAGTGATGGACTGGGGTTTCCCAATCTAATGATCGGTGAGGGTCCCAGCAGTCCAGTGGATAGCTGATAAATCATTTTGGTAAATTCTGGGTTTTTAAGCAAGACTTTGGGCACAGCCCAATCCCAACTGTGTATACCCACTTCTCGGCAGGGTTTACATAAGTCCTACCTATTCTTTGGCCTAGGACAATCTTTGACAAGATTGTCTCTAGATATTTGAGAAAACAGCAGTAAATTTGGCAACTATAAGGATTTAAGATGCCAACTGCTTTCTATGGTGTCTTTCATCAAGGGACTGTTTAGTTGTTTCTACTCACATCCCACCGATCAGATCCACTAATATTGAAGAACTTGTCTGGCAAGATCTTTTTTTTTTTAAACAGTCCGGGAAATGTGAAAAAAAATTACGAACTAATAACCTCCATCGATCGAAGTGGAGAGGTACTGGAATGGCAGTGGTGGTTGATCAGGGAGGAGATGAGTACTAGGTGGAGATGTGTGATGAGGATTACCTAATTAGAGAAGGAAGAGAGGGTGAGTAATAGAGGGTTTGTATGGGCCAAAAGGGACAACTGACTGCAGTGGTAGGTGACCTAGCTTAAAATGCTTTCTTTTGTGCACCGTATAGATAGACAAAAAAGGCACTGTTTTTTAAGGTAGCTCAGTCAGTTGATGCAGGGATTTTCCACACCCTGCAGGGCGATTATAGGACTAGATCTATATACTGCATTCAGTCTTCAGACCCTCTCACCTTTTTCACATTTTGTTTTGTTGAGACCTTATGCTAAAACTCTAGTTTTTTTCAGTGCCTGGTTTTCTCCATATATATGAAACTTCGAATTGAGGCCAAAAAGTTCAATCTTGGTTTCATCAGACCAGAGAATTTTGTTTCTCACAGACTTAGAGTCCTTTAGGTTCTTTTTTTTTTTTTTTTTTGCAAACTCCAAATCGTCTTTCTTGTATCTTTTACTGAGAAGAGGCTTCTTTCTGGCCACTCTTCCATACTCCAAAAGGACTTTCAGTTGTCTTTTGCTGAGGAGAGGTTTCTTTGTGGCCATTCTGCCATAAAGCCTAGATTGGGGGAGTTCTGCAGTGATGGTTGGCAGTGATGCAGTCAGAGTGACTATTGGATTCCTGGTCACCACTCTTACCAAGGCTCTTCTACCCTGATGACTTAGTTTGGTGGGGCGGCCAGCTCTAGGAAGAGTCCTAGTTGTTCCATTTAAGAATTATCGAGGCCACTGGGCTCCTGGGAACATTCAGTGCAGTAGAAATATTTTTGTACCCTTCTCTAGATATGTGCCTCTGCACAATCCTGTCTGAATCTGAGCTCTACAGGCAGTTCTTTCCTCCTCATGGTTTTTTGCTCTGAGTGGTCTTGCATCTTTCACTATTCATCTCAGTGGAGAAGATCTGCCATACCAGGCACAACCCATGAACAGACATGGTTCTGTTTCTGGAAGACATGTTTTTCTACTCCTGGATAAGCCCTTTACAGGTAATTATTTAGGGTGTGGAGGATTTTTAACAGGTTGATTTATCCAGTAGTCATTTCCACAATCTTGTGACATTCACGGTCATCTATCTGTTACTTCCCTCTAACAAGGCAGAAGGTTGCACCTTATTTTTAGCATCAGTACATTAATGATTGCCTTGGCAACACATAATAAATTGCTTTTCTACCATAATTGAGAAACATAACAATTTTTCATTATGACCTATGAATGTTGGCCCTCAGCTCAAGTTTGTTTTAATATTTAAATTATGTGCTGAATTATTTGGGGTCCATTGTTCTGATCCGGAGGTCCAAATCCCGATCATAACCATGGAGGTAAATGATATAATTCTAGCTGCCTGTGCAGTACCCCACTACAGGGAGTATCTGCAAATGTTAAGTCATTTAATATAATGTACACTCAGTGTGGCCTGGTATGGTTGGCAGGGACAGAATTAATCACCCTGTTCCACTCAACTCAGGAGAGGCAGGAGTTGGCTGATCCTACTTCCTGACTTGGTTTTGAGACTTGTGTGTGAGGAGGGAGGAAGCAAGTCCATGTGCTTTTTTGCCTTAGGCCTCAGGATCACTGTGAAAGTTATTTCTGCTAAAGCAAGAAATAAATAAAGAAGAACTTAGAATCTGCTTGGACTATCACAGGAGTCAGCAAGGTAACGTGCACCTATAGCTAACCTGCTTGTGAGGGATTACAGTTAAGACACCCGCCACACTTAACCATGTCATGGCTAGACGTGCCCCTAAAGACCTGTATCCCATAGTGGACACTGCAGCCATAATTATCAGATTACAGTTACCCGCCAGAGATAGACTTTAGCAAGATACCATAACAAGAGTGCCATTATTTGCCACCCTCCATGCCTTGCCATCGAGGCAAAGAAATTGCGTCCAGAATGTTGTTAGATGTACTACAACTCCCATTTTGTACTCTGTAAAAAGAAACATTTATTTGTCTACCTCTGTCCTGGTTTTCTGACTTCTTCCACATCATGCGCTTGCCATTGCACTCTACACGCCCTGCCTTGCACCCATCCAAACATCTAACCTCAAGGGCACCCTATTTAGCATCAGGCAGGAGTCTCAGAATCAGAGAACGCCATGAGGGGAGAAAGGGTGTCCCCTCCTCTCACTGTACTGGCCTTAGGGATTAACGGCTCGAAGGAAACCACTGTCACACATCGTATAGACACTACCACTCCCATCCTCTGCTCTGGCTCCTCACGGGTTGCTGCACTTACAGCCACCACTAGGGGGATTTAGGGAGCTTAATGCATAATGTTTATACATTTCCAGCTGACATTGTGAGCAGTGACACAGTATTGGAGATAACTCAATCTTGATCATCAGTGAGCGCAGCATCCAAGAGTTCTTTCAGAGGGAGAGGCTTCCCTCTGACCTCTGATCATCGAGGGGATGCTGATTGGTTGCTGTTGCATCGTGGCTGTTACAGCATGAGAGCTGGTGGATGGACAATCGTAATTGAATTAACATTCTCCTGTCACTATTAGTGTTATTAATTTGAGGAAGTTTTCCAGGAGCACAATATTGAAAGGGAAGCGGGGCCCGCAGTGGAGCATAGGCCCCCTAATTACCTTCAATACTGGCTCACGTCTAAAATTCCTATTGCCAGTGGAAAAAGCTAAAGGACCTTTAATGATGTCATCACAGGTCCTGTACATCGAGCATGGGAACTGCACAGAAAATAGTGTAGTTCCCAGGTTAGAACGGTGCATCTGCCAGGACCTGTGAAAACATCATCTTCAGCATCACAGGTCCTGCAGGATCTAACAATGGAAGCCAGGACCTGTGATGACATCATCACAGGTCCTTCGACCCCTAACAGAAAGGATTAGAAGTGCACAACCTGCTCTGCATTGATCCATAGAAACTGGAATGGTGTGGTAAGAGGAGGTCCCCCACTTTTCTCTTCATTTGCCCCCCCCTCCACCCCCATGCCCTGTTTTTTACTCATTGCTCACTCATGTATAATACTGCAGACAGATACAATCACTGCTACCTCATGTACCTCACACACAGTGACCATAATGTATAACTGGCCACAAATCCCTGTACACACTACATCTATTATACCTTCTATGTCTCACGTCAGTACACTGCTCTCTCTCTCTCTCTACATACATATATATATATACATATATACACACTGCATATATTACTCAGTATTATAAATGCAATATGTACACATATATAGTATATACAGCAGTGTACTAATTTGTGAGGTATGAGTTATAATAGATGCAGTAGGTACAGATATAGAGTATATACAGCAGTGTACTGATATGTGAGGTACAAGGTATAAATTACACATTGTTCACTCTTGTAGATAATATATACCTATACCCACTGCATTTATTATATGTACTGTATATGTGTTTATTGTAGATGCAGTGTGTGTATAGATAGATAGTATATACACAAGTGTACTGATATGTGAGGTACGAGGTATAATAGATGCAGTGTGTACAGACATATAGTACATAGCGAAGTGTACTGATATGTGAGGTACAGTCAGGTCCATAAATATTGGGACATCGACACAATTCTAATATTTTTGGCTATATACACCACCACAATGGATTTGAAATGAAACAAACAAGATGTGCTTTACCTGCAGACTGTCAGCTTTAATTTGAGGTTATTTACATCCAAATCAGGTGAACGGTGCAGGAATTACAGCAGATTGCATCTGTGCCTTTCACTTGTTAAGTGACCAAAAGTAATGGGACAATTGGCTTCTCAGCTGTTCCATGGCCAGGTGTGTGTTATTCCCTCATCATCCCAATTACAATGAGCAGATAAAAGGTCCAGAGTTCATTTCCAGTCTGCTATCTGTATTTGGAATCTGTTGCTGTCAACTCTCAAGATGAGATCCAAAGAGCTGTCACTATCAGTGAAGCAAGCCATCATTAGGCTGAAAAAAACACAACAAACCCATCAGAGAGATAGCAAAAACATTAGGCGCGGCCAAAACAACTGTTTGGAACATTCTTACAAAGAAGGCACGCACCGGTGAGCTCAGCAACACCAAAAGACCCGGAAGACCCCGGAAAACAACTGTGGTGGATGACCAAATAATTATTTCCCTGGTGAGGAAAACACCCTTCACAACAGTTGGCAAGAACACTCTCCAGGAGGTAGGTGTATGTGTGTCAAAGTCAACAATCAAGAGAAGACTTCACCAGAGTGAATACAGAGACTTCACCACAAGATGTAAACCATTGGTGAGCCTCAAAAACAGGAAGGCCAGATTAGAGTTTGCCAAACGACATCTAAAAAAGCCTTCACAGTTCTGGAACAACATCCTATGGACAGATGAGACCAAGATCAACTTGTACCAGAGTGATGGGAAGAGAAGAGTATGGAGAAGGAAAGGAACTGCTCATGATCCTAAGCATACCACCTCATCAGTGAAGCATGGTGGTGGTAGTGTCATGGCGTGGGCATGTATGGCTGCCAATGGAACTGGTTCTCTTGTATTTATTGATGATGTGACTGCTGACAAAAGCAGCAGGATGAATTCTGAAGTGTTTCGGGCAATATTATCTGCTCATATTGAGTCAAATGCTTCAGAACTCATTGGACGGCGCTTCACAGTGCAGATGGACAATGACCCAAAGCATACTGCAAAAGAAACCAGAGTTTTTTAAGGGAAAGAAGTAAAATGTTATGCAATGGCCAAGTCAATCACCGGACCTGAATCCGATTGAGCCTGCATTTCACTTGCTGAAGACAAAACTGAGGGAAAATGCCCCAAGAACAAGCAGGAACTGAAGACAGTTGCAGTAGAGGCCTGGCAGAGCATCACCAGGGATGGAACCCAGCGTCTGGTGATGTCTAGTGTTGATCACGAATATTCAAATTTCGAATTTTTATCGCGAATATAGGTATTTCGAAAATTCGCGAATATTTCAAATATAGCTACATATATTCGCAATTTCGAATATTCAAATTTTTTTTTCAGATTTTTTTTCAGATTTTTTTTCCGATTTTTTTTTTTTCTTTCCGATTTTTTATTTTTTTTAAATCAGTACACATGATCCCTTCCTGCTTTTAGCTTGTGGGCCAATAAGAAGGCTGCAATATACTTGACTTTAGGAGTAGTGATGAGCGGCAGGGGTCATATTCGAAAATGCCCGATTTTTTTTTCTTGAAAAAATCGGCAAGGTAATGATTGTGTAATATGCAAATTTTCATAATTAGAATTTTTGGATTCAAATTTTTTTATTGCGAATTTTTCAACTTTTAGACAAAGAAGATTATAGCACTATATTCGCTATATTGCTATATATTACGAATATTCGAAAAAACTGTTATAGCAATATAGCGAATATTCAAAAAATCGAATATAGAGCAATTTAGCTAATATAGTGCTATAATCTTCTTTGTCTAATAGTTGTTAAGTTGAAAAATTCGCAATAAAAATTCGAATCCGAAAATTCGAATTACGAAAATTTGCATATTACACAATCATTACCTTGCCGATTTTTTTCAAGAAAAAAAATTGCGAATTTTCGAATTTTCTAATATTCGACGAATATTCTAAAAAATATTCGCGAAATATCGCGAATTCGAATATGACCCCTGCCGCTCATCACTAGTGATGTCTATGCGTTCCAGACTTCAGGCTGTAATTGACTGCAAAGGATTTTCAACCAAGTATTAAACAATGAAAGTTTGATTTATGATTATTATTCTGTCCCATTACTTTTGATCCCTTAAAAAGTGGGAGGCACATATGCAAACTGTTGTAATTCCTGCACCGTTCACCTGATTTGGATGTAAATACCCTCAAATTACAGCTGACAGTCTGCAGGTAAAGCACATCTTGTTTGTTTCATTTCAAATCCATTGTGGTGGGGTATAGAGCCAAAAATGTTAGAATTGTGTTGATGTCCCAATATTTATGGACCTGACTGTATGTGTATGAAAGATGTAGTGTATATAGATATATAGTATACACAGCAGTATAATGATATGTGAGGTACGAGGTATAATATATGCAGTGTGTTCAGATATATAGTATACACAGCAGTGTACTGATATGTGAGGTACAAGCTGTAATTTATACCTCGTACCTCGTACCTGTCAGTACACTGCTGTATATACTATATACCTGTACACACTGCATCTATTAGGGCTCTTTCACACTTGCGTTCTTGTCTTCCGGCATAGAGTTCCGTCGTCGGGGCTCTATGCCGGAAGAATCCTGATCAGTTTTATCCTAATGCATTCTGAATAGAGAGAAATCCGTTCAGGATGCATCAGGATGTCTTCAGTTCCGGACCGGAACATTTTTTGGCCGGAGAAAATACCGCAGCATGCTGCGCTTTTTGCTCCGGCCAAAAATCCTGAACACTTGCCGCAAGGCCGGATCCGGAATTAATGCCCATTGAAAGGCATTGATCCGGATCCGGCCTTAAGCTAAACGTCGTTTCGGCGCATTGCCGGATCCGACGTTTAGCTTTTTCTGAATGGTTACCATGGCTGCCGGGACGCTAAAGTCCTGGCAGCCATGGTAAAGTGTAGTGGGGAGCGGGGAGCAGCATACTTACCGTCCGTGCGGCTCCCGGGGCGCTCCAGAGTGATGTCAGGGCGCCCCACGCGCATGGATGACGTGATCGCATGGCACATCATCCATGCGCATGGGGCGCTCTGACGTCACTCTGGAGCGCCCCGGGAGCCGCGCGGACTGTAAGTATACCGCTCCCCCGCTCCCCACTACTACTATGGCAACCAGGACTTTAACCACCTCCCGACCGCTGTACGCGTATATGCGTCCGGGAGGTGGTTGCTTTATTCCTCCTGGACGCATATACGCGTCTTCTCGCGAGACGCGAGATTTCCTGTGAACGCGCGCGCACAGGCGCGCGCGCTCACAGGAACGGAAGGTAAGCGAGTGGATCTCCAGCATGCCAGCGGCGATCGCTCGCTGGCAGGCTGGAGATCCGAATTTTTTAACCCCTAACAGGTATATTAGACGCTGTTTTCATAACAGCGTCTAATATACCTCCTACCTGGTCCTCTGGTGGTCCCTTTTGTTAGGATCGACCACCAGAGGACTCAGGTAGGTCAGTACAGTCCCACCAAACACTACACTACACCCCCCCCCCCCGTCACTTATTAACCCCTTATAAACCCCTGATCACCCATGATCACCCCATATAAACTCCCTGATCACCCCCCTGTCATTGATCACCGCCCTGTCATTGATCACCCCCCTGTCAGGCTCCGTTCAGACGTCCGTATGATTTTTACGGATCCACGGATACATGGATCGGATCCGCAAAAAGCATACGGACGTCTGAATGGAGCCTTACAGGGGGGGTGATCAGTGACAGGGGGGTGATCACCCTGATTACCCTGATCACCCCCTGTCATTGATAACCCCCCTGTAAGGCTCCATTCAGACGTCCGCATGCGTTTTGTGGATCCGATCCATGTATCCATGGATCCGTAAAAAATCATGCGGACGTCTGAATGGAGCCTTACAGGGGGGGTGATCAGTGACAGGGGGGTGATCACCCTGATTACCCTGATCACCCCCTGTCATTGATAACCCCCCTGTAAGGCTCCATTCAGACGTCCGCATGCGTTTTGTGGATCCGATCCATGTATCCATGGATCCGTAAAAAATCATGCGGACGTCTGAATGGAGCCTTACAGGGGGGGTGATCAGTGACAGGGGGGTGATCACCCTGATTACCCTGATCACCCCCTGTCATTGATAACCCCCCTGTAAGGCTCCATTCAGACGTCCGCATGCGTTCTGTGGATCCGATCCATGTATCCATGGATCCGTAAAAAATCATGCGGATGTCTGAATGGAGCCTTACAGGGGGGGTGATCAGTGACAGGGGGGTGATCACCCTGATCACCCCCTGTCATTGATAACCCCCCTGTAAGGCTCCATTCAGACGTCCGCATGCGTTCTGTGGATCCGATCCATGTATCCATGGATCCGTAAAAAATCATGCGGATGTCTGAATGGAGCCTTACAGGGGGGGTGATCAATGACAGGGGGTGATCAGGGAGTCTATATGGGTGATCACCCCCCTGTCATTGATCACCCCCCTGTCATTGATCACCCCCCCCCCCCTGGTAAGGCTCCATTCAGACATTTTTTTTGGCACAAGTTAGCGGAAATTTTTTGTTTGTTTTGTTTTTGTTTTTTCTTACTAAGTCTCATATTCCACTAACTTGTGTCAAAAAATAAAATCTCACATGGACGCACCATACCCCTCACGGAATCCAAATGCGTAAACATTTTTAGACATTTATATTCCAGACTTCTTCTCACGCTTTAGGGCCCCTAAAAAGCCAGGGCAGTATAAATACCCCACATGTGACCCCATTTCGGAAAGAAGACACCCCAAGGTATTCCGTGAGGGGCATATTGAGTCCATGAAAGATTGAAATTTTTGTCCTAAGTTAGCGGAAAGTGAGACTTTGTGAGAAAAAAACAAAAAAAAAATCAATATCCGCTAACTTATGCAAAAAAAAAAAATTCTAGGAACTCGCCATGCCCCTCATTGAATACCTTGGGGTGTCTTCTTTCCAAAGTGGGGTCACATGTGGGGTATTTATACTGCCCTGGCTTTTTAGGGGCCCGAAAGTGTGAGAAGAAGTCTGGGATCCAAATGTCTAAAAATGCCCTCCTAAAAGGAATTTGGGCCCCTTTGCGCATCTAGGCTGCAAAAAAGTGTCACACATCTGGTATCGCCGTACTCAGGAGAAGTTGGGGAATGTGTTTTGGGGTGTCATTTTACATATACCCATGCTGGGTGAGAAAAATATCTTGGTCAAATGCCAACTTTGTATAAAAAAATGGGAAAAGTTGTCTTTTGCCAAGATATTTCTCTCACCCAGCATGGGTATATGTAAAATGACCCCCCAAAACACATTGCCCAACTTCTCCTGAGTACGGCGATACCACATGTGTGACACTTTTTTGCAGCCAAGGTGGGCAAAGGGGCACCTTTCGGATTTCGCAGGCCATTTTTTACACATTTTGATTGCAAGGTACTTCTTACACATTTGGGCCCCTAAATTGCCAGGGCAGTATAACTACGCCACAAGTGACCCCATTTTGGAAAGAAGACACCCCAAGGTATTCCGTGAGGGGCACGGCGAGTTCCTAGAATTTTTTATTTTTTGTCACAATTTAGCGGAAAATGATGATTTTTCTTTTTTTTTCTTTTTTCCTTACAAAGTCTCATATTCCACTAACTTGCGACAAAAAATAAAAATTCTAGGAACTCGCCATGCCCCTCACGGAATACCTTGGGGTGTCTTCTTTCCAAAATGGGGTCACTTGTGGCGTAGTTATACTGCCCTGGCAATTTAGGGGCCCAAATGTGTGAGAAGAACTTTGCAATCAAAATGTGTAAAAAATGCCCTGCAAAATCCGAAAGGTGCACTTTGGAATATGTGCCCCTTTGCCCACCTTGGCAGCAAAAAAGTGTGACACATCTGGTATCGCCGTACTCAGGAGAAGTTGGGCAATGTGTTTTGGGGTGTCATTTTACATATACCCATGCTGGGTGAGAAAAATATCTTGGTCAAATGCCAACTTTGTATAAAAAAATGGGAAAAGTTGTCTTTTGCCAAGATATTTCTCTCACCCAGCATGGGTATATGTAAAATGACACCCCAAATCACATTCCCCAACTTCTCCTGAGTACGGCGATACCAGATGTGTGACACTTTTTTGATGCCAAGGTGGGCAAAGGGGCACATATTCCAAAGTGCACCTTTCGGATTTCACCGGTCATTTTTTACAGATTTTGATTGCAAAGTACTTCTCACACATATGGGCCCCTAAATTGCCAGGGCAGTATAACTACGCCACAAGTGACCCCATTTTGGAAAGAAGACACCCCAAGGTATTCCGTGAGGGGCATGGCGAGTTCCTAGAATTTTTTATTTTTTGTCGCAAGTTAGTGGAATATGAGACTTTGTAAGGAAAAAAGAGAAAAAAAAAAAATCATCATTTTCCGCTAACTTGTGACAAAAAATAAAAAATTCTAGGAACTCGCCATGCCCCTCACGGAATACCTTGGGGTGTCTTCTTTCCAAAATGGGGTCACTTGTGGCGTAGTTATACTGCCCTGGCAATTTAGGGGCCCAAATGTGTGAGAAGTACCTTGCAATCAAAATGTGTAAAAAATGGCCTGCAAAATCTGAAAGGTGCACTTTGGAATATGTGCCCCTTTGCCCACCTTGGCTGCAAAAAAGTGTCACACATCTGGTATCGCCGTACTCAGGAGAAGTTGGGGAATGTGTTTTGGGGTGTCATTTTACATATACCCATGCTGGATGAGAGAAATATCTTGGCAAAAGACAACTTTTCCCATTTTTTTATACAAAGTTGGCATTTGACCAAGATATTTTTCTCACCCAGCATGGGTATATGTAAAATGACACCCCAAAACACATTCCCCAACTTCTCCTGAGTACGGCGATACCAGATGTGTCACACTTTTTTGCTGCCAAGGTGGGCAAAGGGGCGCATATTCCAAAGTGCACCTTTTGGATTTCACCGGTCATTTTTTACACATTTTGATTGCAAAGTTCTTCTCACACATTTGGGCCCCTAAATTGCCAGGGCAGTATAACTACCCCACAAGTGACCCCATTTTGGAAAGAAGACACCCCAAGGTATTCTGTGAGGGGCATGGTGAGTTCCTAGAATTTTTTATTTTTTGTCGCAAGTTAGTGGAAAATGAGACTTTGTAAGAAAAAAATAAAAATAAAAAATCATCATCATTTTCCGCTAACTTGTGACAAAAAATAAAAAGTTCTATGAACTCACTATGCCCATCAGCGAATACCTTAGGGTGTCTACTTTCCGAAATGGGGTCATTTGTGGGGTTTTTCTACTGTTTGGGCATTGTAGAACCTCAGGAATCATGACAGGTGCTCAGAAAGTCAGAGCTGTTTCAAAAAGCGGAAATTCACATTTTTGTACCATAGTTTGTAAATGCTATAACTTTTACCCAAACCATTTTTTTTTTGCCCAAACATTTTTTTTTATCAAAGACATGTAGAACAATAAATTTGGCGAAAAATTTATATATGGATGTCGTTTTTTTTGCAAAATTTTACAGCTGAAAGTGAAAAATGTCATTTTTTTGCAAAAAAATCGTTACATTTTGATTAATAACAAAAAAAGTAAAAATGCCAGCAGCAATGAAATACCACCAAATGAAAGCTCCATTAGTGAGAAGAAAAGGAGGTAAAATTCATTTGGGTGGTAAGTTGCATGACCGAGCGATAAACGGTGAAAGTAGTGTAGTGCCGAAGTGTAAAAAGTGCTCTGGTCATGAAGGGGGTTTCACCTAGCGGGGCTGAAGTGGTTAATAGCGTCCTGGCTGCCATAGTAACACTGAAAGCATTTTGAAGACGGATCCGTCTTCAAATGCTTTCAGTACACTTGCGTTTTTCCGGATCCGGCGTGTAATTCCGGCAAGTGGAGTACACGCTGGATCCGGACAACGCAAGTGTGAAAGAGGCCTTATACCTCTTTTGTGTGCCAGGGCTGTTTTGTAATCCCAGTCCGGCCCTGATGGCACACATAACATGTATCACCGGGCATAGTTCATGGAGCAAAGGGAGAGGCCTGGAATGGGTTTTGGAATAGGCTATAAATGCGGCATGGGGGCCCAATTTATATTCTTGCTATAGGGCCCAGTGATTTCTATATATGCCCCTGCTAAAAAGTGCCAGGAAGTGTCAGACTTCAGCTCTGCTACATCTGTAACTGCTTTTCCTTTACTCTAGACACATATATAATATGCTTGCCATCTGACTCACACTCTTTCCTCTTTAGTCTACAGCAGCGTGTTAGGCAATACATGACACATCACTTTGATTTATTTGATGTTTGGCTTCCGTCTCCTTTAGCATTAACCATTCCTTCCTTGAATCAAAGCCGGACGGTTCTTCAGACCCCACTCAACTTGTCACTAATCCACTGGAGAGTTCACTCATCTCTGAGGGATGCGTCACCACGACATCGACCATAGTGTTTGTGTAATCAGGGTTTCCCAAGGATTTGATGTGTCTTTAATTTATCGGATATATTATTGATCTGTATGTAGACTGGAGCAAGCCACAGAAGAAAAGTGTCAGCTTTCTTCACTACCCACCATGTCTGCATAAGGCCCCTGCACACGAACGTGTGCACCCCGTGGTCGTGCTGCGGCCTGCAAAATGCAGGCCGCAATGCACGAACACAGTCCGTGGGGCAGCCACAGCGGATCGCGGACCCATTCACTTGAATGGGTCCGCGATCCGGCCGTTCCGCAAAAAGCTAGGACATGTTCTATCTTTTTGCGGAACAGAAATACGGGACAAAACCCCACGGAAGCACTCCGTAGTGCTTCCGTAGGGTTCCGTGCTTCCGTTCCGTACCATTCCGCATCTCTAGATTTGCGGACCCATTCAAGTGAATGGGTCCGCATCCGTGATGTGGAATGCCCACGGAACGGTACCAGTGTATTGCGGATCCACAAATGCGGTCCGCAATACGGCAACGGGGTGCACACGTTCATGTGCAGGAGGCCTAAGGCACAAAGAAAATTTCTGTGTGATATCAGGAAGAAGTGAAGCACAATGTAACAGGCACATCTCCAATAACAATCCCGATACCGACCAGCAAAGGTTCTTTCCTCCTCTACTTCAGGATAAACAGAACATAGTGCAATACCCAGGGTGTTTAATATTCAGTAAGGTTTATTGTACTTACAAACATTAATAGGTAAAAAGCGTGTGTAGATGCCCGACCCGGGTTTCGCCTTTGCTTCATCTGGGGCGTTACAAACTAATCAGCCAAAGCTGTGTTCTTATACCTCCCAACTCTTATGTCAGATCCTGTTTCCTGAAATCCGATTCACATATAATCGTATACATTCGATAAACATTCGATTATTTAAAATCGCATGATAAAATCGACCCTTTTAAAACATACAATAAAATCGTATGAAGATTTTTTTTTTTATATGAAAAATCGCCAACACATCGCTACATTGTTGAAAAGGTACATGACTTCAACGGACACATTACAGGGAGTGCAGAATTATTAGGCAAATGAGTATTTTGACCACATCATCCTCTTTATGCATGTTGTCTTACTCCAAGCTGTATAGGCTCGAAAGCCTACTACCAATTAAGCATATTAGGTGATGTGCATCTCTGTAATGAGAAGGGGTGTGGTCTAATGACATCAACACCCTATATCAGGTGTGCATAATTATTAGGCAACTTCCTTTCCTTTGGCAAAATGGGTCAAAAGAAGGACTTGACAGGCTCAGAAAAGGCAAAAATAGTGAGATATCTTGCAGAGGGATGCAGCACTCTTAAAATTGCAAAGCTTCTGAAGCGTGATCATCGAACAATCAAGCGTTTCATTCAAAATAGTCAACAGGGTCGCAAGAAGCGTGTGGAAAAACCAAGGCGCAAAATAACTGCCCATGAACTGAGAAAAGTCAAGGGTGCAGCTGCCAAGATGCCACTTGCCACCAGTTTGGCCATATTTCAGAGCTGCAACATCACTGGAGTGCCCAAAAGCACAAGGTGTGCAATACTCAGAGACATGGCCAAGGTAAGAAAGGCTGAAAGACGACCACCACTGAACAAGACACACAAGCTGAAACGTCAAGACTGGGCCAAGAAATATCTCAAGACTGATTTTTCTAAGGTTTTATGGACTGATGAAATGAGAGTGAGTCTTGATGGGCCAGATGGCTGGGCCCGTGGCTGGATTGGTAAAGGGCAGAGAGCTCCAGTCCGACTCAGACGCCAGCAAGGTGGAGGTGGAGTACTGGTTTGGGCTGGTATCATCAAAGATGAGCTTGTGGGGCCTTTTCGGGTTGAGGATGGAGTCAAGCTCAACTCCCAGTCCTACTGCCAGTTTCTGGAAGACACCTTCTTCAAGCAGTGGTACAGGAAGAAGTCTGCATCCTTCAAGAAAAACATGATTTTCATGCAGGACAATGCTCCATCACACGCGTCCAAGTACTCCACAGCGTGGCTGGCAAGAAAGGGTATAAAAGAAGAAAATCTAATGACATGGCCTCCTTGTTCACCTGATCTGAACCCCATTGACAACCTGTGGTCCATCATCAAATGTGAGATTTACAAGGAGGGAAAACAGTACACCTCTCTGAACAGTGTCTGGGAGGCTGTGGTTGCTGCTGCACGCAATGTTGATGGTGAACAGATCAAAACACTGACAGAATCCATGGATGGCAGGCTTTTGGGTGTCCTTGCAAAGAAAGGTGGCTATATTGGTCACTGATTTGTTTTTGTTTGTTTTTTTGAATGTCAGAAATGTATATTTGTGAATGTTGAGATGTTATATTGGTTTCACTGGTAAAAATAAATAATTGAAATGGGTATATATTTGTTTTTTGTTAAGTTGCCTAATAATTATGCACAGTAATAGTCACCTGCACACACAGATATCCCCCTAAAATAGCTAAAACTAAAAACAAACTAAAAACTACTTCCAAAAATATTCAGCCTTGATATTAATGAGTTTTTTGGGTTCATTGAGAACATGGTTGTTGTTCAATAATAAAATTAATCCTCAAAAATACAACTTGCCTAATAATTCTGCACTCCCTGTAAAGCAAAGTGTCAGTGTGCGCGCTCTTGTAGGGTCCCACTAGGTAGGAGTGGGCACTACACAAGGGTCAATTGGGTAACGTGTTACTTCTGCTCACAAGGGACAGTGATGTTCTCTTTATCCATGCATTGTAATGTAATTTTCTGTGTATTACATATGTTGGTTCCCCCTGTTATATGCTTATCAGGCCTAGTTGGGTGTAATTTAACATTCCAGACACTAGAGGGAGATAGGGAGCCCCTAGTATAAATGTCCAGGCCCAGACAGGGAGGGGTGAGGTCATAGTCAGGAGTCTGTGGAGACAGAAGTGAGAAGGCACCAGCCCCAGATATGCTGAGGGCCTCCTCCTGACATGCAGATAGATAGTCCTGGTTTCTAGCTGCACCAGGAGGCTAGATGGAGTACAGCCTGCCTGGAGACCAGTAACCCAGCCAACAAATACAGATGAGACACCCCAGTAGTAGGAGAGCCCCTCCTGGGAGCAACCTGCAGTTTCCCTCACAGCAAGGATAATACCACAAGTACAGCTAAGTAACCTGATGGGCAGAAGTGTTTAGTATAGAGCAAGTGCCAATACTGGAGGAATGATTATATATACCAAGGATTCAAGCCAGCAATTAGGCATCCGGGCCTTGGGATCCAGCCAGCTAGAATAGCTGAGGGGATAGAGCAGCATTGCACTGCAAAGCATTAACTGTTTGCCCTCCAAGTATCTTGCGAGATCATACCTGCCATATTGTGAAGTAAACCTGCCGTGCACTTGTACTAGAAAGGACTGCATTATTTTCACCTACTGCAACTGTATGTATAAAGTTGGACTGTTTCCTAAAGTAAAGCAACGTTTGGTTTACCAACTGCGTACTCTATTAATCCTCCTACAAACCGGTGTGCCACCGTTACAGGCACTGGCGTCACGATCCTTAAAGGGACCTTACCTAAGGCACTCAAAACACCTACAACATCCAGGGCACCTCGCATACCATCAGGACTGGTCCCTATCTACAGAGTGTGCCCCAGAGGAACTAGTGTCTACCTCTCTCTCACTGCTGCATGCCTGCCCAGGGTTCTCCTCAGAAAAGTGAGTAACCCTCGATTGCCCATACCGTGACCTCACTGTTGCTATACCCTGCAGGTCTGTTGGACATGAGCCACACATATAATCTAGGTGTCCTACTTCATTATATTTTCTACACATTTCATACAATAAAAGGAATTATGATAACCCCAATGCCTACTTATATAAAAAACCACCTATGTCATGGAAACTGTTAATGTGCTAAGGACTACCTAATAAATACCCCACGCTAAAACCTCTATTAACCCACCCTGTACCTGAACCACCTATTTTCCTACATATACTAAATAAGGAGCAGCTGATGGATACTTGAAGATATCTAAACTGGTGATCACGTTCAATACATGCTAACTGCCTTCATGTCCCATTCTATATTTAGGCCTTTAGGTTGCAGGGTATTTAGTTTGTATATCCATTTTGCCTCGATTTTATTGATCTGTTGTACCGCATCCCCACCTCTCCAATTTTTCTGCACATGTTCAACTCCAACAAATCTTAGACCGGCAGGATTCTTCTGGTGGACTCTTTTAAAGTGTGCAGATACACTGTGTGACTCAAGACCCCGTTTTATATTGCCTATATGTTCACCAATCCTAGTTTTTAATTTTCTTAAGGTTCTACCAACATATTGTAGCCCGCAGGGGCACTCTAAGAGCCCCTGCGGGCTACAATATGTTGGTAGAACCTTAAGAAAATTAAAAACTAGGATTGGTGCACACTTTAAAAGAGTCCACCAGAAGAATCCTGCCGCTCTAAGATTTGTTGGAGTTGAACATGTGCAGAAAAATTGGAGAGGTGGGGATGCGGTACAACAGATCAATAAAATCTAGGCAAAATGGATATACAAACTAAATACCCTGCAACCTAAAAGTCTAAATATAGTGTCCATCAGCTGCTCCTTATTTAGTATATGTAGGAAAATAGGTGGTTCAGGTACAGGGTGGGTTAATAGAGGTTTTAGCGTGGGGTATTTATTAGGTAGTCCTTAGCACATTAACAGTTTCCATGACATAGGTGGTTTTTTATATAAGTAGGCATTGGGGTTATCATAATTCCTTTTATTGTATGAAATGTGTAGAAAATATAATGAAGTAGGACACCTAGATTATATGTATGGCTCATGTCCAACTCAGAGCGCACACACTGACACTTTGCTTTAATGTGTTAGTTGAAGTCATGTACCTTTTCAACAATGTAGCGATGTGTTGGAGATTTTTCATATAAAAATAAATAAATAAAAAAAATCTTCATACGATTTTATTGTATGTTTTAAAAGGGTCGATTTTATCATGCGATTTTAAATAATTGAATGTATAAGATTTTACAATGCGATTTTAAATAATCGAATGTTTATCAAATGTATACGATTTAAATAATCGAATGTTTATTGAATGTATATGATTTTATAATGCGATTTTAAATAATCGAATGTTTATCGAATGTATACGATTATATGTGAATCGGATTTCAGGAAACAGGATCTGACATAAGAGTTGGGAGGTATAAGAACACAGCTTTGGCTGATTAGTTTTGTAACGCCACAGATGAAGCAAAGGCAAAACCCGGGTCGGGCATCTACACACGCTTTTTACCTATCAATGTTTGTAAGTACAATAAACCTTACTGAATATTAAACACCCTGGGTATTGCACTATGTTCTGTTTATCCTGAAGGAGAGGAGGAAAAAAACTTTGCTGGTCGGTATCGGGATTGTTATTGGAGATGTGCCTGTTACATCGTGGAATCTCCATAGAATCTTCCTGTGAGTGAAACGCCTGCCTGTGGAAACCTAGCGCGGACCAATACATATGTACAGGGGGCCTAAGGCGGCTGCTGCATACATAATGTATGATCAATGCATGTATGTGTTACTGACCATGCCTGTGGGTATATACTGTTGAGTGGTGTGCTTCTGATTTCATACCAGTATAAATCCATATCTATCTATCTATCTATCTATATATCTATCTATCCATATAAAATCAATTATCTATCTATCTAATATCTATCTATCTACAGTATCTATTTCATTAAAGAAACTCTGCCATCTCAACAACCTTTATCCATATATCAGATTAGAGCACATAGATATCATAGATGGGGATCCACTACTCAAGACCCCTCTCTGTGAACCGGAGTAGAGAGCTGCTAAAAACCAGCAGCTCTCCCTCTTGCTTATCGAGAACATCCATGTCTTACATTCATTTGAAATGCCAGAATATTATACATTTCGCCTTCAGTAGTTGCGTGGATGTGTGATGACCCAGATGTAACCCTTATGTTTGTAAAAAAATTCCTTGATTTGCAATGTGTGGGGATTATATTCCAATCTAAAAAAACTGTCAAACTTGTCAGCTGCTCTGTATACCAGAGTCTGACTCTTATAAATATATTCACCTTTCAACTTATCTAGATTATGAATAAAGATAAAGTCAAAGACTGATCCATAGCCACTTCTATCAAACTTATATAGTCCCTATAGTCCTAGAAAGCTATCTTAGATACCATCTGTATTTCATCTGGATTAGGTTGTAGGATCAGACCACAGATCCTAAATGGAAAGAATGGTGGCTGACCCTTCGGTCTTGAGTGCTTAAGTTTTTTAATTTTTTTATTAAGGTCATACTATATCTAATATACTATACATACATAATTTCTATTATTTTTAGCCATATATTGCATTAAGGACAAGATCCTTCTATATGTAGACATCATTTTTCTCCTTTTGGAAGAGTATGAGCATTGACTGCAAATAGTAAGTACAATCATAGAAATTCATGGGATGTCCTGAAGTATTAGATTCAATTTTTTGCAAATTATGTTGTCTTTTCTTTAACTTGGTGGTGCTGCTGAAAAATGAATATGCAGGTATTTTGGGGTGGCAATTGTTAAAAAAGCATGCAGTTTATAGACAAACGTATTGGGACATTCCACCAACAGTAGCTTTTACAACCTCCCATTCTAAACCCATAGACATTAATATGGAGTAGGTCCCCACTTTGCAGCTAAAACAGCTTCCATTCTTCTGAGAAGATTTGGGAGGGTGTCTGTGGGAGGTTTTGTACTTTTATGAGGTAGAGCATTTTTTAGGTCAGAGTTGAGAGGACCTGGCTATCAATCTTCGTTCAAGTTCATCCCAAAGGTGCTGGATAGGTTGAGGTCAGGACTCTGTGCAGTCAAGTTCTTCCACACCAGACTCATCCAACCATGCCTTTATGGACTTTTCTTTCTGCACTGGGGCAAAGTCATGCTTGAACAGAAAAATACCTTCCCCAAACTGTTCCCATAGTTAGAAGCACACAATTGTCCAAAATGCCTTGGTCTGCTGAAGCCCCCCACAGCCAAGCCACCCATCACCAAACTACTACTAGGCCAGTATCACCAAGTGCTGAATTCCCACCAACCAACCTGACTCCATGTCCTTAATGGTGCCAGAAAGGATTTGCACTGAAAGCCTGCTGCTACTGTATGTATTTCAAGTTCTACGTTGCACTTAGTAAAAGAGACTTGGTTACTTTTAACTCTGGTCTCATTCTTCAGTACTATATTTCTACTGCTCTGATCCCCAGCGAACAATGGCCTGAGAGAGTACAGTGTGACACAACACTTCATCACGGCCACTACCACTCCTATCCTCTACACTGGCTCCTCAAGGGCTCGTTGCATATTGATGGTCTAGCCTCAGGAAAGATCATCAACATAAGATAAGCTGTATGTAGAGGCTACTAGCGAATAGGCCTAATTCTAGGTCGTGTGACGTCATGTTCATCGGTCACGTCGCCTATGGGGCTTAGCTGCAGTACCAAGCATGGCCACTATGTAATGGGTGGTGCTGTGCTGGGTAATCTGCAAAGAAGCTGTGGCGTACACCAGAGCTCCGGTGATTGCCGCAGATTCCTCAAACAGATGATCGGATAATCCCTCTAATGCTGTGGGAGATAACAGTGGACTGTTCTGCACCTGGTTCACATAGTAATACGAATCCCATAAAGACCATTTATACAAATTAATAATTGAAGGAAAACAACCTCCGACTCAGCGTAGCACCAGTGCAGTAAGATAACATCGTATTACACATCACATACGATATACCCTGAAGACTTCCTTATTGTATATGGTCTAATTTAACAATTTCGAGGAAGTTTTCAAAGATTATCCAATTATTATTATTTAAGTCAACATAAGCGCTTCAGCTGGGGAGGTTCTCACATTCCAAACCAAATATTTACGATATCAGAAACCTCAGGATCATATTCATAATGCATTTCTATTTTGATTTCCATTAAATGTGGCAGGGAAAATATAGATTTCCATTGGGTGCGTTGATTCCGTTGGGTGCCTTGATGGTTGGGGTGGGGTGCGGTGGATTTTATCCACAAAGTCAAACGGCAAAACAGTAAAAGCTGAAGTTTATGCTGCAGGAGGTAGAACCTTTTGGTCTCAATTATATATTATTACGACTTGTATTCTGAAGAGAGTTCAAAATGGAAACAGACTTATCACGAGAGATGTAGTCCTATTTTACAACACATCATGGGGGAGGGCAGCTACTTTGCTATTTAGTCTTTCCAGATATCTGTCATTGTGTACTGCATATGTAGGAGTCCCTTGAAATATTCAAAACCCCCACACACACATAGGGGTGCACCTAGCCTTTCTGCTGCCTGAGGCGAAAAACTGAAACGGCGCCCCCCCCCCCAATGCCAATTTCTTTACCTAACCCCTTTACCACAATGAAAGAGCTCATTCCCTATGGCCCTTCGGCTGCCCCCCTCTTGCCTCTACCTGGTGCTGCCTGAGGCGATCGCCTCACCTGGCCTCATTGGTGGTGCAACCCTGCCCCCACACATAAAGCTTTATAAACCAGAGCAGAAAGTGGCTACAGAGTCTTTCTCACTCTGGAGGACCTGTCACATCTAGAGATGAGCGAATCTATTCGCAGAGTCGAAGATTCGTTCCGAATCTCCGATTTTTTTAGGCACTGAACCGAACTCGAATCCTTTCTGGTTCAATTCGGACAAATCTTGTAAAACGGTGCCCAGCGCATAAGCAATCAATAGCGTTCTGTCACCACCAGGCAGGAGGTAATTGCAGTCAGTTGCGGCCAAGCAATAACCACAGTTTGCAGCGGCAACGATAAACACCTGGCGCTGCATCAGACTGATGGGACGGGTGAGGGAAAATGATTTTTATTTTTTTTAATTACGAAACAAGAAATGAGCTTTTCATTAAAAAAATATGTGTTTTAGAGGAACAGAGGGGGCTATATAGCAATTTCCAGGGCAATTGGAGCAACTTTAGTTCGGAGCAAATAGATTCGGACCCAAACCAAGCTTTTTAAAAAATTCTGTGAGTCTAAAACGAACCGAATCTTGGAAGATTTTCTTATCTCTAGTCACATTCATGTACAAAGCCCATTTATTTTAATGAGAACAGTGCATTTCTTTATTTCTCCTGCGGAGGCACTGCAGGGATATTGAACATTTGCTGTTGGATTCTTTAAGATATGACAATTGATCCCTGGGCACCGTGTGATGTGTTAATTGTCAGGAGACCCTTTTTCATGAGAAGGGATTGTCCAAAGTGGGCACCCCAGGGGTCTTTTTTCAACAGATCCGTCATCATGGCTGGACCCAGGGTGGTAATCATATTTAACTGATCTAGTCAATAGTCAATATTGACATGGGGCCTATAGAGTAGCAATGGAACCGGAACCCAGTGGCAGGGTTCAGGTAAGTATGATTAACACCGCGGGACTGTAGAAAATGTCCAAAGGGGTGAACAGTCCCTTTAAAAAATATCTAGTTATGCATGATGGACAATCAAATGTATATATTTTTATGTTTTAGTACTATTGCTAAGTAAGGGCATGTGTTGATGGAAAAACAATTGTGTCGATATATTCCGAATCTCATGACTTTTTTATTTTTCCATCGACATGGCGGTATATACTGAAGCATTAAAAAAATTCTAGCTAGTTGTTATGGACCCATTTTTATTCACCGTAGAATAAAATTTACTTAAATGGCAGGAAAAAAAACACAAATAACGGCGGAATTGCTTTTTATTACTCAGCACCACCACCAAAAAAAATTAAAAAAATTAGAAAAAAGCTTAATCAATAATATCAGCTGAAAAACAAAACAAACAATTGGCTATGGGAACACAATGATAAAAAAAAAAAAAGAAGCTTTGTCCTTAACCCCTTTAGGACCAGGCTCATTTTCACCTTAAGGACCAGGCCATTTTTTGCAAATCTGACCAGTGTCACTTTAAGTGCTGATAACTTTAAAACGCTTTTACTTATACAGGCCATTCTGAGATTGTTTTTTCGTCACATATTGTACTTCATGACACTGGTAAAATAAAGTCAAAAAAATATTTTTTTTTTTGCATAATAAAATACCTAATTTAACAAAAATTTGGAAAAATTTGCAAATTTCAAAGTTTCAGTTTCTCTACTTCTGTAATACATAGTAATACCCCCAAAAATTGTGATGACTTAACATTCCCCATATGTCTACTTCATGTTTGAATTATTTTGGGAATGATATTTTATTTTTTGGGGATGTTACAAGGCTTGGAAGTTTAGAAGCAAATCTTGAAATTTTTCAGAAATTTACAAAAACCCAATTTTTAGGGACCACTACAGCTCTGAAGTCACTTTGCGAGGCTTACATAATAGAAACCGCCCAAAAATGACCCCATTCTATAAACTACACCCCTCAAGGTATTCAAAACTGATTTTACAAACTCCGTTAACCCTTTAGGTGTTGCACAAGAGTTATTGGCAAATGGGGATGAAATTTGAGAATTTCATTTTTTTGCCTAATTTTCCATTTTAACCCATTTTTTCCACTAACAAAGCAAGGGTTAACAGCCAAACAAGACTGTATCTTTATTGCCCTGACTCTGCCGTTTACAGAAACACCCCATATGTGGCCGTAAACTACTGTACGGCCACACAGCGGGGCGTAGAGTGAAAGGTGCGCCGTATGGTTTTTGGAAGCCAGATTTTGCTGGACAGTTTTTTTGACACCATGTCCCATTTGAAGCCCCCTGATGCACCCCTAGAGTAGAAACTCCATAAAAGTGACCCCATCTAAGAAACTACACCCCTCAAGGTATTCAAAACTGATTTTACAAACTTCGTTAACCTATTAGGTGTTGCACAAGAGTTATTGGCAAATGGGGATGAAATTTGAGAATTTCATTTTTTTGCCTAATTTTCCATTTTAACCCATTTTTTCCACTAACAAAGCAAGGGTTAACAGCCAAACAAGACTGTATCTTTATTGCCCTGACTCTGCCGTTTACAGAAACATCCCATATGTGGCCGTAAACTACTGTACGGCCACACAGCGGGGCGTAGAGTGAAAGGTGCGCCGTTTGGTTTTTGGAAGCCAGATTTTGCTGGACAGTTTTTTTGACACCATGTCCCATTTGAAGCCCCCCTGATGCACCCCTAGAGTAGAAACTCCATAAAAGTGACCCCATCTAAGAAACTACACCTCTCAAGGTATTCAAAACTGATTTTACAAACTTTGTTAACCCTTTAGGTGTTGCACAAGATTTAATGGAAAATAGAGATACAATTTCAAAATTTCACTTTTTTGGCAGATTTTCCATTTTAATATTTTTTTTCCAGTTACAAAGCAAGGGTTAACAGCCAAACAAAACTCATTATTTATGGCCCTGATTCTGTAGTTTACAGAAACACCCCATATGTGGTCGTAAACCACTGTACGGGCACACGGCAGGGCGCAGAAGGAAAGGAATGCCATACGGTTTTTGGAAGGCAGATTTTGCTGGACTGGTTTTTTGACACCATGTCCCATTTGAAGCCCCCCTGATGCACCCCTAGAGTAGAAACTCCAAAAAAGTGACCCCATTTTAGAAAGTACGGGATAGGGTGGCAGTATTGTTGGTACTAGTTCAGGGTAGATATGATTTTTGGTTGCTCTATATTACACTTTTTGTGCGGCAAGGTAACAAGAAATAGCTTTTTTGGCACGTTTTTGTTTGTTATTTACAACATTCATCTGACAGGTTAGATCATGTGGTAATTTTATAGAGCAGGTTGTCACGGACGCAGCGATACCTAATATGTATACAATTTTTTTTATTTATGTAAGTTTTATACAATAACTTCATTTTTAAAACCCAAAAATTGTTTAGTGTCTCCATAGTCTGAGAGCCATAGTTTTTTCAGTTTTTGGGCGATTATCTTGAGTAGGGTCTAATTTTTTGCGGGATGAGATGACAGTTTGATTGGCACTATTTTGGGGTGCATATGACTTTTTGATCGCTTGCTATTACACTTTTTGTGACGTAAGATGGCAAAAAATAGCTTTTTTACACCGTTTTTTTTTTTTTACGGTGGTCACCTGAGGGGTTAGGTCATGTGATATTTATATAGAGCCGGTCGATACGGACGCGGCAATACCTAATATGTATACTTTATTTTTATTTATGTAGGTTTTACACAATGATTTTATTTTTGAAACTAAAAAAATGATGTTTTAGTGTTTCCATAGTCTAAGAGCCATAGTTTTTTCAGTTTTTGGGCGATTATCTTGAGTAGGGTCTCATTTTTTGCGGGATGAGATGAAGGTTTGATTGGTACTATTTTGGCGTACATGCGACTTTTTTGATCACTTTTATTACCTTTTTTGGGAAGTAAGGTGGGCAAAATTTCAATTTTCTCATAGTTTTTATTTTTTTATTTTTATGGCGTTCACTGTGCGGGGAAAGTAACATGGCCGTTTTATAGATCAGGTCGTTACGGACGCGGCGATACCTAATATGTGTAGTTTATTTTTTTTTTTTCATTTTTATTCAGTGATAAATGTTTTTTTTTTTTTATCTTAACTTTTTTCACTTATTCTTTTTATTTTTTGACCCAGACCCACTTGGTTCTTGAAGATCCAGTGGGTCTGATGTCTGTAAAATACAGTACAGAAACTATATAGGTTTCTGTACTGTATTTTACTTACACTGAACAGATCTATGCTTTCAGCACAGATCTGTTCAGCACCATGGACAGCAGGATGCCTGAGCAGGCGTCCTGTTGCCATGGGAACCTTCCCCGTCTGCTCAGTTATGGTCAGAACTGCGCAGACGGGGAAGGGTGAGGACAGGGCTTCGGGGGGCTCTCTGGGGGCTCTCTCCCTCTCCATCGGGGGGCTGCAAAGGCACAGCAGCCCCCCGATCGGAGAGGGAGGGAGCTCCCTCTTACTGTTAACCTTTTCCATACAGCGGTCCGTACGGACCGCTGTATGGAAAGGGTTAAACGGCTGACATCGCATCAACGATGTCAGCCGTTTATACCAGGGTGCCAGCAATGTGCTGGCACCCTGGTATACCCACTGTACACCAACGATTACGCAATAGGAGGCGGGCGGGGGATCGCGATCCCGCCTGCCGCACCGCCCGCCTCCCGCAACGCCCCCACCGCCTGCGACACCCCCCCTGCACCACCCGCCGCCATCAAATCATGCAGGGGTGCAGGGGGGGGTGTACTATATTGATTTTAGGCACTCTAAAGTTTCTGATCCCCGCGGTCAGGGACCGCGGGGATCAGAAACTGCAAAAAGCGCAGCAAACCGCAGGTCTGAATTGACCTGCGGTTTTCTGCGATCGTCGATGCGGGGGGGTCAAATGACCCCCCCCCTGCATTGTTACAGGATGCCGGCTGAATGATTTCAGCCGGCATCCCGTTCCGATTAACCCCCGCGGCGCCGGCATCGCTATTTAAAGCCATGACGTACCGGTACGTCATGTGTCCTTAAGGACTCGGGAAACATGCCGTACCGGTACGTCATGTGTCCTTAAGGGGTTAAAGGAGTTGTCTGGGTTCAGAGCTGAACGCGGACATGTCCACATTTTCACCCCTTCGGCCCCCCTGATATGAGCATCGGAGCATTTAATGCTCCGATGCTCTCCATTGCCCTGCGCTGGATTGCACAGAGCAAGGGCTCTTTTGTTTACTTCAGCACACTGCTGGGCAGAGGCTTCCCCCTAGCAGTGTTCCGGGTGATGTTACCAGCTCTAATGGGTGGGCTTTAGCGCTGCCCTAGCCGTTTTACAGGCCAGGGCAGCGCTAAATCCTGCCCATTGGTGCCGGTGATGTCATCGGGCTCACTGCTGGTGGGAAGCCCCTCCTAGCAGTCCCTATGGAGAGCCCAGTACGTCACCGGATCTCCGGAAAAATCCATTTGCCCTGCGTGATTAAGCGCAGGGCAAAGGAGAGCATCGGAGCATGAAAAATCAGCTCTGATGCTAATATCAGAGGGGCCGGTAGGTCATTGATATCAGATTGGAGGGGGGCCAACTGCTCTAGCTTTAGCTGCTCGCCGTCGACATTCCAGCGGCAGGCAGTGTAATTACAAGTCTGCTGTCCCATTCACTTTAATTGGACGGCTCCTTCCTATTCAAGTCCTTTCTGCTGCAGTTCTCTCCCTGTAACTGTCACAGCTTCTAACAGAATATACAGGTGGTGGCAGTTGTAGGATGGAACTGAGCATGTATGACCACCTTAGTAGGTGGACATGCAAATTACTATACAGGTTAAACACTAGGGGGCATCATTATAATGAACTAAGCAGATTATCTCACAGCTGGAGCATCCTTTTCAACAGTTAGAATAACCCATATGTCTATCTCCTGTGTTACTCTCCATGGGATAAACCCTATGATATCCCTCACACTCATATAATACACAGCAGGAATATCCTGGACATTAATCCTCCAGTGTCCATAGAATTTTTGGGAAGTCTCCTGCTCTCCGATTAACTACTACGTCATCTCTTATTATTCAGATTACGATGTGTTTTCAGTGGAAATCGTTGTTTACCCTAAATACTGAAGATCCTGGGAAACCCATGGCTCAGAGCTCATTCCACGCAGAGTGCCCTCATCATATTTTCGGTTTCACGTTATGCGATCGTGTAGTCTAATATTTTCACTTAACATTTAGTGTTGATCGAGCACCAAAATGCTTGAATAGAACACGTTGGGATGCTCGGTGAGCACCCGAGCACAATGGAAGTGCAAAGGGAGAACCCGAGCATTAAACCAGGCACCCCCAGCTCTGAAGAGGGGAGGGTGTCTGGTTCATAGGAAAAGGTCAGAAATTGACGGAAACAGCATGAGGAACATGTCTAGATGCATCTTGGACTCCCAGGTCGCTGCTGGGAACGATGTTGTCCGAGTAGTACGACACTTTTACAGACTGACAATAATACGCACAAAACCAAAGATAAAATCGATTTTAGACAGAGGAAAAATTGTTAGGAAACATTCTTTCCTGTATATTTACTTGTATATAAAGTGCAAGAGCTGCCAAAAATTACAAGGAAGAGGCACTCCGATACAACCTGTATATCACATAAAGGAGGGCCTCATTCACATTGTGGTACAATAGTTCAGGTAGTGGGACTCCTACACTCATAAAGCCTATGCACTAAGGGAAAGGGCTACCAAAAGTACAAGGAACCGGCACTCCAATACACCATTTATTACACATAAAGGAAGGCATCATATACACCCTTGAAAAATTATGATTGATAGCCTGCTGGTGACCCTCTTAAACATTAAGGGTGAGGGTCTGCTGCTGAGATGATCCTCTAAAACGTTAGGGGCGAGGGCCTGTTGCAGTTCTGACCATCTAAAACATTAGGATCGAGGGCTGGCTGCTAAGCTGACCCTCTAAAATAGCGGTCCACAACCGCCGGCCCGCGGCCCAGGACCGGACCCTGGAAGATTGTTTGCCGGGCCTCAGAGGAGAGAGTAGCGGAGACGCCAGGCGCATGCGCGCCTGACGCGCACATCAGACCCTGCTGTTGACCCTTTAAAACATTAGGGGCGAGTGCCTGCTGCTGAGCTGACCCTTTAAAACATAAGGAGTGAGGGCAGCCTAATAAGCATGTTGATATGATGGAGGAGGACGAGAAAAGGAAGATTGAACCATATACCCTTTTTTGTGGTGAAAGAGGTGCATGGGAATACAGTGTATTCAATACGCCATAAAAGCCACATTTAGAGTGCTTTTATGTTCAGCCACTTTCCTCTGGTGGAGTAGAGAAGTCAGGGATAATCCAGGCCTTGTTCATTTTTTTGAGTCAACCTGTCAGCATTTTCAGTTGACAGGTGGATGCGCTTATCAGTTATTATGCCCCCTGCAGCACTAAATACCCGATCTGACAAAACGCTGGAGGCAGGTCCGGCCAGCACCTCCAAGGTGCAGAGCGCCAGTTCGTGCCACGTGTCCAGCTTGGACACCCAATAGCTATAAGGCACAGAGGATTCACTGAGGACGCTGACACAGTCTGCTACGTACTCCTTTACCATGTTCCAAAACTTTTCCCTCCTTGTGACAATAGTCCGCTCATCAGGGTGAGGGTGCTGGCGGGGTGTCATGAAACTTGTCCAGGCTTTGCAGTGTTGTCCCCTCCTCTGTTGCCCAAAGAACTACGTACTCTGCCCCCAGTGTTGCCAGCTGGAAATTTTGGGAGCAATTTTCCCACAAGGACCTTCTGGTATTGCACCATTTTGCTCATCCTCCCCACCACAGGAATGAGAGATGAGAAGTTATCTTTGTAGCGGGGGTCGAGAAGGGTGAACAACCAGTAATTCGTGTTGGCCAAAATGTGTATAACGCGAGGGTCACGGGAAAGGCAGCATAACAAAATTTCAGCCATGTGTGCCAGAGTCTCAACAGACAAGACTTTGCTATCCTCATCAGGAGGATGACTCTCAATCTCCTCATCCTCTTCCTCCTCTTCGGCCTATCCACGCTGTAGCAGAGGCAACCGTCCCCTGCTCCTCCTCATCATCCAATTTGTGCTGAGAAGACGAACGAAGGGTGGTCTGGCTATCACCCTGTGTACTGTCTTCCCCCATTTCCACCTCTTCCACATGCAAAGCATCTGCCTTCATTGTGAGCAGTGAGCGTTTGAGTAGACACAGAAGTGGGATGGTTACGCTGATAATAGCGTCATCGCCGTTCACCATCTGTCTTGATTCTTCAAAGTTGCGTAAAACCTCACAGAGGTCAGACATCCATGCCCACTCGTCGCTTGGAAAGTGCGGAAGCTGACTGGAAAGGCGACGACCATGTTGCAGCTGGTATTCCACTACTGCCCTATGTTGCTCGCAAAGCCTGGCCAACATGTGGAACGTCGAGTTCTAGCACGTGCTCACGTTGCACAACAGTCGGTGAGCTGGCAATTGCAAGCGCTGCTGCAGACCGGCGGCAGCTGTAGATGACTTTCGGAAATGGGCACACATGAGAAACTGCTGAACCACTAAGTTGAACATGTGGGCTAGGCATGGTATGTGTGTGAGCTTTCCGAGCTCCAAAGCTGCTACCAAGTTACCGCCATTATCAGACACTACCATGCCTAATTCTAGGTTGAGTGGCGAGAGCCACAGCTCAGTCTGGTCCCTTATACCCTGCCACAGCTCTGCGGCGGTGTGCTGTTTGTCACCTAAGCAAATTAGTTTCAGCAGGCCTGTTGCCGCTTCCCCACTGCAGTGCAACACTGCTTCCAGCTACTGACTGATGGCTGACTGGTGCTGCAAGATGAGAATTCAGAGGTGTAAGTGGAGGAGGCTGTGGAGGAGGAAAAGGGGGGGTTGCAGCCACTAATGTAGGTGGTGGCAGAAATTCTGATGGAAGTAGGGCCCACAATTCTTGGCATTGGCAGCACCTGTGCCATCCCAGGGTACGTCTCGCTCCCGGCCTCCACAACGCTCACCTTGCTGTCAGGGAAATGTAGCATCCCTGGCTAAAAGCACTTGTCCATGTGTAAGTCATTAAATGGACCTTCCCAATAACTGCGTTGGTCAGGGCACAGATGATGTTACGGGACACATGCTGGTGTAAGGTGGGGACGGCACACCGAGAAAAATAGTGGCGGCTGGGGACTGAGTAACGAGGGACGGCCACCTTCATCGGGGTATGGAAAGCCTCGGTGTCCACAAACCTAAATGGCAACATTTCCAGGGCCAGCAATTTGGAAAGGTGCACATTTAGTGCTATGGCCTGTGGGTGGGTGGCTGGGTATTTGCGCTTTCGTTCAAAGGCCTGGGATATGGACATCTGTACGCTGCGCTGGGACACAGAAGTGGATATGCTAGATGATGGTGCTTACGAAGTTCCAGGTGCAGGGCGGGAGGCATTTAGGCCTGCGTCTTGGACAGGGGATTGGCCAGCATGTAACAGGGGAAGAGGAGGCAGTGGTGTGACCTGCAGACACTGATTGTGTACCCAGGCGTTCGGCCCACCTATTAGGGTGCTTTGATGCCATGTGTCTGATCATGCTGGTGGTGGTGAGGTTGCTAGTGTTCACGCCCCTGCTCATTTTGGTACAGCACAGGTTGCAATTGACAATTCCTTTATCACCCGCACTTTCCTCAAAAAAGATGCAGACTGCGGAACACTTACCCCTTGGCAAGGGAGATTTCCGCAAGGGTGTGCTCCAGAGAATAGTTGCGGGCCTGTTTGGTGTGGCCCGCCTTCTCCCTGGCACAAGCCTTTTAACCTGTAGCTGGCCCCTCCCCTCCCAGCCTCAGTGAGGGGTCCACTCCCCTTCTGCTGAACTGGCAGCACATGAGCCACAAAACCGATTAGGGCTCCTGGCTCCAGACCAAAATGTTGCAGGGAGGTGTTTCTGGGACCAATGGATCCGCCTGGTTTCCGGCTACCAGTAGAGTCCAAGCATGGTACAGTTTTTTTGTTTCTGTGGGGAGATATGTATATCTCCCATCCCTGGCATGCCACCACCAAGCTATGACCACGGGCCTGTTCATCGTGACCACAGGGACACAAATATGTATCTGGTTTATGTCTGTGATGGACGGGCGATTCATAATTCCTTATGAACCGCCAGTTCCATGATGTCTGATAATGTTTATTTAACTGGGAAATGGCCTAGACCCCCTGCAGGGAAGTTTTTCCTGTTCCATTAGCTGGGTTCCTGGCTGGCTAAATGGAGGTGAGAAATGTAAACAAAGGTGGACTGCTAGAGGCTCTCTGCCATCTGGCTGGCTTTGAAGCAGTCCCCCCCTCCCCTGTGGAGCTCACTACCTCTGCTACCTTTCAGCAGATGGTTGGTGTGGGGACATGGCTGACATAAAATAATAATCCTTATCTCTCACACCTCCCCCTGTGTTTCCCCATGCGCCCATCCGTACCCTCTCTGGTGGCGAATGGCAAAGTGGTACGGCTAGATCGCAAGGCTGGAGCGTACCCACCTCCCATTCGCTCCTGGCCAATGGAGTCACCCTGACTGAGCATGACACCGAGGCAACAATCACTGGCGTCAGTCAGTACTATTAACGGTCGCATGAAGTCGGATGCCTGGGGTACCGGGAAGCTGGAAAGGGCGTCCTTTAGCGCCTGGAAGGCCTTCTCGCAGTCGTTTGTCCAATCGAATACGGAGGGCAGCTTCATCCTGGTGCGGTCCGTCAGGGGCCTCGACAGGCTACTATAGTGGGGCGCGAACCCCCTATAGTACCCAGCGGTGCCCATGAAGGACATCACCTGGTTCTTATCCTGGGTGGTGAGCCAGGATGCGCTGGCATCCACTCTCTGGGGCTCCAGTTCAAAAGCTTTGCCGCCTGCCTGGGGCCCCTCGCTTATGCCCAGCTGGCACTTCCTAGCATAAGGGTCAAGCCTGCCTGGCAGATCTGCCCGAGCATCTGCGCCAGATGCTCTCGGGGATCCTCCTATGTAGGACCGAAGACGGCAATGACCTTCAGGTACGCGGCTGCGTACCCTTCGGGTCCCTTAAGCAGCTTGACCATCCGCTTAGAAGTAGCAGGGGCATACTCCATGCGCAACGGCATCTCGGTGGACTCCGTCCTTCCGGGCGTTTTGGTGAACATTTCCCGGCAGGGGCAGCATTCAGGGAGGGCACCTGCCTCCCGCTAAGGATGCGCCTGCATTAGGTTCACGGGGAAGGCCTTCTGCCTTCCCGGGGCGTGGTGCAGGGTGACCAGGTTCATCCTGGCATTGAGCCGCTGATGCTCAAGGTATGAGCGCCACCAGGCCGCCTGAAGCTTGTCCTGAGGTAGGGGAATCAGTATCCACACTTGCTGACCCACCTGGTGGGTCCTTGTACAAGCCATCTGGTCGTACCCCCGCTTCTGATCGGTCTAGACCTGCCCCATACTGTCGTGCACCAACCGCGACAAGGCCTGCAGCTTTTCCTGGAAGCGCATGACACACTCGATGACCGACAAACAGAGATGGCTACACCTCCCATCCAGGCCTCTGACTTAGCGGCCCCTGTATATCTGGCCATCGGAATTTGATGCGCAAGCCACAAAAACTCCACCCTGAACGGATAGGGTACCACGAATTGTCGGTCCCTAGGCCACGCTTCCAGTAAGCCCTGCTGGACCGTTTCCCAGCGCCGGCACAGCCGTCCTTGGTCCCAGACTGCCCTGTGGAAGTCTGAGTCCAAGGGAGGCTGTGCCACCTGCTCTGTGAGAGCTTTTAAGCTGATGCTAGCCCATTACGCCACCTGAAACCCCTGGTGGGACGTGGTCAGAATAGATGAGACTGCCACTTCCCGTGTCAATTCAACTACCTACCGGTCCCTAGCCCACCCCTCCAGTGAGCCCTGCTTAACCGTGACCCGGTACAGCCGTCTTTGGTCCCAGACCAACCGCTCGAGGTCTGAGTCCTTGAGAGCTTTCAGGCTGGAGTCAGCCACTAACGCCATCTGAAACACCTGACCGGACGTGGCCAGAATAGACGAGACTACCATGTCCTCTGTCAGGTCCCCGGGACCTGTCTCCTGGCCTCAATCTGACTCGGCAGCCACTTGGTTGGAAGGGGGAAAGCCATCAGACCCCTGAGTGGCCCTAGCACTCCCACTGCACGCGACAGCAACTATAGCCTCTGCCACCACTGGTAGCGCCTGCTTCCCCTCGGCTTCCCACCAAGTCGCCAGTCCAGGCGGACTAACCTGGCCCTCTAACATTCCGATTGTGGAGGAACCCTGCACTGAGGCTTTACCTGGGAGCCCTACTTCTTCTGGGACAGCCCTGACCTCATCTGCATCCTCCTCCTCTACAGCTGTCTGCCCACTGCTTGTCCCCTCAGTAGCCACACCTGAGGACAACAGGTTCCAGCCTGCTTGCTGGCCTCACCACAGCTGGCATGAATGACCCCTTCCCCACTGAGGGGAGAGGCACACATTACATCCCTCACCCCCACATCCACATCAACAGGCATGTTAGGTACATTAACAGTATAAACAGAGGTGGACATGGCATCATATTCTGGGAGATCGGACCTCGGGGTGTCAGCGGCCAAGTACTTAGACACAAGCCGCCCCAGGTCTGTCCCCAGCAAAACACTGGCAGGGATATTTGAGGATACCCCCACCTCCCTTACTCCTCGACCAGCACCCCTGTCCAAATAGACCTTGGCAAAAGGCAGCGCCCGTTTTACTTTTCCAATCCCGGAGACAGTAAAGGATCTCCCGGGCAATAAATCATGGGGTGCCACCAGTTCAGGCCGTACCAGAGTAATCTCAGCGCCGGTGTCTCTAAGTCCTATGGCCACGGCCTGGCCCACCATGACCGGTTAAAAATTGTCCAGGGATCTCCCAACACCCCCACCCACACACAACACAGTGGATGTTTTCTGGGTCAATGACTGGGATGGATCCCTCGGGTGCTGTGGACACATGGCATTGAAGTGTCTTGCCTGCTTACACAGGTGGCAAAGTCGGGGTTCCCCTACCGACGTGGAAAGTGAAGCAGGGGCCAGTGCCCACTTGGGTCTAGGGGCAGGGGTAGCAGGTGCAGCAAGTGTCTTACCCCCTCTCCAGCCAACAAGTTTCCATGCCTCAGAAGTCCTGTTGTAGGTGTACTCATCGGCCAGGGCTGCTGTTGCAGAGGCCCCCTTGGGCTTCCAGTCCCGGAGGTACTGCTGGAGGTCCGTGGCGATGAGCTCCTTCAGCTGTTGGACGGTGGAGAGCTCCAATCCCATGGTCCATTGGTCGACCACTCTCAGCAAGGCCCGCATGCAATCGACCCAGCTCTGGGTAGAACCCCTCTGCAAACTCCTGAGATTTTTCCGGTATGTCTCAGGGGTCAAGTTGTACTGCCGGACCAGAGCCTGCTTGATGTCCTCATAGCTCAGGATGGTCTTGCTGGGCCGGTACCTGAAGATTTCAAGGGCTTTTCCCCTGAGATGTGGCGTTAGGAATCGAACCCACTGGTCCTCCGGTAGCTGATACTGATGGCAGGCCGTCTCAAACGCCAACAAGAAAGTGTCCAAGTCCCCATCTTTGTCCAGCAGGGGGAAGTCCTCCGCCCTCAGTTTTGGAATCCGGATCTCTCGAGTCTCACATCGGTGTGGGGAGGGCTGCTTGAGTTGGAGCTGGAGCTGGAGCACTTGTAGCTGGGGCTCATGCTCTGCAGCCTCTGCTTGCTCGCGATGCTCTGCAGCTGCGATGAGGATCCCGTAGGAAGCCTGGTCTCCGGCTTGGAAACGGTCCAGGGCAGCCTGTAGGAGAACAGCCGAGTCTGCCTGGCTGGGGGGATGGGCAGGTGGGGTGCGGCCTACCGCAGGCCTCACCGCTGGCAACTGGCTCCTTGGGGAGCTTTGGCTGTGCTCCCTCTCGCCTTTAATAAAGTTGCCTTCCACCTCCTCTGGGCCGCTAATCTGGACTGCGTCCTCCCCACCACCATTCATAGCATCGGCCATCTCCTTAGCTTTGCTTCTTGTGATACTGGCCATCATTGCCACGGATGATCACTGACACAGACTGCAACCTGATGAACACACACGTTATCATGGGTGAATATATTGCGGACTTGCTTCCTACGTATCATCATTATAAGTACCATTGGGCTAAATACTAATTGATAGTATGGGGAGTAGTACTTACCCAATAGCAGGTCAAAATCATCATCACATGATAAGTATGGGCGGATTAGGATTGGCCAATAGAGGGTGTTTCCGCCCCTATCCAGGCATTTAAAAAGTGAGTGTGTTACATGGACTTACTGGAGCTGTATCTGTTTGCCCCTGGAGCCCCTCCAACCATCGGTCTGTGTGTGAGCAATGTCGACTGGATTCATCAGATAAGTACTATACTAGTGGTCTTTATCGAATTAACCAACCATAGAGGCACTACATATATCTGTATCTCTGACACATATTGCATAGTTTATCATATTCTCTCACAGACCAGTGCCTTTTTGGGGTGCTCCAGTTTCTCTCTTTTTTCTTTTTCTTTTTCCCTTTGTTTATTTTATTATACTTGTTTTGATATTTATTTATCAGTGTTTGATGCCAATTGTCCCCTGGCGAACCTTATTTATCACAAGGGGAAACGCGTTGGGACTGTGAACCAAGTATTGTGTATCAAATTAATGGGATTTTCAATCATGTATCGTGTATTAGATTTAAGTTAGCGCTTTCTAAGGACAGGTTATCCAAGGTACGTGGACAGAGTACCCCTACCATCCAGGTTTATCTCTGGGCTTAGCAAATTTTTGTAGGGTTAAACAGGGACAGACATTAGGTATATAGACGTGTTGTCCCAATGTAATTCCCTATTTACTGGCTTACTGTCCAGGTTATCATAGCTCCTTCTGTAGTTGCAATACGTATATATTAGTCCTATTTGGGACTTGTTTTATTGTTAAAAAATCTTTAATAAAAGTTTAGTTTTAGGTTGTTGTTTTCAGTGATAGTCTGATGCACACACACACACCTTATTGTATTTGCACTCAGACTGTCTAGTGTTGAGCTGATCTTAAGACTTCGGCGGCATAAGCTACTGCTGGTAGTCTTTAGTGTCTGGGGGTATGGGTCCCACACTCACACACACTAGTATCCCGATCCCACTTTGCTGTCACCAATATGTGACGAATACCGTACCCCGACTGACGTCGGACGTCAACTATGTAGAGTCAGCGAGATACTGTATGGTCACGAGTATGGTACTCCTCCTGACCACATGGGCACAGAGGCAACAAACTGTGAGAGCCTTTTCACTGCCCCAGTGAAACAGTGCATTCTCAGCCCGGGAAGACTGCCACCAGTTTCTTGTTTGATATAAGCCCGGTCTGCTAACGGTAGCAGGATGGTGACCTTCTAAACAGTAATTATAGCTCAATTCTAATCTCACTGATAACAATTTGGCCTAAATAAGTGTTTATGACATTTTAGTAATTTAGAGATAAGGTTTATTAGATGAAGGCACAAAGTGAAAGTACAGCTAAAAAAGATGTAATCCTTTGTGACAGAACGGCTCAATATTTTTTAATAAAGACCAATTGAAAAAATATATATTTACCCCACAATTAGTAAAATGCAATCATAAAAAAAAAATTGCCCCCGAAGGTGTGCATAGCCTTTAAATTACAGCTTACAAGGTGTAAAATAGAAAAAGGACTAATGGCCCACATACACATATTGGTGTGGTAGATTTGGATGACAGTCTAATGTGTATGGGGAGCTCACAACCCTCCCCTGACAGATAATGTTGGGGTAGACATGGATCGATTAAAGTGACTATTTTTACCGATCCTTTTGTTCTCCAGAGAGATTAGAGACTTCTAGCAGTGGTTTTTAACCCATCTCCCTATTGAATACACATATATGTTCAGCCAAGCTGAATGTAATGCGTATGGGGGAGTCAGGAGGCGGTCGAACGATCATTTGGCCCACAGCAATTGAATACGTATAGTCACTCTTATACTCACTGCCACTGCTGATGTGTCTTTAGTACCACCTGCTCAAGCCATTGACTCTACCGGTGATGCGTTGCACCACGACAGTCGATGGCTGAGACTGCTGCTCAGCCAATCAGAGGCGGAAGCGGGTCATTACTCCAGCCAGGGATTGGCTAAGTTGCATTCCCAGCCGAGTTATTATATTGTATGGGGCACAATGGGTTATTATACTGTATAGGGGCCACTGGGGGTCACTATACTTTCTGGGGGGACTGGGGGTCATTATACGGTGTAGGAGACACAGGGGGACATGTAAATGTAAAAAATACCAAAAGTGGGCCCACTAAGATTTATCGCCCATGGGCTCAGATCAACCTGGAGCCGGCCCTGTATAAGATAGTTACCTTTTTTCCTGTGAATAGGGAATTAGCACAACCCATTTAAAACACTTAAAGGGAACCTGTCATGTGGATATTTGATTAAATCTAACTATTTATATACAATCATTAACTACTAAAAAGTACCTTAGATGTATTCACTTACTGGTGTGATGGATGGTTACCTCATAATGTACACACAAAGATGCCATATGCTGCATGCTAATGAGTTGATTTGAGTCCAGCGTGATGTCAGTGAGTCCAGCTTTTTTTTTTATTCAGAGCTATAGCCACTCCCCTGCCCACCTGCTGCTGATTCATATGAAAAAAACCTGTCAATCAGCAGCAGGTAGGCGGGGAGAGTCAGGAGCTCATGAATACTCAGCACTCATCATTATGAGCTGGAGCTTTTCAATACAAGTTGTTGGCTGATTGACTGGGTCAATTAAAGAAAGTGACCCAGCATTTTGCTAAGAGAATCAGTCACTTATTTATGTTGCCCTTAGTTAGGACACCATAAAACTGGTGACAGGTTCCCTTTAAAGGAGTTATCCAAGACTTAAAAACCCCACCAAACAATGCCCGGACCTGTGGTGCTAACCATACTTACCCGGTCCCACATCACCAGTTTCCCTTTTTGCTCCACGGCCATCTCTGCATCTCCCCTGTGCAGATAATATCAGTCGATGGGGGCATCACATGACCACTGCAGCTAATAGCCATACGCAGCTGCTTTATCTTGTGATTTCTAATGGGACTCTGAAGTACTCATATGATGCTGTGTATCCTAATCTTGAAGTCATCAGAACAACCTCTGTCCATCTTTACTGTATGCTTATTCTCCAGCCCACCTCTCTCCTCTTCTGAATAAAGCTGAATAATCATAGGATTTTCACTGGGACTTGGAAGTATCTATATATCGATGTATATTCCCAGCACTAAAGTTACCAGAACAACCCCTGTCCACATTGATATTTGTTCTTCAGCCCATCTCTCTCCTCTTCTGAATGATCTTCTAAACTGAATTATTCTGTGATTTGTTTTGCAGAAAAGCGAAAGTATCCATATGACGCTGTGTGGTCCCAATCTTAACCTCACCAGAACATTCCTGTACTTAAGGATGTTTGTTCTCCATACCCCCCTCTTTCCTCTTCTGAATGATCCCCTGATTTATTACTAAATCAAAGTTCAACTTGATCATTCAGCAGAGGGGAGAGAAGAACTAACGAATTATGAGCCATCAGACAGCCAGTCCGGTGTTTTTAAATATAATTTTATTCAAAACAATTGTAAAATTGTACAAAGATCTTTGTAACAATATCGAGTTTCCACCTGACTTGGTTATAAAACATCCACACAATAATCATTTAAATATGAACAGAAATCAAGAACCTATTCCAAACATCAGCTACAGCAATGCTCCGGGAATTGTCATATAGTGGTGGTTATCAGTTTCCTTTTTCAGATTTCTACCTATCTAGCGGTGTGTCCTCAATTCCTGACGTAGTGGCCCCAGTGTGCCTATCAATTCTTTAGTATAATACCATGTGGTGTGCAAGAATGGCGATATAACTGTGTTCTTTTCATCTAGGTTTAAAGCGTAGTCACCATCTCTTGAAGAATTGTCACCGTGGGGAGTGGGGAAAACCCATCGTACAATGACTGGGGGATAATGAAAGCAACTAGGCCTGAACACAAGGATAAGGGAGCAGGTCACCTCCTATTGCATCCCTATACCTCGCCCTAACTCCTCACCGTAGGAGCGGACCTGGATGGTAGGACAGCTCATACCCTGGATACCTGAGGCCCTGAGTTGCCCTGAGAATCCCTCACAAAGGAGCTAAGGAGAGGCGCCCTGTTCTTCCAGGACACGGAAGAACAGGAGTCTCAAAAGGCCTAGAAGCAGGCAAAGGAAAAGACCATATGCAGCAACTGGATCAGCAGGAAAGAACACTGGAAAACACACTGACCTGCCGCTGCCACCACGACTGGAACCCGTGCATACGTACAGGATCTTACACACCAAACCGGGCACCGTACAAACAACACATACAGGAAACCAGCTCACCAGTAACTGCCTGGACCCCCATGCAGCAAGATGCATTGCGGCCCGGGGCAGCGCAGGATACAGACTATTGGTTCACCCCCCCAGGGAAACCAGCCCCCTTCCGGAGCCGGAGGAAGGCAACAAACAGGGGAAATGTCAAGCAACCATGCTGGAAGATATCACCAAACATACCAGACATGGAACACCAAGCTAGACATTACAACACACCAAATCATAACCCCCCACCAAACATACAACACATGTAAGGGAGGGAAGACATTGCTGGAGACCTCAATGTCGCACTAGGAGGCCCTAACTCTGAGAGATGAAACATGAAGACCAGGCGCATAAATCCTGCACACACCATGGCTGGAGTACCACTGACTAATGGCCTCTAGCCACAGGTAAGTTAAAGCACCTAGTGACCACACCCAACAAGGTGGTTAACCCCTCCAGCACTGGACAGAGAAGGAAACAACTTAAAGGGGAAGTTCACACACCAGCATAAAAAGCTACACGTTGCATAAAAAGCTACACAGCAAAGGCCGGGACACTGCCCCCGCATGCTGAAACAGCAACACGTTGCAACAGGCAACAGCAAGCGTGGCAAATGTGTCACAGCGCACTCCAAAGGCCGTTACAAGAATTTTCATCAAGGTCTGTTTCTTGCCCTCTGCCTCCAGTCTTTCCAAGTACATGTATTGTTTCAGATGTGATATAATCTCATTATCTAGGGTATACTAGGAGAAAGCCAGTGCTGTAATAGTGCTCGCTTTGCTGCCATCAGGGTAATGTGGATCAGTGCGGGAAATTCCGCCCCTTCCCTAGATACACTCTCTGTGGGAGCTGAGGAGTGAAATAACAGTGGCATAGGGGCGAATTGGATTGGATATCTCCACAATTTCAAGATCAGGGTGAGCATGTCCTTCCAGAAGGCTTGTACCTTCTGACATTGCCATATACAATGGTAAAGGTCTGCCTTTTTTTCTTTGACATTTTGGACAGTGAGGCATTCTATCTGGTCGTGTATCCGAGGCGGTGATAGTGAATTAGTGAATGCATATATTGCAGCATTTATGGACCTAAATTGTGTGCCCCTCCAGGCTTTGCTAATTATGTATTTTCGTACTAGATTTATTCCTTCCAATAACCCCTGGGAAGTGTCTGGGGTCTTCAGTACTTTTTCCCAATAGGCAAAAGTGATTGGTTGTGCGAGTTTGGTATTTCTTGCCATGAGGGATCTATACAGACCTGATATGGAGTTTCTCACCTCTGATCCTCCTATCCACTTGTCAAACTGATTGTCAATGATTTCCTGCAAGTAGTCCCTGAGTCGCGTATGGCAAAAGGCTGTCAATTGTAATTGTTCAGCAGCTTGGGAGCCTGTTAATGTGTATTTTTGACAGATTTCTGATAGGGACATCATTCTGGGTTCTGAGTGATGGAGAATGTTTTTGTGAGTCAGTATGCCTTGTCTTTTCCATTGTTGGAAAAACTTGCTTGTGCGACCCGCAGGAAAGTCCACATGATCCCAGAGAGGTAGGTATTTAGACATTTGATAAGATACCCCAAACCATTTTCTCAAGGGTTTCCAAGAATCTATGGTGTTCTTGAGTACCATCGATTGCTTCACCTCTGACGTGAGAAAACCATATGGGGAGTGTAATAGTCCAGAGAGACTGTATGGAGAAGCCAAAAATGATTCCAGGCTGGTGTTAGAATAGTGCGCCAATCTGCGACATGTCATCCTACACAGGCCAAATTATAGCCCCTGATGTCTGACAACAAGGTCAAACCCCCATTTTCTATTGGTCGTTGTAACCGGAGGAGTGATATTCATGGTCTTTTCCCCATCCATGTGTATCTTATAAATGCTGATGTCAGGATCTTCACATCACAGTGTTTGAGAAGCAGGAGTATTGTTTGGAGTTTCGAAAAGCTCATCATTTTGAGTAAATGTTTTTAGACCAAAATACATCTAAATCAATAAAAACCTTGCTCCCTATGGGACTAGTTTGGGTTAATGTATGCTTCTTTGTCTGGCCCACACACAGACACCCTGTTTTAAGGCTTTCCTTTAATGCATTCAAATTCCCAGCAGACAGTTGCTCAATTTCATTCATGTTTGAATCTCAGAGTATCTGTTCATTTTCAGAGGAAGGCAGTTACATCAGCAGCAGCCCACTATCTCTAAAATACTAACTACTCCGGCGTACTTGAGGTCTAAAGCCAATTTCTTACGCAATTCCATTCATGTCCAAAAGAATGAAATAGAAAGTAAAGTTCTCTTTCACCACAATTTTTTTTAAAGTTTATCTATGAAGTTGTCACTGTCTACTCCTATATAACAGGATGTTTACATATATTAAAAACTTTTATTTGATGCCATACGAGTAACAAATTATTTTAAAAAAAATTGCATCTGATTTATTTTAACTTTTAACCTTTTCAGAATATACCGTAAATCTATAAAATAATAATATTTAAGGAAATGTCTCTTGTTTGTAATTCTAGTTTAATTAAATGTAAAAAAAAAAAAATCATGTGAATAAACCCTAAATAGAAGAGACCAAGAAATGAACTAACAAACAAGGCACAATGCTTTGTAAGACTAGCTAAACTGAATGTAATGATAACTTTCACTTAGTGATCCGTTGCCTCATTCTGGAGAAAAAGTGCTTTTAATCCATATGCAAATGAGCAGTTAACCCTTTGAGGACCGACCAAGGAATGTATTTGCCCCATGTTTTTAATTGACTGTATCATCTGATTAAGAACTTTAAATACTTTTTTTTTGTTTGAGTCAAAATATTAGTTCTTCACAAATGGATCTAGCTTTATTTATTGCTCAAATACATTCTTAAAGGAAAAAAAAATTAAAAATGTTATATTGATGACGGTAATCTTATGGTCCTCAAAGGGTTAAGTGCACCAAGGGTAGGCCACTCTGTGAATCCTTGCACATTTTGTTTCCTCTGCTATGATCTCCTAAGCCTATCATCGTGAGCTGCTTGAAAAGCAATGCCTGAGGTATGGTGTGATGGGCAGCCTATGAAAATCCCATAGACTGCTGTAGTATTCTACTGCAGTCTATGGGACAAATGATCATTGCATGTTTAAGTCCCATAAGGGGACAATATATTTGTCAGGACAATAGGCAGGAAACACACAGTGAGCCCTGACTGGAACCCAGCCCGCTTTCCCTACCTATTTGCAATGCAAGCCCTAAGCGGCAAGTCCACAACTGGTCAAGGTTCCCTATAATGGGAAGTGCAAACAAACACACATACAGAGATGAGAAAACACAAAATGTGGTCATACGGCAGTGGGTCGGAATCGGGCAGACAACAGTACCAAATCAGAAGACAGAGGGTAGTCAGAAAAGCCAAACCGAAGTCAGAACCAGACGGGAGTCACAGTACCAAATCATGAGGCAGAGAGTGGTCAAAAGCAAGCTGAGGTCAAAACAAATAGCAATCCACTACGCACAGAACAGGACTGGGAGCACAGCAAGGGAGTAAAACCTAAAACTGGCAAGGTTGTATTGCAGGCAGGGGATTTAAATAGAGCGCCAAGTCCCTGGATCAAAGCTAATAGGTCCAAGGACTTGGCACCCCATTGGACTGGAACACCAGTTGCCTTTATGATAGGCAGGCAGAGAAGTCACTCAGTCTGCAATGATCAAACACCTGAACCCTCAATAGATTAATCTTCCTCCAGCGTACATGCTCCGTGGGGAAGAAATGGAGCGAGCACTAGTGTCACAAGGGTGTGTGGCTATATAGCGTATCACAGGGGGCATGGCACGGCATCATGTCTCACAACTCCAGAGCGTATCGCTGGAGCCCGGACAGGTAAGGGCAGGTTCACATTAGCATTATAGAATTCCATTATAGGGTTGATGTAGACATGTAGGTAGACATGTATTAGGACGGAGCAAAACGGAATGCCTCTTAAAGGTTTCCGTTTTGCATTTGTCCTCAAATTCTGGTTTATTCCGTTATAACTGTGTTATAACGTAACCCTATAACGGAATCTCATAACGCTAATGCGAACATGCTCTAAGTCAGTGTCAAAATGACTGCAAAAAAATGTAAAACACAAAAATATAAAAATATGTAAATAAGCCTTATTTCCTACTTTTACATATAAAAATAAGGTAAATAAACAAAAAAATATAAACATAATATGTATCGCCTCTTTTTAAAAATGTCCAAACTGTTAAAATGTGAAAAATGTTTTCCCATAACAGAAAAATAATTATGCGATAACAGGAAAAAAAATATATAAATAATTGATTTGCTTTTGCTGTTTTTAACCCCCCCTCAAAAAATTTTTATAGAAAAGGGTTTGTGCTAAAAGGTACCAGTAAAACCTACAGTTCAATTCACAAAAAAAACAATCCCTGACGCAGCTCTGTAGAAAGGAATACCAAAAAAATATGGGTGTCAGAATATGGTGGTGCTAAGAAAAAAAAATGTTTTTCAAAGGTTTTGTTTGTAAAAAAAATGGTAAAACATAATAAAAACTATATTAATTTCGCATTACTGTAATCATGAAGTTCATCATGTCACTTTTAGTGCACAAAAATGTAAAAATAAAACCCCAGAAAATCTTGGCAGAATTGCAGGTTTTTTATTTTTCAATATCACCTCACAGAGAATTTTTTTTGCATTTTCTATGGTAAATTTAACAGTCCATTTAAAAATACAACTCCCACAACAAGTAAGTCCGTACATGCCTATGTGAACAGAAAACAAAAAAAATTATAATATAACTCTTGGAAGGTGGGGAGGAAAAAAGGAAAATGAAAAAAAAAATGGTGTTCTGAAACGGTTAATAAATTAAGCTCATCTCTGACCTTCCTTGTAAATCCGGAATGTAACAGGGCTCCACTTTTCAAAGCTCAAAAAGTAGCAAATTATGGCATAAATATGGCATGCACCATAATATGTGACTGTTAACACCACAAAAGTGGTGTTAAAGCAATAACAAATCCCCTTCATTTGCAGTGTTAAATCCTACAAGAAAGTCTTGTATAAATTGACCAGAGAATATAATTTAAAAAATGAATAAATGTTCAGAAGAAATAACAGAGGAATGGCCAAATGCAGAATTCTAGCAAAAGATGATCCAGAATTGTTTTATTACAGGGAATATAAGTAGAGTTGAGCGAACACCTGGATGTTCGGGTTCGAGAAGTTCGGCCTAACTTCCTGGAAATGTTCGGGATCGGGATCCGAACCCGACTCGAACTTCGTCCCGAACCCGAACCCCAGACATCCAGGCAGAGGAGAGAGGTCCCGTAACAGAGAATATGGCTTCATGTCAGCAGAGAATCAGTCTTCATGTCATAGCAGAGAATCATGCTTCACGTCACCCAACACTGGAACAGTCCATTGTCAGATATTTAGGCCCCGGCATCCAGGCAGAGGAGAGAGGTCCCGTAACAGAGAATCTGGCATCATGTCAGCAGAGAATCAGTCTTCATGTCATAGCAGAGAATCATGCTTCACGTCACCTTACACTGTAACAGTCCATTGTCAGATATTTAGGCCCCGGCACCCAGGCAGAGGAGAGAGGTCCTGTAACAGAGAATCTGGCTTCATGTCAGCAGAGAATCAGTCTTCATGTCATAGCAGAGAATCATGCTTCACGTCACCTAACACTGTGACAGTCCATTGTCAGATATTTAGGCCCTGGCACCCAGGCAGAGGAGAGAGGTCCCGTAACAGAGAATCTGGCTTCATGTCAGCAGAGAATCAGTCTTCATGTCATAGCAGAGAATCAGGCTTCACGTCACCCAACACTGGAACAGTCCATTGTCAGATATTTAGGCCCAGGCACCCAGGCAGAGGAGAGAGGTCCCGTAACAGAGAATCTGGCTTCATGTCAGCAGAGAATCAGTCTTCATGTCATAGCAGAGAATCATGCTTTACGTCACCCAACACTGGAACAGTCATTGTCAGATATTTAGGCCCAGGCACCCAGGCAGAGGAGAGAGGTCCCGTAAGAGAGAATCTGGCTTCATGTCAGCAGAGAATCAGTCTGCATGTCATAGCAGAGAATCATGCTTTACGTCACCCAACATTGGAACAGTCCATTGTCATATATTTAGGCCCCGGCACCCAGACAGAGGAGAGGTTCATTCAACTTTGGGTAGCCCCGCAATATAATGGTAAAATGAAAATAAAAATAGGATTGAATGAGGAAGTGCCCTGGAGTACAATAATATATGGTTAAGAGGAGGTAGTTAATGTCTAATCTGCACAAGGGATGGACAGGTCCTGTGGGATCCATGCCTGGTTCATTTTTATGAACGTCAGCTTGTCCACATTGGCTGTAGACAGGCGGCTGCGTTTGTCTGTAATGACGCCCCCTGCCGTGCTGAATACACGTTCAGACAAAACGCTGGCCGCCGGGCAGGCCAGCACCTCCAAGGCATAAAAGGCTAGCTCTGGCCACGTGGACAATTTAGAGACCCAGAAGTTGAATGGGGCCGAACCATCAGTCAGTACGTGGAGGGGTGTGCACACGTACTGTTCCACCATGTTAGTGAAATGTTGCCTCCTGCTAACACGTTGCGTATCAGGTGGTGGTGCAGTTAGCTGTGGCGTGTTGACAAAACATTTCCACATCTCTGCCATGCTAACCCTGCCCTCAGAGGAGCTGGCCGTGACACAGCTGCCTTGGCGACCTCTTGCTCCTCCTCTGCCTTGGCCTTGGGCTTCCACTTGTTCCCCTGTGACATTTGGGAATGCTCTCAGTAGCACGTCTACCAACGTGCGCTTGTACTCGCGCATCTTCCTATCACGCTCCAGTGCAGGAAGTAAGGTGGGCACATTGTCTTTGTACCGTGGATCCAGCAGGGTGGCAACCCAGTAGTCCGCACACGTTAAAATGTGGGCAACTCTGCTGTCGATGCGCAGGCACTGCAGCATGTAGTCGCTCATGTGTGCCAGGCTGCCCAGAGGTAAGGACAAGCTGTCCTCTGTGGGAGGCGTATCGTCATCGTCCTGCGTTTCCCCCCAGCCACGCACCAGTGATTGGCCCGAGCTGCATTGGGTGCCACCCCGCTGTGACCATGCTTCATCCTCATCCTCCTCCACCTCATCCTCATCCTCCTCGTCCTCCAGTAGTGGGCCCTGGCTGGCCACATTTGTACCTGGCCTCTGCTGTTGCAAAAAACCTCCCTCTGAGTCACTTCGAAAAGACTGGCCTGAAAGTGCTAAAAAAGACCCCTCTTCCTCCTCCTCCTACTCCTGGGCCACCTCCTCTTCCATCATCGCCCGAAGTGTTTTCTCAAGGAGACATAGAAGTGGTATTGTAATGCTAATAACGGCGTCATCGACACTGGCCATGTTGGTGGAGTACTTGTAACAGCGCAACAGGGCACACAGGTCTCGCATGGAGGCCCAGTCATTGGTGGTGAAGTGGTGCTGTTCTGTAGTGCGACTGACCCGTGCGTGCTGCAGCTGAAACTCCACTATGGCCTGCTGCTGCTCGCACAGTCTGTCCAGCATGTGCAAGGTGGAGTTCCATCTGGTGGGCACGTCGCATATGAGGCGGTGAGCGGGAAGGCCGAAGTTACGCTGTAGCGCAGACAGGCGAGCAGCGGCAGGATGTGAACGCCGGAAGTGCGAACAGACGGCCCGCACTTTATGCAGCAGCTCTGACATGTCGGGGTAGTTGTGAATGAACTTCTGCACCACCAAATTCAGCACATGCGCCAGGCAAGGGATTTGCGTCAAACCAGCTAGTCCCAGAGCTGCAACGAGATTTCGGCCATTATCACACACCACCAGGCCGGGCTTGAGGCTCACCGGCAGCAACCACTCGTCGGTCTGTTGTTCTATACCCCACCACAACTCCTGTGCGGTGTGGGGCCTGTCCCCCAAACATATGAGTTTCAGAATGGCCTGCTGACGTTTACCCTGGGCTGTGCTGAAGTTGGTGGTGAAGGTGTGTGGCTGACTGGATGAGCAGGTGGAAGAAGAGGAGGATGAAGCCGAGTAGGAGGAGGAGGCAACAGGAGGCAAAGAATGTTGCCCTGCGATCCTTGGCGGCGGAAGGACGTGCGCCAAACAGCTCTCCGCCTGGGGCCCAGCCGCCACTACATTTACCCAGTGTGCAGTTAGGGAGATATAGCGTCCCTGGCCGTGCTTACTGGTCCACGTATCTGTGGTTAGGTGGACCTTGCCACAGATGGCGTTGCGCAGTGCACACTTTATTTTATCGGATACTTGGTTGTGCAGGGAAGGCACGGCTCTCTTGGAGAAGTAGTGCCGGCTGGGAACAACATACTGTGGGACAGCAAGCGACATGAGCTGTTTGAAGCTGTCTGTGTCCACCAGCCTAAATGACAGCATTTCATAGGCCAGTAGTTTAGAAATGCTGGCATTCAGGGCCAGGGATCGAGGGTGGCTAGGTGGGAATTTACACTTTCTCTCAAATGTTTGTGAGATGGAGAGCTGAACGCTGCCGTGTGACATGGTTGAGATGCTTGGTGACGGAGGTGGTGGTGTTGGTGGTACATCCCCTGTTTGCTGGGCGGCAGGTGCCAACGTTCCTCCAGAGGCGGAGGAAGAGGCCGAGGCGGTAGCAGCAGAAGAGGCCGAGGCGGCAGCAGCAGAAGAGTTAGCAGGGGGAGCCTGAGTGACTTCCTTGTTTTTAAGGTGTTTACTCCACTGCAGTTCATGCTTTGCATGCAGGTGCCTGGTCATGCAGGTTGTGTTAAGGTTCAGAACATTAATGCCTCGCTTCAGGCTCTGATGGCACAGCGTGCAAACCACTCGGGTCTTGTCGTCAGCACATTGTTTGAAGAAGTGCCATGCCAGGGAACTCCTTGAAGCTGCCTTTGGGGTGCTCGGTCCCAGATGGCGGCGGTCAGTAGCAGGCGGAGTCTCTTGGCGGCGGGTGTTCTGCTTTTGCCCACTGCTCCCTCTTTTGCTACGCTGTTGGCTCGGTCTCACCACTGCCTCTTCCTCCGAACTGTGAAAGTCAGTGGCACGACCTTCATTCCATGTGGGGTCTAGGACCTCATCGTCCCCTGCATCGTCTTCCACCCAGTCTTGATCCCTGACCTCCTGTTCAGTCTGCACACTGCAGAAAGACGCAGCAGTTGGCACCTGTGTTTCGTCATCATCAGAGACATGCTGAGGTGGTATTCCCATGTCCTCATCATCAGGAAACATAAGTGGTTGTGCGTCAGTGCATTCTATGTCTTCCACCGCTGGGGAAGGGCTAGGTGGATGCCCTTGGGAAACCCTGCCAGCGGAGTCTTCAAACAGCATAAGAGACTGCTGCATAACTTGAGGCTCAGACAGTTTCCCTGGTATGCATGGGGGTGATGTGACAGACTAATGGGGTTGGTTTTCAGGCGCCATCTGTGCGCTTTCTGCAGAAGACTGGGTGAGAGATAATGTGAACGTGCTGGATCCACTGTCGGCCACCCAATTGACTAATGCCTGTACCTGCTCAGGCCTTACCATCCTTAGAACGGCATTGGGCCCCACCAAATATCGCTGTAAATTATGGCGGCTACTGGGACCTGAGGTAGTTGGTACACTAGGACGTGTGGATGTGGCAGAACGGCCACGTCCTCTCCCAGCACCAGAGGGTCCACTAACACCACCACGACCATGTCCGCGTCCCTTACTAGATGTTTTCCTTATTGTTACCGTTCACCACAATAAAAAAAATATTATTTGGCCCAATGTATTGAATTCAAATTCAGGCCTTTTTTTACAGACACCTAACACTATCTGGCTATCTATTTAGGTACCGTATTACACTAATACAGGCACAGCAGTAACCACAGATTTAGCTGGATATAAATTTGAGGCCTAGTATTTAGGCGCTGGGTGACAGGTGTACGTTTACGGACATAATTAGACTTGGAAATGCACAGTAGCGTGCGTGTGAAGTTATTGTGGATGACCCTATCAGCACCTTGAATCTTATATACCCTTTTATGGATAGATTTAAAGTAGGCCTGATACAGCAGAAACCACTAATTTAGGAAATTGCTAAGGCTTCTTTCACACCTGCGTTCAGGTGTCCGCTCGTGAGCTCCGTTTGAAGGGGCTCACAAGCGGCCCTGAACGCAGCCGTCTGGCCCTAATGTATTCTCAGTGGAGGCGGATCCACTGGGAATGCATCCGTCTGCCAGCGCTCAGCCTCCGCTCCGCTCAGTGAGCGCACACCCGAACGCTGCAAGCAGCGTTCGGGTGTCCGCCTGGCCGTGCGGAGGCGAGCGGATCCGTTATAATGGAAGTCAATGGGGACGGATCCGCTTGAAGATGACACCATATGGCTCAATCTTCAAGCGGATCCGTCCCCCATTGACTTTCAATGTAAAGTCTGAACGGATCCGCTCAGGCTACTTTCACACTTAGAAAATTTTTCTAAGTTATAATGCAGACGGATCCGTTCTGAACGGAGCCACCGTCTGCATTAATATGAGCGGATCCGTTCAGAACGGATCCGATCGAACGCTAGTGTGAAAGTAGCCTTAGTTGGGAATTGTATTTCAACCCAGAACAAAAACTGTGCTTTGACGGACACTAAATAACTTGACCAGCCACAACAGTAACGACAGATTTAGCTGGATATAAATTTGAGGCCTAGTATTTAGGCACTGGGTGACAGGTATAGGTTTACTGACAGAATTAGACTTGGAATTGCACAGTAGCGTGTGTGTGAAGTTATTGAGAATGACCCTATGTGCATCTTGAATCTAATATACCCTTTTAATGAATAGATTTAAAGTAGCCCTGATACAGCAGAAACCACTAATTTAGGAAATTGCTAAGTTGGGAATTGTATTTCAACCCAGAACAAAAATATATCCTTTGCCAGACAGCAGACAGTATTACAATTGGCTTGCCACAGCTGAAACACCAGATTTAGGGTACTGCTATTTTGGCAATTGTATTTCACCCCTCAATAAAATAGCAAGCACAGCCAAGCCCCTGATGTAGGATATAGCCAGAAAATAACCACACTATTGATGGTTAAATGCACTTGGTGACAGCTTGCCCCTGATGTAGGATATAGCCAAAAAATAACTACACTATTGATGGTTAAATGTACTTGGTGGCAGCTTGTGCTAGCACACCACAAGACACAAAATGGCCGCCGATCACCCCAGAAAAAAGTGACTGAAAAACGCTCTGGGCAGCCTAAAAACAGTGAGCAATTCAATAGCAGCAGTTCAATGATCCACAGCTGTAGATCGATCACTGACTTAAGTCCTTTGGAGGAGTTAATCTGCCTAATCTCGCCCTAACAGTTGCAGCTGCAACCTCTCCCTACACTGATCAGAGCAGAGTGACGTGCGGCGCTATGTGACTCCAGCTTAAATAGAGGCTGGGTCACATGGTGCTCTGGCCAATCACAGCCATGCCAATAGTAGGCATGGCTGTGACGGCCTCTTGGGGCAAGTAGTATGACGCTTGTTGATTGGCTGCTTTGCAGCCTTTCAAAAAGCACCAAGAAAGCGACGAACACCGAACCCGAACCCGGACTTTTACGAAAATGTTCGGGTTCGGGTCCGTGTCACGAACACCCCAAAATTCGGTACGAACACGAACTATACAGTTCGGGTTCGCTCATCCCTAAATATAAGTACACAGAGATACCAAGGAAGAAGACATGCCACTAACCTGACAGTTCTGCTTGAATAGTTGTTGACTGGTTGAATTCTTTAATTCTGGAGCATATTTTCATATAACTGTATTGTGCCATATAACTCTATAACTTTTTATTGTGACATTCTTCTACTATTCCTTCTAGAAGTTTATGAATAAGGCCTCATGCACAAAAACATATTTTCTTTCCATGTCCGTTCCGGTTTTTTTGCGGACCTTATATGGAACCATTCCTTTCAATGGGTCCACAAAAAAACAGAAGTTACTCCGTGTGAATTCCGTTTCCGTATGTCCGTTCCACAAACTATTAGAACATGTCCTATTATTGTCCCCATTATGGACAAGGATAGGACTGTTCTATTAGGGGCCAGGTGTTCCGTTCCGCAAAATACGGAATGCACACAGACGTCATCTGTATTTTTTGTGGATCCGTTTTCTGTGGACCGCAAAATACATAAAGTTGTGTGCATGATGCCTAAAGGTCCACTTGGGTGTTACCAGTTAGGGGTGTGTCCCTGCACAGCCTATCACTATACGATCAGTGCTGCCATTGTCAGACTGTGCAGGGACACATACCCAACTGCTTGCACCCAGATGGACCTTTATTCATAAACTTCTAGCAAGAATAATAGAGGACAACATAGAGCTATAAGAAAAGATGGTCCAAAATTATTATTACTTGGGGAATGCAAGTAAATGTCAAAACAGACAGGAGAGGTGACAGGTCCTCTTTAAGTACATACCCAAGTATATTCTGTGTTGTCACCACATCTTTTATTGTAATGGTAGTGTTCCTGCAAGAAATTGTGGCATGGCGAGTTAGGCCTCATGCAACCGCCTGGTGCAAGGTGTAGCAATGGAGCATGTCAGGTGCCATGCAGATAAGCTGCTTCGGAGGGTAAAGACACCACTTCACAGCATCAAAGTCATTTGGTGCTCACTAAGGGAAGGCCACCACTGCCCACCATGTTTGCTGTTACTTGCCTCAAAAACTTTGACTGTATTGAGAAGCGTATTGGCCATTGCCACCAGCTGTTTACTGTAATCCAAGGTCTCCTGATCTCCTTGCATCTTCTCAACCTGTTTGTTCACTTCACAAGCTATCACAGCCACCACTAGGGGGAGCTCAGGAGTTTGCTGCATACATTTATACATTAAAGTCAGTTTGTAGTACGCTCCCCATAGTGGTGGCCACTGGCAGTTTGAATTTTATCATCTAGGTGTGACTAGGCAAAGTATTTGGAAAACTGAGCTCTTACAGTATATTAAGAAATAAATCATTGCAGAACGTTGGCCCTATTTACGTGAAAGTGACCCCCTCCCCTCTCTCATGAACGGTAACATTATGACTCAGTAATGGTGACTGGATCAATAAAGTTACTTACCCGTCACGTTGTCATCCTTAGTATAATTCAAGACTGAGCTATTAGACGGCTGAGGCAGAGATACAGAAAGTTAATTTAACTACAGATGGAAGGCCGATGGTGACACTTCTGCAGTATTACAAGTTCATGACCTCCATGGCACAAGACATGTTCTTAAATAAAAGCTCCTCTGTGTTTTTCAGTGAAGTCATAATTTAAAAGATCTGGAAATTTATAAGGAACTAAACAAAAATGTCATTTTTATGGCCATAGATTAACAGCACGGTTAATGGTTCTACTGCTTGAAGGATTTACAGGGGGAAAACAGTGGTGAGGCGTCTTCTGGAGACACATTCAGGATCTGGCGATGTTCTGCATTCATAGTACTCATGGCCACGTATAGGAAACCTTCTGCGTGAACTATTTACTTCTCAGAACCATAATTAGTGTGCAATTAAATTACAATTAAAGGGGTTAGATATTGATGACCTATCCTCAGGACTCTAGGGGGCTGCTGGTCAATGGTTTCAACCACCAGCACCTGAAACTATACAGTGGACGGAGGCAGAAGAAGAAGGCCTTGGTCATGCCGGGGGATTCCACCGCATTTAAGTGGACAGAGCCTTTTGCGTCCAACTTAATCGACTGTATAGTTTATGGTACTGTCCGAAACAGCTGATTGGGTGCAGGTTCTGGGTGTTGGTCCCCCACCAAACTGATTTTGATTACCTATATGGAGGATATGCTATCAAACAACATCTTTGAATCCAAATGACCCCAGTTTTAGTCGATAAAGGATCATTCTTTGGACATGTCATTGGTTGGTTTGTTGAGCATTTAGCACCAACGTATTCCACGGAAATACAGAGATTGTCATAATTTATATCAGTCATTGGTTTCCAATGGGGTTCATGCTGCAACTTCTTTCACGCATACACAGTTGGCCCATAGTAAGCCAATTAACCTATCAGTATCTTTTTAGAGTGTATGAGGAAACTGTAGAACCCAGAGGAAACCTACAAGAACATGGGGAGAACATTCAAACTCCATACAGATGTTATACCCCAGAAGAGCAAGGCAACAATGCTAACCATTGAGCCACTGTACTACGAGAGAGAGAGAGAGAGAGAGAGAGAGAAAGAGAAAGAGAGAGAAAGAGAGAGAATGATAAGGTAATGGTGCCTTGGTGGATCAGGACTTACTACGATTGCCCTGCCACACTGCTGCCATGGGTACAGGGGTGGATTTGGCTATCACACAGATATCAGACGGGCCCTCTGGTGGCCACCATCAGTACTTTTAAGTACTTTTAAGTGCCCCAGCATTCTCAGGACACAGATACAACTGAATACAGTGCTAAAGTCGGGAGCCATCAGCTCCCAACTCCACCATTCACCCTGCAACTGGTGGTTTGCATGATAGGCCCGGGGCTGTCTATCCCATTCGCCCCCCACCTCCATTTTAGTTTTAGTTTTTTTTTTTCTGTATGAAGAGGCTGCAGTGCTTCCTAAGCGCCAAAGTCTCTTTCTAGGTCATATGACATCGTTCACGTGGTCTAGGTGCAGCTCTGTCCCATATGAGTGATTGGGTCTAATCTGTAATACCAAGCACAGTATCAAATGGACAGCGCTGTGCTTGGTAACGAGCAAAGAGGCTGCGGCTCTCACTGGAACATCACGGTCTCCTCAAACAGCTGATTGGTGGGGGTGCCAGGAGTCGGACCCCCACTATCTCATAACTCTCTGAGTACAGATGTCATAGATGTTACCTGCAGTCCTATTAACACCCCACATAACACAGTGAACTATTGTTTGACCCAGATCGACATGACTAATTCTTTCAGCCACAGAGTTTCTTATACAGACACGTTAGAGTTCTCATAATTGGGGTCATTTATCAAACTGGTGTAAAGTACAACTGGTTTAGGTGCCCATAGCAACCAATAACTAACCCAGTTATACTTTACACCAGTTTGATAAATTACCCCAAAGGTCCCTATAGTGTCTGCAGCAATTATAATGTCCCCTAGAGACCCCCAGTAATAATAACACCCTATATTTTGCTCCAGGTAATATTGCCTGTATAGTGTTCCCAAAAATAATGTCCACTAAAATAAACGCCGCCACACTGCCCCCATATAGTGATTTCCCCTACACTGCCCTGATATAGTAATTTCTCCCACACTATCCTCATATAGTAATTTCCCCCATACTGCCCCATATAGTAATTTTCCCCACACACTGCCCCATATAGTAATTTTCCCCACACACTGCCCCATATAGTAATTTGCCCTACACTGCCCTGATATAGTAATTTCTCCCACACTATCCTCATATAGTAATTTCCCCCATGCTGCCCCATATAGTAATTTCCCCCATGCTGCCCCATATAGTAATTTCCCCCATGCTGCCCTATATAGTAATTTCCCCCATGCTGCCCCATATAGTAATTTCCCCCACACACTGCCCCATATAGTAATTTCCCCCACACTGCCCATATAGTAATTTCCCCCACACTGCCCCATATAGTAAGTTCCCCCACACTGCCCCATATAGTAATTTCCCCCACACTGCCCCATATAGTAATTTCCCCCACACTGCCCCATATAGTAATTTCCCCCACACTGCCCCATATAGTAATTTCTCCCACACTCCCCCATATAGTAATTTTCCCCACACTAACCCCATATAGTAATTTCCCCCACCTCCATACAGTATAGTAATTTCCCCCACACTGCCCCATATAGTAATTTCCCCCACACTGCCCCATATAGTAATTTCCCCCACACTGCCCCATATAGTAATTTCCCCCACACTGCCCCATATAGTAATTTCCCCAACACTGCCTCCATATAGTAATTTTCCCCACACTGCTCTATATAGTAATTTCCCCCACACTGCCCATATAGTAATTTCCCCCACACTGCTCCATATAGTAATTTCCCCCACACTGCCCCATAGTAATTTCCCCCACACTGCCCATATAGTAATTTCCCCCACACTGCCCCATATAGTAATTTCCCCCACACTGCCCCATATAGTAATTTCCCCCACACTGCCCCATATAGTAATTTCCCCACACTGCCCCATATAGTAATTTCCCCCACACTGCCCCATATAGTAATTTCCCCCACACTGCCCCATATAGTAATTTCCCCCACACTGCCCCATATAGTAATTTCCCCCACACTGCCCCATATAGTAATTTCCCCCACACTGATATAGTAATTTCCCCCACACTGCCCCATATAGTAATTTCCCCCACACTGCCCCATATAGTAATTTCCCCACACTGCCCCATATAGTAATTTCCCCCACACTGCCCCATATAGTAATTTCCCCCACACTGCCCCATATAGTAATTTCCCCACACTGCCCCATATAGTAATTTCCCCCACACTGCCCCCATATAGTAATTTCCCCCACACTGCCCCATATAGTAATTTCCCCACACTGCCCCATATAGTAATTTCCCCCACACTGCCCCATATAGTAATTTCCCCCACACTGCCCCATATAGTAATTTCCCCCACACTGCCCCATATAGTAATTTCCCCCACACTGCCCCATATAGTAATTTCCCCCACACTGCCCCATATAGTAATTTCCCCCACACTGCCCCATATAGTAATTTCCCCACCACTGCCCCATATAGTAATTTCCCCCACACTGCCCCATATAGTAATTTCCCCCACACTGCCCCATATAGTAATTTCCCCCACACTGCCCCATATAGTAATTTCCCCCACACTGCCCCATATAGTAATTTCCCCCACACTGCCCCATATAGTAATTTCCCCCACACTGCCCCATATAGTAATTTCCCCCACACTGCCCCATATAGTAATTTCCCCCACACTGCCCCATATAGTAATTTCCCCCACACTGCCCCATATAGTAATTTCCCCCACACTGCCCCATATAGTAATTTCCCCCACACTGCCCCATATAGTAATTTCCCCCACACTGCCCATATAGTAATTTCCCCCACACTGCCCCATATAGTAATTTCCCCCACACTGCCCCATATAGTAATTTCCCCCACACTGCCCCATATAGTAATTTCCCCCACACTGCCATATAGTAATTTCCCCACACTGCCCCATATAGTAATTTCCCCACACTGCCCCATATAGTAATTTCCCCCACACTGCCCCATATAGTAATTTCCCCCACACTGCCCCATATAGTAATTTCCCCCACACTGCCCCATATAGTAATTTCCCCCACATGCCCCATATAGTAATTTCCCCCACACTGCCCCATATAGTAATTTCCCCCACACTGCCCCATATAGTAATTTCCCCACACTGCCCCATATAGTAATTTCCCCCACACTGCCCCATATAGTAATTTCCCCCACACTGCCCCATATAGTAATTTCCCCCACACTGCCCCATATAGTAATTTCCCCCACACTGCCCCATATAGTAATTTCCCCCACACTGCCCCATATAGTAATTTCCCCCACACTGCCCCATATAGTAATTTCCCCCACACTGCCCCATATAGTAATTTCCCCCACACTGCCCCATATAGTAATTTCCCCCACACTGCCCCATATAGTAATTTCCCCACACTGCCCCATATAGTAATTTCCCCCACACTGCCCCATATAGTAATTTCCCCCACACTGCCGCATATAGTAATTTCCCCCACACTGCCCCATATAGTAATTTCCCCCCACTGCTCCATACAGTAATTTCTTCCACACTGCCTCCCATGTACAAACCGGATTCCAAAAAAGTTGGGACACTAAACAAATTGTGAATAAAAACTGAATGCAATGATGTGGAGATGGCAAATGTCAATATTTTATTTGTAATAGAACGTAGATGACAGATCAAACGTTTAATCCGAGTAAATGTATAATTTTAAAGGAAAAATATGTTGATTCAAATTTTCACGGTGTCAACAAATCCCAAAAAGTTGGGACAAGTAGCAATAAGAGGCTGGAAAAAGTAAATTTGAGCATAACGAAGAGCTGGAAGACCAATTAACACTAATTAGCTCAATTGGCAACATGATTGGGTATAAAAAGAGCTTCTCAGAGTGGCAGTGTCTCTCAGAAGCCAAGATGGGTAGAGGATCACCAATTCCCACAATGTTGCGCAGAAAGATAGTGGAGCAATATCAGAAAGGTGTTACCCAGCGAAAACTGGCAAAGACTTTGCATCTATCATCATCAACTGTGCATAACATCATCCGAAGATTCAGAGAATCTGGAACAATCTCTGTGCGTAAGGGTCAAGGCCGTAAAACCATACTGGATGCCTGTGATCTCCGGGCCCTTAAACGACACTGCACCACAAACAGGAATGCTACTGTAAAGGAAATCACAGAATGGGCTCAGGAATACTTCCAGAAACCATTGTCAGTGAACACAATCCACCGTGCCATCTGCCGTTGCCAGCTGAAACTCTACAGTGCAAAGAAGAAGCCATTTCTAAGCAAGATCCACAAGCTCAGGCGTTTTCACTGGGCCAGGGATCATTTAAAATGGAGTGAGGCAAAATGGAAGACTGTTCTGTGGTCAGACGAGTCACGATTCAAAGTTATTTTTGGAAATCTGGGACGCCATGTCATCCGGACCAAAGAGGACAAGGACAACCCAAGTTGTTATCAACGCTCAGTTCAGAAGCCTGCATCTCTGATGGTATGGGGTTGCATGAGTGCGTGTGGCATGGGCAGCTTGCATGTCTGGAAAGGCACCATCAATGCAGAAAAATATATTCAGGTTCTAGAACAACATATGCTCCCATCCAGACGTCATCTCTTTCAGGGAAGACCCTGCATTTATCAACAAGATAATGCCAGACCACATTCTGCATCAATCACAACATCATGGCTGCGTAGGAGAAGGATCCGGGTACTGAAATGGCCAGTCTGCAGTCCAGATCTTTCACCTATAGAGAACATTTGGCGCATCATAAAGAGGAAGGTGCAACAAAGAAGGCCCAAGACGATTGAACAGTTAGAGGCCTGTATTAGACAAGAATGGGAGAGCATTCCTATTTCTAAACTTGAGAAACTGGTCTCCTCGGTCCCCAGACATCTGTTGAGTGTTGTAAGAAGAAGGGGAGATGCCACACAGTGGTGAAAATGGCCTTGTCCCAACTTTTTGGGGATTTGTTGACACCATGAAATTCTGATTCAACATATTTTTCCCTTAAAATGGTACATTTTCTCAGTTTAAACTTTTGTTCCGTGATTTATGTTCTATTCTGAATAAAATATTAGAAGTTGGCACCTCCACATCATTGCATTCAGTTTTTATTCACGATTTGTATAGTGCCCCCATCAAGTGATAGCCCAACACACTGCCCCCCATTAGATAAATTGCCCCCACACTGCCATCCATTAAGTAAGTTGCCCCGACACTGCCATCCATATAGTAATTTGCCCCCACACTGCCATCCATATAGTAATTTGCCCCGACACTGCCATCCATATAGTAATTTGCCCCCACACTGCCCTTCATTAAGTAATTTGCCCCCACACTGCCCCCATTAGATAATTTGCCCCAAAACAGCCATCCATTATGTAATTTGCCCCCCACACTGCCCCCACAGTATTCATTTCTCCACACTTCCCTCACAGTATTAATTCCCCCCACACTAGTAATTTGCCCCCATGTAGTAGTTTGCCCCCCACTTTCTCTTCAGTAATGTCCCCTAAAGTTGGCAGTTGGCACACAAAAAAAAATAAAAAATAAAAGCTAATACTTACCTGTGCTCCAGTCAGCGCTCGCTCATAGATGGTGCGTCCGGGCACAGGCGCGGTGCGATGACGTCATCACTCCCGCCTGCGTCTGGATTTTACTACCGCATAGGCTTCAGGCCTACTAGGTCTGAAACACAGAGAGAGAATGCACCAAACAGATATAACACTGACTATGCTGGCAAGACATAAATGCAGGTATTAAAAGCTGAGACTTTTGCCAATATATTCCAGTCATGGAGATATCGGAGCCCATCATGCACCACGTCACGGTTCTCAGCATGGCAAGGGGTACTAACCGCTGCTCTAACTATGGTGTGAACACGGTCTGAAGGTGATATAATTCAGCTCGCAGCCAAGCTTCCACACAAATGCCCAGCATGAATACTGCGGTTGTACAATGTGAATTGTATGCATATTTTTCTGGGGTTAGTCGATTACTGCGGTCCACATGCGGTCGGGCTGCTCCCCTAATAAAAGACACGCCACAGTGTCAGGGGTTTGGCAGCTCCTCCAGAATTGCCACTATATATTTTTTTGTTTTTCATTTTCTGCCTTGCTAGATTTGAGTGCGTTTCCCTTTACTTGGCATTCTAACACTCTTTTGCACCTGGTAACCTCCATCACATGGTCTGGTGTGGGTGTGGCTCGCGGCCTGGCTTCATCCACATTGTACTACCGCAGTATTCATGCTGGGCATTTGTGGGGAGCTTGGCTGCGAGCTGAATTATATCACCTTCAGACTGTGTTCACACCACAGTCAGAGCAGTGGTTAGGACCCCTTGCCATGCTGAGAACCGTGACGTGGTGCATGATGGGCTCCGATATCTCCATGACTGGAATATATTGGCAAAAGTCTCAGCTTTTAATACCTGCATTTATGTCTTGCCAGCATAGTCAGTGTTATATCTGTTTGGTGCATTCTCTCTCTCTGTGTTTCATATGATTGCTACATTCTGTGTAGTTTGCTCTTGTGGTGCATGTGGACCGCGCCGATATCCTCCATTGTATGCATATTTTGCTGGGGTTAGTCGATTACTGCGGTCCACATGCGGTCGGGCTGCTCCCCCAATAAAAGACACGCCACAGTGTCAGGGGCTGAGCAGTTCCTCCAGAATTGCCACTATATATTTTTTTGTTTTTTGTTTTCTACTAGGTCTGAAGCCTATGGCAGTGATCGTTGGACGGCGGCGGGGCAGAGAAGTATGCGGGAATAAAACTCGAAAGAGCCTTTGGCTCCAAGGGACCTAAGTGGGGTTGCCGACCGTGTGGCGACTGTGTGGGGCATCCCAATGTGGTCAGAACCACGGTCTTCAAAAACTCAGGAGGAGATAAGCAGTATTCAATTACACAGTCTATCACTTGCAGTACCATCGGAGTCATCTATGTGGCAAGTTGCCCATGTGGTCTCCTTTATGTGGGCTTAAAGACACGAGAAATGAAAAGAAGAGTACGGGAACATGTGCTGGGTATACAGGCAGTAAAAGAGGAACAAGATATCTCCATACTGAAAACCATCCCCAGGCATTTCAGACAATACCACAACAGTGATGGTCGTCTATTGCAGGTGAGAGGGATCGACAGAGTACACTTGAATGACCGGGGGGGGGGGGTAATTGGAAGCGCCTTCTAGCACAATGAGAAGCACGCTGGATATTTATACTGGATACGGCGTCAGTGACCCAACATGGACTCAATAAGAGGTTAAGTTTTGCTCCATTCTTGTAAAATTGGGTACTTAGTTTCTGCTCTAGGGTGTGACATATACATATGGGAATATTGGTCCCTGGTATTTTCTTGGTTTTAATTGTTTTTAGGTATGGTCTGAGTACTCACCTTATTTATAATCATTCTGATTTCCTCCTCCCTCTAGATATAGAAGCATTGTTGACACCATGGGCTACCGGATAGATCTGGGACATCGTCAGACACATTGTCATGTGCACTAATGTGCTCCATTATACAGACTCGACATGAAGATGGACCCCTGGGTTGTTTATAGCACGTTGGTCAGATGGGGGCCATTTTATCAAACATATATGGTTGGACACCTGTGGTGCATACTGAGAATTATTTCATGATGTCTGTATCTCCGGGGGTTCATTAACTTCCATGGTACCTTGTTAGGATATTTATCCGGCATATAATTATATTGTTTTGGCATTTGCACTTTTTTCCTTCTTCTCTACCCCTAATTATCAATACTTATTGTTACAGCAGTGGGTGTGGAACCACTGTGTTAACCAACAGATTTGGTTAATAGTTAATTCTAAGGGTGTTATCCTGGCTGTACCCTATTTTTCACCCTTTAACCCCTATACAGGAATCTGGACTTTGCTGCAAGAGGGGCAGCAGGCTGATGCCTGCTGAGGCAGGCTGTATGGATGGGACAGCTGACCCACAGTAGTCAGGGACAAGCTGAGGGCGGGACAGGCAGAGTACATGCTATACAGTAATAGGTCCAAGGTCAGGGCAGGCAGCGTAGGATCTGTACAGGTAACAGGCACAGGTCAGGTTAGGAAGTGATGAGTCTAGAATTGGGCAGAGGTTGGTACACAGGCAGACAGGAGATCAGAACACCTTTGCAGATGGCTTAGCATGCAAAGTAACCTTATTGCTCAGGCACCTTTCCAAAGGGGAAGGTTCCTTAGCTACCTTAAAACTGCCAGTAATTGGCTGGTGATGATTAGGGTGCACACAGGCTGGCCCTTTAAGAGCCGAAGGGAGAATGTGCCCTTCGGGCAGAGGTGGAGAGACAGCGTTAGGGCGCAACCACGATAATAAATTAATAATATATTTATTCATTAATAAATACAGTATAAAATACTAGTAAATATAAAATATCAAGTTTCCACCCAGAACTACAGAATTTAACTTTCCTCCAACGTGCTTGTATTTTCCAGCAGCATGATATAGAGGTTATCGGTCAGGTTATGTCTTCTGGGACTACTTCGCTCTCCTCGTGTTTTTCCTTTACATACTTTGTTATGTTAGCAGAAGACGAATACATTACAATAGATTATAGAAGATTTGCATTAATGTGGTTATTACAGAATACGGTTCCCTGTGACGCGTTTGGTCATACTATCCTCCGGTTTACAGTGGAAGCCGCACCTCAGGGATAGAAAGAGACGTCATTGGCGTTACATATTCTGCATCAGCTCTGCGGATGTTTGTTTTCATATAATCCAGTACAGTGGATGGGCTCATCGTGTAAGATGACTGCCGGGGGCTACAATTACATTGCTTTATGCAATGGTCGTATTCAAAGGGCGTGGCTCATAAGACAACATCCTTCCATATTCCCTATAAGCGTATACAGAGGTCACAGGGGGAGTTCAGCTTGGGAGTCCCTGTGAGTCAGAGCAGAGCCGCTAAGTATCAGCACCTCTCACTGTGGTGGACACGGCCAGTGCATATATTACACGGAAGGCCATTCATATGAACTGGCTCTTCTAGAGAATCGGAAAGCTTTCTTCTCCCCTGTTCCTGGCCTTCACCATGGCAGTACAGAGGGCGTGGGAGTTGCAGAGAGAGCAGAGCCTCTAGGTGCAACGGCAACGCCCCCGTTGCTCCTAGAGGCTCATTTGCATATAATAAAACATTATTTTTCTCAGCAATGCGGACACCTATGAACATAGGACCAACATAGATGTCTTTAGCTGCCAAGCGCACATGTAACAGGTCAGCCAGTGTCATAGGTACAAAACTGCTGACAGATGCCCTTTAGGAGACTGTCTAAAAATGTTTTCTTTTAGATGGTTTCATAAATCTCCTCTATGTCTTTGCAGAGGGTTTGGAGCCGTGTATCAAAAAAATAATAATAAAAAAAATCAGCACAGAATTATCGGAAAATTAACAGTCAATTTAAAGCATCTGCTCAAGTTACTATTACTGTATTGTTCTGAATTTCTGCACAATTCAGTGTCTCCTGACTTAAGATTCTAGAAATGTCTCTGAGATTGAAATTGATTATTATGATTGGAATCACAACGGCATGTGTAATCCTACAGGCATTAATTACATCTTTGTGGAGCAATAATTCTCCAAGGTAGAGATGTTCTAGAAGGATTGGGGCCCTCTAATCAGAACACCACTGAACCATGGAGCCAGGAAAGGTAAGCATTACTAACGACCATTTACCGTATTTTATTAGTCAAGTCGATTTCAGGCTATTTCATCCCGTTTGACCAAAATTGAATCATTTCATATTTAGGCATAATTATTATGGCGAAAATAAATAAACGTCCAAAAGTCATTGAATGAGCTCATACTGTAAATGCAAAATCAAATATGTATGTGTCTTAGAAGAAGATGTAAAATGTATACTGCACGAGCAGAACCTACCATGAAGGTCCTCTCGATAATGGTGGACAAATGATGCCACTCTCTATTCACCTCTCTCCTCTCTAATGAAACATAGTGCATTTGGAAAGTCTTCAAACCCTTTAATTTTTTTCGCGTTTAGTTGCGGCATTGTGCCAAAAAAATACCTATGTGTAAACCTTGTGATGTCCTCTCCAAGAAGACTGGAGACTGTAATCGCTGCAAAAGGGGCTTCAACTAAGTCCTGATTAAAAGGTCTGTATCCTTATGTCAATGCAAGATTTTCGTTTTTCGTTTTCAATAAATTAGAAAAGATTTCTAAAATTGTGTTTTCATCTTTTTATTACAGAGGAATTGAGTGCAGAATGATGAGAAAAAACTAAATTTTAACAAAACACTGCAACTAATGTTCGGGTCCATACCGAACTTTGCGAGTTCGGGTACCCGGACCTGAACCCGAACTTTGCCGGAAAAGTTTGGTTTTTAGTTCGGTGTTCGGGCATTTAATAAAGCTTTTGAAAGGCTGCAGAGCAGCCAATCAACAAGCTTCTAAGCTGTGGGCACTTAGAAGACATGACAGCCATGCCTAGTAATGGCATGGCTGTGATTGGCTGGTGCATCATGTGACCCAGCCTCTATACAAGCTGGATCACATGTAGCACCGCCCATCAGCTCTAAGTAGTACAGGGACAGGAAGCTGAAGCGAGGGAGAGTGTTAGGAATCTGGCTATTTGTTTTGTGGGTGACCAATAATGATTTATTGTGGGTGCAATACACCAGCTTTGCACCCCTAACACAGAAATATAATAATAAATCTGGCTGTTAATTCTGTGGGTGACCTATGGCGATTTTTTGTGGGTGCAATGCACCATTTTTGTACCCCTGACACAAAAATATAATAGTTAATCCGTCTGTTAGTTTGATGGGTGACAGATACCCATTTTTGGTTTGCGATACACGTGCACTTTATACGTCACAGGGAAATTTATATAGTTAATCTGACTGTTAGTTTGGCCGGTGACATATACCCATTTTTGAAGGAATGTATGTTAGGCACACCTAATATCTAGGCCCATATATGGAAACACAATAATCGTGTAAAATATTTAATATGATAAAATATAAAAAAACAGGGATTCAAAATATTCCTAAACACAATACTCCTAAAATTCATATAAATAAAATACAGCAATGCATATATAGGTAATTCATATAAATAAAATACAGGCATCCTGACAGTAACCAACCACTTACAGACAATTGGTGCATTATATTAGTGCATTGTATTCTAGATGTTGTCTAATGTCTAATATGTGCCCTATAATCTTAGATTTACTCTCTATTGTCAACAGTATAGGCCCAATGTTAATGAATAGGGTATTATGTCTTATCCTCTTGCATTTCCTAGAATCCATTTAACCATATGAACGCATTATCATGCGTGCTGTTAATAACAGTGAAAAAGCGTATATATGTTGCCAACGTAGTTGTTAGTTCAAGAAGCAATATTGGATGCTTGCAGTTGGTACAGTATAGTCTCTTTGCTTTATCTTTATATGTATAGCAAACACAGTTCCAATATTAGTAGGAAAAGATAGGGGAACAGATAGGGAAATCTGTCACAAAGACTGTGATCGCCGAACAGTGTGCTGTCTTCCTGGTGCGGATCGGGTTGACAGATTACTGGGAGGGGCTGGAGAAGATCCAGCGGTCATGGTCCATATGGGAACCAATGACAAAGTTAGAGGTAGGTGGAGAGTCCTTAAAAATGATTTCAGGGATTTAGGTCAAAATCTTAGGGCAAGGACTTCAAAGGTAGTATTTTCCAAAATACTGCCTGTACCACGAGCCACACAAGAAAGGCAGCGGGAGATTAGGGAGGTTAACAAGTGGCTCAAGAACTGGTGTAGGAAGGAGGGGTTTGGGTTCCTGGAGAACTGGGCCGACTTTTCTATCGGCTAAGGGCTCTATCGTAGGGATGGGCTGCACCTCAATGGGGAAGGGGCAGCTGTGCTGGGGAGAAAGATGGCTAGAAGGTTGGAGGAGTGTTTAAACTAGAGACTGGGGGGAGGGAATTACATTATAGGAGGGGAAGATAGTGCAGATAGAGACCGGGGGCAAGGTAGTGGGACTGAGGGAGGAATGGAAGGAGGGACTAGAACAGTTCAGAAGGAAAGGTGTAGGGTAACAAAATATACATAAACCTCTCAAATGTATGTATACTAATGCCAGAAGCCTGACTAATAAAACTGGGGAGCTGGAATTAGTGATGTGTGAGGAGAACTATGACATAGTGGGAATAACTGAGACATGGCTGGATGATAGCTATGACAGTGGGAATAACTGAGACATGGCTGGATGATAGCTATGACAGTGGGAATAACTGAGACATGGCTGGATGATAGCTATGACAGTGGGAATAACTGAGACATGGCTGGATGATAGCTATGACTGGGCAGTTAATGTACAGGGTTACAGTCTGTTTAGAAAGGATCCTCAAAACCGGAGAGGGGGAGGTCTGCCTTTATGTAAAGTCCTGTCTAAAGCCCACACTCCGTGAAGATATAAGTGAGGGACATGAACATGTGGAGTCACTGTGGGTAGAGATACATGGAGCTAAAAACAATAATAAATTACTAATAGGAGTTTACTATAAACCACCTAATATACCAGAGTCCACAGAAAATCTACTACTAAACGAGATAGACGAGGCGGCAAATCATAATGAGGTGGTTATTATGGGGGACTTCAACTACCCAGATATAGACTGGGAAACTGAAAGCTGTATATCTCATAAGGGAAACAGGTTCTTGGCAATAACCAAAGACAATTACCTCTCCCAACTGGTTCAGGACCCGACTAGAGGGACGGCTATACTGGACTTAGTATTAACCAATAGGCCTGACAGAACAACAGACGTGCAGGTTGGGGGACACCTGGGAAATAGTGACCATAAAGTAATAACCTTCCGATTATCATTCAAAAGAGCGTTTCTACAGGGAGGAACAAAAATACCAAACTTCAAAAAAGCTAGATTTAGCCAACTAAGAGAGGCCATAGGCCAAACTAACTGGGACAACGTCCTCAAAAATAAAAGTACAGCCAAAAAATTTGATATTTTAAAAACATCCTAAAATCTCATTGTGAGAGGTACATACCGTATGGGAATAAAAGGTTAAGGAACAAAAAGAAACCAATGTGGATAAATAGAACTGTAAAGAAAGCAATAAATGACAAAAAGAAAGCATATAAATCACTAAAACAGGAGGGTAGCACGGAAGCACGGAAAAACTATAAGGAAAAAAATAGAATATGTAAAAAACAAGTAAAAGCGGCCAAACTAGAGACCGAGAGATTAATTGCCAAAGAGAGTAAAGCTAACCCTAAAATGTTCTTCAATTATATAAATGTTAAAAAGTATAAATCTGAAGGTGTTGGCTCTTAGTAATGAGGGGGAAGTCGCAGAGAGCGATGAGGAGAAAGCAAAGATGTTAAATATTTTTTTCTCCAATGTATTCACTGAGGAAAATAAACTGTCAGATGACATGCAGAATGCAAAAATAAATTCCCCATTAAAAGTGTCCTGTCTGACCCAGGAAGAAGTACATCAGCGACTTAAAAATATTAAAATAGACAAATCGCCAGGACGGGATGGCATACACCCCCGTATCCTAAGGGAATTAAGTAATGTCATAACCAGACCCTTATTTCTGATATTTGCAGACTCTATATTGACAGGGAATGTCCCACAGGACTGGCGCATGGCATATGTGGTGCCAATATTCAAAAAGGGTCCAAAGACAGAGCCTGGAAACTATAGGCCGGTGAGTTTAACATCTGTTGTGGGTAAACAGTTTGAAGGTTTTCTGAGAGATGCTATCTTAGAGCATCTCAACCGAAATAAGCAAATAACGCCATATCAGCATGGCTTCGTGAGGGATCGATCATGTCAGACTAATTTAATCAGTTTCTATGAGGAGGTAAGTTCTAGACTTGACAGCGGCGAATCAATGGATGTCGTATATCTGGACTTCTCCAAAGCATTTCACACTGTACCACATAAAAGGTTAGTATATAAAATGAGAATGCTCGGACTGGGAGAAAACGTCTGTAAGTGGGTAAGTAACTGGCTCAGTGATAGAAAACAGAGGGTGGTTATTAATGGTACACACTCAGATTGGGTCACTGTCACTAGTGGGGTACCACAGGGGTCAGTATTGGGCCCTATTCTCTTCAATATATTTATTAATGATCTTGTAGAAGGCTTGCATAGTAAAGTATCAATTTTTGCAGATGACACTAAACTGTGTAAAGTAATTTACACTGATGAAGACAGTATACTACTACAGAGCGATCTGGATAGATTGGAGGCTTGGGCAGATAAGTGGCAGATGAGGTTTAACACTGACAAATGATGGGATCTAGGAATTTTAATAAACAGCAAACTAAGCTGCAAAAACCAGTGTCAGGCAGCTGCTGCCAAAGCCAATAAGATAATGGGTTGCATCAGAAGGGGCATAGATGCCCGTGATGAGAACAGAGTCCTACCACTTTGCAAATCGCTAGTCAGGCCACACATGGAGTACTGTGTACAGTTCTGGGCTCCTGTAAACAAGGCAGACATAGCAGAGCTGGAGAGGGTTCAGAGGAGGGCAACTAAAGTAATAACCAGAATGGGGCAACTACAGTACCCTGAAAGATTATCAAAATTAGGGTTATTCACTTTAGAAAAAAGACGACTGAGGGGAGATCTAATTACTATGTATAAATATATCAGGGGTCAGTACAGAGATCACTCCCATCATCTATTCATTCCCAGGACGGTGACTGTGACGAGGGGACATCCTCTGCGTCTGGAGGAAAGAAGGTTTGTACACAAACATAGAAGAGGATTCTTTACGGTAAGAGCTATGAGACTATGGAGCTCTCTGCCTGAGGAGGTGGTGATGGTGAGTACAATAAAGGAGTTCAAGAGGGGCCTGGATGTATTTCTGGAGTGTAATAATATTACAGGCTATAGCTACTAGAGAGGGGTCGGTGATCCAGGGAGTTATTCTGATGCCTGATTGGAGTTTTTTATTCCCCTAAAGTGGGGAAAATTGGGTTCTACCTCACAGTTTTTTTTTTTGCCTTCCTCTGGATCAACTTGCAGGATAAAAGGCCGAACTGGATGGACAAATGTCTTTTTTCAGCCTTATGTACTATGTTACTAGTAGTGGCACAGCTTCATGTGCATTACTCTCTGTTTGTGGCTCAGCAGAAGGGTCTCGTAACTGGCGTCCTGCATATGTTTGTGCTCAGAACGAGACCTTACCTCGCACCGTCTGTGCTCGCTTTCGGCGTTCTTACCCTGCTGCTGCTCACCTGTCTGCGCTGCAGCATAAGGTCGGCCTTCCCGCTCACCGCCTCATATGCGATGTACCCACAAAGTGGAACTCCACCTTGCACATGCTGGAAAGACTGTGCGAGCAGCAGCAGGCGATAGTGGAGTTTCAGCTGCAGCACGCACGGGTGAGTCGCTCTGCAGAACAGCACCACTTCACCACCAACAAGTGGGCCTCCATGCGGGACGTGTGTGCCATTTTGCTCAGCGTTACTATCCCACTTCTATGTCTCCTTGAAAAAACACTTGGGCGATGATGACAAAGGATGTGGCACAGGAGGAGGAAGAGGAGGAGGGACCATTTCCACGGTTATCAGGCCAGTCATTCACAAGTGGCTCGGAGGGTGGGTTCCTGCGCCAACAGAGGCCAAGTACACAACTGTCCAGCCAGGACACAGTTTTGCAGGATGAGGAGGAGAATGATGAGGAGGAGGAACCGTTTTCACAGCTGGGTGGCACCCAAAGCAGCTTATGGGCATCAATGGAGCGTGGCTGGGGGATACAGAGGACACAGACGATACACCTCCCAAGGAGGACAGCTTTTCGTTGCCTCTGGGCAGCCTGGCACACATGAGCGAGTACATGAAGTGCCTGCGCAATGTCCACCGAGTTGCCCATATTCTAACCAGTGCTGAATACTGGGTGACCACCCTGCTGGATCCCCGCTACAAGACAACATTTTGTTCTTAATTCCATCACTGGAGCGTGATCTGAAGATGCGCGAGTACCAGCACACACTGGTAGATGCGTTACTGATGGCATTCACACCTTACAGCGGGGGCTCAGTGGAAGCACAAGGCGAAGGCAGAGGAGGAGGAAGAAGTCGCCAGCGCAGCTGAGGCACCTCCAGCACCTCAGAAGGCAGGGTTAGCATGGCCGAAATGTGGAAAAGCTTTGTCAGCACGCCACAACAACCAGCACCACCAGCTGATATGGAACGTCTTAGCAGGAGGCAGCATTTCAGCAACTGATGGGTCTGCCCCATTCAACTTCTGGGTCTCCAAATTGGGCACATGGCCTGAGCTTGCCCTTTACCAGGCATGGATCCCACAAGACTTGTCCGTACCTTGTGCTGAGGAGACAAGTATACCAGCCGCACCCAGCCATTGCTATACTCCAGCGCACTTTCTCTTTGCATTCTCTTTTCTATTTCCCAATGTTTTGGGGTCTTCACAAATTTATAAAAAATAAATAAATAAAGGGAAAAAAAAATAAAAATCTGTGTTGGCTACATCCTCCTCCTCCACCGCCTCCTCAACCTCCTACTCCACTTTGACCTCTGCCTCCTAGTTCAAGATTAAATTTTGTTTTTCTATTCTATGTTAATTTAAGTCATTTCCCTATGCACATTCTTACCCCCATTTTGCTTCCTTTTGTAGCCCTCTATCCCTTATAACTACTATTTTACAGCCATTTTAGTGCACCAAAGTTTAGGTCCACATTGACCCAAAGTTCAGCCGAACCCGGCGAACCCGATCATCCACGGATCCGCTCATCCCTAACTGCAACATAACAAACTGTGTAAAAAGCCAAAGGATCTGAAGACTTTCCAAATGCATTGTATGTCTACATGCTCTTTAGATAGAGTGGCCTCTAGAGGTATTACTACAAACTTTATAATCTTATGACAATGGCACCCGTCAAGGGGAGGGATATATAAGGCAGCAAGTGAACCATCAGTTACTAAAGATGAGATGTTGGAAGCAGGTAAAAAGTCCAAGCGTAAGGATCTAAGCAACCTTGCAATGGCCAAATTTTGATGGCTAGATGACTATGGTTGCCAAAATTTATTCCAGAGCCCAAAATTCAGACCTAAGACCAGACCTCAAAATTCAGACCCCGGACAAAACCCCATAATTCAGATCCCAGATCACACCTAATAATTCAGAACCCAATATTCAAATCCTAATATATAGACCCTAGACCATACGCCAGATCAGATTCCAATATTCAGACTCTAGACCAGACAACATAATTCAGATACTACAAATATTGAAAAGGACCCTCGCTAATATGCATTGTGTATCACTGAAGGCAAAGTCCTAAAACTTAACTTTTATTATATTGCTTCATATAAAATGAAAATACAACTTGGATTGAAACATCCTATTTGGTGTGTAGAACACTATCAATGGTTATTAGTAAGTGGTGGGAGGCTGAGATATTGGGATACAGTATCCCAATATCTCAGCCTCCCACCGCTTACTAATAACCATTTATAACTTTCTACACACCAAATAGGATGTTTTAATCCAAGTTGTATTTTCATTTTATATGAAGCAATATATTAAAAGTATAATTCAGATACCCTTAATTTACTCACCTCTCCTCACTCTAAGCAACTCCTCTGCTGGCCAGTCTCCTCTTGCCAAGAGACAGGATGTTATGTATGGTTGTGCCTGAAGCTGAGGGAGAGCTGGGCCTGCAGAGGTGAAGGTGGGAAAGATGAAAGATGAGTAATTATTATGGGCCATTAGATTAGTCCAATAATTATTAATCTAATTTTTTTTTAAATGACACCCCTGTATTTGCAGGGAGAAATATTTGCCATGATTAGCCTTAAAGGGGTTATACCAGTAAAAATATTCAGCGTTTTTCAAATCAGCACCTGATGTGAATAATTTTGTAATTGCATGCAATTAAGAATTTAGTATGGCCACTGGGCTATTCAATAAAATGTACCTGTATTAGTGTTGAGCGAGCACCAAAGTGCTCGAGTGCTCAAGTAGAACACTTCGCAGTGCTTGGGTGTTCTACCGAGCACCCGAATAGATAACTTGACCGGCGTGGTTGCTGGTCACAACAATAATGTAGATATGGCACCCAAATATGTAGGAGAATATAACTGAATAATGGGATAACCTTACAAATATCTTTAATTCATCAAATATTAGAATAATAGGCCCAATAGTTAATCAAGCAAGACTACCCAAATAGATAGTCGTCCGCCACCAACCAGTGTGATGTGGTGGAGAGTAAAAGAGGCCACAAGGTATGCTTGTTAGCTTACTCAGAGGGTGAGTAAAGAAACACAGGGATACAATTAAAGAGGGAGACAGATTCTGGGTCTCTTCCCCTAAACCATCCCTTGATTTTAGTTCATAAACAAAACCCTCTCTGTCTGTCCCTTGGTGTCCCTTGTAGGCAATATGGTGACTGCCCAGCTTTGTCGGAATATAAAGACCAATCACACCATGGGACAAACAGACAAACATATAACGTGTACACTGTCCCAACGCGTTTCACTGGCAGTAGGCCAGGTCATCAGGGGACCAGTGAGTGCCATGAAATCAACAAATGCACATAGTGGGCGCTCATCCAGTACAAGACGCTACCAGATATAGCGGCGCCAGCAAGTAAAGAACAGTACTGCTAGTGAATAAAGAGTACTTAGCTCGCCATATACATAGAATCCTGGGTACCCGTGCTGGCGTTCTTTTAAGACAGCGTGGGCTTGAATTGGGTCCGCCCCTATGATCACATGATCAGTCACGAGGGTCGTGATGTACATGGTCACAGGTTACCCGCGTAACAATGCGAAGTCACATGATCGGGATCGGCACCAATTGTGTATCAGTGCCGCCCATTACCTTAACCCAGCCCTCTGCGACAGGAGGTAGGTCTAGCAATATGAAGGGACAGAGAGATGGAGATGTGGAAAATAAAGAAGATTGGCTCACTCAAATTCACACAAACAACCATACAAAAAGGCGATGATAGCCAAATAGGGTGCGTCACTTCCATAGAATCACAGGAGGCGCTGCCAGGGTATTTACATAGCAGGGTCAAAAAGCAACAAATCAGTTAAGAGAATAAGTCAATGGACAGAATATTTCAGCTCAAAGCCAGTCATACTGAGATATATATATATATATATATATATATATATATATATATAATTATATACACATGTGAATATAAATGTTTCAAAATAAAACCAATGAGGTCAGATACTTATCCAAAACCATAACATTCCGGTAGTCTTGCTTGATTAACTATTGGGCCTATTATTCTAATTAATTTGATGAATTAAAGATATTTTTAAGGTTATCCCATTATTCAGTTATATTTACCGAGCACCCGAGCACAATGGAAGTTAATGGGAGAATCCTAGGTACCCCCTGCTCTGAAGAGGGGAGGGTGTCGGGACTCTAGTTCGGCTTAGGAGTCCCTGCTCTGACTCCATATATAGCTATGTCGATATATGAAGTCAGTGCTTGGGGACACCCCAGTGTATTTAAATCTAATTTATCCTGTATTTCAGAAAAGTTTCTGCCAGGATTTAAACTCACGACCTTCTGTATCAGAGGAAAGGCTCTTAACCACTCAGCTATAATAGCTGCATAGCCAGTTATTTAAAAAAATAAATAAAAAATATTTGACTTCTACTGTACTGTATTTCTACTGAGACCTATACGGTAGAAGTCTCATATATACAGTGGGATGCGAAAGTTTGGGCAACCTTGTTAATCGTCATGATTTTCCTGTATAAATCGTTGGTTGTTACAATAAAAAAATGTCAGTTAAATATATCATATAGGAGACATACACTGTGATATTTGAGAAGTCAAATGAAGTTTATTGGATTTACTGAAAATGTGCTATAATTGTTTAAACAAAATTAGGCAGGTGCATAAATTTGGGCACCACAAAAAATAAATGAAATCAATATTTAGTAGATCCTCCTTTTGCAGAAATTACAGCCTCTAAACGCTTCCTGTAGGTTCCAATGAGAGCCTGGATTCTGGTTGAAGGTATTTTGGACCATTCCTCTTTACAAAACATCTTTAGTTCATTCAGGTTTGATGGCTTCCGAGCATGGACAGCTCTCTGTAAGTCACACTATTAGATTTTCCATTATATCCAGGTCAGGTCTGAGATGGCCATTCCAGAACGTTGTACTTGTTCCTCTGCATAAATGCCTTAGTGGATTTTGAGCAGTGTTTAGGGTCGTTGTCTTGTTGAAAGATCCAGCCCCGGCGCAGCTTCATCTTTGTCACTGATTCCTGGACATTGGTCTCCAGAATCTGCTGATACTGAGTGGAATCCATGCGTCCCTCAACTTTGACAAGATTCCCAGTCCCTGCACTGGCCACACAGTCCCACAGCATGATGGAACCATCACCATATTTTACTGTAGGTAGCAGGTGTTTTTCTTGGAATGCTGTGTTCTTTTTCCTCCATACATAGCGCCCCTTGTTATGGCCAAATAACTCAATTTTAGCTTCATCAGTCCACAGCACCTTATTCCAAAATGAAGCTGGCTTGTCCAAATGTGCTTTAGCCCACCTCTAGCGGCACTTTTTGTGCTGTGGGCGGAGAAAAGGCTTCCTCTGCATCACTCTCGCATACAGCATCTCCTTGTGTAAAGTGCGCCGAATGGTTGAACAATGCACAGTGACTCCATCTGCAGCAAGATGATGTTGTAGGTCTTTGGTGCTGGTCTGTGGGTAGACTCTGACTGTTCTCACCATTCATCGCTTCTGTCTATCCGAGATTTTTCTTGGTCTGCCACTTCGAGCCTTAACCTGAACTGAGCCTGTGGTCTTCCATTTCCTCAATGTGTTCCTAACTGTGGAAACAGACAGCTGAAATCTCTGAGACAGCTTTCTGTATCCTTCCCCTAAACCATGAGGGTGAACAATCTTTGTCTTCAGGTCATTTGAGAGTTGTTTTGAGACCCCCATGTTGCTACTCTTCAGAGAAAATTAAAAGAGGAGGGAAACTTACAATTGCCCCTCTTAAATACTCTTTCTCATAATTGGATTCACCTGTGTATGTAGGTCAGGGGTCACTGAGCTTACCAAGCCAATTTGAGTTCCAATAATTAGTTCTAAAGGTTTTGGAATCAATAAAATGACAACAACAGTGCCCAAATGTATGCACCTGCCTAATTTTGTTTAAACAATTATAGCACACTTTATGTAAATCCAATAAACTTCATTTCACTTCTCAAATATCACTGTGTGTGTCTCCTATATGATATAGTTAACTGACATTTTTTATCGTAACAACCAACGATTTATACATGAAAATCATGACGATTAACAAGGTTGCCCAAACTTTCGCATCCCACTGTATATATTTTTTTTCGTTGTTTTTAGCCATAATATATTTACACATATTATTATATATTTAGAATATATAATATATTATAATATATGTAAATATATTATGGACAGGATTTGAACACACAGCTTCTGCATCACAGCCCAGAACCTTAACCACTACACTATATAGCTGCACAGCCAGTCACTTTCAGAAAGAGAGGCTAAACTTAATTTAAACATATATATATATGTGGGGGGGAAATGGCAGTGCGTCTTATGGGGCGAATGCTGCCATTTAACACTGATACATTGCCGGCTGCGATGCTGGACAGCGCTGCCGGCGATGTGTCAGCGGGTAGGGAGGAGGGGCTGGGGGCCCGCAACTAATATTGGAATGGCAGCAGGCCATAGATAACCTCTGCAGCAGTACCGAAATCCGCATAGTACTCACTTGAAACTCCCGTAGCAGGCAGGCCGGGCGGCAGCGTAACATCACTCGCTACGTCACGCGCTTGCTTTATCTGCTTCAGTCATAAAGTGGGAGGAGCAGGCGCGTGACGTAGTGAGTGATGTTACGCTGCCACCCGGCCTGCCTGCTACAGGAGTTTCAAGTGAGTACTACGTGGATTTCGTTACTGCTGCAGAGGATTACACATTACATATGAATACTACAGTGAGCGGGGCCTGCTGTAATAAAATACAGTGACTGCACCGGGCCCCGCTGCCATTCCAACACCAGTTGCTGGCCCCCACCCCCTGTATTGGGGGTCATTCACTATTTACACAGGGACACTGTTATAGGGGTAATATGTGGATGACACATATATAGCATAAGATGCTATATAGTGTATGTTTCATCCACAGATACTCCCCATAGCAGTGTCATCCACAGATCCCCCCATAACAGTGTCATCCACATATCTCCCCCATAACAGTGTCATCCACAGATCCCCATAACAGTGACATCCACAGATGACCCCATAACAGTGTCATCCACAGATCCCCATAACAGTGCGTCATCCACAGATCCCCTCCATAACAGTGTCATCCACAGATCCCCCATAATAGTGTCTTCCACCATTAGTTCAAAACCCACCAAAAGCACACCTTTTGGTTCAAAATATTTTTTTTCTTATTATCCTCCTCAAAAACCTAGGTGCATCTTATGGGCCGGTGCGTCTTATCGTGCGATAAATACGGTAAGTTTTTAGCCATAATATATTTACACATATTATTATATATTTAGAATATAATATATTAGAATATATGTAAATATTTTATGGCTGAAACATCAGTAGTAGTTTCCCACATATTATGCATTCATATATATCAGAAGTATGATATATATATTATATATATATTATTTTTTTTCGAGTAATTACACATTTATTTTATGCCATACATTTTTTACAATTACTATAGAAAAATATTAAATATATAAATATAATTTAACCTTTATTTCTGAAAAATTTGGGATTTGAACTTACAGCTTCTGCACCATAGCCCAGAACTTTAACCACTTCCCTATATTGCTGCATAGCCCATCAACATAGCTATATATGGAGTCAGAGCAGGAACTCCTAAATTAGATTTAAATACACTGACTCGAGCACACATGGTGTTCGGCCGAACTCCGTGATGTGCCGAGCACCACTGGCTGTTTCCTTTATTTCTTGTCCACTGAGGTGGTCGCATGCGCTCGGTTTAAATCTTCAACTATCATCAACCATAACTTCTGTTAGAAGCTGTGGCAGTTACAGGAAAGAGCTACAGTCTGAAATAAATCTAGCAGAACAATGAATGGGGAGAGCTCTGGATCCATGTGAGGTACAGGGCTGGTGAAATCTTTGTTAGTAAGAAATTTTCATATGCTATCTGATTTAAATTTTTTACATCAATCATGACATAACCCATTTAAAAAATAGGAACAGCCCATCAAATTTAGGACTTTTGGCAACAGTGGACAACTGGATTGGAGCATCTCCAAAGCGACAGATCTTTTGGGGGTCTTAGGGTACTTTCACACTAGCGTTTTTCTTTTCCGGCATAGAGTTCCGTCACAGGGGCTCTATACCGGAAAATAACTGATCAGGCAAATCCCTATGCATTCTGAATGGAGAGTAATCCGTTCAGGATGCATCAGGATGTCTTCAGTTCAGTCGTATTGACTGATCAGGCAAAAGATAAAACCGTAGCATGCTACGGTTTTATATCCGGCGAAAAAAACTGAAGACTTGCCTGAATGCCGGATCCGGCATTTTTTCCCATAGGAATATATTAGTGCTGGATCCGGCATTCAAAATACCGGAATGCCGGATCTGTCCTTCCGGCCTGCGCATGCGCAGACCGGTAAAAATGTGAAAAAAGGATACAGTTTTTGGTAGCTACCAAAACTGGTTCACAAAAGAATAATCTGTTAACCATCAACAGGAGGGTAATGGGTGCCCAAGGCTAATTGATGCACATGGGGAGCAGAGATAACCCATATGGTCTGATTCCACAGAAGTAGCCCAAATTGATGAAAAAGTTAGTGCTGGCTATGATTGAAAGGTGTCAGGGCACACAGTTCACCACAACTTGTCTGTGTGGGGCTGTGTAGCCACAGGATGGTCTAAATGCCCACAATGACCCCTGTCCTTCACCAACAGCACCCACAATAGACAGGTGAGCATCAGAACTGGATCCTAGAGCAATAGAAGAAGGCAGACTGGTCGGATAAATCATATTTTCATTGAAATCATGTGGACAGCTGGGTTTGTGTGCATCACTTACCTGGAGGAAGGATGGCACCAGGATGTACTATGAGAAGAAGACAAGCAAGTGGAGGCAATGCGATGCACTGAACAATATTCTGCTGGAAACCTTGGTTCCTGACATCATGTGGATGTGACACAATCTGCTTACCTAGACATTGTACAGACAAGTACCCCCTTCGTGGCAGCGGTGTCCCCTAATAGCAGTGGCCCCTTTCAGCAGGATAATGCCTGACCACAATTCGGAATGGTTTGAGGAACATGACAAAGCGATTGTGGTGGTGACTTGACCTTTAAATCAGGGGTGCACAACCTTTTCTGGTTGGGGGCCACATTGTCAGCCTGAACCAATTCCAAGGGCCGAATGTAAAACTTAAAGGGGTATTACCAACTGAAATAATGTGTTTTTGGCATATTTAACATACAGTATATACTATAAATGTCTAGTTACCGTTCTAGGACTCCCATCTAATAGGAGAATACATGAAAGATACATGTAAGAAGCCATAAGACATACACCTACATGTCTTTTTTACCATATGTTTGGGGGCCGCACAGAATGGTATCGAGGGCCGCATGTGGCCCCTGGGCCGCAGGTTGTGCACCCCTGCTTTAAATGATACCAGATTTCAATCTAATCGTCATCAGTGGTACCTGCTGGAAAAACAAATCCCCTCCATGGAGCCCGCACCTAACAAGTTACAGGACTTAAACAATCTGCTGCAAATTTCTCGGTGCCAGATTCCACAGGACTCCTTCAGAGATCTAGTGTAGTCCAAGCCTCGATAGGTTAGAGTGGAGTTAGCAAAATGAAGGGCACCTATATTAGGCATAGGCAGTTGTTTTTATTGTTAGGCTGATTCGCATTTATATGTGTCCTACTAACTTTATATATTCAATATATTCAACCAGTAAATTGCATTTCTGTGCGGAAACTGTCAGTCCGTCCATCTCTTGGGGAATGACTTCCACACTCATTACTATTATTTGCTGACATGGAAAAAGAAATGATGACATCATGGATAGAACTTGGAAATTGCAGAACCTATTTTTGTGGTTGTTGTTACCAGGGCTTTCCACACATTCAAGGTGACTAATAAAGGAAACATCTTGTAAGACAAATTGTAGTCAGTAATCTATTTTTAGATAATAAAAAGCAAGATCTGACAAGTGCTAAAAATAGAATAAGTTTTATACTGTAAGTGCAATACCCCAGAACTGAGCACTTACAAAAAGGTTTATTGTTATTATACGTTAATTGATCTAATGTAGTTTTCTGATTTTCTTAATTGTACACTTGATAGTTTTGTATGGTTCTGTCTGGGTTAAAAATCTAATTTAGAAGGCTAGGAGATGGACTTAGGTCTGCCCCTAGTTTACTATGTGTGTGCAAAAGCTCAGGAAGAGAGAGGAGCTACATGTGCTCATTAATTAAATAATTAGGTCTGAGTCCTAGAGAATAGTGATGAGCGGGAGGTTGACTAGAGACAGCTACGTTTTTAATTCTCTCTATAATTCTGTCTCTATAGTCAACTTTCCTATTTGATTGCTAGAATTAGCGATATGGAGCTAAAACGAAGATGCAGAATACTTCGTTATCTTCGTTTTGAGGAATATGACTAATACATTCGTCATATTCGTCATCTTCGCTGATTCTACCAAGCCAACCATAGTAAACCAGGTCTAAGTTGAAATCACAATGCGATTACTTCAAGTTATATTAAGCGAATTGCGATTTCAACTTAGAGCTGTGTTTCTAATGGGTCAGTTTTCTAGAATTAACAAAGTTAACGAATATGGAATATAGCAGTGCTAAGTTGAAATCGCAATTCGATTAATATAACTTGAACTAATCGCATTGCGATCTCAACTTAATTCTCACATCCGACAGTACATTCTAGTATGGAGGCGTTCCCATGGTGATAGGGACGCTCCATGAGCACGGAAGTCGGCAGAAGCGGCAACGGGCACTGACTGGAGCAGCCAGGAAGCCAGGAATCATCAGGACAGGTAAGAACTACTTTTGGGAAGTGGGAAAGAAAAAAATATAACAATAAAAAAAACGAATATTCGAAATAGCGATAGTGCCGATATTCGCAAAAAAAATTTGCATTCCGAATATTCGCGCTCAACACTACTAGAGAATCAAAGTACTCTGGAAAGAGAGAAGGTACTGCGCTCGTTTAAGGCTGTTACACACCTTACTACTGTGAAAGGGGACTTTGCTAATACACCCTTCCACATTTTAGCACGGCCTGGCCCGCTGTATCTTTTTTCCTGTACTCTAGAAAATTCAGGCACATTTTGGAAGAACCTTATTGCCAGTCTTAGATTCTGCAGAGAGGGAGAAAGATAAAGTTATGGAGTACCACAACCCCTGTCATTGCTGCTATCCATACCTTGCTATCGGGGAAGAGTTGCTCTGTGATCTGTCTGAAAATATGCTTTGATACTGTTGCAAGCACTAAAACTCCCATTCATTTATTTTCTACGACTAATTTGGTCACTTTTTTTAGCACCATTACCCGGCCACTGTACCTACATCTCCTGTCTTGCACCCTACAACACAAAGGGCACTCCAACTACCATCAGGCAGCAGCCCCAACATCAGGGTGTGCCCCAAGGGAAGAAAGAGTGTGCCCCCTATCATTGCCCTGGCCCTAGGAAGCATGGGTGTGAGGATTGCCACTTGCCACAATTGCAAAGGGGACAGGGCATATCAGACTCCAAGCTCGGTCTTTGTTGCAACCTGTGTGGGTTCTACCTGGGTTCTATAATTGGAAAAAGAGACCTAGTAAGTATGAGTGATGGTTATCGCAAGCAGTCAGTGCTTGGCATGTCTCACGTGTGCGAATTGTTGTTGAATGATGCGTATGTGGCACGTGTCCTATGTTTGTCCATCGTGTGGGCTATCTATAAGCTGTGCATGCCCAGAATGTGTCTTTTATGTTTGTTGCTTGTGTCCATTGTGTGAGCGATGCATGAATGTATCATGTGCCCTATGGGTGTCATGTGTCCTACATATGAGGGGTGCATGGCCATACGTGTTCTATTGTGAGTGTACAACTTTATTGGTGAAAAATATAACATGTGGGCCTATGTGCCTTCAAATGCCAGGGCTAAAATTCAGTCCCAGTCTGGCACCAGGGTACATAGTGTCACAGTGAGACTCAGGGAATGGATAGAGACAACCACTGTCCATTGTGGATAGCTGTATCTGCATGGATTGATTTAGTAGGGCAACGGGATTCTCAGCCAGGTGAAAAACCCAAAAGGCTACAGGTGTTTTACAATGGCCCCTGAAGGGAATGTCCATATTTTAATACCAGGTTGCATTAAGTACCAAAATTCTTGTAAATATATCTTCATGTTGACTTATACCTGGCTCTAACCTGCCAGTTTCCCTTCACACAACTAGAGAACTACATTAAAAAGTTCTGATATTCTGCAGCCACCAGAATTGGAGATAATTGAGCTTGGAGATAATTGCATACAGATTTACTAGAGTATGGGCCACAGATGACAAAAAAGTACTCTGATAAATAAAGCAATTATAGTGAGTTCCAACAAAATTAAAGAGAATAATCGAAAATTGGTAATAGAACCCTTAAAACATAAACATTTATTATTATCCTTAAAACGACCCTTGGTGGTCAAATGGAACTAAATAATAAACAAAAATACCCTTATTCAAAACAGTCAAGGGACCAGGGGTAGGTATATGCAGAAAAAAACTTTCCCTATAATGATCCTGGTTGATCGCCAGCCCGGGGGCATCACCTAGTGATGGGGATCCTCTGTCCTCGTACCTGCCCTGGATTGCCCTAAATGCGCCCTAGCAAACCAATTAGTACCAGTGTTCCCTGTAAGCTGCGCGGGCGCGCGGCCGCGCAGCTTCCTTTATGCCTCCGCTCAGGACCTCTGCCGGTCCGCTCACCACTGCTGCCTGGAATTTATGTAAGGGGCTCGGGGCCTCTCTGTGCAATTTATTTTTATAATGCCCACAGTGCGATTGGCCGGCTGTGCTAAAGTCCCAGTGCGCACATTAAGTAACCCATTCCCACCTACCCATACCCTCTCGGATGCTGCACCAGCACCACCAGCTGTGACAGCGCGAGACCCGGCACTGACGTCACAACACAGGTCTTGCAGGATCACGCGGGATGACTGAATGGCGCGGCGCCGGAGAGGGTATGACGGCCGGGATTGTTCTGACAGATAAGCAGAGAAAAGTAGGTATATTTATTTATGTATGCACACACCCCGGCTTCATGGGGGGAGGCACACCGCAGTTAAATTCAGAAAAGGGAGCCTACGCCAGTCATATGAGGGGAGGCCCACTGGCAGCAAATCCTTCATTATTATGAAATATATACAGAGATGGAGAGAGGGGCATACTGTTTATTGTACAGCATGGCACAGGGGTTATATTGTCCGGCATGGTGTAACCTCCATACATTTTCTGTACAGTATGCTGTACATTATAATACCTGCACCATGCCGTACAATATACAGTATAGTTCATACACCGTGCCGTACAATATACAGTATAGTTCATACACCGTGCCGTACAATATACAGTATAGTTCATACACTGTGCTGTACAATATACAGTATAGTTCATACACCGCGCCGTACAATATACAGTATAGTTCATACACCGTGCTGTACAATATACAGTATAGTTCATACACCGCGCCGTACAATATACAGTATAGATCAGATACCATGCTGTACAATATACAGTATACCACCTACACTGTGGGGTTATTGTGTACGGTATATTGTACGGCATGGTTTATGGATTATAATGTATATTATACGTCATGGTGTATGGATTATACTGTATATTGTACAGCACGGTGTATGAATTATACTGTTCATTATCATGAGTAAGGACCAGCACGTAAATGTCCGAAATGCATAGATTTGACTGCCCTGCATATGTGGAAGTTTTAATACCGCTGTGAATAAAGGATTCCCTGCTATCAAGAGCTGGATTTTATCTCTTTTCTTCCTGAACTATACTGTATATTGTACGGCACGGTGTATGAACTATACTGTATATTGTACGGCACGGTGTATGAACTATACTGTATATTGTACAGCACGGTGTATGAACTATACTGTATATTGTACAGCATGGTGTATGAACTATACTGTATATTGTACAGCACGGTGTATGAACTATACTGTATATTGTACGGCGCGGTGTATGAACTATACTGTATATTGTACGGCGCGGTGTATGAACTATACTGTATATTGTACGGCGCGGTGCAGGGGTTACACTATATGCTCTTTGATGTGACACTTATCTTAGGTTTTCCTAGCGCCCACTTTTGATGGCGCTGTGCCCAGCTCTGAGCCGACCCCGCTCAGCAGCTGCCAAGTCTTAGGGGGAACACTGATTAGTACCCTATCACCCTGAAGCGTTTCCTCCAGTATTTGGGTTTATCAGGGGGTACACATAGAGGGTGGGTAAAAGGGCTAACCACCAACTACATTCCCCCCCCCCCCTTTCCTTCATCTACAAAAAAGGAGGAGAGGAAAAGTCAAGCCAAGAGGTGGGGCTGGTTTATACCATGATACTTGAAGTGGATATGTGATCCAATATAGAGATGGCTGGGTTCCTCCTAAAAGATATAAATGGAGGAGACCCCAGTCAGTCACCCAGTCAAATGCAGCACACAATCCTAATCGAAAAAAGGAAGAAAGAACAGTACTCACAATTTCATATGCACTGTCAAGAGTCCAGCCCCACCAGAGGTACCAAGATAAAAGTGGACCTGTGTTAAGGCTGCGAGCGCAGGTTAAAATACCCGTTCCAGATGTGCTTATTCGGGGCAATGGCCGCGTGACAATGGCCGCGTGACATTCCAACATGGAACGCACACCACTTACTGTAGGCGGAACGCATGCTGGAGCGCAAGTTATCTTACTTCCAGTTTAGCGATCTAAAAGACAATCTTCCAGCCAAGCATTGTCTCCCACAATGTAATAAAATAGGAGGAAAAAACATAATTAAGCTGGTAAAATAAAATATAGGATGTAGAAATGGACGATGACCATAATAAAGGTCAATTAATTACCGAATAATGCTCAAATGCTACTAATTTTGGAGAGACTGGAGCCATATATAACAAATGATCAAGGTAGTACGGAAACACAGCCACACATATACAGAAAAAGTCAGTGTAACAAAATCTGAAAAGGGCGGAATCCCAGACGATGCAGTGGGAATCATATAAAAATAAACATAATTGATAATAGCCTGGTGGCAGGATAAACGTCACCCACATATACAATCGGATACTTCGCGTATCCATGGCCGCTACCGATTCCTTTTGAAGAATTTTCCTATCCCAGTTCCCCTTTCTCAGTGGTGGGGGAATCATTTCCAACACCTAGAAACGCAATACATTGGGGTCCCCTGCATGCTTATCAATCATGTGGCTAGCAATTGGGGTGTCCTTTTTGTCAACATTGATTGTTTGAATTTTCCTAAAAAAATCCATCGTATCCCTCGTATAAGATGGCAATGTAAGTACAAACTCTCTCAGTACACGGTCCAGATAAATGCAGCAGTTTTGTATGGGCCACACATGGCAAACCCACTGAGGATTTTCTTCATCAGCAAAATCCAGATTTTTTGGGCAAAATTTTTCTCACATATATTGCATGATTGGTAGGGGTGCCGGGTGTCAGACCCCCAGTAATCTGATATGGATGACCTATCCTGAGGACCTTCCTGACCAGTTGCGTACATGTATGGCGCTGCGGGACATGACTTGCAGGAACTCCACTCACTTGATCAGGGGTCTGACTGTTCCTGAGAGCCGAGCCCCTGCTGTAAATACACTGATACCGGGGCATTAACCCCTTTAGGATTTCTATGTACGTGGTTTCTATCCAAAGGGTTTGCAGAGGGAGGGGACTCCCTCCCGATTCCCATCGGGTCCCCGTGCTGAGGTGATGTAGACTCGATGGTTGGAAAGGCAGCCTGATATGTTACACATCTATCGGGGCTTGCCTCTTACGGAAGTCTTTGAGATCCAGCCACTAGGTTTGGTCTCATAAGCAGACTGTCATTGTATTACACCGACAGTCCATGCATTACAATGCACATGTATTGTAATGCATTGTAGAGTGGATAAGATCCACAAAAGTTGAAGTCCCATAGTGAGACAAAAATGTTAAAAAGTAAAAAAAAAAATGTGTTTTACATAATAAAAAATTTCTAACAAAAAGGACCCATTCCCATAATTAAGTCATATAAAATTGTAAAAAATAGAAAAACAAAGAAAAATAGACATGATAGGTATTGCCATGTCCGTAATGAACGACGTAAAAAAAATAGATAAATAAAAATGGCGACAAAACACCCATTTACTTTGCCTCATGAACAGTGGAATACCAAGCAATCAAAAAGTCGCATGTACCCAAAAATACCAATCAAACCGTCATCTCATCCCACAAAAAATGAGTCCCCACATAAGTCAATCACCTGAAAAATATAAAAAAAATAGGGCTTTCAGAGTATGGCTTTCTTTTCAAAAATGCTTTTACTGTGTAAAACGTAATAAAAATAATAAAAATACATATTTGGTATCGCTGCATCCATAATAACTGGCTCTACAAAAATATCACATGATCTAACCCATCAGGCAAATGTTGTAAACAAATTAAAATAAAAACTGTGCCAAAACAGTCATTTTTGGTCACCTTGTAGCACAAAAATTGTAATATCAAGTGATCAAAAAGGCATATTCACCCCAAAATAGTATCAATGAAAAATTAACCTCATCCTGCAAAAATATAGCCTTTACATAAGACAATCACCCAAAAAAATAAAAAATATCGCTCTCAGAAAATAGCAAGACAAAACCAAGATTTTTTATTTTCAAAAATGCTTTTACTGTGTAAAACGTACCAAAAATAAAAATATAGACTTATTATGTATCACCGCGTCCGTAACAACCTGATCAGTAAAAATATCACATTGAGTTCAGTCTAGAATAGAGTGTAGGGCAGAGAGGGTACATAAGAGATCCTGTCCTGATAGTGTGTGTGTGGGGGGGGGAGTAGAGAAGCAGCTCACAGAGCACCAACTCTGTGGAACTACTTCTGAGAGTTAGGATCCAGACATTACTCTCCTGCAAGAGAGTTAGGAAGTAGTTCTTAGAGCACCAATTCTCAAGATCCTGTCGGAGAGAGTTGGGAAGTAGCTTGAAGAGCACCAATTCTCCAGACTTGTACTTAAGACACTAACTGGAGGTGAGGGACTACGGTTCAGACACCCATCACCAAAAGACTTCTAGGCCAGTATCATCTAAGCACAGCACTACAGTCATCCAATCTCCTTAGTTGATGCCAGTGAAGAATTCCCCCTAAAGCCTGTTGCTACTCTATGTATTTCAAGTTCTACGTTTCACTTAGTAAAAAGGACTTTGTTATGTTCAAGTCTGACCTCATTCTTCAGTATTATAACTTTCACTGCAACGGACCCCAAGGAGTGATGGCCTGAGGTAGGACACCATGACACTACAACACTACATCAGGGTCACTACCACTCCCATCCTCTACACCAGCTCCCATAGGGGCTCACTGCAGCTGCAGGTTATCTGACATGTACATTTTAATTATGTTTCTATGCAGGGGGATTTGGACCTCTGTAAAATAAAAATGAAGCTCAAAGCTCTTGAAAAATATATAAACAAAATTAAACAGCACAGAATTTTAGACTTTATTTCAAGAGGAGCTGACCTTTGTAATTCATTATCAAACCAAAACATATTATTTTTACCCATCACACGGGGACCCAGTTCTTATTTTTCATGTTACGAAACTTGAAGTTTGTTGTTATAAAGATTTAAAGCATCTGATTTTGATGAAGGCTGAGTTGGACAGCACCCATCCTATTATTACCACCTCCCTCACTCCACCCAACACCCGTTAGGTTAATGCAGACAGATGTCTCCACCCTAAGAATGACCGTCAGAAGTTACACCCCATGGTCAAAGGGCCTCCAGAGATTTCCTTGAAAATGACATCTGGCTATGAAATGGATTTCTTAAAAACATAACAACAGGTAATTGGATCTGTGTGTGTGTGTGTGTTTAACAGCACCAGACGCGCACGGCCAACCGGAAATGAGTAACTATGTTCTTTGTTGCTGATCGCTGTGTTTAGGTCTCCTTGTGGACAAGTCAGATAGCTGATGTCAGGGCTGCATTTGTGAAAATCTCATCATGTTGTTTAGAGCTGTTGCAGAATGGCAGCAATGTAAACCTATGTAGCCTATTCTCTAAATAGTCAAAAACTAGGCTCAGGGGGCTTACATAGAGACAAGGGGGACCCATTATATCTCTAAACCCTTGGGACAGAAGGACTTGATGGTTGTTTGCCAGCTTCACCTTTCAATGATTCTTGTTGTAGACCCTTATAGAGAAGATCCCTGAACAGGTTCACTAATTGTTTACCCCAAATTCCAGGATGGTTGCTGTGCCAAACGGACAGGACCTAGCTAATCGACCTATCAGTGAGGCTGGAAGTCAACCCTGTCAGCGTCCAATCTCAGAGCTCGTTGGGGAATTTATGTGTGCCAGGCAGTAAGTGATGGCCAGCTGCCGGTGACTGTGTATATGTGTCCTGACTGTGTACCTCTGTGCTTTGTACCTGAACTGTAGACCTGCTAATTAACCCTCTGTGTACAGACCATGGCTTGTTTTCAGGATTAACGCCCTCATCTGCTAAATTGGTTTTCTGACCGTGGCTAGTTTCTGGATTAAACCCTTCTCTTCGGTTTGGGCCCTACAGGGTCCTCCTGGTTCTGACCCTGCTTGTCTACTAGTCTTTTTACCCCAATCATTATGGTAGTTCTGCTTCTAATGAGATTGCACCATTTTCTGCTACCTTATTTGGTAAAATTAACCTGGGTATAACTAGCAGCCAAGTCCTTGCGGCATGCTCTGGTGCATATGCATGTGAGTTTGATTGCTGTGGTTATATAAGGCATACAACAAACTGGGTCCCTCTCTCCAGAAGCTGCATACCAGTGGCATGGTGTACCTCTATGGTACATGCACCCTTGTCTAGGGTACTTATTGGCTTCCACTTAGCTATTGTAAAATAAAATCTGAAGCCTAACCAATAAGTACCTCAATCCATTCTCAGCAAGACATCTTTAAAGGGGTTGTCCAACTCCATGCACCTGTTGCCCTTGTCTGTTTTGAAGCCAGGACCCCAGTGCTGGAAGGCGAGAATTCTAACCACTAAGCCATCATACTGTGGTTTGTGCTCATACTGGGAACCATGGTGCAGTGCTGGATGTTCTGCACGATGAGTATCACCGATGCATGATAAACCTCATTGACTTACAATGGCATCTGCTCTGTTCCATTGTGGCTTTGACAGGTAAAATAGCACTATTTGCAGCACTTTTTCTTGGTCAGATTTGACAGGATGGCAGTAGTTTAATATATGAACTAGGAATGAGCGAATCGACTTCGGATGAGACATCCGAAGTCGATTCACATAAAATTTTGTTCTAATACTGGACGGAGCAAGAGCTCCATCCAGTATTGGAATGTATTGGCTCTGATGAGCTGAAGTTATTGCTTCGCAAAGTCTCTTGGAACCAAACCCAAGTTTGCAAAGCAATCACTTCGGCTCATCGGATCCAATACATTTTAATACTGTACGGAGCTCCTGCTCCGTACAGTATTAGAACGAAGCTTTATGCGAGTCGACTTCTGATGTTTCATCCGAAGTCGATTCGCTCATCCCTAATATGAACAGTACAAACTGACTATTCATCACTGATCAATACTAAATGGGTTGGCTGGTTAAAAAAAATCATTCTTGAATACTCAGTTAATAGACGGTTGTAGGGTAATAGAGTCCCCCATTTTAGAGCAGAGCAACTATGAAAAGTGTCCTTCACTCTGGAGGACCCAGCACGACCTTGCATTACATGGACAGGCCATTGATTTCAGGAGGAGTTGTGTAATACTTTATTTCTCCTGGGGTGGTGCTGCAGAACAATTGAACACTTGCTATAAGTGCTCTCATAGATTACAGATGATCAGTAGAGAACATCCTGTGATCAGCTTCTTGTTGACCATTCATACTCATAAGATTTGAGAGTGAGCAAAATATCAGCCCCACCCTGCATATGATTGATGATAATGGTTGCTATACTTTAATTTTCCATGACCTTGTACTACACTGTTGACTAGCTGAAACTCTTCTAGCAAGCCTTCTCTTCAATATCCCTACAGTCATACAGGAAATCCTGGGCTTGCGTATGTATAGTTCCCGTCGCTTCGCGTCTGTATAAATAAGAGTGCCCCACAGCAACAGACGCAACTTCAGAAAGATGAGCTGATAATTTTGCATCATTTTAATTTCCTTTCAAAGACTGATAGCCTTATATTCATCTAATTCATATGCTGCTGTGCCGATGACTAAAGACGCCTCAGGCTATGATTTCATATGGAGCTGTGTTTACTCATTGCCGCGGTCTCGGTGAACATACCATGGAATTGGCTTTTGACATTTTTTGAGAGCAAAAAGGAAATTCTGTATGGGAAAAATGAATGTATCCACAGAGCAAAACATGGGAACGTATGGAGCCTGGGATATAATATTACATACTGAAGGAAAACGCTACCTGCATTGTAAATGACTTCGTAGATGTGTCTGGCAGCTGAATCCCACACATTTTCCCCATCTCAATCACTGTTCCCATTGACAAAATTAGAGATGAGCAAAGTTTTCAAAAATTCAATTTGGCTGCTTCGCCGAATTTCTCCAAGAAATTTGCTTTGTTATGAATTAATTTGTCACGAAGCGTGTTAAATCAGGTCTATCTTTATCTGCAGTTAAACCTTAGGGAGAATGTATCTCGGTGTATATCATTGAGCAGTGCAGCAACATGCATAGCTAGTCCTTTCTGGTAGTGAAACGGTTCCTGTGCGTCAGAATGACAGGCAGGTCACATCAGGGGCGTACATAGAAATCATTGGGCCCCATAGCAAGAATCTGAATTGGGCCCACATAACTCAGCCCACTAGTTTGCATAACTCTGCAAGGTAACTGAGTGGGGATGTGCTGCTGCTGTGCTGGCTGGGCACACTGTCCTCCATCAGCAAGCAGAGAATACCAACATGAACCTTTTTTTTTTTTACTCTTCTTACTGTGGGCGGCTTGGCTGTGGCACACATCAGGGGCAGGCATGTGTTCATTCTGGGCCGGCGGCAGCCTGGCTATGTTCAATAACTAACGGTTCTCCAGTCCGATCCGGTGGGTGGCTGATGGCTGGACCCACCGTCCTATAGTTGGCGGCTGGGAAATCTGCAGCAAAAAATTCCTCAAAATCCGCACAAGTTCAAAAATTATGTGACCAGAAGTAAAGAGCAGAGGAAGAGATTGTATCCACACTACTACACCCAGCATCCACTATACAACTAACCTCCCACCCTATACATCACCTTTTATCCCCATTGTCCACAATACCCAACACCTAATTCACCTATCCTCCACCACACTACTAACCTACTACACCCATCGTCCACCATACTACTGGCCTCCCCACAACCAACCGTCCAGCCGAAAAATCACCTACTATGCCCATCATCCAACATACCCATCACCTACTACACCCATTGTCCACCGTACTGATCATCTACTACACCCACTGTCCACCACACTACTAACCTACTACACCTATCATCCACCATACTAATAACATACTACATCCATCATACTCTTCACCTACTACACCCATCATCCACACTCCTCACCTATGACTCCCACAGGATCTGACATGCCTCTGTTCCTGGATGGTTGTCGGCACCTGATGTATACTTTTCCTCCCCCTGCGATACCGCAGCGGTACCCTCGCCTTTGTGTACAGGATGCTCTTCACCTCTCGCAGAAGGCTCACAACAAACTTCCTGGATTTCCTTGTCAGCAGCCGCCGGCAGCAGAGCATGGGGGTGGGTCCCTGGTGTGTGGAGGCTCCTGGCCGGGCGTGTCTGGATGGACTGGTAAGACAGGGTCATGGTCTGTACTCGAGACATCGGCGCATGAGGGGGAAGGGGGGCCATGACTGAGCATATGGGAAGCAAGCAAGGCTCCGAACGGAACAGAAGAAAAGTGGGTGGGGCCTTCCATGTGCTCCGGGCCCCCCCCCCCGTGCCACGGGCCCCATAGCAGCTGCGTGGTCTGCCTATACTGGCAGTACGCCACTTGGTCACATATATGGCCATGCACATCATCATGCAGGCCACCAAGAGTCCTAACTGACCCCTAGCGAAACCAAAAGAAAAGCATACAGCAGCCTTCAGCAAACAAAATAAAAACTCTATGGGCCCCTGCAGGAGTTGTGTCAAAATGAATCTTTAGTGAAACAAAATAAGGGCATTGTTAACCCGGGTCCCTGTGGTCTGCGCTCCTGCCGCCGACATCCCCCTCCTGGCTGGGAGAAAAGCTTGCACTCTGGTTCAGACTTCCTTGTGTGCATATAGGGTGTGTGCGAGCGTGTCTATTCTCCTTATGTAAGGCAGCATGCACTCGCCTCCTATAAATATTTTACAATTAAAAGCTTTCTAAAATAGTTCACAGTGAAATGGCAGTGACCTTGCAGGATGAGGCTTTTATAGAGCTGTGACATCACAGGGAAGGCTATCTGTTGATTGGCTGGATGCTCGGCATTATGGGTGATCTCCTGTTCCCGGACTTCCTACTTTTACTGTGTAGCTGCTATTTTAACACGTGTAGCTGCCATTTTAGGGAAAAAAATTATTCGTTACCATGAAGCTCGAGGAATTTTGGATTCGTGGCAAATCAAATTTTTCCTGAAATTCGGATCAAAGTCAATTTGTTTCACTTTGATTCGCTCAACACTAGCCAAAATAATCATGTTTTTATTTTATGCAAATGAGCCCCTTGGTGCAACAAGGGTGTCACCATTGCACTTCATTGCACCTAAAGCTCCACTCATTTTCCCTGTAGGCTGCATCCCCCAGCATTGAGTGACAGGGCCAGGCTTGATTACGTCTACATTGCCTGGCACTGTCACTCAATGAACTCCCCCGTTTGCTCATTCGCCTATGCGTTCAGTGCACTCGCAGTAGAGGTGTGAAGTTTCTCATGCTGAAGTAATTTGTAGTGCGCTTGGGCTAATGACATCACTTTGCACCAGCCATCATCAGCGCATGTGCAGTACAGATTAGTGTTTGGCCGAATAACGCGTGTGCTTGAGCGCGATGCTCGAGTCTCCTCCCTGCACATTTGCTGGCTGCTATGCAGCCAATAAACGTGCATGTAAGTGATACAATTCACTGTAATGCCGTAGCCATGTTGGCTGCTGACATTACAGTGATTGGATGGCTGGAACGCGTCATCGGGTGCTATATAGCACCAGATCACACGTGTTCAGCTCAGTATTAGTCAGGGAGAGCTGGAGAGCAGAAGGGAGAGATAGTGTATGGAGTGAAATAGGAATATTTTAGTTTTAATAGTTGTTATAGACCCAAAAGTCCTTTTAAGGACTATTGTGTGTGACAGCAATATATATTTTTAGCGCAACCTGAAGACAGTGACATTATCTGCGCTACATCTCCTGTCTAACGTGTGCGGAGCCTAAAAATATCTGTGACATCCAGTGTACTTTTTCCGTAGACGGTGTCCGCTGCGAAAAGTTACATTACCTGCACTACATCTCCTGTATAACGTTTGCGTATCCAAAATATCAGTGACATTCAGTCAATTTTCTTTTGCAGCTGGTGGCAGCGACATTACCTGCGCTACATCTCCTGTATAACGTTTGCCCACCCTAAATATCAGTGACATTAATTCAGTGTAATTTTTTATTAGGTGGTGGTGACAGCTACATTACTTGCGCTATACCTCCTGTTTAACGTAGGTGCATCGTAAAAATATCCGTGGCATTCTGTGTACTTTATTTGCGCATACACTTACAAAACCTGCGCTACTGTACGTGTGACATACTTGCAAGCATATATACCATTTAATATGCAGAAGCCGAGCAGTAAGGGACGGGGAAGTGGCCGTGATTCTGATGGTGCACGCAGAAGCCATGGCCCTGGGCATGGTGAAACTGTGCCTGCTGCCAGAGCACAAGAAACACACTCATCCACAATACCTAGCTTCATGTCCCAGTATGCAGGGCGGCGCAGGACACCACTCTCGAAGTCAGACCAGTGCGACCAGGTGGTCGGTTGGATTTCAGCAGATAATGCTTCCAGTCAGTTAAGCACCACCCTGTCTTCCACAAAGTCCAGTCTCAGTAGCCAATATTCTGGTCAACAGAATCCTCACCCTGATACTCCTTCCATCCACCATGGAGAGTCTTGGCAAACAAGTGATACCACAATCGAATATTCCGAGGAGCTGTTTTCATCGGCATTAATTAATTTGGGCCTCTCGGCAAGCACGCTGGAAGAGGGACATGAGGAGATCTTGTGCACTGATTCCCAAACTCTGGAACATCCACAGTCAGAAACAGATGACTGTGGGGAACGGCCATTAGTGTTTCACGAGGTGGATGATGATGATTAAACACAGTTGCCAATAAGTCAACCGCAATTAGTGTCTCAAGATGTTCATGATGAGGATGAGACACAGTTTTCAATAACTGAGATTGTTGTTAGGTCAATAAGTCAGGAGGATGACCAGAGTGAGGAAGTGGAAGAGGAGGTGCTGGACGATGAAGTCACTGACCCAACCTGGGAAGGTGGCAAACCGAGCGAGGACAGCAGTACAGAGGGGGAGGGATCGACAGCACCACAACAGGCTGCAAGAGGCAGTGGGGTGGAAAAAGGGAGAAGGCAGGCCACACCAAACAGGCCCACCACTGTTTCCCAGAGCACCCCCTTGCGGCAATCTCCCTTGCCAAGTGCGGACGATAAAAGAACTGTCATTTGCAACCTGCGCCGTACAAAAATGAGCAGGGGCATGAACACTAGCAACCTCACCACCACCACAATGATCCGCCACATGGCATCAAAGCACCCTAATAGGTGGGCCGAACGCCTGGGTCCACAACCAGTGTCTGCGGGTCACACCACTGCCTCTTCTTCCCCTGTGTTACGTGCTGGCCAATCCCCTGTCCAAGATGCAGGCCCGGATGCCTCCAGCCATGCACCTGGACCTTTACAAGCACCATCTGCTAGCACATCCACTTTTGTGTCCCAGCGCATGTCTATATCCCAGGCCTTTGAACGAAAGCGCAATTACCCAGCCACCCACCCACAGACCATAGCACTAAATGCGCACCTTTCCAAATTGCTGGCCCTGGAAATGTTGCCATTTAGGCTTGTGGACACTGAGGCTTTCCGCAGCCTGATAGCGGTGGCTGCCACGCGGTACTCTGTGCCCAGCTGCCAATAGTTTTCATGGTCTGTCCCTGCCTTACACCAGCATGTGTTCCTTAACATCACCTGTGCCCTGACCAACGCAGTTATTGGGAAGGTCCACTTAACGACTGACACATGGACAAGTGCTTTTTGGCCAGGGACGCTACATTTCCCTGACAGCACACTGGGTGAACATTGTGGAGGCCGAGAGCGAGTCGTACCCTGGGATGGCACAGGTGGTACCAACGCCAAGGATTGTGGGCCCTACTTCCATCCCACCTACCGTTAATGGCTGCAACCCCCCCCCCCCCTTCTCATCCTCTGCCTCCTCCACTTCCACCTCTGAATTATCATCTTGCAGCACCAGTCAGCCATCAGTCAGTAGCTGGAAGCAGTGTAACACTGCAGTGGGGAAGTGGCAACAGGCCGTGCTTAAACTGATCTGCTTAGGTGACAAACAGTACACCGCCGCAGAGCTATGGCAGGGGATAAGGGATCAGACTGAGCTGTGGCTCTCGCCACTCAACCTACAACCAGGCATGGTTGTGTCTTATAATGACCGTAACTTGGTGGCAGCTTTGGAGCTCGGCAAGCTCACACACATACCATGCCTAGCCCACGTGTTCAACCTAGTGGTTCAGCGGTTTCTCAAAACTTACCCCAATTTGCCTGAGCTACTGGTGAAGGTGCGCCGTGTGTGTGCCCATTTCCACAAGTCATCGACAGCTTCTGCCGGTCTGGCAACGCTGCAGCAGCGCTTGCAATCGCCGACTGTTGTGCGACGTGAGCATGCACTGTAACTTGACTTTCCACATGTTGGCCAGGCTTTGTGAGCAGCAGAGGGCAGTAGTGAAATACCAGCTGCAACATGGTCGTCACTTTTCCAGTCAGCTTCCCCTCTTTCCTAGCGACAAGTGGGCATTGATGTCTAACCTCTGTGAGGTTTTACGCAACTTTGAGGAATCAAGACAGATGGTGAGCGGCGATAACGCTATTATCAGTGTAACCATCCTACTTCTGTGTCTATCCAAAAGCTCACTGCTCACAATTAAGGCGGACAATTTGCATGTGTAAGAGGGGGAAATGGGGGAATAAAGTACACAGGGTAATATCCTGACCACCCTCAGTTCGTCTTCTCAGCACAAATTGGATGATGTTGAGGAGAAGGAGGATGAGCAGAAGACTGTTGCCTCCACTACATAGGGTAGTACCAATGGAAGTTTTATTCCATCTGTTCAGCGTGGATGGGTAAAAGAGGAGGAAGAGGATGAGGAGACTAAGAGTCATCCTCCTGATGAGGACAGCAAAGTCTTGTCTGTTGGGACTCTGGCACACATGACTGACTTTATGTTAGGCTGCCTTTCATGTGACTCTCGCATTGTACACATTTTGTCCAACACCGATTACTGGTTGTTCGCCCTTCTTAACCCCCGCTACCTGTATATCACATAAAGGAGGACCTCATTCACATTGTGGTACAATTGTTCAGGTAGTGGGACTCCTACACTCATAAAGCCTATGCACTAAGGGAAAGGGCTGCCAAAAATTACAAGGAACCGGCACTCCAATACACCCTTTATTACACATACAGGAGGGCATCATACACACCCTTGAAAAATTATGATTGATGGCCTGCTGGTGAGCCTCTAAAACATTAGGGGTGAGGGCCTTCTGCTGAGTTGACCATCTAATAAATGTTGTGGGCGAGGGCCTGCTGCGCCGAGCTGACCTTCTAAAAACATTTGTGGGCGAGGGCCTGCTGCCGAGCTAACCTTCTAAAAAAAATGTGTGGGCGAGGGCCTGCTGCCAAGCTGACCATCTAAAACATTTTGTGGGCGAGGGCCTGCTGCCGAGCTGACCATCTAAAAATTTAGGGTTGAGGGTCTGCTGCTGAGCTAACCCTCTAAAACATTATGGTTGAGGGCCTGCTAGTGACCCTCAAAAACATTATGGGTGAGGGACTGCTGGTGACCCTCAAAAACATTATGGGTGATGGCCTGCTGGTGACCCTCTAAAACATTAGGAGCAAGGGCAGCCTAATAAGCATGTTGATATGATGACCTTTTCCTATGAACCAGGCACCCTCCCCTCTTTAGAGCAGGGGGTGCCTGGTTTAATGCTTGGGTTCTCCTATTGATTGCCACTGTGCTCGAGTGCTCTGTAGAGCACCAGAGCATTCAGAGGTGTTTTACTCGAGCACTTTGGTGCTTGACCAACACTAGTACAGAATCCTTTGGCCCAGCAAGCTTCTGGCCTGTACTATATGTGCGCTGGTTTCAGAGGCGAACGAGCAGGCATGGGAGTTCAGAGCCAGGCATGCATCTACACTGCCTGACCCTGTCATTTAAAGTAGGGTGGGCGACGGAAAGTAATTGGAGCTTTAGTTGAAAGTTCAACGGAAACACCATTGTTGCACCAAGGGGCTCATTTACATGAAATAAAAAATATGATTATCTCAGCAATGGGGCCACTAATTATGATGAGGCAAAGTGCATTGATTCTGCCAAGCACACACCTACAAAATCATTTGGAATTATATGCAGGTATCTGGTGATCGATTGCCTTTAAATGATTCCAGAAATATGTTATAATTTTAAATTTTTTTCCCTATTTTCCCAAAATTCCATACACTGTAGTGCTACCCTGTACTTTGTTCATTAATATAATGTCAACTTTGCCGTTGAGACTGACACTAATGTAGCATAAAAAATGTGATTTGCCTTTCAGGATCTATGGAAACCTGGATGGGCACTGTCATGGCTGATTGGTGGCATATAGATATCTCATTAAAGGAGCTCAAAAACCCAAATAAACTGTTATAAAGTCGCTTTAATGGCCTTTATAAATCTACTTGTAAAAGTTTTAAACTATCAATATTTGAAGTTAGATTTTATTGTCCATTAAAAGCAAGAGGAACAGAGTTGTATTGCTGTCTTCCAGTATATTGGACAGACTAGAAGGGCCAAATGGTTCTTATCTGCCAACACATTCTATGTTTCTATGTTTCTGTGATAGGCTTCGAGGGAGACCTGAGTGATAGGGGGGAGGTGGACTTAAAAAAGCATCCCCATGAGAGCTTGATTTCTGTCTGTCTTGGAAATGGAAGATGAGGTCTCAACATGTATTGGTGCTGCAGTGGATCTTCAAAGCCATAATCACATTAGTACAGGTTATACCGAGTCATGGTGTTTAAAGGATTATGCGTTCTTCAACCTATTTTCTCCACATGGAGGAATGGACATAAGTGGATCTCCAGGTTGCAATCACCAAGAGTAGTCTCAGAGTGGCAGTGACAATGTGGCAGTAGTAACCCTAGTCCAGTTGGTCAGAAGGTCAGCAGAAGTACCAGTGGAAAAGAGAATAACCAAGCCCAAAGCAAGTCAAGGATAGAGGCACAGAACTGCAAGTGTCAGCAATCCAAGGACAGAGAGAGAGAGTAACAAAGTCTTAACAAACCAAGTTGATGGACAACAGGCCTCAGTAATCCGGGAATAAACAGGTCAGAGAGAAGATAGAGAGAGTCTACAGACCAAGTGTCACGGTACGGTTCACTGTGACAGTTGTGTCCATGTAGGCTGGCTGCATGCTCTCTCATGTACTGGCTGCAGGCTGACTCCTGTGTATGGTAGTTGCTTGGGGCTGACTGCAGTGTAGTGTGTGAACTGTGGCCTGTGTTCATGGCTTTCGTGTCTGCATATCTGTGGTTCCTGTGTCTGGTGCCGTGCAGGCTGGCTGCATGCTCTTTGTGTACTGTCTGTGGGTGTTCCCATGTATGCTGGTTCTGTTATGCGTGCTGGTTGCGGCCTTGCATGTGAACAGGGTCTGAGTATGAATGCATTTCTGTTTGTGACACGGGTTGTTTGTGCTCTGGCGTACTGGCTGCGTTGGACCCTGTGTATGCTGGTTGACATAGGCAACGTCCAGTACTGCAGCCTGTGTGTTCACTTCCCTTTTCATGCAGGCTCCCCTCACTATTTGGTTCTGGTGGGGTGAACATTCCCTGATCTGTTCCTGGGTGTGGCTTATCAGATGCCCTCGTTATCAAGCTATAGCTATCTGTTTGCTGTGGGGCTTTTGGTCAGTTATGTTCTTGTGCCTTCCTGGGTGTAGCACTTTGCTGCTGACCCAGTTTTTTTGTTTATTTTTTCTATTTGCTCTTTTGTGTGGTGTCGCCTGGTAATATGTTGTTGTTGTTATTGCCTTGTCTGATGTTGTTATCCTCTTCCATGCCTTGCCTGATCTCCTGTACCTGTTCTCTGTCTGGATGAATCTCTGTTTAATGTCTAGCCTAGCAGTGCTCTAACTGCATCTGATAGCCTGGCAGTGCTAACTGCCTCTGATCCTGCCTTTTCTATGTCCAGCCTGGCAGTGCTTACTGCTTCTGATCTAGTCGGTTCCTTGTCTGTCCAGCAGTGCCTTACTGCTTTTGTTCCTGAGTTTGTCCTGCCTTCATGAGAGGGCTCCTGGGTTCTCCGGAGGGAGGATCTCTAGTCTGTGTGCAGCTCTGCCTGAGACTGCCATGCTTCCATTCAATGTAGGGTCCATGCACCTGCTTCTGTGCTGGTTCCCATTTGTCTTGTTGTCTGCTCCATGTCCTGTGTTTGCATGGCTTCAAGTCCTGTTGTCTGTTTCTGCTGGTGTACCAAGACCTTCCTGGAGGTGCAACCAATAAGCGTCCAGTTCATTCCCACCACCAGGGACTCTGTGAAGAACTTGGCTCACTGGCTCTCCGCCCTCTGGGTTTTGCCTTTCGTCTGCCGGTACACTTGGTTCTGTGGTAGAGCTACCACTATTGCCTAACTTGCATATGTTACTGTCATGTTCTGTTATTACATGTGTAACAAAGTATTCTATTGTTCCCTGGACTGTTTCTTCCCTTGTCTTGTTTTCACCTTGCTACTGTCTTTATTGGTCTAACCTCATGTCATCTTATTCATTTATTCCAGGTCCTCCACATTGTGCATTTCTAATGTTATGTTACTGTTCATGTAATGTGCCTGGTTCACCAGCAGGTGGCAGAAAACATGGCAGAGCTATACTTAGATAGAATGGAACCTTCCATTCCATTCTAACCCCTATCCCCCTCTGGAGAGAGGTGGGCGAGTCCTACTACATCCTGCAGGAAGAATGGGGCAGAAGTTCTAGTCAGTCTAGCTTACCCCCAGCTAGGGGAAGGGTGTGCAGGGGCATGTCTCTGCTGGCCATGGAGGCCAAAGCTTAAATCCTCAGGAGCCAGAAGGAAAGTTCCCTGGCATAACCTAGAGTCAGACTACAAAGTTAAGTGCAGCATACAGAAGAAGCTGAGTTATATTGCCAGCCTGTCAGTACAGTACATTCAGAAAGAAACAAATTTAGAAGAGTTCAGTTTGCCTGCCATTTTAATGCTAAAGCCTGCTGGAACCAAGATAAAGCCTGAAATCTGCTTTGGAAAAACGTTTACTCAAGTAAATCTGCCATTGAACTTCATCTGAAGGTCTGGACTCAAGTTCTTCCTTAATCACTCAATTATTCCCTTTTATTATTGCTTCAGAGCCAAAGCCTGGGGTCCAGCGGTATCCAGGTAGGAGCACTTTGACACACACAAAGAGACATTTTAGGCCGCAACATACCACTTGGCATTTCCTACACCTGGAATGCGTTATATAGTGGGCCCTATGGGGAGATGCCCTTTGCACTTGGGCCTCTGGCACGTGACACCAAGAAGTGGTTTTAAACCTTACGCCCATGCCATCATCTTTGGGTGCCAAATGCTTTGGCAACCTAGCGCCGCAGTGTAAAAGAGCAGAACCAGAGCCAGAGATATAAAAGAGCCTTCCTGGATGAGTAACAATTCATTTAGAGATCTTCAGGCCAACACACCAAGTGTTGAGGATCAATGTGGAATCTCTGCAGGATTTCAGTCAAAATGTAGGCACCCTAACAAAATTATAATGATCATATTCTATTTCTAGGATTCGATAGCCAACTTCAATCCATGGATTCAAAGATCAGAAGTGCGGATGGTGTCATCCACCTCCAGTTGGGTGGCAACTAGAGATGAGCGAATATTTTAAAAATTCGATTTGGCGGTTCGCCCAATTTTTTTTAAAGATTCGCTTTGATACAAATGTATTCATGGTGAATCACGTTAAAAAACTGCTATTTCTGGGCTGCAAAGAGCCTTGATAGGGGTGTAGAACACTGTGCCTTGCAGTAACATGCATAGGGAGTGTGCTGTGGTAGTGAAATAATACTGTAAGTCCATATGACATGCAGATGACAGGCGATGCTCTTAGAATCACTGCACACTTCACTTATTTGGGCAGTCACAGGACCAAAACCGACAACTCAACCTTACAGGTCGATGTTCGCGTCAAGAAGAAGCGCACTCCTTTTACACCGTCGGCAGCTGATTCCACATAGATGTCTACAGAACATGTTCTATTAAATGCTTATACAAGTAGAGCATCCCCAGAGTGGAGAGGGTGTCAGCAGTAAGTTTGTGTTGACGTCACTGATTAATTTTCCCTTCCTCTGATCCGTCAGAACAATAACTCACAAAAAACTGATCCTGTCTGCGGAGCATCTGCCTTCACTCGGTCAGCATTTGCTCAATAATCCATCAGTATTGCCAATGCCAAAAAAAAACAGGAGTGGATCTAAAACAGAGATGACACGTGAATGGAATATTTGCACGTCTTCTGTGTTTTGTACCCACTCCTGCTTTTGGCTACCAAATCATAAGCCAATTGTGATGGGACCATACAGGCCTTATAGCTGTTTCACAGACAGGATCTGTTGTGCATCTCATTTTTCCTTCCTTCTGACAGATCAGAAGAAGGGTCAAACAAATGATCATGTCAGCCAGGATGAAGTGGGGAGGGTGGGAGCAGCATAAGGAGACCACAGAGAGGCCCAATGACAGGGTCTGGAGGTGTCGGCAGCATCAGGAGGCCACATAGTTTCACAATGACAGTCTGGAGGTGGTGGCAGCATGAGGAGACCACAGAGTGGCACCATGGTCAACCAATATTAACCGGACAGAATAAATATCGAATAAATCGAAAAAACTGACCCCCAAGGAGTCATAATTCACAATGACAGTGTGGATGTGGCAGCAGCATCAGGAGGCCACAGAGTGGCACAATGACAGAGTGTGGAGGTGGCGGCAGCAGCAGTAGCAGCATCAGGAGAAGGCCACCGAGTGGCACAATGACAGAGTCTGGAGTTTGCAGCAGTATGAGGAGGACAACGAGTGACACAATGACCGAGTGTCGAGGTGGCAGCAGTATGAGGAAGCCACCAAGTAGCACAATGACAGAGTCTGGAGGTGGTGGCAGCATGAGGAGGCAACTGAGTGGCACAATGACAGTCTGGTGGTGGCAGCAGCATGAGGAGGACACAGAGTGGCACAATGGCAGAGTCTGGAGGTAGCAGAAGTAGCAGCATGAGGAGAAGGTGACCAAGTGGCAAAATTACAGAGTGTGGAGGTGGTGGCAGCATGAGGAGGCCACAGAGTGGCACAATGTCAGAGTCTGGAGGTGATGGCAGCAGCAGCATCAGTAGGAGGCCACAGAGTGGCACAATGACAGCGTGTGGAGGAGGCAACAGTATGAGGAAGCCACCGAGTGGCACAATGACAGAGTGTGGAGGTGGCAGCAGTATGAGGATGAGTGTGGAGGTGGCAGTGGCAGCAGCAGCATCAGTAGGAGGCCACAGACTGGCACAATGACAGAGTGTGGAGGTGGCGGCAGCAGCAGCATCAGGAGGAGGCCACAGAGTGGCACAATGACCGAGTGTGGAGGTGGCAGCAGTATGAGGAAGCCACCAATTTCCACAATGACAGATTCTGGAGGTGGCGGCAGCATGAGGAGGCCACCTAGTGGCACAGTGACAGAGTGTGGAGGTGGCAGCAGCATGAGGAGGCCACAGAGGGGCACAATGACAGAGTGTGGAGGTGGCAGCAGCATCAGGAGACCACAGCGTGGCAAGGTGACATAGTGTGGAGGTGGCAGCAGCATCAGGAGGCCACAGAGTGGCAAGGTGACATAGTGTGGAGGTGGCAGCAGCATGAGAAGGCCACAGAGTGGCACGACAATGAGAGATTGCAGAGGTGGCAGCAGCATGAGGAGGCCACAGAGTGGCCGCTTCGTCTATTAAATTATAGTGCATATGTGACAGAACAGAAGGTTAAAATTTCTGAACTTTATAAAGTGCTGCTTAAATGACGATTTAATAATATATGTTCTCCGGCAGAAAAGGCTTGGCAAATTGATTGTCTGTGAATTTCCCTTGAAGATTTGAATAATATATTGGCAAATTTAAGTTTATTCTCTTATAATTTTAATAAAGTTATAGTTCAATTTAATAATAAATCTTTAATACATTTAATAATAAAAATTGTGTGTCCCAAGACATGAGAGAATCCGCCAGTCTTCTGTTTATTCGACAACGTGGTTGAGATGGAGAAAGTATTCCAAAAAACAATTGCTCTCCACCTGGAGACGAATCCTGTCAAGATTGATGCAAGTGCGGTATCGGCTGCTCATCGAGCCAGATACTTCTGGGGGAACCTGCCTGGCATGAGCAGGCCTCTAGTAGCTACAGACAAAGAGAAAACAAAGCTTCAAGATAGCTTTGAGCCCGGAAGAGTGGCGAAGTTCATCAAGTTTGAAACTATAACTACAAGCCCCTGGTCTCTTCATCAGGGAAAACCTCATGAGTTCCCAGTCATCATGGATGGGAAGGAGGACATCCTGTGGTGCACGGAGATGGAGAAGGTCTTCGGATACCCCCCGCACTATACGGACGTCTCAGAAATGAACCGCTGCTCCCGACAGCAGCTCCTGGGAAGGTCATGGAGTGTCCCGGTCATCCAATATCTATTTGCCCCACTGAAGGATTATTTTGAAAGTGTGTAGAAGCCACACAGGGCCCCCACACTGCACATTTATCATAGAGATATCATGGAGATGTTACCGTATATAACTACAGTGCTGAACGCTGAATAAATTTGGTTTTTCAACCGAAATACGCCACTTAAGATTTTACCGCATGTAACGGCAACAGTGAAGGTTGAAAAATTTTTGTATTTCGATCAAAATACGTCACTAAATATTTTACCGCATATAACAGCAGCAGTGAAGGCTGAAAATTCTTGGTTTTTCAACCAAAATACGTCACTAAAGATTTTACCGCATATAACGACAGTGCTGAACGCTGAATAAAATTAGTTTTTCGACCGAAATACGTCACTAAAGGTTTTGCCATATATAACTGCAAAAGTGAACGCTGAATATATTTAGTTTTTCTACTGAAATAATAACTGCAGAAGTGAAATGCGTGTATATTTTTTGTTTTGTACTGAAATAGGCCACTAAACTCTTTCACCACAAATAAATGCGACAGTCAAGTGCTAATATATTTTTACTTTTTGTACTGAAATAGGCCACTAAACTCTTTCCACACATATAACTGCAGAAGTGAAATGTGTATATATTTTTCCTTTTTGTACTGAAATAGGACACTGAACGCTTTCAACACAAATAACTGCAGAAGTGAACTTGCGTATATATTTTTCTTTTTCCACAGGTATAAGCCACTAAAGGCTTTTCAACATAACACTTGCACCCCAATAACAAGAACAAATTGCTGGAATGCCAGAGCTGTATAATGTTTCCCTGCACTTGTAAATAGCTTTTTTCTCACAATGAGGTTTTTCTAGCACTGTCCCTAGCGACTTCAGACATCTCTCCCTGCACTAAGATGCTGTGAAATGATTCCTCCCTATCGTTTTCCTGCAATTTGAATAATGTTTCCCTACACTTATAAATCGCTTTTTTTCACAATGAGGTTATCAGTATAACTCTCCCTAGCGCCTGCAACATCTGTCCCTGCACTCAGAACGCTGGAAAATGTCTGAATCCAAGATGGCCACCGTATTTATAGGACTGTGACATCACAGGGCTGGTTGGCTGCTGATTGGCTGCATGCATGGCATTATGGGTCATCCCGCCTTCCCACAGTTCCTTACCCCATGTCCTCACACGTGTAGCCGCCATTTTAGCTGGCATTTTAGGAAAAATTGCGATTCGTTAGCACGAAGCGCGAGGAAATTCACATTCGTTGCAAATCACATTTTTCCTGAAATTCGGATTGAATTCCACTTCGTCAGCTTCGATTCGCTCATCTCTAGTGGCAACCACAGCAATTTCACGTTGTCAACCACTTCCTCTTGAATAAACAGAAAAAGGAGGGAGGTGCACTCACCTGGCTGTGAACGATGGCGGAAGCACGGAACACGGCGTGAACAAAGCGTGAAGTCAGTATCCAAAAATCCAGCTTCCAATACAAACATGGCAGCTTTTATTGAAATAGTGCATTAAAAACCAACGTTGGAGTCCATGTCTACGTGTTTCAGATCATATAATACTGATCCTTACTCATGACTCATGACGATGTTTGTATTGGAAGATGGATTTCTGCTTTTTTGGATACTTCCTCTTGAATCCACTGCTAGACAACAGGCCAGATAGATTAGGCAACTCCTAGAAACTAAACAGAGTTAAAACAATTCCCTAATGAATCATTACAAAGGCATTTTTATAGTATAGAAGTTAAGTGTGCACAGTATAAATAGATCACAGTATAATTAAGGGGGTTTTCATTTATGCAGGAGGACCCATCAACCCCCCTTAATCCTAATTTGCTTGTAGAAAAACGTTTCAAATATACTTATTGTCTCGAGATTGCAACAGTTGGTCGCTCTGGAATCCAGTTATGTGATATGCTCCTTTTTGGAAATCCTACATACCATCTATATAACATCTTTCAGTCTGAATAGCAGGTTTTCGGTCTGGTGTATGGGCTGGCACGCCGATTCTGCAGCCTAAGACAAAAGTGGTGCTGTGAATGGGGACGAATTTAAACATCTTCCTTGCGCATGTATGGTTGAGGTGGATTCAGGAATTTGTGCATGCGCCAGGGAGAGCAATAGTTCTGGCCCCATCTAAAGCACTTTCTCCTCTCAAGTACTGCAGAAGTGACGTGTCTGTCCATAGACAAGACCGGAAACCTGCTATTCAGACTGAAGGGCGTGATGTCAAGATATATGAGATTTCTGAAAAGAGGCGTGTGACGTAACTAGATTCCTACGCGAGTTCAAGATCCTAAGTGTATTGAAAACTTTCTTCCAAATTTGGATTAATAAAGGTGGGTTGATGAGTCTCAGAAAATTTATTTAACTTTATCATTATTGTGCCTTCAGGAGCATGGGCCTAGTTGAAGCTACTTACTTTATACCTAGTATTGCTATGCCACTGGGTCAAATGGTAACAGATTATAAGTATTTTTAAGGCTAGGACCACCACAGGGTCAGTTGTGTTTTTGCGTTAAGGCTAGGACCACCACAGGGTCAGTTGTGTTTTTGCGTTGCCTTTTTTTTAAGGACTAGCAAAAAAAAATTAATTGGTTTATATTAAAAATGTCCCACTGTTCGGCTTCTGCAACTTGCATGTATTGCGATACATTGCTAGCTGCTCAATGCTATTAATCAGTTCCATCAGACGGGCTCTCTGATGACTTGGGCTCCAGCTTATCTAAGCCGAATTCTCAGCAAATCAAAGTTGTTTCAGTTTAGATGATTTTAGTATAAGTAGGAGGTACGTCATGTAAATTTTCCAACTAACACCTCTGATGTACGCCTCTGACATATGCCACTGTGTAATACACAAAGGCTCTAATGTTAAAATAAGTATACAGTCCAGTAAACTGCGCTATACCATACAGTTGGAAGAAAAGGTATTACAATGTATACCAGCCTAATGAGGCTTCACTCTTTTGGAAGCCTTTTGTGAATGGAGATCTATGAACTAAAGGAAAATATTAAATAAAATTAAAAATTAAATATGAACAAACCCTTGCTCCAAAAATGTTTTTTTTTTTCTTGTATAAGAATAATAATTAGAGATGAGCAAAGTTCATAAAAATTCGATTCGGCTGCTTCGGCGAATTTTACAAAAAAATCCGCTTTGTGACAAATTAATTTGTCACGAAACACATTTCTTTGTAATCAGTAAGTGCAATGACAGGGAGCGGCGATTGCACCGCCCCCCGTCATTGTACCCCTCATATGCCGCGTTTATACATGAAAAAAAATAAAATATAGAAAAAAATGAAAAAAATATATATAAATGTATTCGTCTGGCACGAAATCTCAAGTGGGCCGCGATGACGTCATCACGACGGCTGGCTCTGTGACGTCATACGTCGCCATGCACGAGATTTCGGCCGAGATCTTCAATCAAGATGGTGGCGAGCAACCCATCGCGATCAAATGGATTAGGTATCGTAAGTATTACATTTTTTACACTATTTCAGATTAAATCGATTCACTACCTCGAAGCACAGGGAAATTCGGCTTCACGGCGAATCAAATTTATCCTGAAATTCGGATCGAAGGCCACAATTCACTCAACACTAATAAATAATAATAACAATTATACATTAAAAATAGTCAATTCATTGCTATTATTGCAATATTTATTATTGCTATTATTATTATAAAAAAAATACGTATTTGCCATAATCATAACATCCCATACTATCAGCACTGTAGCTATGGATGTAGAGAGGTAGCGATGGCATCTGGACCCTTATGCCTGAGGGGCCAAATATCCCCTTTGCCATAAAGTAAGACACCAGTATTATGGATGGAAAATGGCAGGTGGAGAGTCTGTTACAGATTTTGCACTGGGACCCAGGAACTTTAACTTTAGCCTCTGAATGAAGTTTACATGTCAAAGTAAAAAAATAATAATATTGAAGTTTTGTCTTTTTATACCCAAAAAATGAATATGTTAAATAATATATTACATGAACTCCAAAATGGAGTTATAGGACTATACATCTCTATAACAGTAATCCATTTTTAATGGCCGTGTACAGTGTAAGGCTACCTTCACACTAGCGTTATTCTTTTCCGGCACTGAGTTCCGTCCTAGGGGCTCAATACCGGAAAAGAACTGATCAGTTTTATCCCCATGCATTCTGAATGGAGAGTGATCCGTTCAGGATGCATCAGAATGTCTTCAGTTCAGTCTTTTTGCCTTTTCAGGACGGAGATAATACTGCGCATGCTGCGGTTTTATCTCCGTCCAAACTTCCGGAACACTTGCCGAAATGCCGAATCCGGCATTTTTTCCCATTGACATGCATTAATGCCGGATCCGGCCCCGAGTGTTCCGGCAAAACAGATCCGGCATTGCGGTCTGCGCATGCTCAGACCGCAAAAAATGTGAAAAAAATAAATTCATGATCCGTTTTTCCGGATCACACCGGAGAGACGGATCAGGCATTTCAATGCATTTGTCAGACGGATCAGGATCAGTTTTCATGTGTTTTTACGGATCCGGCAGGCAGTTCCGGCGACGGAACTGCCTGCCGGAATCCTCTGCCACAAGTGTGAAAGTAGCCTTAAAGAGCTAAAATATAAAATAATGTGGAGATATACATACACACACATCTGTAAAGATCTATTTGAGTTTTGGTCTCAGGAAAATAATTCATTTGTCTGTGTGTCCCTTGTGAGTGTGAGGGTCAAACATCTTGTTCTATAAGTTCTCCTACAGCCATGCCAATAGTAAAATATACACTTATGTAAAAAAAAAAAAAAAGCATCCTTGAGGCCTGAAATAGGTCTGATCCTTAAAGGGTTAAGGCCAAAACTAGGGGGTTAATGATGTTGCATGCCTGTAAGATAATACGCCATGTCAAACTCCACAGCTGGATCTGGCCTCCTAGTCCACAATACGATATAGTCTGTGAATCACGGTCTGAAGCATTTGTCGGATCACTGTAAAAAGTCTGGTTACTGTTAATTGTCTAGTGAATCAGCAGCGATAGTGATAGCGATCTGATTCATGTGCTTACTCCTCAATACTCAGACTGTTACTATGCTTCATGCCCCCGAGACCACCACTTTCATCTTGTGTCAAGCAAACTCCCTTCCACTTTCCCTGTCACTTACAAGTAAGTTTTTATATTCTACTGGTGGTATCATTATTTTTTTGGCACACCCGGCTACAACAGTCTGCTGGTCTGAACCGTTCTTCATAGGGTTCCCCTCCCTTAATAGATACAATTTCCTGAAAGTTGCTGATGTCATTAATCTTGCTCAATTGCTGAACTAGGGGTCTCCCCCGGTCTGAAATCACAGCCAGTACACTTATTTTCATGGCCAGATGAGGAAAGATTCCAAAATACGTCTGCATTTCCAGTTCTGACGTACACTGGGATATGATAAATACTGGAACATATAGTTTCCCTTATAGACACTCTTCTAATATGTAGCTATGTTCAGACAAAAACAAAATCCAGACATGACATAAAAAGAAGATTCAAGGCTGGTGACACCACCAGAAAAACCAAGTCAATTACTAGAGCCCATTGGATTCAGGAGGTCTATGACGATGTAAGTCGAACATGCTCTACACTTCAATCCAAGAAATAGTGAGTCCACTGTGATTGTGTTGCTGAGATGTCCACATAAATCTGGAAAGATACAATAGGTGGGAGTCCAAGAACTCAGACCTCCACCAAGGTTGAGAACAATCCCTGCCTTCCATAACCTGTTTTCCTTTCAGTTTACCGGGAGCACTGGTTGTAATTTGGACCATTATGGAATTATGGTAATATTCTATATGGTATTATAGAACTGGTGATGGTCCCAAATGCTCAATACCTGATTTAGCCATGACATTTGGCTTTAGTTGAGGCAAAATTGATCACAGTGCTTCCTAAATGTTTCTATATTGTAGGAAAACTTGTCGAGGACAACCTTGAATTCTATGATTTTACTGTGGAAATAGTTTTTAATACTCTGCTTCTCTAAAATGGTCATCATGGATAATTGGAAGGGAACGCCAATACTGGTTAAGCCGTACTTGTTGAAGAGCTAGCAAGTCTTCTGGGTCTAATGCATGTTTACTTCTCCCCACACCTGCACTTCCCTCTTCTCCCACCCGCCACCACAGACAACCTCTATGGTGATGACCAAGAATGAGGAGAAGTGCAAGAACGGGAACAGGTGAATATCAGAATGTGACAGTAGCAAGTAGAGTTGAGCGAACACCTGGATGTTCGGGTTCGAGAAGTTCGGCCGAACTTCCTGGAAATGTTCGGGTTCGGGATCCGAACCCGACCCGAACTTCGTCCCGAACCCGAACCCCATTGAAGTCAATGGGGACCCGAACTTTTCGGCACTAAAAAGGCTGTAAAACAGCCCAGGAAAGGGCTAGAGGGCTGCAAAAGGCATCAAAATGTAGTTAAATCCCCTGCAAACAAATGTGGATAGGGAAATGAATAAAAATAAAATAAATAAAAATTAACCAATATCAATTGGAGAGAGGTCCCATAGCAGAGAATCTGGCTTCATGTCAGCAGAGAATCAGTCTTCATGTCATAGCAGAGAATCAAGCTTCACGTCACCCACCACTGGAACAGTCCATTGTAAGATATTTAGGCCCTGGCACCCAGGCAGAGGAGAGAGGTCCCATAACAGAGATTCAGGCTTCATGTCAGCAGAGAATCAGTCTTCATGTCATAACAAAGAATCATGCTTCACGTCACCCACCACTGTAACAGTCCATTGTCAGATATTTAGGCCCCGGCACCCAGGCAGAGGAGAGAGGTCCCATAACAGAGATTCAGGCTTCATGTCAGCAGAGAATCAGTCTTCATGTCATAGCAGAGAATCATGCTTCACGTCACCCACCACTGGAACAGTCCATTGTCAGATATTTAGGCCCTGGCACCCAGGCAGAGGAGAGAGGTCCCATAACAGAGATTCAGGCTTCATGTCAGCAGAGAATCAGTCTGCATGTCATAGCAGAGAATCATGCTTCACGTCACCCAACACGGGAACAGTCCATTGTCAGATATTTAGGCCCCGGCACCCAGGCAGAGGAGAGAGGTCCCATAACAGAGATTCAGGCTTCATGTCAGCAGAGAATCAGTCTTCATGTCATAGCAGAGAATCATGATACACTTGAGTTGGACGGCACTCCTGAAAAAATCTTTTTTGCACGGTGCTCAGTGGTAATGTGAGATAATGAGAATTAAAGGAGACCACGGCACTCGTTTTTTTGTATGTAAGAAAATTATTTTTTTATATTTTCATATTTTCATTTCATGATATAATTTTCATTTCATTTCATGATATTATTCCAAAAATTCATTGTTTTAAAGCATCCAGGAATGCAAAAGACTTGGCCAACGTTTAACGTTTCGGTCCTTGTATGGGACCTTGATCACGGCCTGGAGTAAAAATACAATGTAATATGTCAGGAGACATTATATATAATAAGATAGTATATATTACATCATTGTTCATGGTATATATTACAAGTATGTCAAAAATAGTCAGCTCTCATATCACTTGGGAGCACAGAGGATGACAGGTAAGTATACTGTCATATTATATAGATATCATCTATAGTAGAGTTGCATACAGTTGGGGACAGTAGTATGATAATGGAGCTACACGTAGTTGAGTACAGTTAGGTACAACATTGGGCGGCAAAATTGAAAATAGGAAAAAGGAAGAGAAAACAAGAAAAGGCAAGACAAAATACATGAAGGAGCTGGAGTCCACAAGCAATAAGGCGATAGTGTATCATGCGAAATTCATGGTTGACAATGGCAAGGTTGGGCCGACAATATGGCAGTATGGCAGAGCTTCTCTGGGGTGACAAGACCTGTAGGGTATTGCAGAGGTTAAGTAATGGTATACAGACATGTAGATATATATAAAATTAGATAAGTAGAGCCTCCGATAAGAATCAGGGTCACATCCCATAGGGACATATTGTCGGAGTTTGCCACAGGAGAGTAGAATAGATGGGGCGTCCATTACCTTTGTCCGTGTTGCATGTTGCCTGCTGTGGGATGCGCTGGTGTAGGTAGCGCTGGTGCCATATTTAAGTGTGCCGCCGGTGTGGGCTGGCGTCCTGCGCACGCCTCCGGCTCCGTCGCACACATGACGCAGCCGCGCGCGGGCGGATGACGTCACTGCGGCGGCCGCGACGGCGCGCATGCGCAGTAGGCCCGCCGAGACCTGTGCTGGCAAAGTAGTATTGGCATAAGATGTATGGGGATTTTTACAATAACGGAGGCATCAGTGGCTTGCGGCAAAGGCCCATTTAGACTATAACAATGCAGGCAGAAGTAAATGTAGGTAGAGGTAAATATATCAAACCAGGGTATTTAAGATAATCATAGTGGCTATGATAATGGCTATTAGTAATGGCCAAAAAGAGGAACGGTCAGTCTAAATGAAATTCTATAACCAGTATGATATAGATATAGTATAGTTTGCTATGGATTACATCTTATGTTCTATACGGCTATAAGGAAAAAATACTACATCTTATGTTCTATACGGCTATAAGGAAAGATACTATATGACTATATTGTATCGTATACTACCTGGTTGGGATGGACTTTAAGAGTCATTTTGTCTGTGGGAGGTAAAGAAAAATAGGTATTAGTAAATGTCATTAATAAATGTCACATTATACACAGAGGTCATTTATATCAGATATGAATAGGCTTCACATCACCCAACATTGGAACAGTCCATTGTCATATAATTTAGGCCCCGGCACCCAGACAGAGGAGAGAGGTCCCATAACAGAGATTCAGGCTTCATGTCAGCGACTCAGCAGAGAATCAGTCTTCATGTCATAGCAGAGAATCATGCTTCACGTCACCCACCACTGTAACAGTCCATTGTCAGATATTTAGGCCCCTGCACCCAGGCAGAGGAGAGAGGTACCATAACAGAGAATCTGGCTTCATGTCAGCAGAGAATCAGTCTTCATGTCATAGCAGAGAATCAGGCTTCACGTCACCTACCACTGTAACAGTCCATTGTCAGATATTTAGGCCCCGGCACCCAGGCAGAGGAGAGAGGTCCCATAACAGAGAATCTGGCTTCATGTCAGCAGAGAATCAGTCTTCATGTCATAGCAGAGAATCATGCTTCACATCACCCAACACTGGAACAGTCCATTGTCAGATATTTAGGCCCTGGCACCCAGGCAGAGGAGAGAGGTCCCATAACAGAGATTCAGGCTTCATGTCAGCAGACAATTAGTCTTCATGTCATATCAGAGAATCATGCTTCACGTCACCCAACACTGGAACAGTCCATTGTCAGATATTTAGGCCCCGACACCCAGGCAGAGAAGAGAGGTCCCATAACAGAGAATCTGGCTTCATGTCAGCAGAGAATCAGTCTTAATGTAATAGCAGAGAATCAGGCTTCACATCACCCAACATTGGAACAGTCCATTGTCATATAATTTAGGCCCCGGCACCCAGACAGAGGAGAGAGGTCCCATAACAGAGATTCAGGCTTCATGTCAGCGACTCAGCAGAGAATCAGTCTTCATGTCATAGCAGAGAATCATGCTTCACGTCACCCAACACTGGAACAGTTCATTGTTATATAATTTAAGCCCTGGCACCCAGACAGAGGAGAGAGGTCCCATAACAGAGATTCAGGCTTCATGTCAGCGACTCAGCAGAGAATCAGTCTTCATGTCATAGCAAAGAATCATGCTTCACGTCACCCAACACTGGAACAGTCCATTGTCAGATATTTAGGCCCCGGCATCCAGGCAGAGGAGAGAGGTCCCATAACAGAGATTCAGGCTTCATGTCAGCAGAGAATCAGCATTCATGTCATAGCAGAGAATCATGCTTCACGTCACCCAACATTGGAACAGTCCATTGTCTTATAATTTAGGCCCCGGCACCCAGACAGAGGAGAGAGTTCCCATAACAGAGATTCAGGCTTCATGTCAGCGACTCAGCAGAGAATCAGTCTTCATGTCATAGCAGAGAATCATGCTTCACGTCACCCAACAGTGGAACAGGCCACTGTCAGATATTTTTAGGCCCCGGCACCCAGACAGAGGAGAGGTTCATTCAATTTTGGGTTGCCCCGCAATATAATGGTAAAATGAAAATAAAAATAGGATTGAATGAGGAAGTGCCCTGGAGTACAATAATATATGGTTAAGGGGAGGTAGTTAATGTCTAATCTGCACAAGGGATGGACTTGTCCTGTGGGATCCATGCCTGGTTCATTTTTATGAACGTCAGCTTGTCCACATTGGCTGTAGACAGGCGGCTGCGTTTGTCTGTAATGACGCCCCCTGCCGTGCTGAATACACGTTCAGACAAAACGCTGGCCGCCGGGCAGGCCAGCACCTCCAAAGTATAAAAGGCTAGCTCTGGCCACGTGGACAATTTAGAGACCCAGAAGTTGAATGGGGCCGAACCATCAGTCAGTACGTGGAGGGGTGTGCACACGTACTGTTCCACCATGTTAGTGAAATGTTGCCTCCTGCTAACACGTTGCGTATCAGGTGGTGGTGCACTTAGCTGTGGCGTGTTGACAAAACTTTTCCACATCTCTGCCATGCTAACCCTGCCCTCAGAGGAGCTGGCCGTGACACAGCTGCGTTGGCGACCTTTTGCTCCTCCTCTGCCTTCGCCTTGGGCTTCCACTTGTTCCCCTGTGACATTTGGGAATGCTCTCAGTAGCGCGTCTACCAACGTGCGCTTGTACTCGCGCATCTTCCTATCACGCTCCAGTGCAGGAAGTAAGGTGGGCACATTGTCTTTGTACCGTGGATCCAGCAGGGTAGCAACCCAGTAGTCCGCACACGTTAAAATGTGGGCAACTCTGCTGTCGTTGCGCAGGCACTGCAGCATGTAGTCGCTCATGTGTGCCAGGCTTCCCAGAGGTAATGACAAGCTGTCCTCTGTGGGAGGCGTATCGTCATCGTCCTGCGTTTCCCCCCAGCGACGCACTAGTGATGGGCTTGAGCTGCGTTGGGTGCCACCCCGCTGTGACCGTGCTTCATCCTCATCCTCCTCCACCTCCTCCTCATCCTCGTCCTCCTCGTCCTCCAGTAGTGGGCCCTGGCTGGCCACATTTGTACCTGGCCTCTGCTGTTGCAAAAAACCTCCCTCTGAGTTACTTCGAAGAGACTGGCCTGAAAGTGCTAAAAATTACCCCTCTTCCTCCTCCTCCTCCTCCTCCTGGGCCACCTCCTCTTCCATCATCGCCCTAAGTGTTTTCTCAAGGAGACATAGAAGTGGTATTGTAATGCTGATAACGGCGTCATCGCCACTGGCCATGTTGATGGAGTACTCGAAACAGCGCAACAGGGCACACAGGTCTCGCATGGAGGCCCAGTCATTGGTGGTGAAGTGGTGCTGTTCCGCAGTGCGACTGACCCGTGCGTGCTGCAGCTTAAACTCCACTATGGCCTGCTGCTGCTCACACAGTCTGTCCAGCATGTGCAAGGTGGAGTTCCACCTGGTGGGCACGTCGCATATGAGGCGGTGAGCGGGAAGGCCGAAGTTACGCTGTAGCGCAGACAGGCGAGCAGCGGCAGGATGTGAACGCCGGAAGCGCGAACAGACGGCCCGCACTTTATGCAGCAGCTCTGACATGTCGGGGTAGTTGTGAATGAACTTCTGCACCACCAAATTCAGCACATGCGCCAAGCAAGGGATGTGCGTCAAACCGGCTAGTCCCAGAGCTGCAACGAGATTTCGCCTATTATCGCACACCACCAGGCCGGGCTTGAGGCTCAACGGCAGCAACCACTCGTCGGTCTGTTGTTCTATACCCCGCCACAACTCCTGTGCAGTGTGGGGCCTGTCCCCCAAACATATGAGTTTCAGAATGGCCTGCTGACGTTTACCCCGGGCTGTGCTGAAGTTGGTGGTGAAGGTGTGTGGCTGACTGGATGAGCAGGTGGAAGAAGAGGAGGAGGAAGCTGAGTAGGAGGAGGAGGCAACAGGAGGCAAAGAATGTTGCCCTGCGATCCTTGGCGGCGGAAGGACGTGCGCCAAACAGCTCTCCGCCTGGGGCCCAGCCGCCACTACATTTACCCAGTGTGCAGTTAGGGAGATATAGCGTCCCTGGCCGTGCTTACTGGTCCACGTATCTGTGGTTAGGTGGACCTTGCCACAGATGGCGTTGCGCAGTGCACACTTGATTTTATCGGATACTTGGTTGTGCAGGGAAGGCACGGCTCTCTTGGAGAAGTAGTGCCGGCTGGGAACAACATACTGTGGGACAGCAAGCGACATGAGCTGTTTGAAGCTGTCTGTGTCCACCAGCCTAAATTACAGCATTTCATAGGCCAGTAGTTTAGAAATGCTGGCATTCATGGCCAGGGATCGAGGGTGGCTAGGTGGGAATTTACGCTTTTTCTCAAATGTTTGTGAGATGGAGAGCTGAACGCTGCCGTGTGACATGGTTGAGATGCTTGGTGACGGAGGTGGTGGTGTTGGTGGTACATCCCCTGTTTGCTGGGCGGCAGGTGCCAACGTTCCTCCAGAGGCGGAGGAAGAGGCCGAGGCGGCAGCAGCAGAAGAGGTAGCAGGGGGAGCCTGAGTGACTTCCTTGTTTTTAAGGTGTTTACTCCACTGCAGTTCATGCTTTGCATGCAGGTTCCTGGTCATGCAGGTTGTGCTAAGGTTCAGAACGTTAATGCCTCGCTTCAGGCTCTGATGGCACAGCGTGCAAACCACTCGGGTCTTGTCGTCAGCACATTGTTTGAAGAAGTGCCATGCCAGGGAACTCCTTGAAGCTGCCTTTGGGGTGATCGGTCCCAGGTGGCGGCAGTCAGTAGCAGGCGGAGTCTCTTGGCGGCGGGTGTTCTGCTTTTGCCCACTGCTCCCTCTTTTGCTACGCTGTTGGCTCGGTCTCACCACTGCCTCTTCCTCCGAACTGTGAAAGTCAGTGGCACGACCTTCATTCCATGTGGGGTCTAGGACCTCATCGTCTCCTGCATCGTCTTCCACCCAGTCTTGATCTCTGACCTCCTGTTCAGTCTGCACACTGCAGAAAGACGCAGCAGTTGGCACCTGTGTTTCGTCATCATCAGAGACGTGCTGAGGTGGTATTCCCATGTCCTCATCATCAGGAAACATAAGTGGTTGTGCGTCAGTGCATTCTATGTCTTCCACCGCTGGGGAAGGGCTAGGTGGATGCCCTTGGGAAACCCTGCCAGCGGAGTCTTCAAACAGCATAAGAGACTGCTGCATAACTTGAGGGTCAGACAGTTTCCCTGGTATGCATAGGGGTGATGTGACAGACTGATGGGCTTGGTTTTCAGGCGCCATCTGTGCGCTTTCTGCAGAAGACTGGGTGGGAGATAATGTGAACGTGCTGGATCCACTGTCGGCGACCCAATTGACTAATGCCTGTACCTGCTCAGGCCTTACCATCCTTAGAACGGCATTGGGCCCCACCAAATATCGCTGAAAATTCTGGCGGCTACTGGGACCTGAGGTAGTTGGTACACTAGGACGTGTGGCTGTGGCAGAACGGCCACGTCCTCTCCCAGCACCAGAGCGTCCACTAACACCACCATGACCATGTCCGCGTCCCTTACTAGATGTTTTGCTCATTGTTACCGTTCACCACAATAAGAAAAATATTATTTGGCCCAATGTATTGAATTCAAATTCAGGCCTTTTTTTACAGACACCTAACACTATCTGGCTATCTATTTAGGTACCGTATTACACTAATACAGGCACAGCAGTAATGACACATTTAGCTGAATATAAATGTGAGGCCTATTATTTAGGCGCTGGGTGACAGGTATACGTTTACGGACAGAATTAGACTTGGAAATGCACAGTAGCGTGTGATGTGAAGTTATTGAGAATAACCCTATCTGCGCCTTGAATCTAATATACCCTTTTATGGATAGATTTAAAGTAGGCCTGATACAGCAGAAACCACTAATTTAGGAAATTGCAAAGTTGGGAATTGTATTTCAACCCAGAACAAAAACTGTGCTTTGACGGACACAAAATAACTTGACCAGCTACAGCAATAACCACAGATTTAGCTGAATATAAATTTGAGGCCTATTATTTAGGCGCTGGGTGACAGGTATACGTTTACAGACAGAATTAGACTTGGAAATGCACAGTAGCGTGTGTGTGAAGTTATTGAGAATGACCCTATCAGCACCTTGAATCTAATATACCCTTTTAGGGATAGATTTAAAGTAGGCCTGATACAGCAGAAACCACAAATTTAGGAAATTGCTAAGTTGGGAATTGTATTTCAACCCAGAACAAAAACTGTGCTTTGACGGACACAAAATAACTTGACCAGCCTCAGCAATAACCACAGATTTAGCTGAATATAAATTTGAGACCTATTATGTAGGCGCTGGGTGACAGGTATACGTTTACAGACAGAATTAGACTTGGAAATGCACAGTAGTGTGTGTGTGAAGTTATTGAGGATGACCCTATCAGCACCTTGAATCTAATATACCCTTTTAGGGATAGATTTAAAGTAGGCCTGATACACCAGAAACCACTAATTTAGGAAATTGCTAAGTTGGGAATTGTATTTCAACCCAGAACAAAAACTGTGCTTTGACGGACACAAAATAACTTGACCAGCTACAGCAATAACCACAGATTTAGCTGAATATAAATTTGAGGCCTATTATGTAGGCGCTGGGTGAAAGGTATACGTTTACAGACAGAATTAGACTTGGAAATGCACAGTAGCGTGTGTGTGAAGTTATTGAGAATGACACTATCAGCATCTTGAATCTAATATACCCTTTTAATGAATAGATTTAAAGTAGCCCTGATACAGCAGAAACCACTAATTTAGTAAATTGCTAAGTTGGGAATTGTATTTCAACCCAGAACAAAAAAAAATCCTTTGCCAGACAGCAGACAGTATTACAATTGGCTGGCCACAGCTGAAACACCAGATTTAGGGTACTGCTATTTTGGCAATTGTATTTCACCCCTCAATAAAATAGCAAGCACAGCCAAGCCCCTGATGTAGGATATAGCCAAAAAATAACCACACTATTGATGGTTAAATGCACTTGGTGGCAGCTTGCCAGTGATGTAGGATATAGCAAAAAAAATAACCACACTATTGATGGTTAAATGAACTTGGTGGCAGCTTGCCCCTGATGTAGGATATAGCCAAAAAATAACCACTCTATTGATGGTTAAATGGACTTGGTGGCAGCTTGCCCCTGATGTAGCATATAGCCAAAAAATAACCACACTATTGATGGTTGAATGGACTTGGTGGCAGCTTGTGCTGGCGCACCACAAGACAAAATGGCCGCCGATCACCCCAGAAAAAAGTGACTGAAGAACGCTATGGGCAGCCTAAAATTAGTGAGCAATTGAATAGCAGCAGTTCAATGATCCACAGCTGTAGATCGATCACGGACTTAAGTCTTTTGGAGGAGTTAATCACTGCCTAATCTCGCCCTAACAGTCGCAGCTGCAACCTCTCCCTCCACTGATCAGAGCAGAGTGACGTGCGGCGCTATGTGACTCCAGCTTAAATAGAGGCTGGGTCACATGCTGCACTGGCCAAACACAGCCATGCCAATAGTAGGCATGGCTGTGACGGCCTCTTGGGGCAAGTAGTATGACGCTTGTTGATTGGCTGCTTTGCAGCCTTTCAAAAAGTGCCAAGAAAACGACGAACACCGAACCCGAACCCGGACTTTTACTAAAATGTTCGGGTTCGGGTCCGTGCCACGGACACCCCAAAATTCGGTACGAACTATACAGTTCGGGTTCGCTCATCCCTAGTAGCAAGCACTACAAATTATAGCTGCTGATTGGGGGGGAGCGGACAGTTATGTACTAAGTAAGGGTCTTAGTCAGCAGCTAAGAGGTTGCCAGGACTACTTATAAGGACAGTGTATTGTCCAGGGCCTGGAGGGTCATCCCAGGAAACAGTCTTGGGGGGAGGGGATGCCCTAGCACCTCTACAACCACCCAGAACAAGCCTGGTATCCAGAAGATATACAGCTTAAATCTACGTCTGCAGGTGCTCCAGAATTGTTTCATGGGAAATGCACATATTCACTAAAACAAACAGATCGTTATAGGAGCCAAGTCTCCATCAAAGGGGTTTTCTGGTCATTTTATATTGATGGCCTGTCCTCAGGATTGTCCATTTATATCTGATCTGTACAGGTCTGACACCCTGCTAATTGCTTGTTCTGTAGTAGCTCCAGTATTTGAAGGAACTACAGCCTCATCCATTGTTTGTAGTGCTGTGCTGCTTCCATTCACGTTAATGGGCGCAGTGCTATCAATTTGGTGAAGTCTGTGAACTTAGACCACCATGGATTCACAGAATCTGATTATTTCCAGATCTAACATCTCATGGGAAAATGAAAATGATTACAGTGGTTTTAAAGTGACTCATCTTGGCTCTGAAAAAGCTTGGATCGTATGAATATTACGTGGATCAGGATCATGACTAGGGACTCACACTAGTTTCTAAGAGGTACTGTAGTGGTTTCTATGGAGACCATGGTATCTTCTGTGGTTCTTGATGGATGGGATTGATAAAAAAGCAAAACAGGAAATGTATTTGTGCCTTTGAGCTGTAGCATTGGTGAAGACTTTGGAGAAAACGGGATGGGAAAGAAAATATGTAGCTCCTGCATGATATTATAGAGTTTACCCAGGTTTACAAAAAAAACTTTGCCTTTTGCCCCAGAGACAGAAAATCTTTTGACCATGAGATGTATCTGGTACTGCAGCTTAGCTTAATTCACTTGAATAGGGATGATCTACAATTCCTAATGCAGAATATGGACAAAAGTAGAGCCGTTTTCTAAACACCTTTGAGGTTAAACTTACACAGTTCTACTTTGCACCAGTTTGATAAATCGCCCCCTAAATGTTAAATTTCCCAGAAGCACCACTACAGGGCAAAATAGGTTTTACAAATTTCCTATTCAAATAAATGGTTTGTCTGTTTCATGCGGGACAGAACAGATCCTCCAAAGTGAGAGATGCTCTTTGTCATGGCTCTTCACTTTGGCTAAGAGAGATGAGGATCCTAAAAAAAGGACAACCCCTAATTTTCAATGTTTAAAAATGGGTGTTCTAACTTGGACTATCCATGGAAAGCTCTACAGTAAAGCAGAAACTTTATTTATTTATTTTTACAATTAGTTCAAGGGAAGTGACCCAGAGGCTATAGATTAGAGTTGTTCTACTGTCCCTCATAGCTTAGTCTGACACCTGCTATGCACTTTATTGTGTGAAATAAATCCAAAATTTGATCTCTATGATGTTATGTTAATTTCTGGCTGGCACATCAAGGGCAAACTCCTATTGCCAGGTATGTGCGGGCTCAACCCCCTGGGTTTAGCTTCCTCTCTTAGTTAGTGAGTTGTTGTTGCAAGGTGGAACTTAAGCAGTAAGCAGGTCTACAAGAACCTGAGTCCTTATTGAAAAAAATGGGGCCTAAGAGGGACTCCATTTTAGCCATTGACCCCACAATGCATTGACACCAAAACCAAGGGTACTCAATTGCCACTAGACAGGAGACCCCCTAAACCAGTGTGTGCAAAAGGGAAAGAAAGAGAAAACAGAAAGTCATACCTAATAAAATATTTATTACTTAACATTCCTCATATGTCTACTTTATGTTGGCATCATTTTGGAAATGTCATTTTATTTTTTTAGGATGTTAGAAGGCTTAGAAGTTTAGAAGCATATCTTACAATTTTTAAGAAAATTTCCAAAACTCACTTTTTAAGGACCAGTTCAGGTCTGAAGTAACTTTGTGGTGCTTACATAGTGGAAACCCCCATAAATGACCCATTGTAGAAACTACACCCCTCAAGTTACTCAAAACTGATTTTAAAAACTTTGTTAACCCTTTAGGCGTTCCACAAGAATTAAAGGAAAATGGAGATGAAATTTCTAAATTTCACTTTTTGGGCAGATTTTCCATTTTATAATTTTTTTTTCTTTAACACATTGAAAGTTAACAGCCAAACAAAACTCAATATTTATTACCCTGATTCCGCGGTTTACATAAACACCCCACATGTGGTCGTAAACTGCTGTACGGGCACACGGCAGGGCGCAGAAGGAAAGGAATGCCATAATAAGCCGTTTTGATCGCTTGCTGTTGCACTTTTTGTGATGTAAGGTGACAAAAATAGCTTTTTTGGCACAGTTTTTTTTATTTTATTTTTATGGTGTTTATCGGACGGGGTCTATCATGTGATATATTTATAGAGATGGTCGTTACGGACGCGATGACACCTAATATGTGTATTTTATTTTATTTTTTCATTTTTTTTTATAGGAAAACGCAATTTCTTTTTTCTAATTTACATTTTTATTTATTTATTTATTTATTTTAACTTTTATTATTTTAACTTTTTTTTATCAGTTCCCTCTTGGATCTTGAAGATCCAGAGGGGCTGATAGTTGTACTATACTTTGCAATGCTCTTGCATTCCAAAGTATAGTACTTCCAGATTGCCTGTAGGTGGCAGCACTGGACGCCTTTGCCATGGCAACCATCGGGTGCTGCAATCACAGCGCTGCAGCCCCGATGGTGGAGAGAGGGAGCTCCCTCCCTCTGTTAACCCCATGGATGCCGCAACCGCGGCATCTATAGGGGTTAAAGGAGAATGTCAGCATAGAGCTGACACTCTCTGCTGATGGCGGCGGCTCAGTAATGGAGCCGCCGCCATCGCACACAGCAGGGGGATCGGGGGGGCAGCGCTGAAAAAGGGGGGAGTCAGGAGGCTGCCTACACTATCGAGGGATGCTGGGGCAGGAGCGGCAGCTAGAAAATTAATGCAGGGGGAGGGGGCGGACCGCATGCCATCAGCGCAGGAGAGGGGCACAGATCGGCGGGGCACAGATGGGGGGGCACAGAGGGGCACTAAGGGCTTGGAGGGCCACAGATCGGGGGGCATGAGTTACACTATCGGCTTTCAGGCTCTGATCTGCAGAGCGCAGATCAGAGCCTGAAACCGGCATTTTTTCACTGCCGCGATCCGATTGGTTAGTCTGCACAGACTAACCAATCGGATCGATTGCCGGCAAGGGGCCACTCTGATTGGTCCCTTTCCGGCATTACTGCACTGTATGCTGTCCGTGACAGCATACAGGGCAGGGGCAGAAGCTTTAATCCAAGCGCTTTGCAGCGCTTGGATTAAAGAGCTGCCAGAACATATATATACGTGGTAGCTGCATGGGGTATGTGCAGCTATCACGTATATATACAGATTGCGGTCGGGCCGGTGCTTCTTATAGGGCAAAAAATACGGTAGCTGTTTTGGCACCGTTTTTATTTTTTGTTATTTACAACATTCATCTGACAGGTTAGATCATGTGGTATTTTTATAGAGCAGGTTGTCACGGACGCGGCGATACCTAATATGTATACAATTTTTTTATTTATATAAGTTTTACACAATGATTTCATTTTTGAAACAAAAAAAAATCATGTTTTAGTGTCTCCATAGTCTGAGAGCCATAGTTTTTTCAGTTTTTTGGCGATTATCTTGGGTAAGGTATGATTTTTGTGGGATGAGATGACGGTTTGATTGGCACTATGTTGGGGTGCGTATGACTTTTTGATCGCTTGCTATTACACTTTTTGTGATGTAAGGTGACAAATAATGGCTTTTTTTACACCGTTTTTATTTTTACTTTTTACAGTGTTCACCTGAGGGGTTAGGGCATGTAATATTTTTATAGAGCAGGTTATTATGGACGCGGCGATATGTAATATGTATACTTTTTTTATTTACTTAAGTTTTACACAATAACAGTGTGCATTAACACCACAATACCACACCACTAATAAATATTAAATTACATCTTTATTTAAAATACATCTATAAAAGATTACAATGATACACAAGAAGTGGTGTGGTATTGTGGTGTTACTGCACACTGTTCTGCCACAGTGGCAGTGTGACTGTCTGCACCACTCCTAACTGCCACATACCACAGTGCTTTTTGCAGGCTCAGCTCGGCGGCAGTGTATCTGCAGACACACAATACTGGTGAGGTGGTCACTTCACTAGAAGGCACAGGCCGAACAGCACAGTTGTTTTCTTGTTTAGGAGCACTGGAGCAAGCGGCTACAAGGAAGATTGGAGGTTTTCCCGCCTGGAAGGTAAGCGGTGTCCGGCGGCGAGCATACAAGTGAGATTGGTGTGAGAGCGCGCACACAGGGGCGGATTAAGTATATCATAGGCTGGAGGCTGTTTACCCATCTTGGGCCTCCTCTGTCCATTTGCCCCAACCGTCCCCTCTTTCGCGTTGTGACCCATGTTTATTTTTTTCTGGTAAATATTAAAGAAAACTATGCCACGTTTATAGTGTCGTTGCCCATTACCCCTGAGGATGCCAGGGATCTGGCAAACATTATGGGGACAGCGTATGAAGCGATTTTAGAGGACGGGTATCGTCAGTGCTGACCCTAAACCATATAATCAATGCGATTAATTAATGAAAAGGAAGCAATAGAGGGACGAGTGGTGACAGTGCACAGAACCACATCCCTGGTGCAGGAGTGAACACAGAATAATACACTCTGATAGCTCGCTGGTGTTTAGTGGTCGGAGGACTTTTAATAAAATAGAGTGGAATTATTATTACAGATTATAGGATAAATGTAAATTGGGGGCTATCAGCCGTGGGGGGGGGGGCAGTTTTTATTTAGGAGTACCTAATACCCTTCATTTATCTAGGTCAGATTTGTTGAATTGACGTCTATCATATAACACCCTCAGTCCCTCATAGTGTATAGCGTACAACACACTGCCTAGTATACAGTAGCTCATAGTATGCAGTATAGCACCCTATAGTATACAGGACCCCACAGTATGCAGTATATAACATCGCCCAGTATACAGCACCCCACAGTATGCAGTACAGCACCCTATAGTATACAGCATCCTACAGTATGCAGTATAGCACCCTATAGCAGTGATGGCTAACCTTGGCACTCCAGCTGTGGTAAAACTACAACTCCCAAGATGCCCCCTTGCTTGGCTGCTCTCAGAACTCTATAGAAATAAATGGAGCATGCTGGGAGTCGTAGTTTCACCACAGCTGGAGTGCCAAGGTTAGCCATCACTGCCCTATAGTATACAGCATCCCACAGTATGCAGTATAGCACCCTTTAGTATACAGCACCCACAGTATGCAGTATAGTACCCTATAGTATACAGCACCCCACAGTATGCAGTATAGCACCCTATAGTATACAGCACCCCACAGTATGCAGTAAAGCACCCTATAGTATACAGCACCCCACAGGATGCAGTATATAAACCTATAGTATACAGCATCCCACAGTATGCAGTATAGCACCCTATAGTATACAGCACCCCACAGTATGCAGTATAGCACCCTATAGTATATAGCACCCCACAGTATGCAGTATAGCACCCTATAGTATACAGTACCCCACAGTATGCAATATATAGTATAGCACCCCACAGTTTACAGCGCCCCACAGTATATAGTACCCCACAGTATGCAATACATAACACCCCACAGTATGCAGTATAGCATCCTAAAGCATACAGTATAGCACCCCACAGTATACAGTAGAGCAGTATAGCACCCCAAAGTATACAGTATACAGAACCCCACAGTATACAGCACCCCACAGTATACAGTAGAGCAGTACAGCACCCCACACTATACAGTAGCTTACAGTATAACAGCATTACAGCCCCTGTCACCTTTTCCTGATGTAATCTTCACACACAAAAAGCTCCACAATTATGGAAAACTTCTCCTGCAGGCTGCAGCAACACTCCTGGTAGAGAGAAAGGACCTTTGATTACCTCATAGCCATGTGACCAGTAATATCACTATTTTACTGGTCACATGGTTGACAATGTCATCAAGGGTCCTTTCTCCTAAGAGAATCACAACTCTCCTTCCTTGCAGAGACATTGGGCCAGGGGCTACTGCTCATCCCACCTGAGCCATTCATTAAATTATTCAATGAATGGCAATGGCAGGATGCGCTAGCGCCGCTTGACTTTCATGATTTCTGAACTCTCTCACAGTTCCCTGCCTGGAGGCAGGCAGGGCAGCAATTCCCTGTATAGCTGACAGCCTGACACCCGGGGCGGACCGCCTTCCCTAGGCACACCACTGATACCCAGCATAGCTTGCTATGATTGGCAAACCCAAGGTTGACAATCTTAGTAAAACCCTCTTAGGAGGAGCAGGAGAGGGCTGGTTGCACTTCTAACTAGGGAGTCTGAATATGGAGTTGAGAGAGAAAGGAAACTGTGCAATGCAAATTTTGGAGGGATTACTCTCACGACATCCTACCCACTTAAGTAGGGATGAGCGAACCCGAATTCGTACCGAATTTTGGGGTGTCCGTGACACGGACCCGAACCCGGACATTTTCGTAAAAGTCCGGGTTCGGTGTTCGTCGCTTTCTTGGCGCTTTTTAAAAAGGCTGCAAAGCAGCCAATCAACAAGCGTCATACTACTTGCCCCAAGAGGCCGTCACAGCCATGCCTACTATTGGCATGGCTGTGATTGGCCAGAGCACCATGTGACCCAGCCTCTATTTAAGCTGGAGTCACGTAGCGCCGCACGTCACTCTGCTCTGATCAGCATAGGGAGAGGTTGCAGCCGCGACGTTAGGGCGAGATTAGGCAGTGATTAACTCCTCCAAAGGACTTCATTCAGAGATTGATCTGCAGCTGTGGATGATTAAACTGCTGCTATTGAATTGCTCACTGTTTTTAGGCTGCCCAGAGCGTTTTTCAGTCACTTTTTTCTGGGGTGATCGGCAGCCATTTTGTGTCTTCTGGTGTGCCAGCACAAGCTGCCACCAAGTGCATTTAACCCTCAATGGTGTGGTTGTTTTTTGGCTAAATCCTACATCAGGGTGAAGCTGTCACACCAAGTGCATTTAACCAGCAATAGTCTGGTTATTTTTTGGCCATATACTACATCAGGGGCAAGCTGCGCCTGTCACCAAGTGCATTTAACCCTCAATGGTGTGGTTGTTTTTTGGCTAAATCCTACATCAGGGTGAAGCTGTCACACCAAGTGCATTTAACCAGCAATAGTCTGTTTATTTTTTGGCCATATACTACATCAGGGGCAAGCTGTCACCAAGTGCATTTAACCCTCAATGGTGTGGTTGTTTTTTGGTTAAATCCTACATCAGGGTGAAGCTGTCACACCAAGTGCATTTAACCAGCAAAAGTCTGTTTATTTTTTGGCCATATACTACATCAGGGGCAAGCTGTCACCAAATGCATTTAACCCTCAATGGTGTGGTTGTTTTTTGGCTAAATACTACATCAGGGTGAAGCTGTCATACCAAGTGCATTTAACCAGCAATAGTCTGTTTTTTTTTTGGCCATATACTACATCAGGGGCAAGCTGTCACCAAGTGCATTTAACCCTCAATGGTGTGGTTGTTTTTTGGTTAAATCCTACATCAGGGTGAAGCTGTCACACCAAGTGCATTTAACCAGCAATAGTCTGTTTATTTTTTGGCCATATACTACATCAGGGGCAAGCTGTCACCAAGTGCATTTAACCCTCAATGGTGTGGTTGTTTTTTGGCTAAATCCTACATCAGGGTGAAGCTGTCACACCAAGTGCATTTAACCAGCAATAGTCTGTTTATTTTTTGGCCATATACTACATCAGGGGCAAGCTGCGCCTGTCACCAAGTGCATTTAACCCTCAGTAGTGTGGTTGGTCAAGCTGCCACACCAAGTGCATTTAACCATCAATAGTGTGGTTATTTTTTGGCCATATCCCAGTCTAATTCTGTCAGTAAACGTATATCTGTCACCCAGCGCCTACATACTAGGCCTCAAGTTTATATCCAGCTTAATCTGTCGTTACTGGTGTGGCTGGTCAAGTTATTTAGTGTCCGTCAAAGCACAGTTTTTGTTCTGGGTTGAAATACAATTCCCAATTTAGCAATTTCCTAATTTAGTGGTTTCTGCTGTATCAGGCCTACTTTAAATTTATCCCTAAAAGAGTATATCAGATTCAAGGTGCACATAGGGTCATTCTGAATAACTTCACACACACGCTACTGTGCATTTCCAAGTCTAATTCTGTCAGTAAACCTATACCTGTCACCCAGCGCCTAAATACTAGGCCTCAAGTTTATATCCAGCTAAATCTGTCGTTACTGGTGTGGCTGGTCAAGTTATTTAGTGTCCGTCAAAGCACAGTTTTTGTTCTGGGTTGAAATACAATTCCCAATTTAGCAATTTCCTAATTTAGTGGTTTCTGCTGTATCAGGCCTACTTTAAATTTATCCCTAAAAGGGTATATCAGATTCAAGGTGCACATAGGGTCATTCTGAATAACTTCACACAAACGCTACTGTGCATTTCCAAGTCTAATTCTGTCAGTAAACCTATACCTGTCACCCAGCGCCTAAATACTAGGCCTCAAATTTATATCCTGCTAAATCTGTGGTTATTGCTGTGGCTGGTAAAGTTATTTAGTGTCCGTCAAAGCACAGTTTTTGTTCTGGGTTGAAATACAATTCCCAATTTAGCAATTTCCAAATTTAGTGGTTTCTGCTGTATCAGAGCTATTTTAAATCTATCCCTAAAAAGGTATATAAGATTCAAGGTGCACATAGGGTCATTCTGAATAACTTCACACACACACGCTACTGTACATTTCCAAGTCTAATTCTGTCAGTAAACCTATACCTGTCACCCAGCGCCTAAATACTAGGCCTCAAATTTTTATCCAGCTAAATCTGTCATTACTGCTGTACTGTTGTGGCTGGTCAAGTTATTTAGTGTCCGTCAAAGCACAGTTTTTGTTCTGGGTTGAAATACAATTCCCAATTTAGCAATTTCCTAATTTAGTGGTTTCTGCTGTATCAGAGCTATTTTAAATCTATCCCTAAAAGGGTATATAAGATTCAAGGTGCACATAGGGTCATTCTGAATAACTTCACACACACGCTACTGTGCATTTCCAAGTCTAATTCTGTCAGTAAACCTATACCTGTCACCCAGTGCCTAAATACTAGGCCTCAAATTTATATCCAGCTAAATCTGTCGTTACTGCTGTACTGTTGTGGCTGGTCAAGTTATTTAGTGTCCGTCAAAGCACAGTTTTTGTTCTGGGTTGAAATACAATTCCCAATTTAGCAATTTCCTAATTTAGTGGTTTTTGCTGTATCAGGCCTACTTTAAATTTATCCCTAAAAGGGTATATCAGATTCAAGGTGCACATAGGGTCATTCTGAATAACTTCACACACACGCTACTGTGCATTTCCAAGTCTAATTCTGTCAGTAAACCTATATCTGTCACCCAGCGCCTAAATACTAGGCCTCAAATTTATATCCAGCTAAATCTGTCGTTACTGCTGTGGCTGGTCAAGTTATTTAGTGTCCGTCAAAGCACAGTTTTTGTTCTGGGTTGAAATACAATTCCCAATTTAGCAATTTCCTAATTTAGTGGTTTTTGCTGTATCAGGCCTACTTTAAATTTATCCCTAAAAGGGTATATCAGATTCAAGGTGCACATAGGGTCATTCTGAATAACTTCACACACACGCTACTGTGCATTTCCAAGTCTAATTCTGTCAGTAAACCTATACCTGTCACCCAGCGCCTAAATACTAGGCCTCAAGTTTATATCCAGCTAAATCTGTCGTTACTGGTGTGGCTGGTCAAGTTATTTAGTGTCCGTCAAAGCACAGTTTTTGTTCTGGGTTGAAATACAATTCCCAATTTAGCAATTTCCTAATTTAGTGGTTTCTGCTGTATCAGGCCTACTTTAAATTTATCCCTAAAAGGGTATATCAGATTCAAGGTGCACATAGGGTCATTCTGAATAACTTCACACAAACGCTACTGTGCATTTCCAAGTCTAATTCTGTCAGTAAACCTATACCTGTCACCCAGCGCCTAAATACTAGGCCTCAAATTTATATCCTGCTAAATCTGTGGTTATTGCTGTGGCTGGTAAAGTTATTTAGTGTCCGTCAAAGCACAGTTTTTGTTCTGGGTTGAAATACAATTCCCAATTTAGCAATTTCCAAATTTAGTGGTTTCTGCTGTATCAGAGCTATTTTAAATCTATCCCTAAAAAGGTATATAAGATTCAAGGTGCACATAGGGTCATTCTGAATAACTTCACACACACACGCTACTGTACATTTCCAAGTCTAATTCTGTCAGTAAACCTATACCTGTCACCCAGCGCCTAAATACTAGGCCTCAAATTTTTATCCAGCTAAATCTGTCATTACTGCTGTACTGTTGTGGCTGGTCAAGTTATTTAGTGTCCGTCAAAGCACAGTTTTTGTTCTGGGTTGAAATACAATTCCCAATTTAGCAATTTCCTAATTTAGTGGTTTCTGCTGTATCAGAGCTATTTTAAATCTATCCCTAAAAGGGTATATAAGATTCAAGGTGCACATAGGGTCATTCTGAATAACTTCACACACACGCTACTGTGCATTTCCAAGTCTAATTCTGTCAGTAAACCTATACCTGTCACCCAGTGCCTAAATACTAGGCCTCAAATTTATATCCAGCTAAATCTGTCGTTACTGCTGTACTGTTGTGGCTGGTCAAGTTATTTAGTGTCCGTCAAAGCACAGTTTTTGTTCTGGGTTGAAATACAATTCCCAATTTAGCAATTTCCTAATTTAGTGGTTTTTGCTGTATCAGGCCTACTTTAAATTTATCCCTAAAAGGGTATATCAGATTCAAGGTGCACATAGGGTCATTCTGAATAACTTCACACACACGCTACTGTGCATTTCCAAGTCTAATTCTGTCAGTAAACCTATACCTGTCACCCAGCGCCTAAATACTAGGCCTCAAATTTATATCCAGCTAAATCTGTCGTTACTGCTGTGGCTGGTCAAGTTATTTAGTGTCCGTCAAAGCACAGTTTTTGTTCTGGGTTGAAATACAATTCCCAATTTAGCAATTTCCTAATTTAGTGTTTTTTGCTGTATCAGGCCTACTTTAAATTTATCCCTAAAAGGGTATATCAGATTCAAGGTGCACATAGGGTCATTCTGAATAACTTCACACACACGCTACTGTGCATTTCCAAGTCTAATTCTGTCAGTAAACCTATACCTGTCACCCAGCGCCTAAATAATAGGCCTCAAATTTATATTTAGCTGAATCTGTGGTTACTGCTGTGCCTGTATTAGTGTAATACGGTACCTAAATAGATAGCCAGATAGTGTTAGTTGTCTTTAAAAAAAGGCCTGAATTTGAATTCAATACATTGGGTCAAATAATATTTTTGTTGTTGTGGTGAACAATAACAATGAGGAAAACATCTAGTAAAGGACGCGGACGCGGACATGGTCGTGGTGGTGTTAGTGGACCCTCTGGTGCTGGGAGAGGACGTGGCCGTTCTGCCACAGCCACACGTCCTAGTGTACCAACTACCTCAGGTCCCAGTAGCCGCAATAATTTACAGCGATATTTGGTGGGGCCCAATGCCGTTCTAAGGATGGTAAGGCCTGAGCAGGTACAGGCATTAGTCAATTGGGTGGCCGACAGTGGATCCAGCACGTTCACATTATCTCCCACCCAGTCTTCTGCAGAAAGCGCACAGATGGCGCCTGAAAACCAAGCCCATCAGTCTGTCACATCACCCCCATGCATACCAGGGAAACTGTCTGAGCCTCAAGTTATGCAGCAGTCTCTTATGCTGTTTGAAGACTCCGCTGGCAGGGTTTCCCAAGGGCATCCACCCAGCCCTTCCCCAACGGTGGAAGACATAGAATGCACTGACGCACAACCACTTATGTTTCCTGATGATGAGGACATGGGAATACCACCTCAGCATGTCTCTGATGATGACGAAACACAGGTGCCAACTGCTGCGTCTTTCTGCAGTGTGCAGACTGAACAGGAGGTCAGAGATCAAGACTGGGTGGAAGACGATGCAGGGGACGATGAGGTCCTAGACCCCACATGGAATGAAGGTCGTGCCACTGACTTTCACAGTTCGGAGGAAGAGGCAGTGGTGAGACCGAGCCAACAGCGTAGCAAAAGAGGGAGCAGTGGGCAAAAGCAGAACACCCGCCGCCAAGAGACTCCGCCTGCTACTGACCGCCGCCATCTGGGACCGAGCACCCCAAAGGCAGCTTCAAGGAGTTCCCTGGCATGGCACTTCTTCAAACAATGTGCTGACGACAAGACCTGAGTGGTTTGCACGCTGTGCTATCAGAGCCTGAAGCGAGGCATTAACGTTCTGAACCTTAGCACAACCTGCATGACCAGGCACCTGCATGCAAAGCATGAACTGCAGTGGAGTAAACACCTTAAAAACAAGGAAGTCACTCAGGCTCCCCCTGCTACCTCTTCTGCTGCTGCCGCCGCCTCGGCCTCTTCTGCTGCTGCCGCCTCGGCCTCTTCCTCCGCCTCTGGAGGAACGTTGGCACCTGCCGCCCAGCAAACAGGGGATGTACCACCAACACCACCACCTCCGTCACCAAGCATCTCAACCATGTCACACGGCAGCGTTCAGCTCTCCATCTCACAAACATTTGAGAGAAAGCGTAAATTCCCACCTAGCCACCCTCGATCCCTGGCCCTGAATGCCAGCATTTCTAAACTACTGGCCTATGAAAAGCTGTCATTTAGGCTGGTGGACACAGACAGCTTCAAACAGCTCATGTCGCTTGCTGTCCCACAGTATGTTGTTCCTAGCCGGCACTACTTCCAAGTATCCGATAAAATCAAGTGTGCACTGCGCAACGCCATCTGTGGCAAGGTCCACCTAACCACCTAACCACAGATACGTGGACCAGTAAGCACTGCCAGGGACGCTATATCTCCCTAACTGCACACTGGGTAAATGTAGTGGCAGCTGGGTCCCAGGCGGAGAGCTGTTTGGCGCACGTCCTTCCGCCGCCAAGGATCGCAGGGCAACATTCTTTGCCTCCTGTTGCCTCCTCCTCCTACTCGGCTTCCTCCTCCTCTTCTTCCACCTGCTCATCTAGTCAGCCAGTTGTGGCGGGGTATAGAACAACAGACCGACGAGTGGTTGCTGCCGGTGAGCCTCAAGCCCGGCCTGGTGGTGTGTGATAATGGGCGAAATCTCGTTGCAGCTCTGGGACTAGCCGGTTTGACGCACATCCCTTGCGTGGCGCATGTGCTGAATTTGGTGGTGCAGAAGTTCATTCACAACTACCCCGACATGTCAGAGCTGCTGCATAAAATGCGGGCCGTCTGTTCGCGCTTCCGGCGTTCACATCCTGCCGCTGCTCGCCTGTCTGCGCTACAGCGTAACTTCGGCCTTCCCGCTCACCGCCTCATATGCGACGTGCCCACCAGGTGGAACTCCACCTTGCACATGCTGGACAGACTGTGCGAGCAGCAGCAGGCCATAGTGGAGTTTCAGCTGCAGCACGCACGGGTCAGTCGCACTACGGAACAGCACCACTTCACCACCAATGACTGGGCCTCCATGCGAGACCTGTGTGCCCTGTTGCGCTGTTTTGAGTACTCCACCAACATGGCCAGTGGCGATGACACCGTTATCAGCGTTACAATACCACTTCTATGTCTCCTTGAGAAAACACTTAGGGCGATGATGGAAGAGGAGGTGGCCCAGGAGGAGGAGGAGGAGGAAGAGGGGTCATTTTTAGCACTTTCAGGCCAGTCTCTTCGAAGTAACTCAGAGGGAGGTTTTTTGCAACAGCAGAGGCCAGGTACAAATGTGGCCAGCCAGGGCCCACTACTGGAGGACGAGGAGGACGAGGAGGAGGTGGAGGAGGATGAGGATGAAGCATGGTCACAGCGGGGTGGCACCCAATGCAGCTCGGGCACATCACTGGTGCGTGGCTGGGGGGAAAGGCAGGACGATGACGATACGCCTCCCACAGAGGACAGCTTGTCCTTACCCCTGGGCAGCCTGGCACACATGAGCGACTACATGCTGCAGTGCCTGCGCAACGACAGCAGAGTTGCCCACATTTTAACATGTGCGGACTACTGGGTTGCCACCCTGCTGGATCCACGGTACAAAGACAATGTGCCCACCTTACTTCCTGCACTGGAGCGTGATAGGAAGATGCGCGAGTACAAGCGCACGTTGGTAGACACGCTACTGAGAGCATTCCCAAATGTCACAGGGGAACAAGTGGAAGCCCAAGGCCAAGGCAGAGGAGGAGCAAGAGGTCGCCAAGGCAGCTGTGTCACGGCCAGCTCCTCTGAGGGCAGGGTTAGCATGGCAGAGATGTGGCACACAGCTAACTGCACCACCACCTGATACGCAACGTGTTAGCAGGAGGCAACATTTCACTAACATGGTGGAACAGTACGTGTGCACACCCCTCCACGTACTGACTGATGGTTCGGCCCCATTCAACTTCTGGGTCTCTAACTTGTCCACGTGGCCAGAGCTAGCCTTTTATGCCTTGGAGGTGCTGGCCTGCCCGGCGGCCAGCGTTTTGTCTGAACGTGTATTCAGCACGGCAGGGGGCGTCATTACAGACAAACGCAGCCGCCTGTCTACAGCCAATGTGGACAAGCTGACGTTCATAAAAATGAACCAGGCATGGATCCCACAGGACCTGTCCATCCCTTGTGCAGATTAGACATTAACTACCTCCCCTTAACCATATATTATTGTACTCCAGGGCACTTCCTCATTCAATCCTATTTTTATTTTCATTTTACCATTATATTGCGAGGCTACCCATAGTTGAATGAATCTCTCCTCTGTCTGGGTGCCGGGGCCTAAATATATGCCAATGGACTGTTGCAGTGGTGGCTGACGTGAAGCCTGATTCTCTGCTATGACATGCAGACTGATTCTCTGCTGACATGAAGACAGATTCTCTGTTACGGGACCTCTCTCCTCTGCCTGGGTGCCTGGGCCTAAATATAGGCCAATGGACTGTTCCAATGTTGGGTGACGTGAAGCCTGATTCTCTGCTATGACATGCAGACTGATTCTCTGCTGACATGAAGCCAGATTCTCTGTTACGGGACCTCTCTCCTCTGCCTGGGTGCTGGGCCTAAATATATGACAATGGACTGTTGCAGTGGTGGCTGACGTGAAGCCTGATTCTCTGCTATGACATGCAGACTGATTCTCTGCTGACATGAAGCCAGATTCTCTGTTACGGGACCTCTCTCCTCTGCCTGGGTGCTGGGCCTAAATATCTGACAATGGACTGTTGCAGTGGTGGCTGACGTGAAGCCTGATTCTCTGCTATGACATGCAGACTGATTCTCTGCTGACATGAAGACAGATTCTCTGTTACGGGACCTCTCTCCTCTGCCTGGGTGCCTGGGCCTAAATATATGACAATGGACTGTAACAGTGGTGGCTGACGTGAAGACTGATTCTCTGCTATGACATGCAGACTGATTCTCTGCTGACATGAAGACAGATTCTCTGTTACGGGACCTCTCTCCTCTGCCTGGGTGCGGGGCCTAAATATATGACAATGGACTGTTACAGTGGTGGCTGACGTGAAGCCTGATTCTCTGCTATGACATGCAGACTGATTCTCTGCTGACATGAAGCCAGATTCTCTGTTACGGGACCTCTCTCCTCTGCCTGGGTGCTGGGCCTAAATATCTGACAATGGACTGTTGCAGTGGTGGCTGACGTGAAGCCTGATTCTCTTCTATGACATGCAGACTGATTCTCTGCTGACATGAAGCCAGATTCTCTGTTACGGGACCTCTCTCCTCTGCCTGGGTGCTGGGCCTAAATATCTGACAATGGACTGTTGCAGTGGTGGGTGACGTGAAGCCTGATTCTCTGCTATGACATGCAGACTGATTCTCTGCTGACATGAAGCCAGATTCTCTGTTACGGGACCTCTCTCCTCTGCCTGGGTGCTGGGCCTAAATATATGCCAATGGACTGTTGCAGTGGTGGCTGACGTGAAGCCTGATTCTCTGCTCTGACATGCAGACTGATTCTCTGCTGACATGAAGCCAGATTCTCTGTTACGGGACCTCTCTCCTCTGCCTGGGTGCCGGGGCCTAAATATCTGAGAATGGACTGTTCCAGTGGTGGGTGACGTGAAGCCAGATTCTCTGCTATGGGACCTCTCTCCAATTGATATTGGTTAATTTTTATTTATTTTATTCTTATTTTTATTCATTTCCCTATCCACATTTGTTTGCAGGGGATTTACCTACATGTTGCTGCCTTTTGCAGCCCTCTAGCCCTTTCCTGGGCTGTTTTACAGCCTTTTTAGTGCCGAAAAGTTCGGGTCCCCATTGACTTCAATGGGGTTCGGGTTCAGGACGAAGTTCGGATCGGGTTCGGATCCCGAACCCGAACATTTCCGGGAAGTTCGGCCGAACTTCTCGAACCCGAACATCCAGGTGTCCGCTCAACTCTACACTTAAGGAACAACCCAGCCAGTTGTATCATTCAATCTTTACACCACAGTGTATTTTAAAAGTATAATTGCAAAAGTAAAGTCACCTGCAATACATTCTACTGAGACTTTAGAAAGATGAGATGAAAGAGGGCCATGATTCCCATCCTTAACTAAATCCATACTTCACTATCTGAAGTGTTGAGTGCGAATATTCGAATTACGAATATTTATCGCGAATATAGCAACTTCGAGAATTCACGAATATTTTGAATATTGTGCTATATATTCGGTATATCGAATATTCATAATTGTTTTCATCTAAAAACATGAGTCCTCCCTGCTTCTTGCTTAAGCAGGGAGGAATCAAGACTTCAGATGGAAAAAAATTACGAATATTTGTTTTTGACCCACTTCGCATTACGCCATTTTTACATTGCAGATTTTTCTGAATTACGAAAATCTTACGCGAGTTTTACATTGTAGATTTAATCTCGAATACGAATATTCGCGAATATATGACGAATCTTCTACCACATATTCGCGAAATATCACGAATTCAAATATTGCCCTTGTCGCTCATCACTAACTATCTGGGACAGAATTGCACTGTGTACAGTTGGAACTGTGACTGCAATAATTGGATATGCTACAATTACCATTTTGCACTACAGTAAAAAAAAAAAAAAAAAAAAAAACATTTCTTCTGGTTAATCTGGTCTTGTTACTGACTCATGTACCATATGCCAGCCATTGTACATTGCATACGCCCTACCTTGCACCCATCCAAACAACTAACATCAAAGGGACCCCAGCTACCATCAGGCAGGGGCCCCAGAATCAGGGTGTGCCCCGAGGGATGAAAGAGTGCCCCCTCCTTACACTACACTGGCCCTAGGGAGCAATGGTGAAGGGACAGCCACTGTGAGAGACTGTGTAATAACAGGAGCCATTACCATTCCCATCCAGCTCCTCAGGGGCTTGCTGCAGATGGTGGTTTCAAACATCTCCTGGAAGGGAAGGGTCTCATTTTTATCTTTGCAGTGTCCATTTAGTTTCCATTAGTTTGGGTTTGAATTTGAACCTTTACAGGGTTTTTTTTCTTTCCCTATGTTGATGTATATTAGGCCATAATTCTATTAAGGCTCGTATCTTTAGGCTCCAAAATCCTGAATATTTACAATAAATGGGATCAGATTTAGAAGGGCCATTAAGATGTCTAGGATGTTATCCAACTTTAACAGACACCTCCCAGTAAGGGAATTGTTATTTTTTTCTCGCCATCCTTCAATATAATTCTTGTATAAATACTACTCTGAGTCACAACTTTGGCTTTTAAATATAATAAAAAAAGTCAATGTGAGGAATTTAAGACACTTCGTAAAATTTAAACACTCGATTGAACGCTCCTGGAATCGAGCTGACCTTTCTATAAGTGTCTGGTACAAAATCTTCCAACAATAAGATACTCCACCCGAGTCTGCGTATGTCATGGTTTCAATTGTCTGAGAGCTTACAGAGAATGCAGACAATGTGGACGCCGCTGTTAAACGGATGCATTGGATATATCCCGTTCAGAGACATTACATGAGAGAAAACAAAAAAATTTACTTAAAGTTTTAAAAAAAAGATTAGAAAAACAATTGTGCAGTTGAATTAATCTGGACGTCTGGGTTTATTATTTTTAATAACACGTAATAATGAGCAGCCTGCAATATCTCACGCCCAATACCATGTACAATGTGTCTACATCTGATCTGAGCAGAACTGGCTGGTGTCTGGCATGTTCTTCTAATAGAGACAAGCAGCCTAGTCCTATCTAAGAGAAGGTCAGTCTAAAGGTAAAATTGAGTCTACAAACTTAGGCCTCTTTCACACGGGCGTCCCAGATTTGCTACGGATGCGTTGCGTGTGCATTGCAGGAAAACCACGCAAGTAGGCACGCTATTGCAGTCAGTTTTGACTGCGATTGAGTTCCGATGTTCAGTTTTTTCCACGCGAGTGCAATGCGTTTTGCACCCGCTTGAGAAAAAACTGAATGTGGTACCCAGACCCAAACCTGGACTTCTTCAATAAAGTTCGGGTTTAGGTTAGGTGTTCTAGTCATGCTATTATTTTCACTTATAACCATGTTATAAGGGAAAATAATAAAATGGATAGAACACCTAAACCAAACCCGAACGTCAGTGAAGAAGTTCTTTTTTCTTCTTTCAGGACCTGCAAAAGGACCTTTTCATTATGTCACCGCATTCACCACGTGGTCAGCGCAGGTCCTGCTGAATGAAGATAGAAATCTAAACCGCTGTACGGTCTTGGCCACCGTGCTGCAGCTCAGTTTCAGGGTGCTGGCAATCTTCCTATAGCCTAGGGCCATCTTTATATAGAGCAACAAATCTTTTTTCCAGATTCTCAGAGAGTTCTTTGCCATGAGGTGCTATGTTGAACTTCCAGTGACCAATATGAGAGAGCGGTAACACTAAATTTACCACACCTGCTCCCCATTCACACCTGAGACCTTGTAACACTGATGAGTCACATGACACCAGCAAGGGAAAATGGCTAATTGGGCACAATTTGGCCTTTTTCACTTAGGGGTGTACTCACTTTTGTTGACAGTGGTTTAGACATTAATGGCTGTGTGTTGAGTTATTTTGAGGGCATCCCAAATTTACACTGTGCTACAAGCTGTACACTGACTACTGTACATTGTATCAAAGTGTCATATCTTCAGTGTTGTTGTCCCATGAAATGATTTAATAAAAAAATTTCAAAAATGTGAGGGGTGTACTCACTTTTGTGAGATACAGGGTATCTAAATCTTTTAGATTTTTTACTCCATAAATGTTAGCTAATGTTAAAGGGGTTATGCCATGATTAATGCAAAATATGAAAATCAGACATCCTATAGCACGTGGCAATCTCTTTCTAAAAAAGCTAGAACCAGCCCTGTACCTCACATGGATCCAGAGCTCTCCACATTCATTGCTCTGCTAGATTTATATAGAGCTGGCAGCTCAGGGGGCGTGTCTTTTCTGCTGCAGCTCAGGGGGCGTGTCTCAGCTCTCCCTATCACAGCTCTGGGGGTGTGTCCATGCTCTCCCTATCACATCTCAGGAGGCAGATGAAGGATGGAACTGAGCATGTGCGGCCATCTCAGACAAAGTAATAACAAAGAGAAACAAACAGCAGGTGGCGCTACACAGATTTTATCGAAAAGCTAAGTCGCTATGCTACATTTTTAATTACAAATACATGCAATTACAAAAGTATTCAGATCCAGGTGCTGGTTTGAAAATTGTAGAATATTTTTCGTGGGATAACCACTTTAAGCCACACCTTCTTTCCCAGTAGGCCACACCTCTTTTTAACCAAGCCATACCCCCTTGTCAAGCATGCCAAAAAAACTGTCTAAGGGTATGTTTACACAACAGAATTTGAAATCCACCTACAAAACTCAGCACAAAATCAATGCATGGATTTTTTTCTGCATGTTTTTTCAATCGTTTTTTTTATCAATGGATGTTTGCTTCAATACAAACCTGCATTTCCAGCTTGTGCGCACCAAAAAACACACAGAAATTGCGCAGACAATTGGCGTTTTTTGATGCAGATTCTGTGCTAAAAACAGCCCCTTAATAAAGCGCTATAAACTGGCCCTAATACACTAGATAGGGCCTTTTCCTCCAAATAGTGCAGCATTTAATGCCAAAGTTGAGTCAGAAGTCTGGGTCATTGTTTTCCTTCTACCAACTTACATGTCTCACTGCACTCAGCCATAACTGTTCTATTTTTTTTACTGACATAATTGCATTTGGTTGATTTTTGCAAACTTAGGAGCACATTTATTAAGACAGGCGTTTTAGACACCAGTCTTAATAAAGTCCTGTTCTGGTGGTAGATCTGCTGGAGTTGTAAAGAGGCGTAGAAAACTCTAATCGTAACCCTGCCGGCCCGTCTTCTTCCCCACCCATGCCACACCCACTTTTTTAGACCTGCGTGGAGAAGTCACAGATTGTTGCTCAAAGGACTCCAAACAGACAATCAGTACGAAGTGGAATTCAGCAAGAATTTCAGGAAAAATTCGATTCAAACCGAATCCGTATTTCCTCACAATTCGCAGTAACGAATCTAATTTTTTCCTAAAATGGTTGCTGCGCGTGTGAGGACATGGAGCAAGGAACTCTGGGAAGGTAGGATCACCCATAATGCCATGCATGCAGCTGTGATGTCACAGCTCTATAAATAGCCTCAGCCATCTTGGATTCTGCCATTTCCAGTGTACTTAAAGCAGGAGAGACGTCAGAAGGCGCTAGGGACAGTGATAGGAAAGACTTCATTGTGCTGAAAAAACTATTTACAAGTGCAGGGAAAGATTTTTCTAATTGTAGGGAATGGATAGGGAGGAATCATTCCCCAGCATTTATGTAGAACAGGGTTCAGTAGAAGAGGTGACAGCCTGGGTAATAGGAACAATCCTATTACACCTTGCTGCACTGACTGGGGATCCAAAATGCCATTATACAGCTCTGTAATTCCAGCAAACCGTTCTTATTGGAGTGCAAGTGCTGTTTGATACAGGCATTAACAGGGTTTATTACAAGGAAATATTTATACGTCTTATTTGCCCTTGTGCGGTGAAGTTATATGTAGTGATGGACGAACATCTGCCGAGACGGTTCACGAACGTGATCAAATGTTTGCAAACCGCAAGTTCGCGGCGGCTCCCATTCATTTTAATGGCAGGCGAACCTGAAAAACCTTCAGCTCATATTTACAGCCAAGAAGTAATTACTAGAAATGCTCAAATAGTCCCACAACATGGACAGTGACATACCAGATGTAATATTCGAATTTGCGATCTCCATTCATTTTTTTTTTATGCAAAATATCGGCAATATAATTTTCGCGCATGCGCAAATGCACTCTACAGTACCAAAATGCACTATAAAGAAAGTATATTGGTATATAACACCCCGCTTCAATACGTTTTTTGGGGGGACGACTGGTATATCACACCAGTAGAAATGTAGATTTGTTCCAATAACGCTTGTCCCTCTATATACCTGCAGTATCGCAGCAGAACCGCACAATACAAATGCACTATAATATACTGTCTAACATAGAAAGTATATTATAACATTGTACAAGGAAGGCAATCCATTAGAATATACATAAAGATAAAACGCAACCTTTATTAATGTTACTATGAGGGTCCATTCACACGTCCGTAGGTGTTTTGCCGATCCGCAAAACACAGACACTGGCAATGTGCATTCCGTAATTTGTGGACCGCACATTGCTGGCACTATAATAGAAAATGCCTAATCTTGTCTGCAAATGCGGACAAGAATAGGGCATGTTCAATTTTTTTGGAAGCACAGATGTGGAAGTGCAGATCCGCAAATGCGGATGTGGATCAGCAAATGCAGATGCGGACAGCACATTCTGGACCCATTGAAAATGAATGGGTCTGCACCCGTTCCGCAAAATTGCACATCAGTGCACATCGATGAATCCAGGAGGGAAAGCAAAAAAAATCCATCCCTGGGTTAGATGATGATGTGGTATTGAAGGACAGGGTGGGCAAACAACTGTCCCTGATATTGCCCTACAGGGGGGTGGTATTCTGGCCCTTATAGCCTAACCACAGACCACCCGCCCTGATAAGAGCGACCCCGTCCTGAACCTTACCCTATATAAAAATGGCCCTAGTAAGCCCCTAGCCCCTAGGCCCCTGACTTCCAGGTGATCACTATATACAGTCGTGGCCAAAAGTTTTGAGAATTACAATTACAATATTGGAAATTGGAAAAGTTGCTGCTTAAGTTTTTATAATAGCAATTTGCATATACTCCAGAATGTTATGAAGAGTGATCAGATGAATTGCATAGTCCTTCTTTGCCATGAAAATTAACTTAATCCCCAAAAAACCTTTCCACTGCATTTCATTGCTGTCATTACCTGCTGAGATCATTTCAGTAATCGTCTTGTTACTCAGGTGAGAATGTTGATGAGCACAAGGCTGGAGATCATTATGTCAGGCTGATTGGGTTAAAATGGCAGACTTGACCTGTTAAAAGCAGGGTGATGCTTGAAATCATTGTTCTTCCATTGTTAACCATGGTGACCTGCAAAGAAACGCGTGCAGCCATCATTGCGTTGCATAAAAATGGCTTCACAGGCAAGGATATTGTGGCTACTAAGATTGCACCTCAATCAACAATTTATAGGATCATCAAGAACTTCAAGGAAAGAGGTTCAATTCTTATTAAGAAGGCTTCAGGGCATCCAAGAAAGTCCAGCAAGCGGCAGGATTGTCTCCTAAAGAGGATTCAGCTGCGGGATCGGAGTGCCACCAGTGCAGAGCTTGCTCAGGAATGGCAGCAGGCAGGTGTGAGCGCATCTGCACGCACAGTGAGGCGAAGACTTTTGGAAGATGGCCTGGTGTCAAGAAGGGCAGCAAAGAAGCCACTTCTCTCCAAAAAAACATCAGGGACAGATTGATCTTCTGCAGAAAATATGGTGAATGACCTGCTGAGGACTGGGGCAAAGTCATATTCTCAGATGAAGCCTCTTTCCGATTGTTTGGGGCATCAGGAAAAAGGCTTTTCCGGAGAAGAAAAGGTGAGCGCTACCATCAGTCCTGTATCATGCCAACAGTAGAGCATCCTGAAACCATTCATGTGTGGGGTTGCTTCTCATCCAAGGGAGTGGGCTCACTCACAATTTTGCCCAAAAACACAGCCATGAATAAAGAATGGTACCAAAACACCCTCCAACAGCAACTTCTTCAAACAATCCAACAAGAGTTTGGTGAAGAACAATGCATTTTCCACAACGATGGAGCACCGTGCCATAAGGCAAAAGTGATAACTAAGTGGCTCGGGGACCAAAACTTTGACATTTTGGGTCCATGACCTGGAAACTCCCCAGATCTTAATGGTGGTCAATCCTCAAGAGGCGGGTGGACAAACAAAAACCCACTACTCTGCCAAACTCCAAGAAGTGATTATGAAAGAATGGGTTGCTATCAGTCAAAAATTGGCCCAGAAGTTGATTGAGAGCATGCCCAGTCGAATTGCAGAGGTCCTGAAAAAGAAGGGCCAACACTGCAAATACTGACTCTTTGCATAAATGTCATGTAATTGTCGATAAAAGCCTTTGAAACGTATGAAGTGCGTGTAACTATATTTCACTACATCACAGAAACAACTGACACAAAGATCTAAAAGCAGTTTAGCAGCAAACTATGTGAAAACTAAAATTTTTGTCATTCTCAAAACTTTTGGCCACGACTGTAGATCTATGTGTTTTTGACTTATTATAAAAGTATATTATAAGTATATCGCACCCCTCTGTGTATCACACCTATCGATAGCACACCTATACTAGTGCTAAAAATGACTTTTATGGCCCTATTAGCTAGCGTTTGGTGTCCCTAACAGCCTGTCCCTGCTCCACACAGCAACCTCTTCCTACACTGGCAAAACACTGAATGTAAAATGGCGGCCAGATCAGGTTTATTTATAAGGTAGGGGGTATGTCCATGTGCTGAAATGTCTCAATTGGCTGTCCTGTACCACCTGATGGATGTGTCATGGGTCAAAGTTCTTAACAATGTAAAGGAATATGGCGGTGCGAATTTCTCCATATGTTCGCATGTTCGGCGAATCGCGAACACGCAAAGTTCGCCGCAAAAAGACCGCCGGGCGAACCGCAAGGCCATCTCTAGTTATATGTTCTAAAGCCTTTTGTGGTGTGTATTAGTGGCAAAAGAAAATATATGGTAGAGTCCGAATTTGGCGTAAACAGAATGAGAACATGTATCCATCATGCCTTGTTACCACTGTGCAGGCTGGTGGTGTAATGGTGTGGAGGATGTTTTCTGGGCACACTTTAGGCCCCTTAGTGCCAATTGGCCATAGTTTAAATGCCACGGGCTACCTGAGCATTGTTTCTGACCATGTCCATCCCTTCATGACCACCATGTACCCATCCTCTGATGGCTACTTCCAGCAGGATAATGCACCATGTCACAAAGCTCGAATCATTTCAAATTGGTTTCTTGAACATGACAATGAGTTCACTGTACTAAAATGGCCCCCACAGTCACCAGATCTCAACCCAATAGAGCATCTTTGGGATGTGGTGGAACGAGAGCTTCGTGCCCTGGATGTGCATCCCTCAAATCTCCATCAACTGCAAGATGCTATCCTATCAATATGGGCCAACATTTCTAAAGAATGCTATCAGCACCTTGTTGAATCAATGCCACGTAGAATTAAGGCAGTTCTGAAGGCAAAGGGGGTCTAACACCGTATTAGTATGGTGTTCCTAATAATTCTTTAGGTGAGTGTATGTTCTAAAGCCTTTTGTGGCGTGTATTAGTGGAAAAATAAAAATATATATTTGCTGTTCAGTGGTGCAGTTATATGTTATAAAGACCTTTTTTGTGTTTATTAGTGGGGGGGAAAAATGCTTATTAGCGTTGTGTGGTGAAGTAAGAAATTACAGACTTTTTGGGGTGTTTTCATTTCTTTTTTATTTATTTATTTATTTATTTATTTATTTGATCTAACAGTATGTCAGACAGAGAAGTGTCAGGCCCAGCACAGGGGAGCGGCAGAGGCCTAAATGTTTCTGGCGCAGGCAGCGGTTGCAGCAGAGTAACGGGGCGTGGCAGCAAGGGTTACTTCGAGAGGCCTGAGCTCCCAGTTTCAGCTAGTGGTCGTCTCGTGACCAGCAACCCAGCGGTTCTTGAATGGTTGACTTGATCTTCGACTTTGTCGCAAGTGACATCAGACACCCCCAGCCAAGAGTTGGTTTGTTCATCAGACACAATCCTTAGTTGGCATGGCCCGGGAGCAGGCTCTGTGCCTCACCTGTCCTCAACATGCCTCTGTCCTTTTTTGTTCCCTCAGCCAGAGAAGTATTTTATGCTGTGGGTTCAGCTTCACTATACAGTAAGGACGAGCTAATAGAAGACAGTCAGCAGCAACTTGCAAGTCAAGATCTGGAGGAGACATCCGCCGCTTCCTCCACTAGGCGGGCATGTAGTGATGAGGAGAGTGGCATGGGAGCTGGTGTTACGAGCGGTCAGGCTCCTGACCCAGAGACGGTTTAGGAGTACATCAGTGATGTGCAGACAGTACTCGATGATGATGTAGCTGAACGCACTTGGGAGCCAGGTGACTTAGGGCCTTCCTCATCATCATCGGGCGAAGAGGGTGGCAGCTTGCCTGTGAGCCAGCAGCGGAGCCAACAAGTGGCTAGCATGGCCGGAAGTCAGCAGGATGGCAGCAGTGGGAGGTCGGGAGCCAAACGTGCCCGCGGTAGACCACCCACTTCACAGGAGCCTACCTGCCCGGAAAGTAGTGGTGCAGGGGTTCGCAGAAGCAGTGTCGGTAGCAGTCAGTCATTGCGGAGTGTTGGGGGTAAAATCACAATGTGTCAGTTTTTTGTTAAGCCGGAGGAGGAGGTGAACATGGCCATATGTAGAATCTGTGGGCAGAAGGTGAAGCGTGGCCAGGGTGGCAATGTTGGCACCATGGCCCTGTGTCAACATATGCATGGGAGAAGCGTGGCTCCGATGCGGTGGTCCAGCCTGCCGCAGCAACCGCTGAACCACCCAGTGGCATGCACCCGGTTTTATGCAGTCAAGGCTCCACCACCTCAGCTGAAGGAGGCTGTCTGTCCTTCCCACCATCTGCTGGTCCGGATTCTCCTGCTCCTCGCCCTCCTACTCCTTGTCAGTCATTCCGTTAGCAAACGATCACCAAAGCGATTGCCAAGAGACAACAGTATGCGTGCACTCATCCAACAGCGCAGAAGCTGAATGGGCTCCTGGCCAAGTTGCTGGTATTGCAGTCCCTCTCTTTCCAAGTGGTGGACTCCTCACCTTTCAGAGAACTGATGGCTTGTGCTGAGCCGAGGTGGAGAGTCCCAAGCCATCATTTCTTTGCCAAAAAGGCAGTACCAGCCCTGCACACACATGTAGAACAGAAGGTGGGCCAGTCCTTCAGCCTGTCGTGTCTGCCAAAATGTATGGCAGCACCGACATGTGGAGCTGTAACTATGGTCTGGGACAATACATGTCCTTTATGGCCCACTGGATGAATGTGGTTCCTGCACAGCCACACCAGCAACTTGGCCAGGTGACGCCACATCTGCCTCCACGTTGCCATGCCGTTCGTCCTGTGACAATGTCCGCCTCTGCCTCCTCAACCTCAACCGTGTTTTCAGCCTCCACTGCAGGGACAATTCACAGGGGCCCTCCAGCGTACCACATGTGCAGGGCACGGCAGTGTCACGCTGTTCTGTACCTCGTTTGCCTGGGCGAACTGAGTCACACAGGGGAGGAACTGCTCCGTGTCCTTCATCAAGAAATCGAATCCTGGCTTTCTCTGCGACAACTGAAAATCGGAACCATGTGACCGACAAAGAGAAAAACATGTCGGCGCTGCGTCAAAGAGGGCTGAGCCATGAGCCCTGCATGGCACACGTGTTCAATCTGGTTGTCAAGCGGATTCTAAAGTCTTCCACCTATCTGCAAGACATCCTAAAATGGCCAGAAAACTTTGCATGCACTTCAGCCACTCGTACACCGCAAATGTCACGCCTTACCCTGTGAATGTGCGGAGGTCTGTGTCACACTGGACAGGATACAAGATACACAGAATACAACAAAACAAATGTCTAGGCAAGAAGCTGGGGATAAAGGTCACTGTGATGAATACCACCCCTCGTGCCCGCTGACGTCAACCACGTCGAGCTCACGAGACCCGGTATGATCACAGGGTTTACCAAAACGTGAAGTTACGCCCTCCAGAGAAGCACGTAAGGTCAGGCTGGTATAGTTTACACACACACCTCCTGTCCACGCGGGCACAGAGAGGCAACAAGCTGAGAGAGCCTTTTCACTGCCACAGTGAAAACAGCCCACACTCAGCCCGGGTAACTGCCACCAGTTTCTCGTTTGATATAAGCCCGGTCCGCTAACGGGATTATATAGGGTCAGAAACCAACCCGCGGTAGCTTATAACTAGGCCAAAACACGGACGTGGGGATTCGTGATCGAGATACAAGATAGCACAATATTAAATTATAGATTTAATCGCTATAAGAGCACACTAGATATGACACAATATACACAGACAATATAAACAGTGGTCTGAGGTTACAGATACAGATTATATGGGTACAACAGGGTGAAGCAGATTCAGGTGGCTCCAAACTGGTGCCTGGAGGTGTGAACTTCTCCTTGAAGCTTGGACCCCCTGGGGCGTCTTCCTGGCCCACTGACACTCAGATGGCTGGGGGGGGGGTGGAAACTTATTTTGCATATACACTGAATCATGCCAAGGGGTGCATCAAATTACAATCAGGGCTGGGGGCTTTGAAGCAGGGAAATCCTGTGGATTTCCCTACCTCTGCTGTCTGTCAGCAAATGGAGGGTGTGAGGACAGGGCTGACAGTTAATATTAATCCATATTCCTCACAGTCACCTCCTGACAAATCCCTACCAGCTCTCCCTAGACTTCTATGCCCACATTCAGAGTCTGAAGGTGGGAATGAACGTGTCCTCGTGCCTAGGCTGAAGATTCCCTAAAATCCCTAAGATGGTGAAAGGGGGAAAGAGGCAGCCTGCTCCCTCAAAACCTGGAGGGGGCAGGTGTCTCTCTAAGAGCCTAGACAGACAATCACAAGAAAACAAAACCAACTTATCTTGTACTGAGCAGGAACAGCAATCCTTCCCTCCTTCCTTCCTCTGAACAAGACAGAAGCTATAACCCGCACAGGACACTGGGAGTGGGCATAATTTAAACTGATACCAACGACCCCACCCAGTGCACCTGAAGGGAGGCGGATACAGCTCAACTCCAAAACAATAACAAAAGTCTACAGATGTGCTGCTAACCTAGCAAACCTCCGCACATAACCTGAGCAGGGCATGACAGTCTGTCAGACTGTCTGCACATGTCTTACTTCTCTGTTTGTTTTGATTTGGGTTTGAGCTGGATCCACCTTCCCTCGGGTGTACTGGGTTTGATTGTTAGTGAGGCTATTTATCCTTCCTTCCCCCAGTGGCCTGTGCAGGTTATAGTTCTTTCCAGGGAGCTCTTGATGTGTGGTGGATTGACTGCTCCAGCTCTGCTCAAGATAAGTCCTTTCCGTCATTTCCCTTTGTGTGTTTTATCTAGGCTTCTAGGGAGACGCTTGCTTCCTCCTGGTTTGAAGAAGCAGGTTGCCTTTTCCCTGCTGCTTAGGGTTTGCCCAGGGTGTTTAGGTTTAGGCACGAGGGCATGTGCATATCCACCATAAGGGTATGCACATGGGCACAGCAGTTTAGGAAAAATCTTTTAGGGATCACTAGGAGGTGACCCTTTTCTCCCTAGCTTTTGGGCCAGTTATTTGTTCTGTTTGTTTTCCTGTGTTTGGTTATTTCCCCGCTTACCTACCTATCGTGACAGCAAAGCACACCATCCTTGAGCTGCAGTGGTAGAACAGCATCCCCCAACATAGGCTGATAAGCGACATTTCCACCAGTTGGAATTCCACCCTCCATATGTTGGATCAACTTTACGAACAGAAAAAGGCCAAAAACGATTTCTTGATGATCAAAGCAGACAGGAGTACTCCCCTGTGTAACTTCGATGTCAGCCAGTGGCAGCTTATGCGTGACACCTGCCGTTTGCTCAGGCCTTTTGAGGAGGCCACATTATTTGTCAGTCACCAGGACTACTGGATGAACAACGTCATTCCACTGCTTTATGTCCTGGAACAGATGCTGGTAAATCTGGCTGGTCAGGGGACTGGAGACGTGGCGCGTAGATCTCTGAGGGCTGAACTGGAGGAGGAGGACATTGTAACACAAGCAATATGTAGGGAAATGGGTGTTTTTTCTACACAGGTGACAGGAGAGGAGGAGCAGCCAGAGGAGCTACAGGGCAATGAGGAAGACGAGGCAGAGGACCCAGACACACCGTGGCAGTATGCAGTGGAGATGGAGGCAGGGAGTCCCTTGCATAAATGGCCCAATGCATGCACACTTGCTTATGTAGTGACAGCCGAATTGTCACCATTTGGCAGAGGGATGACTTCTGGCTCTCCATCTTGCTGGACCCTCGCTTCTGGTCCAAAATGGGGGCCTTTCTTACACTCGCTGAGAGGGAGGACAAACGGAACTACTATAGAGACATCCTATGTAGTTAGTTGGCCGCTGCCTATCTACGCCATTGTCCATCCTCTCGCAGGTCTGACTGGGCGGCCCTCTGTTCTTGCGTTCCTCTGCCATGGCTGCTGTGGGAGTGGGGGGTGGGAGCAGTACCAGCTCCATCAGCAGCTTGAGTCTAGAGTCGTTGATGAGCAGCTTTCTTCACCCACCTACTAAAGAAACTACTCGCCAGCAGCAGCGGCAGCTAGACCTGATGCAGGACCTAAACCAGGTGGTGGCATACTTGGACAGCACCCTGCCACTCCACATTGATGATCCACTGGACTACTAGGCAGCCAAACTGGATTTGTGGCTGCACGTGGCACAGTTTGCCCTGGAAAAGCTGTCCTGCGCGGCCAGTAGTAACAGCATCAGAGCGGGTGTTTAGTGCGGTGGGGGCCATAGTTACCCCAAGAAGAATTCGCCTGTCCACCCAAAATGTAGAGAGACTGACCATTGTTAAGATGAATCAGGCGTGGATCAGCCAGGATTTCGACCCACCAATGCCTGATGCATCAGACTAGATCATCCATGGTGCCACACCAACACTTTGACAAAAGAGACCGGTTTCTTCTGGCTACCTGTCTCAGTTACTTTTCTGATGCTGCCACCCACCTGATGCCACACATCTGATGCCAAGTGCTCCTTCTTTCACCCACCATCTTCAGCTGGTACTGGTATTGCCATCCACCTCCCCACTATGTCACCGAGTCACTCTGTGATCTCCTGATGCTGCTGCCACCCCCACACTATGTCACCTTGCCACTCTGTGGTCTCCTGATACTGCTGCCGCCACCTCCACCCTTTGTCATTATGCCATTTTTTGGCCTCCTGATGCTGCCGCCACCTCCACCCTTTGTCATTGCGCCACTCTGTGGCCTTCTCATGCTGCCGCCACCTCCACACTCTGTCCTTGTGCCTCTCTGTGGCCTCCTCATGCTGCTTTTACTTCACCACTATGTCATAGGGCCACTCTGTGGACTTCTCATGCTGTTCCCACCCTTTCCACTTCATGACTGGACCACTATTTTGCCTTTCGGCCTGGCTGACATTATCATTTATTTAACCTTTCTTATGATCTGTCAGAAGGAAAAATGAGACGCACAATGTATCCTGTCTGTGTAGCAGCTGTAAGGCCTGTATGGTCCCATCACAATTGGCTTATGATTTGGTAGACAAAAGCAGGAGTTGGTACAAAACACAGAAGACATGCAAATATTCCATTCATATGTCATCTCTATTTGGATCCACTCCTGCTTTTTTGGCATTAGCAATACTGATGGATTACTGACCAAATGCTGACCGAGTGAAGGCGTATGCTCCACAGATAGGATCCATTTTTGGGGGTTATTGTTCTGACGGATCAGAGGAAGGACAAATTAATCAGTGACGTCAGCACAAACTTACTGCTGACACCCTCTCCACTCTGTCGGGGGGCTCTACTTGCATAAGCGTTTAATAGAACAGGTTCTATAGACATCTACTGTATGTGGAATCAGCTGCCGACGGTGTAAAAGGACTGCGCTTCATCTTGATGCTAGCAAGATCTGTAAGGCCCCTTTCACACGAGCGAGTTTTCCGCGCGGGTGCAATGCGTGCCGTGAACGCATAGCACCTGCACTGAATCCTGACCCATTCATTTCAATGGGTCTGTGTACATGAGCGTTGTTTGTCACGCATCAGTTCTGCGTTGCGTAAAAATCACAGCATGTTCTATATTCTGCATTTTTCACACAGCCCTGGCCCCATAGAAGAGAATGCGTTTTTCACTGATGGTTGCCAAGAGATGTTGTGTGTAAACCTTCAGTTTTTATCACGCTCGTGAAAAACGCATCAAAACGCATTGCACCCGCGCGGGAAAAAAATGAACAACTGAACGCAATCGCAGATAAAACTGACTGAAGTTGCTTGCAATATAGTGCGAGTTTTCCGCGCGGGTGCAATGCGTGAGGTGAACGCATTGCACCCGCACTGAATCCGGACCCATTTATTTCTATGGGGCTGTGCACATGAGCGCATCACTTGTGCGTTGAGTAAAAATCGCAGCAAGCTCTATTTTGTGCGTTTTTCACGCAACGCAGGCCCCATTGAAGTGAATGGGACTGCGCGAAAATCACAAGCATTCGCAAGCAAGTGCTGATGCAGTGTGATTTTCACGCACGGTTGCTAGGAGACGATCTGGATGGGGGCCCGATCATTATTATTTTCCCTTATGACATGGTTATAAGGGAAAATAATAGCATTCTTAATGCAGAATGCATAGTACAATAGGGCTGGAGGGGTTAAAAAAAATAAAAAAAATTTAACTCACCTTAATCCACTTGCTCGCGCAGCCCGGCTTCTCTTCTGTCTTCTTCTTTGCTGTGTACAGGAAAAGGACCTTTGATGACATTACTGCGATCATCACATGGTCTGTCACATGATCCATCACCATGGTAAAAGATCATGTTATGGACCATGTGATGAGCGCAGTGACGTCATCAAAGGTCCTATTCCTCAAAGAAGAAAACAGAAGAGATGCCGGCTGCGCGAACAAGTGGATTAAGGTGAGTTAAATATTATTATTATTTTTTTTAACCCCTCCAGCCCTATTGTACTATGCATTCGGTATTCAGAATGCTATTATTTTCCCTTATAACCGTGTTATCAGGGGAAATAATACAATCTACACAACCTTGAACCCAAACCTGAACTTCTGTGAAGAAGTTCGGGTCTGGGTACCACATTCAGTTTTTTATGACGCGCATGCAAAATGCATTGCACCCGCGCGATAAAAACTGAACAATGGAACGCAATCGCAGTCAAAACTGACTGCAATTGGGTACCTACTCGCGCGGGTTTGCCGCAACGCATCCGGACCGTATCCGGACATTCTCATGTGAAAGAGGCCTAAGGCCCCTTTCACACGGGCGTTGCGGGAAAATGTGCGGGTGCGTTGCGGGAACACCCGCGATTTTTCCGCGCAAGTGCAAAACATTGTAATGCGTTTTGCACTCGCGTGAGAAAAATCACGCGTGTTTGGTACCCAAACCCGAACTTCTTCACAGAAGTTTGGGCTTGGGATCGGTGTTCTGTAGATTGTATTATTTTCCCTTATAACATGGTTATAAGGGAAAATAATAGCATTCTGAATACAGAATACATAGTAAAATAGCGCTGGAGGGATTAAAATAATAATAATAATAATTTAACTCACCTTAGTCCACTTGCTCGCGTAGCCCGGCATCTCCTTCTGTCTTTATCTTAGCTTTTTGTAGCAACAAGGACCTTTGGTGACGTCACAGTCATCACATGATCCATCACCATGGTAAAAGATCATGCGATGGATCATGTGATGACTGTGACGTCACCAAAGGTCCTTGTTGCTACAAAAAGCTAAGATGAAGACAGAAGGAGATGCCGGGCTGCGCGAACAAGTGGATTAAGGTGAGTTTTATTATAATTATTTTTTTTTAACCGTTCCAGCCCTATTGTACTATGCATTCTGTATTCAGAATGCTATTATTTTCCCTTATAACCATGTTATAAGGGAAAATAATAATGATCGGGTCTCCATCCCGATCGTCTCCTAGCAACCGTGCGTGAAAATCGCACCGCATCCGCACTTGCTTGCGGATGGTTGCGATTTTCACGCAACCACATTCACTTCTATGGGGCCTGCATTGCGTGGAATATCGCACCGCAACGCACAAAGAGGAGCATGCTGCGATTTTCACGCAACGCATAAGTGATGCGTGAAAATCACCGCTCATGTGAACAGCCCCATAGAAATTAATGGGTCGATATTCAGTGCAGGTGCAATGCGTTCAACTCACGCATCGCATCCGCGCAGAATACTCGCCCGTGTAAAAGGGGCCTAAGAGATGTTGTTTGTAAACCTTCAGTTTTTTATCACACGCGTGAAAAACGCATCAAAACGCATTGCACCCGAGCGGAAAAAACTGAACACAATCGCAGACAAAACTGACTGAACTTACTTGCAAAGTGGTGCGAGTTTCACTGAACGCATCCGGCCCCAATCCGCAACGCCCGTGTGAAAGGGGCCTAAGGCTAAGTTCACAATTGAGTTATTTGGTTAGTTTTGGCCCCGTGACTGCCCAAATAAGTGAAGCGACGCCTGTCATCTGCATGTCATACTGACTCGCAGTAATATTTCGCTACCACAGCAGACTTCCTATGCGTGTTACTGCAAGGCACAGTGTTCTACACCACTATAAAGGCTGTTTGCAGCCAGGAAATAGCCGTTTTTATCGCGATTCGCTGTGAATAAATTAGTATCGAACCAAATTTTTTCTAAAAAAAATCGACAAACTGGCCGAATCGAATTTTTGACAAATTCGCTCATCTCTAATCATTTTATGTCATAAAAACGGTTGTGGTCATTCTATTTTACGTTAACGTTTATATATTACATCCCATTTTTGCATTTTTCTCCATTCCCAGATATTTTCACTGGAGCATGTTAAGCAGCCTACTGGGGAATGCTTCAAGGGAAGGGAGTAGTAGTTGTGGCTATGTTGGAGGTAGTAGTATTCACAATGACAATATCTCCTTCTTATGCTCCCTGGGACCGTGTAGTAGCTTGAGGGTGCACACTCTTTCTTCCCTCAGGGAACTCCCTGTAGTTGGGGTACCCTTGGTGTTAGGTGTTTGTCTGGGTACAAAGCAGGAGAGCAAGTGGAATGGCTGTCAAATGGTGGAGTCAGTAACCAGGCCCATTGGTATCAATAAATAAGTATTTCATTACTAAAGTGCAGATGGGAGTAGTAGTACATCCAACAGTAACAATGCATAGTTTCAAAGCATATCACAGTGCAATGTTTACTCTGTAGCAGTGTATGGACAACAGCAATGATGGTGGTTATACTACTTCCTCTCTCTAAAGTAATTTTGCAGACTCTCAGGCATTCAATGTGATTCTTCTTAGATGCATTTGCAATTCCCGAACTGAGAGGTGCAGATAATAGGTAACGGTGACAAATCCGTCTATAAGTGTAGTAGGGTGCTTTACAGCAGCAAAGTCTTTCTGCCATAAACTTGCACAATACCTTGCTGTCAGAATCCGCTGCACGGCCTTGTGGGTTCTAGTGCTCAGGAGCTTGCACATTTCGGTCTTCACAACATATCGACTAGACTCAACTCTCTAACTCTTTAACTAACCAGGCGGGCGGACCAAGTTCATCACCTGGCAACCTAACACATTGTGCCAAAAAGTTAACCATAGGTTGTCCATACAGTGATATTTAGTATACAAACACAATAACTCACAAGATTTAACTTAATAGCATAACATTAACCTTATTATTAGCAATGAACCTTTTGCAGTAGTCCTTCTGGGGTAATGCACATGACTGTCAATCACACCTGCTGGGTTCCTCACTGTTTCTAAGTTGAGCGCAACTAAGTCATAGGGATTTAAAACAAGTGTCCCAAGGTTCTGCTGAACCATATAACACTCCATTGTGCCCATTACAACCTTACAATGCCCTTTAAAAACCACAATCCACGACTTGATACCACCATTTAGTGCTAGGTTCATATCTTTATGGAATACTCCAGTAATTCGGACAAATAATACTAAATTACGGCTCTATACAGGGAGAATTAGAAAAAGGCTCTTAAAGGGTTACAATATACAGGTGAAACTCGAAAAATTTTAATATCGTGCAAAGTTCATTTATTTCAGTAATGCAAATTAAAAGGTGAAACTAACATTTGAGACTCATCACATGCAAAGCGAGATATTTCAAGCCTTTGTTATAATTTAGATGATTATGGCTTACAGCTTATGAAAGCCCAAAGTCACAATCTCAGGCTCCCTTTGCTCAGGGGATATGGATTAATTAGCTGACTAGAGTCTGACACTTTGAGCCTAGAATATTGAACCTTTTCACAAAATTCAAATTTTAAGCTGCATTAATGCAATTCCTTTTAAGCTGCATTACTGAAATAAATGGACTTTTGCACGATATTCTAATTTTTTGAGTTTCACCTGTACAATAAGCATTACTGAACTGAACAATTCCCCTCCACTATCATTATAATGCTCCTCCAAACCCCGCTGTACTCCACTTCCTTGTCCAGCTTGGCACAAAAGAATTGTCTGGAAATGCCCACTGAGCCAATCACTGACTGAGGCATGCCCATCATACAATGCTGAATTAATACCACCCTACTGTGTTTGACTAACACACCCATCAACCGCTGACATACAGGTGCATCTCAATAAATTAGAATATCATCAAAAAGTTTATTTATTTAATTAATTCAATTCATAAAGTGAAACACATACATTGCCTGGCCCCAAAAAAAAATTCACCACCTGGATTTAAATAAGCAAATAGGTAACAGCCTCCCAGTTGGTCAGGCCTAGGTTCAGCAACATTATGTGGCCAAAGAATGAGGTCAGCTAACTACCTGAATATACTAAATGACCAGGTTATTCCATCAAAGGATATTTTCTTCCCTGATGGCACGGGCATATGCAACGCACAGGGGGGAACGTCCATGGGATCCCTTTAAGATGTTATAGGTGTTTTTGTTGTGACAGATGGACAGAGTCCCCTTAAGTATGTGGTATTGATGGTGCCCAGGTCTAGGAATGCCAGAGTGAGGTAAGAGCAGCCTAAAATGTTCCTTAATGGTATTGCACGTGTCACGGTGCTCCAACCTGTATATCCTGGAATCCCAGGGGTGGTCATGCGAAGCCAAGCAAACAGGGGTAGTTGATGAAGAAGACGTTGAAATGAATTAGGTCCAGACTTGTGTTCAAGGCTACTTTCACACTGGCATTTGGTTTCCGTTTGTGAGATTCGTTCAGGGACCTCACAAGCGGTCCAAAACGGATCAGTTTTGCCCTTAATGCATTCCGAATTGATAATCCGCTCAGAATGCATCAGTTTCGCTCAGTTTCGCTCCATTCAGTCTCCATTCCGCTTTGGAGGCGGACACCAAAACGCTTGCAGCGTTTTGGTGTCCGTCTGTCGAAACGGAGCCAAAAATTTACTTTCAATGTTGTTCAAGACGGATCCGTTTTGACTATGCTAAAGATAATACAAACAGATTCGTTCTGCATGTGGTTGTATTATCTGAACAGATATGTTTGTGCAGATCCATGACGGATCCGCACCAAACGCGAGTGTGAAAGTAGCTTATGTTGCTAACAGCTTTACTTTATAAACTTTCATCAGGGAACAATCTTTCAACTTTATCTTGGCTACCACCAGCAGGCTTTGGCTTAAATTCTGGCAGGCAAATACACTCGACTCTGCTACATCTGAACTCTCTTTGGCTCTGCTGTACTATAAGAATTAAATAGAAACTTTTCCTTTCTGCTGAACTTAGCTTTCTGTAGTCCGACTCTGTCTTTATCTTTATCCAGGGAACTTCTCCTCCTGGCTTCTGAGGCTTTCAGCTCTTCTCTCTTGTTCCAGCAGAGCAGACTGGGCTCTGCTGGCTGGCGCACAGCCTTCCCCTTGGAGGGGTTACTCTAGACTCACTTCTGCAGGGCTCGTCCAGCAGGGACGAGGGCCTGCTGCCTTCCCCAAGAAGCAGGTAAGTTCAACTGAACTTCACTAACTAAACTTCTCCCTCTCTAGAGAGGGCTAGAGTGGACAGAAGGTTCCACTCTAGGCAACCTAGCTCTGCCAAGCTTGCTGTCACCTGCTGGTAAACCAGGCACATTACACTTAAACATAACATTATAGGAAAATGGGAATACACATTTTGCAGGCCCTGGGAATTAGCGCAAAGAATGACATGGAATTAACCATGGGAGACAGTGGAGTGGTGTAAAAAGTGGTAATGCACCTCTGGGGCGTTATACATAAGCCACAATTCCAGGATATATTGGGCTGAAATTGTGAAAGAGTGGTTCAGGAAGAACCACTGGTATTAGCTGGTGAAGACTTTGTGCAGTGGTCCAAATCTCCCAATACACAATCTTGGGGTTCGGGAAAAATGAATGCAACCCTGACAGAAATAAATGTTGTGACATTGCAGAAGCTTTTGGAAACAATGCCAATGCATGCCGTAATCAAAGCTAAAGGCAGTCCAATGAAATATTAGAGTGTGTGACCTTTTTTGGGCCAGGCAGTGTATATTATATAGATTCATTACACACATCTATTTCAAGCATTTATTTATGTTAATGTTGATGATTATGGCTTACAGCTAGGGTTGAGCTCACCCAAACTGTAAAGTTCGGGTATGGACAGAACTTTAGGATTTTTGGACCCCGGACCTGAACCCGAACATTTCTGTAAAAGTTTGGGTTCGGGTTCGGTGTTCGTTGATTTCTTAGTGCTTTTAGAAAGGCTGCAGAGCAGCCAATCAACAAGCGTTTAACTGTGTTACCTACTAATGGCATGGCTGTGATTGGCCAGTGCAGCATGTGACCCAGCCTGTATATAAGCTGGAGTCACGTAGCGCTGCACGTCACTCTGCTGTGCTTAGTGTAGGGATAGGATGCTGCTGCTGTGAGGGAGAGAATAGGACAGAATCTTTAATCAGAACTCCAATTGAACTCAGCGATCTACATACAATTAGTTTTGTGGGTGCAGTGCACAATCTTTTTACCCTGCCCTGAGCCCAGTGACAGAGAAAAATAACTTTTATCTGTCTGTTAGTTAGGTGGGCGGCGGCGGCGGCAATTTTATGCAAGCTCAGTGCACCAGCACTGCATCTGTGCTTTTGTGACATTCAAATCCAAGCTTCAAATACTGCAATAATAATCTGGTTTTAAAAAAACACCCTTTTTTGGAAATATTCTACATCAGATGCCTTTGCAGGATTAGTCGGTGTGCAATTTAAGCTAGAAATTCAGCTATAATTTTCTGGGTTTTAAAAAACTAAATTTTTGGGCAAAATACACAATTTTACAGGCTTTGCTGCATCTGCACGTGTCAAATTCAAGCGTTATATACTGCTGTCGTATTCGGTTAGTAAAAAAAACACCCATTTTGAGCAAAAAAAACAAATTTTGCAGCCTTTGCTGCATATGTCATTGTGAAATACACTCTTTAGATACTGTGGTTCTATTCTGCTATTAATAAAACACCTAGTTTGGGCAAAAAACTTAATTTTACAGCATTTGCTGCATATGTCATTGCGAGATACACCTTTTAGATACTGTGGTTCTATTTTGCTATTAGAAAAACTCAAATTTTGGGCAAAAATCTTGCGGCCTAGTCAACATCTGTACGTGTGAGATACACCCTATAGATACTGTTGTTCTATTCTGCTATTAGGAAAACACAAATTTTGGGCAAAATTTTTAAATTGCTGAATAGTCTGCATCTGTATGTGTGAGATGCACCCTATAGATACTGTGGTTCTATTCTGCTATTAAAAATCACCCATTTTGGGCAAAAACCTTAAATTGCGTCCTAGTCTACATCTGTACGTGTGAGATACACCATTTAGATACTGTTCTATTCTGATATAAAAAAAAACTTAGCAAGATCCTAAATTTGAGAAATATGAGGAGAGCGTCAAATAAGGGACGTGGCCCCGGTCCACCTAGCCCTGCCCCAGAAGTGGAAGAGATTGAGTGCACCGATGCCTAACCACTTATGTTTCAAGATGAGTACATGGGAGGACCACCGCAGAACATCTCGGATGATGACAAAACACAGGTGCCAAAACACAAAAGTGTGCAGACTAACAAGGAGGGCAGGGGTGAAGACTGGGTGGAAGATGATGTGGAGGACGATGAGGTCCTCAACCCCACATGGAATCAAGGTCATGCGAGTGACCTGTGTAGTTAGGAGGAAGAGGCGGTGGTTGCACAGAACTACCAGCACAGCAGAAGAGGGAGCAGGGTGCAAAAGCGGAGCGTCCGTCCCCTAAACAGTACGCCTGCTACTGCTCACCGCAGCAAGGGACCAGCGTCTCCCTGAGACCTAGCAGCAACACATGCACAAAGGAGAAAACAGGAGGACTTAGCTTGAGACGAGTGGGAAGTAGAGGATCCACAAACAACCAGTATAGAACTCCAGAAGGAAAATATCAACAGCAAAGTCAGCATTAAGAGGTGGATTTAAATAGAGCCTCTTAAACAGCTAACGAGCAGAACCTGTGGAGAGGTGAGATCCTGCCCACAACAGCAAACAGAAAGGAAACACAGAAAGACCTGGCAGTCTATCTGATCTTCTCAAATCTCTCACAGAGCCGGCAGTGACACCTATCAGCTACACTATATCACTATCTAACCTACACTGACTATCTCCCACTAGCTATCTGTATTATATATACACTACCTGTCCAAAAAAAAAAGTTGCCACCAAAAAAAAGGTCACACACTCTAATATTTCATTGGACCGCCTTTAGCTTTGATCACGGCACGCATTCGCTGTGGCATTGTTTCGATAAGCTTCTGCAAAATTACAAGATTTATTTCCATCTAGTGTTGCATTCATTTTTCCCCAAAATCTTACATTGTTGATGGTAGAGTCTGACTGCTGCGCAAAGCCTTCTCCAGCACATCCCAAAGACTCTCAATGGGGTTAAGGTCTGGACTCTGTGGTGGCCAATCCATGTGTAAACATTTTGTCTCATGCTCCCTTAACCACTCTTTCACAATATGAGCCTGATGAATCCATCTATTGATGGAATAACCTGGTCATTCAGTATGTTCAGGTAGTTAGCTGACCTCATTCTTGGAGCACATACTGTTGCTGAACCTAGACCTGACCAACTGCAGCAACCCCAGATCATAGCACTGCCCCCACAGGCTTGTACAGTAGGAGGTAGGCATGATGGGGGCATCACTTCATCTGCCTATCTTCTTACCCTGATGCACCCATCACTCTAAAACAGGGTAAATCTTGACTCATCAGACCACATGACCTTCTTCCATTGTTCCAGAGTCCAATCTTTATGCTCCCTAGCAAATTGAAGCCTTTTTCTGGTTTGCCTCACTGCCTCAATTAGTGGTTTTCTCAAGGCTACACAGCTGTTTAGTCCCAATCCCCTAAGTTCCCTTCGCATTGTGCATGTGGAAATGCTCTTACTTTCACTATTAAACATAACCCTGAGTTCTACTGTTGTTTTTCTTCGATTTGATTTCACCAAACGTTTAAGTGATCGCTGATCACGGTCATCCTGGATTTTTTTCCCGCCACATTTCTTCCTCAAATACGATGGGTCCCCACTATCCTTCCAGTTTTTAATAATGCGTTGGACAGTTCTTAACCCAATTTTAGTAGTTTCTGCAATCTCCTTAGATGTTTTCTCTGCTTGATGCATGCCAATGATTTGACCCCTCTAAAACAGACTAACATCTTTTCCATGACCACGAGATGTGTCTTTCGGCATGGTTGTTTAAAAAATGAGAAGCAGCTCATTGCACCAGTTGGGGTTAAATAACTTGTTGCCAGCTGAAAGATAATCGCCAATGCAGTAATTATCCAATAGTAGGCTCATAATTATTTGCTTAGTTAAATCCAGGTGGCGACTTTTTTTTTTGGACAGGCAGTGTATAAGCTAACTAACTAAAATGTAATGACACAGGAAAGCAAAGAGCACAGCAATAACACTGCTGTCTTTCTCAGATCTGCAAAATACTGCATACAAGGGGTGCTGGGAAGGTTCTTATATAGTAAGTAGTAGGCAACTTTCCTATTGGTTGCTAGGGATGTTGCTAAGCTCAGACAAAGACATTGCAGCCTTCTCATTGGCCCACAAGCAAGAAGGGAGGTTACTGATGAAAAAGAAAATCTAGAATATTCGAAATTACAAATATATATCACTATATTCAAAATATTCGTGAATTCGCGAGGTGCCGATATTTACGATTAATATTCGCTATTCGAATATTCGCGCCCAACACTACCTACCATCCCTGCGGAAAGGCCTGCCTCTTCCTCTGCCTGTCATTTTCAAAATGACCATGTGCCAAAGTCCCTAGAGAAGAGCAGTATTTGTGGAAGCAGGTATATCGCAGGCCTCAATCAGTATTTGGTGGAAGCTGGTATATCAAACTCCTTAATCAGTATTTTGTGGAAATAGGTGTATTGCAGGCCTCAATCAATATTTGGTTGAAGCCGATATATCGCACCCCTCAATCAGTATTTTGTGGAAGTAGGTTTATCGCAGGCCTCAATGAATATTTGGTGGACGCAGGTATATCAATCCTCTTAATCATTATTTTGTGGAAGCAGGTATCTCGCAGGCCTCAATCAGTATTTGGTGGAAAACGGAATATCAAACCCCTTAATCAGTATTTTGTGGAAGCAGGTTCATCGCAGACCTCAATCAATATTTGGTGGAAGCGGGTATATCAAACCCCTTAATCAGTATTTTGTGGAAGCAGTTGTATCACAGGCCTCAATCAATATTTGGTGGAAGCAGGTATATCAATCCCCTTAATCAGTATTTTGTGGAAGCAGGTATATCGCAGGCCTCAATCAGTATTTGGTGGAACCAGGTATATCAATGCCCTTAATCAGTATTTTGGGGAAGCAGTATTTTGAGGGGTGCGATATACCTGTTTCCACAAAATACAGAATAAGGGGTTTGATATACCTGCTTCCACAAAATACAGATTGAGGGTTGCGATATACCTGCTTCCACAAAATATTTATTAAGGGGTTCTATATACATGCTTCCATAAAATACTGATTAAAGGGATTGATATACCTGCTTCCACCAAATATTGATTGACGCCTGCCATATACCTGCTTCCGCAAAATACTAATTAAGGGGTTTGATATACCTTCTTCCACAAAATGTAGATTAAGGGGTGCGATATACCTGCTTCGACCAAATATTGATTAAGGGGTTCTATATACCTGCTTCCACAAAATACTGATTGAGGGGTGTGATATACTTGCTTCCACAAAATACTGATAAAGGCGTTTGATATACCTGCTTCCACAAAATACTGATTGAGGGGCACGATATACCTGCTTCCACCAAATATTGATTAAGGGGTTCTATATTATCCCATATCCCCGGAAGAAGCCAGGTTTACTTGCGAAACGGCGTTGGGTCAGGAGTCGGCCGAGAAATCTTTGCACTATCCAGGGTGTGTCTAGTCTTGTTCCTTTCATCTTATCCTCAATCTCTATAATCGCCTCCTTTGCATTTTGTTTGGGGCGTTGCTGCTATGAGGTTCTGAGGTATGCTCCTAGCTAGCATTCTTTTTCCCTGTTATTTTGTGCACTGATCTCCCGGCCTCTCCTTGGGTCCTGCTCCTCATCTGTGTGTCCCGCCTTGTGCTGCCTCTTTTATTATACATGTATGTATTATTTATACTGTATATATTTACAAGAAAGTTTTTGGGATTTTGATATATACGAAATTCAGCTTAATTTTTTGGTGATTCCCACCTAATGTGTGTGTCATGGGTCAAAGTTCGGCACAATGCAAAAGAATACGGCACCTGGGGAAATCGCCATATGTTCAGCGAATCGCGAACACGCAAAGTTTGCCGTGAAACGACTGCTGGGTGAACCGCAAGGCCATCTCTATTTCCTAAGCCTTTAAATGGTACCTCAGTCTGGTTCAGTGGGCTACACAATCATTGGAAGGACTGCAGATTTGACAGTTGTCCAGAAGGCAGTCATTAACACCCTCCACAAGGAGGGTAATCACCAAAAGTTCATTGCTAAAGAAGTTGGCTATTCACAGATTGCTGTATCCAAACACAATAATGGTAAGTTTAGTGAAAAGAAAAGACGTGGTAGAAAAAGGTGCACAAGCAAGAGGGATAACCGCAGCCTTGAAAGGATTGTCAGAAATAGGCCATTCAAAAATCGGGGGGAGTTTCACAAGGGGTGGACTGCGGCTGGAGTCAAGAGCTTCAAGAACCACTACACACAGACGTATCCAGGACATGGGCTACAATTGTCACATTCCTTGTGTCAAACCACTCATGACCCAGAGACAATGTCAGAAGCATCTTACCTGGGCTAAGGAGAAGAAGGACTGGACTATTGCAAAGTCTTGTTTTTAGATAAAAGTTGCATTTAATTTGGAAATTAAGGTCCCAGAGTCCGGAAGAAGAGTCGAAAGGCACACAATCCAAGTTGCTTGAGGTCCAGTGTGAAGTTTCCACAGTCAGTGATGGTTTGGGGATCCATGTCATATGCTGGTGTTAGTCCACTATGTTATATCAAGTCCAAGGTAAGCACAGCGATACACCAGGACATTTTAGTGCACTTCATGCTCTGCCGACAAGCTTTATGCTGATTTTATTTTCCAGCGGGACTTGGCAAATGCCCATACAGCCAAAAGTTCCAATACTTGATTTAATAGCCACAGATTCACTGTGCTTAATTGGCCGGCAAACTTGCCTTTCCTAAACCCTCTAGAGAATCTATGGGGAATTGCCAAGAGGAAGTTTAGAGACACCAGACCCAACAATGTAGACGAGCTGAAGGCCACTATCAAAGTCACTCGGGCTTCCATAACACCTCAACAGTGGTACAAGGTGTTCACATCCATGCCGCTGTACACTGTTAGATTCTGGCGCTGCCCCAGCCCAAAACAGCTGATCATGGGGGTGTCAGGTGTTGGACTCCCACCGATCTGAAATTGATGATCTATCCAGAGGATAGACCATCAATATCTGTAGCCCGGAAAACCCCTTTTACAGGCATATAGAAAGCGAAAGGAAGGCAGCACTCCAATGAAATTCAGACATGCTTGAAAATGGCTGCATTGGGCAGCTGAACCGTTGCTAACATTGGGCAAATAAAAGCCTGAATTTTCATTGGAGTGCTGCCTTCCTTGTGCTTTCTATGGATTGGTGAGGATCTGGATTTTATCTCCCTGAAGGTGTGCACCTGCCTTTCTTTTCTTTTTTTTGTCAATTGTATCAATTTTGGTTTTTCTTATATCTCTGTGCTGCTTCAAATACATTTTTTTTACAAGCACAGATTTTCCAAGACAGCAAACCCCTGTAAAGTGCCTGGGTCCCAGTTTAAAATCTGTAGCAGGGCTCTCTGCAGTGCTCAGGCGCAAGTACAACTGCCATCTCTGCTCCTTCTACACATTTGTTCCTGTAAGGATCCTAATTTTCCACCACTTTGTCTCTTGTTTTTTAACATACCAGTTCATTCTACAGTTTAATGTAGTATTTTTGGCAACCATCAGAAGAATTGTATAACAGCCATAAAATTGTATCATCCCAGAGTTGTTGTTCTATTAAATCTGGCACAAAGGGAGGTTAAGACCGAGATTTAGTCAGGGGAAACCAATTTCAGGAAATTGTGAACTATAAAAAAGTTTGCTTTCATTGACTGGTCTCCTCGTCATTGTGAAATAAGTTCCTTTTTTCATTAAAGCTTGAAACTGAATGAATGAATGATTCATGTGAATGGAATATTAAATACATTTGCTTTTGTGCTCCTTGACAGATTTAGAGGATGAAGAGAAGATGCTGGGACCTTTTCCTGGGCAAGGCTGGAATTGATCTAATACTGTATTCTAAGTCTAATACTGTATTCTAAGCGTAAGGCTTAAATCAAGGCAGAGCCAAACGGTTGACAGTTTCTTGCCGGGAGGTACAACCTACTGAAGCTATCTCTGGACATATTCCATGCTGTCAAGGGAGGAGAAAATATGTGAACATGGATGTTCAGATGTTCAAGATATATAAAAGAAGAACAAAGCACAGGCAGCACAATACAGGACATCCTGACAATGGATGTTCCCCTCCACATATGTGTTTTTTGGAACTCATTCAAATCTATAGCACGAAGCCAAAAGACTGTGATACATATGCAGCCTTTGTGGTGCCTAATCTGGTGGAGACAGTGACTATAACCATGGCCAACCACTCATTGTGTCATCATCCTGTTGGCTTCCACACCCATCAATAAATACTAGTCATTCACCATTTGACCTTTACAATGCATAACAACATAATATAACATTAGAATTTTTTCAGGAACTGGAAAAATTGGAGCAAGCATCACAGGGTTACACAATCTCTTGACCCTTTTGATCTTTTGAAAGAGAATACCCCTATCTATAATCCAGAACAGAGATTCACTCTGTAAGAGAAGCTTCTGCTCCAGCTAATCCAAACTAACCATGCATAAACCAGGGTTAGGGAAGGGGGAACCATTGGGATCACTCAGTTTCAAATCCAAAAGATGTTTTTTAATGGGAAATCCTGTTAAGCATCAAACCACCTCTATCCTACCAAGGGGCAGACTGTGAACCTAAAGTGGTGGTGGTGGAGCAAAGCTTTAAGTGGTCCTATGCTGAACGGGAGCTTGGCACAAGCAGACTGGACCAGTAATACAAGGGTGCTGCACAAAATATCCCCAACAGAATTAAATACCACAATAGAGCACAAAATACGGCCCAGAAGATGCCCCTCTGTGATGGACAGCACCATACAGGAGAATACAGCTGTATATCACTCATACTCTGATGTAGACGTTCTCATTCCTAATCTTCTTCTTTCAGTCCAGACTGCCATGATAACTTCCGAGGACAGCAATACAGTTTAATTAAGAATGACACCTGTGGCCACCGACCTGATACATACTGTAAGTACCTCCCTTTTCTAGGAGAATTAGATCTTCATGTATCCAGCTCAGGAGGAGTTCTCAGGCATCGACCACTGCAGTACCCCAGCATGGCCACTACACAGTGGACAGAATATTGTGCATTGGGTTCAGTCCACTATATAGCTTCTGGTAGGATTAAGCGAATAGAACTCCCTAAAGTGTAATTTGATGCAAATTTCAGGGAAAATTTAATTTGCCGCAAAGCCGAATTTCCTCGTTCTTGGTTGTAGCAAATAGATTTTCCCTGGATTGAGGTAAAAAATAAAATAAATCATACTTACCTCATCCATTTGAGCACGGGCCCCACAAGATTTCGGGCTAGATCTTCAATCAAGATGGTGGCGGCCGGCTCTTAGCAATCAAATGGATGCGGGTAAGTATGATTTTTTAATTTTTAAAAAGAAATTTACACTGTGCTATTACTGTCAGATGCCGCAATCAGCTATGAATGGGGAATCAGAGAGGTACAATGACAGGGGCGGTGCAATCACCGCTCCCTGTCATTGCACCCACTACTTACAAAGAAATGTGCTTCATGATTAAGTAATTCGTCACAAAGCGAATCTTTTTGTAAAATTCTGCGAAGCTGCCAAACCTAATTTTTCAATACTTTTCTCATCACTGGTTTCTGGCATTAGCGGCTGTCTGAAACATCCGATTGGTGGGGGTTCCCTGGTATCAGACCCCCCTATCAATCTAATATTAATGACTTATCCTGAGGATAGGCCATCAATATCATGAAACCAGGCAACCCCTTTAAGGAAACAAATGCACAATATTGAATGATGGGAAAAATAATTTACTTATTGTATATTGATTGGGGCTACTAATTAGTAAAATGAGCGACTAGGGAAAACTGACTCTCACAGTCTGGGACTTGTGGAACAGTCATCAGCTGGAGCAATGTAAAGCTCAGCGATAACCCATAGGTAGATGGCAGAAAGCTGTGGTCGCTGACAGACCCCGTGCTTTATGTTGGAATAATGCTTATTATTCTGTCAATTTTTATGTGATTGCCTGTTTCCAGACACAGAAAAGGCAGGAAGGGAGGAGACTTGCTGCACATGTACAGAGAGAGAGAACAGAGAGAGAAGAAAGCCAGAAGCAGATGTGCTGAGATCCTGATCTTACTAAAAGATATAGTCATATATTTCTGAATAAAACATGTAGTTCCTCGTGCAACGCCTGAGGGGGACCTGATTAACCCGCTGCATACACTTTATAACAGGCACTGTGAATCTAAGCCTCATGTGTGCAGATGATATCTAACATGAAGACGCCCCTTTACATCCTAGGAAAAACTGAGTGGATAATCCCCTTGTGTTTTCACTGTGCAGGGTTTTACATTTGTAGTCATCATTGTAGGAGGAAGAACATGATGATTTATTCACAGGAGCCTATTTTGCTATCCGCATAGGAGAGATGGTAAATGACTGAAGGCCCCGCCCTGGGAGTGCCACAATCACCATAACGAGGGTCCTAAGGCTTTCATTCCTCCTCACTGGATGACCACAGTGAGGGTGGGTTTGAATAGAGTGGTAGTCGAGATTGTGAGGTGCTGCTCCATTGATTGTCTATCTCCATCAGTTCTATTAGACTTTCAGTGGAGCAGTACCATAAACATGCTCGACTGCCACTCCAAACTCCTCCTCATTGTTTTTATCCACTCCCCCTCCTTGCACAATAACCACAACATGGGTCACAGAGCATGCCTACAACTATCACCATGTGGCTGCTTGTATGTGCCACTAGGAGTAAATTATAGCTTTTTACTGATCTGTAATTATAATCTGCCTATAGTGGTGGCTGCAGCCTGCAGATAACCAGAATTTTACCATTTAAAGCAAATGAAGTGTGATGGGAAGCAGCAGGAAAAATTCTGTGCTGAACCTCCATTGATCTTTCTAACAGGCTGATACTCAGGCCCCTTTCACACGGGCGAGTATTCCGCGCGGATGCGATGCGTGAGTTGAACGCATTGCACCCGCCCTGAATACCGACCCATTTATTTCTATGGTGCTGTTCACATGAGCGGTGATTTTCACACATCACTTATGCGTAGCGTGAAAATCGCAGCATGCTCTATTTTGTGCATTTTTCACTTAACGCAGGCGCCATAGAAATGAATAGGGTTGCGTGAACATCGCAAGCATCCGCAAGCAAGTGCGGATGCGGTGCGATTTTCACGCACGGTTGCTAGGAGACGATCAGGATGGAGACCCGATCATTACATTCACCTCTATAGAAGTTCTAAAAGTTGTCCACAGTGGTTAAAGGAGAGGTGGCTATTAGAGATGAGTGAATTTCTCAAAAATTTGATTTGGTCGGTTCGCCGAATTCTCCCCAAAAATGTGTTTTGATCCGAATTTATTTGGGATGAATCTCGTTAAAAAAAACTGCTATTTCCTGGCTGCAGAGAGCCTGTTTACTGGTGTAGAACACTTTGCCTTGCAGAAACAAGCATAGGGAGTCTGCTGTGATAGTGAAACAATACTGTGAGGTGGCAGCATCATGAGGAGACCACAGAGTGGCCCATTCACAGAGTATTGAGGTAGCAGCAGCATTAGAAGATCACAGATTGGTGAGGTGGCAGCAGCATGAGGAGACCACAGAGTGGTGAGGTGGCAGCATAATGAGGAGACCACAGAGTGGCCCAATGACAGAGTGTTGAGGTGGCAGCAGCATGAGGAGACCACAGAGTGGCCCAATGACAGAGTGTTGAGGTAGCAGCAGCATGAGGAGACTACAGAGTGGTGAGGTGGCAGCAGCATGAGGAGACCACATAGTGGTGAGGTGGCAGCAGCATGAGGAGACCAGTGACATAGTGGTGAGGTGGGTGGCAAGTCTAGTACCAGCTGAAGATGGTGGGTGGCAGTAAGAGCACCTGGCAGCAGGTGTGTGGCATCAGGTGGGTTGGCAGCATCAGAATAGTAGCTGAAGCAGGTAGCCAGAAGAAACAGGTCTCCTTTGACAAAGTTTAGGTGTGGCACCATGAATGATCTAGTCTGATGCATCAGGCACTGGTGTGTGGAAATCCTGTCTGATCCATGCCTGATTCATCTTTACAAAAGTCAGTTTTTCCACATTTTGGGTGGACAGACGAGTTCTTCTTGGGGTAACTATGGCCCCCACCGCACTAAACACCCGCTCTGATGCCACATTGCTGGCCGCGAAGGAAAGCTTGTCCAGGGCAAACTTTGCCAGTTGCAGCCACAAATCGAGTTTGGCTACTGCCCAGCAGTCCAGGGGATCTTTGATGTGGGGTGGCAGGGTGCACTCCAAGTATGCCACAACCTGCTGGTTCAGGTTCTGCTCTATGTCTAGCTGCTGCTTCTCTTAAATAGTTTCTTCAGTGGGCGGGTGAAGAAAACTGCTCATCAGCAACTCTAGACTTAAGTTGCTGCTAATGGAGCTTGTACTGCTCCTGCCATTCCCCCCAGCAGCCATGGCAGTGAGCGCAGAGGGCCCTGCGTGAGGATGGGCGATGGTGCAGATAGGCAGCGGCCAACTGACTACATAGGATATCTCAATAGCAGTTCAGTTTGTCCTCCCTCTCAATGGGTGGAAAAAAGGCCCCCATTTTGGACCGGTAGCGAAGGTCTAACATGGTGGAGAGCCAGTAGTAATCCCTCTGCCAAATGGTGACAATTCGGCTGTCACTACCCAAGCAAGTGAGCATGCATCGGGCCATTTGTGCAAGTAACTGGGAGGGAATCCCTGCCTCTATCTCCACTGCATACTGCCACGGTGTGTCTGGGTCCTCTGCCTCATCTTCCTCATTGCCCTGTAGCTCCTCCGGCTGCTCCTCCTTTCCTGTCACCTGTGCAGAAAAACCACCCATTTCGCTACACATTGCTTGTGCTCCAATGTCCTCCTCCTCCAGTTCAGCCCCCATAGGGCTCATGTGGCCATAAGATGTAGTCGCCACCTCTCCAGTCCCCCTCCAGTTCAAGGAGGGTGTGCTTTGCGGTCTACGAGTGGCTGAAGTGCTTGCAAAGTTTCCTGGCCATTTTCAGGATGTCTTGCAGATGGGGTGAAGACTTCAGGAACCGCTTTACAACCAGATTAAACACGTGCACCCTACTTAATGCAGTGCCGACACCATGTTCTTGCCGTTGTCAGTCACCATGGTTATGATTTTTAGTTTTCGAGGAGAAATCCAGGATTTTATTTCTTGATGAATGACGCGGAGCAGTTCCTCCCCTGTGTGACTCTGTACACCCAGACAAACTAGGTGCATAACAGTGTGACACCACCATGCCCTGCACATGTGGTATGCTGGAGTCTATGGAGTGAAGGCTGAGGACACGGTGGAGGATGAGGAGGCAGAGGTGGACTTTGTTGCAGGACCAACGGCGTTAGAACATGGAGGCAGAAGCGTTGTCACCTGGCCAAGTTGCTGGTGTGGCTGGACAGAAACTACATTTACCCAGTGGGCCTTAAAGGACATATATTGTCCTTGACCGTAGTTACAGCTCCACACGTTGGCGCTGCCATGCACTTTGGCAGACACCGATAGGCTCAAGGACTGGCCCACCTTCTTTCTACATGTGTGTGCAGGGCTGGTACTGCCTTTTTCGCAAAGAAATGACGGCTTGGGACTCTTCACCTCGGCTCGGCACAAGCCATCAGTTCTCTGAAAGGTGCAGAGTCCACCACTTGGAAAGGGAGGGACTGCAGCACCAGCAACTTGGCCAGGAGCACGTTCAGCTTTTGCGCCGTTGGATAAGTGCACGCATACTGGTGTCTCTTGGCAATCGCTTCAGTAATCGATTGCTGATGAAATGATTGATGAGGAGTAGGAGGACGAGGAGCAGGAGCATCAGGACCAGTAGATGATAGAAAGGACAGACAGCTCTCTTCGGCTGAGGTGGTGGAGCCTTGACTGCCTAAAATTGGGTGCATGCCACTGGGTGATAGAGTGGTTGCTGCGGCAGGCTGGACCACCACATCGGAGCCACCGTTCTCCAAGGCCACTTTATGGTGACGCTGCATGTGATGACGCAGGTTTGTGGTGCCAAAATTGGCACCCTGGCCATAATTCACCTTCTGCCCACAAATTCGTCAAATAGCCATGTTCACCACCTCCGGCGGCTTAACAAAAAACTGCCACACCGCCGAGTATGCCATTTTTCCCCAAACACTTTGCACTGATTGCCTGCTACCACTGCCTCCATGAATCCCTGCACCGCTACTTTCCGGGCAGGTAGGCTCCTGCGAAGCAGGTGATATACCCCGGGCACGTTTGGCTCCCGACCTCCCACTGCTGCCACCCTGTTGACTTACAGCTACACTACCACCTTTCTGGTTCAGCCGCTGACTCCCATGCAAGCTGCCACCCTCTTCTCCTGATGATGATGAAGCCCCTTCTTCAGCCGGCTCCCATCACTACTTGCCTGCCTACCGGAGGAAGCGTCCGATGTCTCCTCCAGATCTTGGCTAGGCAGTAGCTGCTGAGTGTCCTCTAGTAGCTTGTCCTCACTGAAAAGTGGAGCAGAGCCTATGGCATATAATACTTCTCGTGCTGATGGAACTGAAAATGACAGAGGCAGGTTGAGGACAGTTGGGGACACAGAGCCTGCCAACTTAGTGTCGTGTCAGAGGAACCCACCGTCTCTTGATGGGGGTGTCTGATGTCACTTGCGATTCAAGTACCGCTGGGTTGCTGGTCAAGACATGACCGCTAGATGAGACTGGGTGCTCAGGCCTCTCAGTGCGACTCCTGCTGCAACCACCCCTACTTCTGCTGCTACTCCTGCCTGCGACAGAAACATTTTGGTCACTGCCCGTTCCCTTTGGCGGGTCTCTCACCAGTCTGTCTGACATACTGTATAATAAAAGAATTAAATTAAAAGTAAAATAATACACCCTAAAAAAGCTGTAGTACAATGTAACTTCACTGCAGAACGGCAATTAAGACGCATTTTTTTTCCTATTAATACACCCAAAAAAATGTATAATAATGTAAAATCACTGCAGAAAGGCTAATAGGACCTATGTATATTTCCTATTATTACACCCCATAAATAGCTGTAGTACAATGTAAATTCACAGCAGAATGGCAATTAAGACGTATTTTTTATTCCTATTAATACACCCCCAAAAAAATGTATAGCAATGTAAATTCACCGCAGAATTGCTAATAGGATGTATGTATATTTTCTATTAATACACCCCCAAAAAAAGTAAAACAATGTAAAATAACCGCAGAGCGGCTAATAGAATGTACGCATATTTCTTATTAATACACCCGTAAATGGTTGTATCACACAGCACTTGCACCCCAAACACAAGCAAGGTTTGCAGCAGTATAACAGCAATTTGGATCCCCAATAAGTGCACCAAGGTGTAATAGGATTGTTCCTATTACCCAGGCTGTATACTCTCCTATTGCACCCTATTCTCCTTTTATAGTGTAGATGATGCCTCCCTATCCTTTCCCTACACTATGAATAATCTTTCCCTGAACTTCTAAATAATTTTATCACACAATGAAGTCTTTCCTAGCACTGTCCCTAGTGCCTGATGACATCTCTCCCTGCACTAAGTACACTGGAAAATGGCTGAGTCCAAGATGGCTGAAGCCATTTATAGGGCTGTGACATCACAGGGGTGTCTGCCTGCTGATTGGCTGCATGCATGGCATTGTGGGTGATCCCTCGTTCCTAGAGTTCTTTGCTCCATGTCCTAACATGTGCAGCAGCCATTTTAGGGAAAAAATGGGATTCGTTACCACTAGAGATGAGTGAATTTTTAAAAATTGCGATTCGGCTGGTTCGCCGAATTTTTCGAAAAAATTCAGTTCGATCCAAATTTATTTGCTGCAAATCGCGTTCAAAACGGCTATTTCCTGGCTGCAGAAAGCCTTTATAGTGGTGTAGAACACTGTGCCTTACAGTAACACGCATAGGGAGTCTGATGTGGTAGTGAAATAATACTGTGCGTCAGTATGACAAGCAGATGACAGGCGTCGCTCTTGCACACTTCACTTATTTGGGCAGTCACGAGGACAAAACTGACCAAATAACTCAAGTATGAACTCAGCCGTACAGGTCGATGTTAGCGCCAAGAAGAAGCGCACTCCTTTTACACCCTCATCAGCTGATTCTACATAGATGTCTACAGAACCTGTTCTATTAAATGCTTATACAAGTAGAGCCCCCCCCCAACAGAGTGGAGAGGGTGTCAGCAGTAAGTTTGTGTTGACGTCACTGATTATTTTGCCCTTCCTCTGATCCGTCAGAACAATAACCCTCAAAAAACAGGTCCTATCTGTTGAGCATCCACCTTCACTCGGTCAGCATTTTTGTCAGTAATCCATCAGTATTGCTAATGCCAAAAAAAGAGGAGTGGATACAAAACAGAGATGACATGTGAATGGAATATTTGCATGTCTTCTGTGTTTTGTACCAACTCCTGCTTTTGGCTACCAAATCATAAGCCAATTCTGATGGGACCATACAGGCCTTATAGCTGCTACACAGACAGGATCCGTTGTGCGTCTAATTTTTTCTTCCTTCTGACAGATCAAAAGAAGGGTCAAATAAATGATGATGTCAACCAGGCAGAAAGGCAAAATAGTGGCCTAGTCATGAAGTGGGGAGCGTGGGAACAGCATGAGCAGTCCACAGAGTGGCCCTATGACATAGTGGTGAGGTGTAAGCAGCATGAAGAGACCACAGAGTGGCAAGGTGACATAGTGTGGAGGTGGCAGCAGCATGAAGAGACCACAGAGTGGCAAGGTGACATAGTGTGGAGGTGGCAGCAGCATGAGGAGACCACAGAGTGGAAAGGTGACATAGTGTGGAAGTAGCAGCAGCATCAAAAGACCACATAGTGGCAAGTTGACATAGTGTGGAGGTGGAAGCAGCATGAGGAGACCATAGAGTGGCAAGGTGACATAGTGTGGAGGTGGCAGCAGCATGAGGAGAACACAGAGTGGCAAGGTGACATAGTGTGGAGGAGGCAGCAGCATCAGGGGGCCACAGATTGGCAAGGTGACATAGTGTGGAGGTGGCAGCAGCATCAGGAGACCACAGAGTGTTAAGATGACATAGTGTGGAGGTGGCAGCAGCATGAGGAGACTACAGAGTTCCAAGGTGACATAGTGTGGAGGTGGCAGCAGCATCAGAGGACCACAGAGTAGCAAGTTGACATAGTGTGGGGATGGCCGCAGCATCAGGAGACCACAGAGTGGCAAGGTGACATAGTGTGCAGGTGGCAGCAGCATCAGGAGACCACAGAATGACCCGGTGACAGAGTGGGGAGGTGAGTGGCAATACCAGTACAAGCTGAAGATGGTGGGTGAAAGAAGGAGCACTTGGCATCAGATGTGTGGCATCAGACGGGTGGCAACATCAGAATAGCAGCTGAGGCAGGTAGCCAGAAGAAACCAGTCTCTTTTGTCAAAGTGTTGGTGTGGCACCATGGGAGATCTAGTCTGATGCATCAGGCATTGGTGGGTGGAAATCCTGGCAGATCCATGCCTGATTTATCTTGACAAAGGTTAGTCTCTCCATATTTTGGGTGGACAGGCGAGTTCTTCTTGGAGTAAATATGGCCCCCGCCACACTAAACACCCGCTCTGATGCCACACTACTGGTCGGGCAGGACAACTTTTCCAGAGCAAACTCGGCCAGTTGCGGCCACAAATCCAGTTTCGCTGCCCAGTAGTCCAACGTATCTTCAATGACGGCTGCCAGGGTACACTCTAAGTATGCCACCACCTGCTGGTTCAGGTTCTGCTCTATGTCTAGCTGTTGGTGAGTAATGATCAGCGGCAGGGGTCATTTTCGAATTCGCGATATTTCGCAAATATTTTATAGAATATTCGCTGAATATTCGCAAATTTAAATATTCGTTATATTTTACAATTTTTTTTACTCAAAAAATCGGCAAGGTAATGATCGCGTAATATGCAAATATGCGAATTTTCGTGATGCAAATATTTAAATTGCAGAGTAAAAACATGATTCCTCCCTGCTTCTTGCTTGTGGGAAAATGAGTCATTGGCCCACAAGCAACTTAAGCAGGGAGGAATCATGTCTTTAGATAGGAAAAATGACGAACATTCAAAAAAACAAATATATATCACTATATCGAATATATTAATTTTTTCGAATATTTGTAATATTCTAAAACAAGAATATATAGCAATATAGCGAGTATTCGAAAAAACAAATGTAGAGCAATTTAGCTAATATAGTGCTATAAGTACAAAATCTCACTGAAAAAAGTGGCCTAAATAGGTGAAAATGCTCCAAACCCAGACACTGTAGCGTGTCTATAATCGGGGGAGCAATTCCTCTGCAACGGCAATCCCCAGCAAAAAATGCTTACAATGGAGGATGCAGACCGCATGCACCACAAGAACATCTTACACAAAATGATACATTGTGCATAGACAATTCACATACACAAATACAAATCTTTTATTTTTTTATAGTTGTAATTTTTTTCCAATCTGAACTTCAGATGAGAAAAAAATTACAACTATTAGACAAAGAAGACTATAGCACTATATTAGCTTTTTTCGAATATTCGCTATATTGCTATATATTCTTGTTTTAGAATATTACGAATATTCGAAAAAAACTAATATATTCGATATAGTGCTATATATTGTTTTTTTAGAATATTCGTTATTTTTCCCATCTAAAGTCATGACTTATTGGCCCACAAGCAAGAAGCAGGGAGGAATTTTACTCGGCAATTAAAAAATTTGCAATAAAAATTTGCATTACGGAAATTAACAATCAACACTACTCCTAAAGTCAAAGATACTGCAGCCTTCTCATTGGCCCACAAGCTAGAAGCAGGGAGGGATCATGTGTACTGATTTAAAAAAAAAGTCACTATATTCGCAATAAAAATTTGCAATTCAAATATTTGTGATCAACACTACTGGTGAGTAGTTTCTTCACTATGCAGGTGAAGAAAGCTGCTCATCAGCGACTCTAGACTCAGGGTGCTGCTGATGGAGCTGGTACTGCTCCTGCCACCAGCTATGGCAGTGGAACGTGAGCGCAAATGGCCACCCCGGTCAGACCTGCAAGAGGATGGAGATGGCGCAGATAGGCAGCGGCCAACTGACTACATAGGATGTCTCTATAGTAGTTCAGTTTGTCCTCCCTCTCAGCGGGTGTGTAAAAAAAGGCCCCCCTTTTGGACTAGTAGAGAGGTCAGAGAATCATCCCTCTGCTAAATGGTGACAATTCAGCTGTCACTATGCAAGCAAGTGAGCATGCATTAGGCCATTTGTGCAAGTGACTTGGAGTGACTCCCTGCCTCCATCTCCACTGCATACTGCATATGCTGTGTCTGGGTCCTTTGCCTTATCTTCCTCATCGCCCTTTAGCTCCTCTGGCTGCTCCTGCTCCTCCTTTCCTATCACCTGTGTAGAAAAACCACCCATTTTGCTACACATTGCTTGTGCTCCAATGTCCTCCTCCTCCTCCAGTTCAGCCCCCACAGGGCCCATGTGGCCGTGAAATGTAGGCGCCACGTTTCCAGTCCCTTTACCAGACAGATTTACCAGCATCTGTTCCAGGACATGAAACAGTGGAATGACATTGTTCATCCCATAGTCCTGGCGACTGACAAATAACGTGGCCTCCTCAAAGGGCCTAAGCAAATGGCAGGTTTCCCACATGAGCTGCCACTGGCTGACATCGAAGTAACACAGAGGAGTACGTTTGGATCATCAAGAAATCGTTTATGGCCTTTCTGTTTGTATAGTCGTTCCAACATATGGAGGGTGGAATTCCAACAGTTGGAAATGTCGCATATCAGCCTATGTTGTTGGTTGCCGTTATGCCGCTGCAGCTCAATGAGGAAGTGCTTTGCTGTGTACGAGTGGTTGTAGTGAATGCAAAGTTTCCTGACCATTTTTAGGATTTCTTGTAGATGGGTGGAAGACTTCAGGAACCGCTTGACAAACAGATTGAACACGTGTGCCATTTAGGGGGCGCATGGCTCAGACCTCCTTGACGCATCGCCGACATCATGCTCTTTCTGTTGTCGGTCACCATGGTTCCGATTTTGAGTTGTCGCGGAGAAATCCAGGATTCGATTTCTTGATGAAGGACACGGAGCAGTTCCTCCCCTGTGTGACTCCGTTTGCCCAGGCAAACAAGGTGCAGATCAGCGTGACACAGCCGAGCCCTGCACATGTGGGATGCTGGACGGGCACTGTGAATTGTCCCTGCAGTGGAGGCTGAGGACACGGTGGAGGATGACGAGGCAGAGACGGACATTGTCGCAGGACAAACGGCGTGAGAACGTGGAGGAGGAAGCGGCGTCACCTGGCCAAGTTGCTGATGTGGCTGTGCAGGAACCACATTCACCCAGTGGGCCGTAAAGGACATGTATTGTCCCTGACCGTAGTTACAGCTCCACACATTGGCGCTGCCGTGCACTTTGGCAGACACCGACAGGCTTAAGGACTGGCCCACCTTCTGTTCTACATGTGTGTGCAGGGCTGGTAATGCCTTTTTCGCAAAGAAATGATGGCTTAGGACTCTCCACTTCGGCTCGGCACAAGCCAACAGTTCTCTGAATGGTGCAGAGTCCACCACTTGGAAAGGGAGGGACTGCAGCATCAGCAACTTGGACAGGAGCATGTTCAGCTTCTGCGCCGTTGGATGAGTGCACGCATACTGTTGTCTCTTGGTAATCGCTTCGGTGATCGATTTCTGACGGAATGACTGACGATGATTAGGAAGAGGAGGAGCAGGAGCATCAGGAAAGGCAGATGATGGGAAGGACAGACAGCTAGTAACTAATGTAGAGACAGGCACTTTTCATCTTTAATATATACATATCTAACATATAATAAAATAACATAACAAGTAATGGAATAGCATAACATCCCCCTAAAAAGAATATAATGAAATAAAAAAGTGAATGAACCTGCTAAGAAATATATATATAACAATTGTGCGGTTAGGGGCTTTGTGTGCCAGATGTGTTGATAGTAGGGTTCACACAATCACACAAATGGTCACCATCATTGCTGCAACAGTATATTTAAAAACGCATGATTATACAGTTGATCGTCATACAAATGATCATCCCTCTTTGATGTCCAATCTCTCTTTAATGAGAGATAATAGGAAATATGTATTTAATCTTATTATATCCACATATTCGAAGAACCTACCAATCAATGATGTTAACGGTACTGTGTTGCCGTAATATAATCGCTTAAGTCAGTGTTGTCTCCTGTTAGGTAAACTACACTGAACAAAAATATAAATGCAACACTTTCGGTTTTGCTCCCATTTTGCATGAGCTGAACTCAAACATCGGAAACATTTTCTACATACACAAAAGACCCTTTACTCTCAAATATTGTTCACAAATCTGTCTAAATCTGTGTTAGTGAGCACTTCTCCTTTGCCAAGATAATTCATCTCACCTCACAGCATGAATATTGCACAGGTGTGCCTTAGACTTCCCACAATAAAAGGCCACTCTGAAATGTGCACAGTTTTGCCTTAAGGGGGGGGGGGGTGTCAGAAAACCAGTCAGTATCTGGTGTGGCCAACATTTGCCTCAGTGCAGTGCAGTGCAACACATCTCTGTCGCATAAAGTTGATCAGGTTGTTGATTGTGGCCTGTGGAATGTTGGTCCACTCCTCTTCAATAGCTGTGCGAAGTTACAGAATATTGTCAGGAACTGGAACACGCTGTCGTATACGCCGATCCAGAGCATCCTAAACATGCTCAATGGCTGACATATCTGGTGAGTATGCTGGCCATGCAAGAACTGGGATGTTTTTAACTTCCAGGAATTATGTACAGATCCTTACAATATGTGCATTATCATGCTGCAACATGAGGTGATGGTCGTGGATAAATGGCACAACAATGGGCCTGGATCTCGTTACGGTATCTCTGTGCATTCAAAATGCCATCAATAAAATGCACCTATGTTCGTTGTCCATAACATACGCCTGCCCATACCATAACCCTACCGCCACCATGGGCCACTCGATCCACAATGTTGATGTCAGCAAACCACTCACCCACACAAAGCCACACACACTGTCTGCCATCTGCCCTGAACAGTGAAAACTGTGACTCATCAATAAACACAATACCTCTCCAACGTGCCAGATGCCATAGAATGTGAGCATTTTCCCACTCAAGTCGGTTACGATGACGAACTGCAGTCAGGTCCAGACCCCAATCAGGACGATGAGCATGCAGATGAGCTTCCCTGAGACGGTTTCTGATAGTTTGTGCAGAAATTCTTAGGTTATGCAAACCGATTGTTGCTGCAGCTGTCCGGGTGACTGGTCTCAGACGATCATGGAGGTGAACATGCTGGATGTGGAGGTCCTGGGCTGGTGTGGTTGTAAGAAGCAGTCATGTAATGTGTCTAAGTTTCATTATCCTGGTAAACTGTGTTAAAATTTAATGTATATAATGTATAATGCTATTCTAGTAATACAGATAAATGTAAATGCCTGCAGTATTCGTTTGGTCAGTAGATGGCAGCATAGGACCAATTTGCATTGAAGTTTGCCATAGAGAAAGTGTATTAATGTCGTAGTGGCTCTTTAAAACAGCAGTTAAGTGTTGAAGTGACACGCCCCTTATGATGTCAGCCTGCCTCAGTGTGAGCAGGAAGAATGAGGAAGAGGGACTGAAACTATAACGGCTGCCATCTTGACTAGATAGAAAGCAAGTTCTGTGCTGTGTAAGACGTGTGTGGGGATACTAAAGGACGTTCCTGTGCAGCCAAGCTGTGTGAACTTCAGTCTAGAGACGGATGGAGTATAAAGAGACCGTGGATTTAGTGAAGCCAAGTTAAAAAGGACTGTGTGCAGCAGCTAACCTGTGGAGCTGACATTGGGCTGAGTGGATTGCCCCAAACAGTAAAGAGACTCACATGTGCTGTCGAGGTACCGGACAGTCACTGTAAAATTCTGGATTATATCCATCTGGTTTTCCGGCCTGCTGAGGAGGACTTCTTTGTTGCGGATCCTGCGCTGGTTATAAAGGAAAAGGACGACATCGGGCCCCACCGTGCACTTCCACAAACTGTAAGAGGTCCACTTGGACCACTGGGATAAGGGGGGTGCGCACCCGCTTGAAAGTTAGGGTCAGTTAGGGATAGTTCCTGGGACTGCTATTCCTTAGTGTCCGCACCGCGAACACGGACACAGCAAAGGTGGAAATTGTTGTAGTATTTGACTTGAATTGTTCATACTGTTTTATTGTTAACCTGCTTTTATTAATTGATAGTAAATGCAATTTTCTTAATCTTGACTTCTGCGTACGCACTCTTTTCTGGTTGCGGAGTCATACCACCTGCCTTGCTCTCGGTTCACAAATTGGCGTAGTCGGCAGGATCCGCTTACCAGAATGGACGGCGACGCACCCGTTAGGAGGGATTGTGCTGGAGGAAGAATGCCAGCAGGGGCTGTAATGAGTCAGTTAGCAAAGTTTGATGGCAATAATATGTCTGTGAGTGTGTGGGCAGAGCAGATACGAATGGTACAGCGCATGTACCAGACCGCACCAGAAGTACTAGTAGAGCTAGCCATATTGACGTTACAAGGAGATGCTAAGACTACAGTGATATTGCGGCCATTTGAACAAAGACAGACATTTGAGCAAGTTGTCCAGATTCTAGAAACTATTTATGGAGAAACCGCATTGCTGGGGTCTCTGCAGGCACGGTTCTTCCAGAGGGTACAAAAGGAGAATGAAAGTCTCCCTCAGTATGCAAATGCCCTACAAGAACTGCTCCGAGATATTCAAGGGAAGGAAAGAGGGGGCTCACCAGCCTTCTGTAACCCTGATCGGACACTCCGTGACCAGTTTGTCCTGGGGATCCGTGATGGCAGTTTGACTGTTGCTATGCAGGACTTTATACGACGGGAGACTGATGCTAAATTTCATGACGTACAGGTGGAGGCCATCTCACGTGCCAATAGTATGGTTCAGAAGCCTCAGACCGCAGTTGGAGTTACATTGTCGCAGGGGGCTAGCTCTGGCCCAGAAACAGTGGAAAAAGGGACAGTTAAAGAGATACTTACAGTAATGCAGAAATTGCAAGAGCAAATGGAACACCTACAAACCAATTGTAATGAGAATTCTATGAGAATTGCAGGCCTCCAGAAAACTAGAGATGAAGGGGTGGGCCGTTCACACCAAGAAGGTCAGAATCACCCACAACCCTACTGGAGGGATGAGGATAGGACCTACCGAAGGGGTCCCAATAATGTAGTACAACTCTCAGGAGAGAACGATGGGGCTTACCGAAGGGGCCCAAACCGATGGCCAGAGCGACGGGAAATACGCTGCTGGGATTGTGGACGTGTGGGCCACATTGCTGCTAGATGTCCAGAACAGCGACAAGCTTATGAGAGACCGCCGTTAAACTGAAATCCCCTGCTGCAGTAGGGCGGGCAGTAGGGGAAACTGAGGAGACTATGAGAGGAGAATGCCCTGAAGAGGATCTGATCGCTGCAAGTCCCATCATACAGATGGAATTGGAAGGTATTCCGGTTACCGGGATGATTGACACGGGTTCCCAAGTAACGACCCTGAGTAGAGACTGTTACGAACGGTATTTTCAGCGACATGTGAAATATGATCCCCATACATTCATACGAGTGGTCGCAGCTAATCAGTTACCAGTACCGGTGGTGGGAGTGGCCTGGATGAATGTCAGATTATGTGGCCAAGATCTAGGTAAGAAAGGCATTGTGGTAGTACAGGAGTCACATGAAGTAAAGGTCCCTGTCATCTTGGGGATGAATGTGTTAAAAGAATTGGATCAGATTCTCTTTGAAAAGAAAGGTCACGGTTATTGGAGAGAAACCACTAGCCATCGGCCTACTCAAACGGCCTTCCAGCGGCTGGTCCGAACATGTGGCTTACAGAAAAGTTCAGATGCACAGTGTCCTCTTGCTCGAATTTCGGTCCCTCTGCATACAAAAGTTACGTTGCCACCCAGACGGGAGATGATAGTGTCCATGCCTGTAGGCACCTGTAGGAAACTAGAGGGCATAGCTGTGTTGATAGAACCACTGCCGACAGCCGGAAGAAGTGTTGATCCGCTAGTAGCCCGTTCCTTGGCAGTAGTCCGCAATGGGAGAGTACCCCTCCGATGTGTGAACACTCAGGATCAGAGTGTAGACCTAGCCCCAGGAAGGCTGCTGGCTAACCTCTATGTGACTCCGGAGGAAGTGAGGAAAGCGACCCCGATGCAGTTGAGGCCGGCTGAACGAGGTGAATGGGCCGTAACCGTGTCTATGGGGGAAGGCGAGAACCCCACCCCTAAATGGAATGGCGGTGCAATTCGAGAACAGATGAAGATAGAGACTTCTTTGTGTTCTCTGGAACAGATTCGGAAGGTAGATGAACTGTTATGGGAAAACCGCACAACCTTTGCACGTCATGCTGAAGATTTTGGATGTACGACAGGGATCTACCATGAGATTCCCACAGGAGACACCCCTCCAATCAGAGAGCGCTACCGACAAATTCCTCCACAGATGTATCAGGAGGTGAAAGAACTGTTGACCCAGATGCTGCAGAATGGGATCATTCAAGAAAGCCAAAGTCCCTGGGCAGCTCCAGTGGTACTAGTAAGGAAGAAAGATGGGTCCATTCGGTTTTGCGTAGACTATCGAAAGTTGAATACCTGCACCGTACGAGATTCCTACCCCTTACCTCGGATTGAGGAGTCCCTTTCAGCACTAGGAAGAGCCCGCTACTTCTCCTCACTAGACCTGGCTAGTGGGTATTGGCAGGTGCCAATGGCCGAGAAAGATAAGGAAAAGACAGCCTTTATCTTGCCCATGGGACTATACGAATTTAACCGGATGCCCTTTGGATTGACAAATGCACCTGGAACGTTTCAACGATTGATGGAGAAATGTCTTGGTGACTTCAACTTTGAATTCACTCTCATCTACTTGGATGACATTATAGTGTACTCTGCAACCTTTGAGGACCATCTCCGCCAGTTGGGACAAGTATTTCAACGATTGCGGGAACATGGGCTCAAACTGAAACCCAGTAAATGTCGGTTGTTCCAATCTGAAATTGATTACTTGGGTCATTGTGTATCAGGAGAAGGGGTGAGGCCGTCAAGGGACAAGATAGCGGCTGTTCAAGACTGGCCGACACCGACTACCCTGCGAGAAGTGAGGGCGTTCCTGGGAGTAGCCGGCTACTATCGACGGTTTATTAAGGACTTTGCTAGAGTAGCAGCGCCACTTAATGCTCTCCTACGAGGCACCGCCGGGGGTCCGAAGAACCGGTCCGTGAAATGGGGCCCTGAACAGGAACACGCCTTCCAGGCATTGAAGGATGCTCTTACAACGGCCCCAATCTTGGCGTATGCTGATTACCACTTGCCCTTCCAGCTATATACCGATGCAAGCCTGTATGGTCTCGGAGCGGTGCTCTCTCAGTTCCAGGATGGCCAAGAGCGTGTCATAGCGTATGCCAGCCGATCCTTGCGAGATTCTGAGAGAAACCCTGACAATTATAGTTCATTTAAGTTAGAACTGTTGGCACTGGTATGGGCCATGACTGAGAAATTCTCTGAGTATTTGACCGGAGCTGAAGTCTTAGTACTGACTGACAACAACCCATTGGCTCACCTGGAAAATGCCAAGCTCGGGGCTTTGGAGCAGAGGTGGATAGCCCGAATGTCTAAGTTCAATTACCGCATTAAGTATCGGTCCAAGACGGAGAACCAAAATGCCGATGGACTTTCTAGGGTAACTACCCAGGCCCCCAGCGGAGACGTGGATCATGAGTTGGAGCATGTGGAGATGCCTGACTTCAGCAGATTTTCACAAGCCTTGGTCACTGCTATGCAGTGTGCAGTGGAAGGGACCGAAACGGCTCCTTTCTTTGGCCCCTCACTACAGGAATGGGTGCAAATACAGCAGGCCCATGAGGGGCTGGCGAAAATGATCAAGTGTGTTGAGAAAGGCAAGAAGCCCTGTAAAGAGGAAAGAGAACGACTGACCCGTGAAATGCTATTAGTCCTGAGTCAGTGGGAAAAGTTAGAGATGAAAAATGGAGTGCTATGCCGAAAGGTATATCTGCCTTCTGAAATCGACATTTGTTACCAAATCGTAGTGCCTAGTGAACTGGCTCAATCATTGGCTCTTGAGGCTCATAATAAGAATGGACATTTTGGTCATGAGAAGACCTTTCGTTGGCTACAGCGACTGATTTACTGTCCAGCTCTCCGTCAAATGGTCGAAGAAGTATGTCATAGATGTCGAACTTGTGAGATCCATAAGGCAATAGAACAAAGAGCTCCCCTGCAAACCATAGTGACCCAGGAACCTTTAGAGATCGTCATGATAGACTACCTAATGGTGGGCCCATCCAACAGTGGGCACCAGTACTGCCTCGTAATGGTGGACCACTTCACCAAATTTGCGGTGGTGACCGCCACCAAGGACCAGACCGCTGAGTCAGCAGCTCGAGCCCTATGCCAAGATTTCATCCGAGTGTACGGGTGTCCACAACGCATCCACTCTGACCAAGGGGCTTGCTTTGAGGGACATGTAATGAAAGAAGTTCAACGTATCTACGGGATAAAGAAGTCGCACACGACTCCATACCATCCCCAAGGAAACGGAGCCTGCGAACGATTTAATAGAACTCTGCTACAGATGGTGCGGACTTTGGAGGAGGACAAGAAGTTACAGTGGCCTCAGTTCTTGTCTGAGATGGTGTGGGCCTATAACAATCAGGTCCATTCTACAACGGGGTATTCTCCTTATACTCTCCTCTTTGGACGGTCTGGGCGAAGTGTCGGAGAGTTACAGTTAAATGATGTGGATGGGTTCCCTCCAAGAGATCCAGCCTCCTGGGTGCGAGCACACCGGCAGCGACTTGAGACAGTTCATCGATTGGTGCGACAGCGTCTGCAAGAAAATTCTCATCCTGATAAGACCCCGGTGCAAAGGGCACCATTGCAGCCAGGTGACCTGGTGCTGGTACGTGTCAAGAAGCCTCAAGGAAAATTGGAAAGCAGGTGGGAGGCTGTGCCATATCGTGTAGTTGCCCGCAAGTATGCAAATGGGCCTGTGTACGAAGTTCAGAAGGAAGGAACTGATTGTGTCCGAGTACTTCACAGAAATATGTTGCGCCTGTGTCAATCTGAAGAAGCAAATTGTGATGGAACTGATAATGGCAATGAGCTCCCACAGTCCGAGACTGGTGGTGTGGAATGGGCTTACGATGATGAGGATGATTGTTGGCCAATCCCCGCTCCTGAGGATGTTCCACCTGTGACTAGTGTGCCCCCAGCCTGTGCCCCCTCTGGTGCGGAGTCTGCTGGTCCTTCTCAGCCTATGGCTACAGTACCCCAGAGTATACCAGTGGTTCTCAGACGCACCAATAGACCAAATGCTGGCATTCCCCCTGTTCGGTATGCGCAGGACGAGTTTATTTGGCCTGCCATACAACGGTACATTACCACTCTACATATAAGAGTACAGCCCTCTGGATATTCAGTCATTGGCAGGGACTGCCAATCTTAAAGTGGGGGGGGAATATGTAAGAAGCAGTCATGTAATGTGTCTAAGTTTCATTATCCTGGTAAACTGTGTTAAAATTTAATGTATATAATGTATAATGCTATTCTAGTAATACAGATAAATGTAAATGCCTGCAGTATTCGTTTGGTCAGTAGATGGCAGCATAGGACCAATTTGCATTGAAGTTTGCCATAGAGAAAGTGTATTAATGTCGTAGTGGCTCTTTAAAACAGCAGTTAAGTGTTGAAGTGACACGCCCCTTATGATGTCAGCCTGCCTCAGTGTGAGCAGGAAGAATGAGGAAGAGGGACTGAAACTATAACGGCTGCCATCTTGACTAGATAGAAAGCAAGTTCTGTGCTGTGTAAGACGTGTGTGGGGATACTAAAGGACGTTCCTGTGCAGCCAAGCTGTGTGAACTTCAGTCTAGAGACGGATGGAGTATAAAGAGACCGTGGATTTAGTGAAGCCAAGTTAAAAAGGACTGTGTGCAGCAGCTAACCTGTGGAGCTGACATTGGGCTGAGTGGATTGCCCCAAACAGTAAAGAGACTCACTGTGCTGTCGAGGTACCGGACAGTCACTGTAAAATTCTGGATTATATCCATCTGGTTTTCCGGCCTGCTGAGGAGGACTTCTTTGTTGCGGATCCTGCGCTGGTTATAAAGGAAAAGGACGACATCGGGCCCCACCGTGCACTTCCACAAACTGTAAGAGGTCCACTTGGACCACTGGGATAAGGGGGGTGCGCACCCGCTTGAAAGTTAGGGTCAGTTAGGGATAGTTCCTGGGACTGCTATTCCTTAGTGTCCGCACCGCGAACACGGACACAGCAAAGGTGGAAATTGTTGTAGTATTTGACTTGAATTGTTCATACTGTTTTATTGTTAACCTGCTTTTATTAATTGATAGTAAATGCAATTTTCTTAATCTTGACTTCTGCGTACGCACTCTTTTCTGGTTGCGGAGTCATACCACCTGCCTTGCTCTCGGTTCACATGGTTACACTTGGTCTGCGGTTGTCCTTTCATGAAGTGGGGTTTGTGGGTACAGTATTGATTTACCAGACGTGTTTGGGAGTCTGAGTCTGACTCCTTCCTCATACCTTTAATTTTCTCATACCTTCAAGGACAGACAGCTCCCTTCAGCTGAGGTGGTGGAGCCTTGACTGCCTGAAATCGGCTGCGTGCCACTGGGTGATGCAGCGGTTGCTGCAGCAGGCTGGACCACCACATCGTAGCCACAGTTCTCCCAGGCCACTTTATGGTGACGCTGCATATGTTGACGCAGGGCCGTGGTGCCAACATTGGCACCCTGGCCACGCTTCACCTTCTGCCCACAGATTCTACATATGGCCATGTTCGCCTCCTGCAGTGGCTTAACAAAAAAACTGCCACACCGCCGAGAAAGGCGATTTTACCCCCAACACTACGCACTGACTAACTGATACCACCACTGCCTCCGTGAACCCATGGACCGCTACTTTCCGTGCAGGTAGACTTCTGCGAAGCGGGTGGCTATTGACCTCCCACTGCTGCCACCCTGCTGACTCCCGGCCACGCTAGCGACTTGCTCGCTCCACCACTGCCTCACGGGCAAGCTACCACCCTCTTCCCCCGAAGATTATGAAGCCCCTTCACCACCCGGCTCCCAAGTGAGGTCAGCTACATCATTACCATCGAGTACAGTATGCATGTCACTGATGTCCTTCTCAACCGTCTCTAGGTCAGGAGCCTGACCGCTCGCAACACCAGCTTCCATGCCACTCTCCTCATCACTACTTGGCTGCCTAGTGAAGGAAGCGGCGGATGTCTCCTCCACATTTTGACTTGCCAGTAGCTGCTGGCTGTCTTCTAGTAGCTCGTCCTTACTGTATGGTGGAGCTGAGCCCACAGCATAAAATACTTCTCTCGCTGAGGGAACAGAAAATGACAGAGGCAGGTTGAGGACAGGTGAGAGCACAGGGCCATGCCAACTAAAGGTTGTGTCTGATGAACCCACCAACTCTTGGCTGGGGGTGTCTGATGTCACTTGCGACAAAGTCGAAGATCGAGTCAAGCATTCAAGAACCACTGGGTTGCTGGTCAAGACACGACCGCTAGCTGACACTGGGAGCTCAGGCCTCTTGAAGTGACCCGTGCTGCCACAGCCCCTTAATCTGTTGCGACCTGTGCCTGCACCAGAAACATTTAGGCCTCTGCCACTCCACTGTGCAGGGCCTGGCACTTCTCTGTCTGACATACTGTTAGATCAAATAAATAAATAGGAAATTAAAACACCCCAAAAAAGTTTGTAATTTTCTCTCTTCACGCACTACTTCAGATGACCCACTAAACCCAGGAGGTCAAATCAATATTCCAATAGTCTACTGACTATAATTTCCTGTTTCTGGTCTTATATTAAAATATAACTTTTATTTTCCTTTAATTAAATTCTATATTTCTCTCTTCACCACACAATGGCTAATAAGCTCTTATAAGGCTGTTATATAGCTTTTGCCACTAATATACAGCAAAAGAGCTTTAGTACATAGAACTGCACCACTTAACGGAAAATATATTTTTCTTTTGCCACTAATACACGATAAAAATGGCTGTAAGTTTCGCACTGCACCACATAACGGCTAATAAGCCCTTTTTTCCCCACTAATACACGACAAAAAGGGCTTTAGAACATTTAACTGCACCGCTGAACGGCAAATATATTTTTATTTTGACACTATTACACTACAAAAAGGGCTTTATAACATATAACTGCACCAATGAACCACAAATAGGCCCTTATTTTTTTTCCACTTATACACGCCACAAAAGGCTTTAGAACATATAAGTGCATCGCTGAACGGCAAATACAGTATATTTTAATTTTGCCTCTAATACATGACAAAAGGGTCTTTAGAACATATAACTGCACCACTGAATGGCAAATATATTTTTATTTTGCCACTATTACCCGCCAAAAAGGGCTTTAGAACATATAACTGCACAGCGGAACGGCTAATAGGCCCTTATTTTTTCCACTTATACTCGCCACAGAAGGCTTTAGAACATATAAAAGGTAAATATATTTTACTTTTGCCACTAATTAACGACAAAAAGGACTTTAGAACATATAACTGCACTGCTGAACTGCCAAATATATTTTACTTTTGCCACTAATACACGACAAAAAGGGCAGTAATTTTCGTACTTCACCACACAACGGCTAATAAGCCCCTTTCTCCCCCACTAATACAAGCCAAAAAATGCTTTAGAACATATAACTGCACCGCACAAAGGCAAATAAGATGTAGAAATATTTCCTTGTAATAAACCCTGTTAATGGCTGTATCAAACAGCACTTGCACCCCAATAACAAGAATGTTTTTTTGTAATTACAGAGCTGTATAATGGCAATTTGGGCCCCCAGTCAGTGCAGCAAGGTGTAATAGAATTGTTCCTATTACCCAGGCTGTAACCTCTTCTACTGAACCCTGTTCTACATAAATGCTGGGGAATGATTCCTCCCTATCCTTTACCTACACCTTGAATAATCTTTCCCCAAACTTGTAAATCGTTTTTTTAGCACAATTACGGTAAGTCTTTACTACCACTGTCCCTAGCGCATGCTGACGTCTCTCCCTGCACTAAGTATACTGGAAAATGGCAGAATCCTAGATGGCTGAGGCTATTTATAGGGTCTTGACATCACAGGGCTGGCTGCTGATTGGCTGCATGCATGGCATTATGAATGATCGCGCCTTCCCAGACTTACTTGCTCCATGTCCTCACACGTGCAGCAGCCATTTTAGGAAAAAATTTGATTTGTTACAACGAAGTGTGAGGAAATTCAACTTTGAAGCGAATCACATTTTTCCTGAAATTCAGATCGAATTCTATTTCGTCAACTCTGGTGACTATGCATGCGCAATGCACTCTCAATTCATCGCTATATAACCAAGCGCACTCACTTTTCCTGTAACTCCCATAGCAATGAATGTAGAGCATGTTGTGCATGCACAATGGTCTTTCCTTCATTTCAGGGTCCCATAGGTGGGACCCCCACTGATCTGACATGGACAGCATATCCTAGCGATATGCCATCAGTGTCTGAAATGACCCAACCTCTTTAACCAGTCAAAGGACAACCACAAACGAGACAAGACAATCAGTGCAACATACACTCACCTAAAGAATTATTAGGAACACCATACTAATACGGTGTTGGACCCCCTTTTGCCTTCAGAACTACCTTAATTCTACGTGGCATTGATTCAACAAGGTGCTGATAGCATTCTTTAGAAATGTTGGCCCATATTGATAGGATAGCATCTTGCAGTTGATGGAGATTTGAGGTATGCACATCCAAGGCACGAAGCTCCCGTTCCACCACATCCCAAAGATGCTCTATTGGGTTGAGATCTGGTGACTGTGGGGGCCATTTTAGTACAGTGAACTCATTGTCATGTTCAAGAAACCATTTTTCCAGTCTTCAACAGTCCAATTTTGGGGAGCTCGTGCAAATTGTAGCCTCTTTTTCCTATTTGTAGTGGAGATGAGTGGTACTCGGTGGGGTCTTCTGCTGTTGTAGCCCATCCGCCTCAAGGTTGTGCGTGTTGTGGCTTCACAAATGCTTTGCTTCATACCTCGGTTGTAACGAGTGGTTATTTCAGTCAACGTTGCTCTTCTATCAGCTTGAATCAGTCGGCCCATTCTCCTCTGACCTCTAGCATCAACAAGGCATTTTCGCCCACAGGACTGCCGCATTCTGGATGTTTTTCCCTTTTCACACCATTCTTTGTAAACCCTAGAAATGGTTGTGCGTGAAAATCCCAGTAACTGAGCAGATAGTGAAATACTCAGACCGGCCCGTCTGGCACCAACAACCATGCCACGCTCAAAATTGCTTAAATCACCTTTCTTTCCCATTCTGACATTTAGTTTGGAGTTCAGGAGATTGTCTTGACCAGGACCACAACCCTACATGCATTGAAGCAACTGCCATGTGATTGGTTGACTAGATAATCGCATTAATGAGAAATAGAACAGGTGTTCCTAATAATTCTTTAGGTGAGTGTATACGAGTGGTAGAACATGGATTGATTTGGGACTAGACAAAATCCACATTCATTTTACCAGCTTTACTTTTAATTTTACTAGAAGGGGTTATCCAAGACCTATAATGCCCCCCATATGCCCGGGCCCCTTACAGAGGTTGTACTTACTTTGCTCCCCGGGAACCCGCATTTCATCTGATGCCGGCATGACCACCGCTGCATCTCCTCGTCGCACGGTTGAAAACATCCGGCGTCGGGGAGGGGCAGCCAATAGCAGGCCGCAACGGGAACGAGCCTCCCTAGTGTCACTCGTGATTCTAGGGAGGCTCGTTCTTGTCGTGGCCTGCTATTGGCTGCCCCACCCCTTACCTCATCACTGGATGTTTTCATCTGCGCGAAACTGAGATGCAGCGGCGGCTGTTCCGGCATCAGAAGTGACGTGGGTGCCAGGGAGCAAAGTAAGTACAACCTCTGTGAGGGGCCCGGGCATGTGGGGGATTATTATAGGGCTTGGATAACCCTTTTAATACATGTTTCTAAACATAAGAAGCCCGTTATGTGTGTGTTTGTGGGTCCACTCTAATGTTTTATCTAGTTTGGTAAAAAAAAAGTCAAAAGCCCAGTTTAAGAATTCGGAATTAATTGAATGATAATGCCTCATTCAAGATCTTCATGGTGGAGAACTGCTCCATCGGGTGTCTCTGTCTCTGGAGAGCCTGGACCCTCTGTGCATTACACTGGCAACCTGTTATTTAAATGGGAACTGTGAAATACCTAATTACTCTTGTGGTGGTGCTGCAGCGAAATTAAACACTTTTTATTGTGTTTCCAAATTCCAACACATTACAGTTGGTCACTAAATCACCCACCATTGGTGTATCCATGCCAGGATCCCAACTGTCTTCTACTGTCCCCCAAGCCAAAATAAGGTGGTTTTCTGAATAAAACACCATATTCTTGATATTCATAGAATTCTAAATTTGAGCATATGAAAGTCAATCAGAACTCATAGACACACTAGGTCATAGAATCCCAAAATGTGGGCCTCTTAGCAGTTTGTTACACAATAACTGGCAACTCTTCTGCTGCTCACAGCTTGGAGCTTGTATGCAAACCTCAGTTTGTGCATTTGTTAGTAATTATCAATGTTACCAGCTGTGGAGGAAGTGAACGAAATGCAGGAATATCAGAAACGCTGTGAGAGCTCGGTTCCCTTTTTACACTGAATCAGATGGAGAAACATTACGGTCAACTCTTCACTGCCGAGCATTTCCCCCTAAACAAGGTAACTATTATTAATTCATTGCTGATGTACTAGAGAAATGTGTGTGACTAATGTAGCACCTGCTCAATGTCTCACTGTATGATACAATCCTTTTCCATTGTACAGATGACAATAGAAGAAATTACCAGTTTTTGACAGAATGCAAAAAGCCATAACAATAAAAATGAAAAAATGTAACTAGGGATGAGCGAACCCATGGAAGTTTGGGTTCGGTTTCGGGACCCGAACTTGACCCCAAACCCTATTGAAGTCAATGGGTACCCGAAGTTCACTTTATTTTCCGTTATAACATGGTTATATTGGAAACTAATAGCATTCTTAAGACGGAATGCAAAAGAATATAGCCATTTAGGGGTTGAAAAAAAAGAAAAACAACTCACCTCATCTACTTGATCGTGCTGCAGCAGTCTCTTCTATCTTCATTCTGCAGGGCCCACGTGGTAAGTACGGTGAATTCATTGCGCACATCGCAGGTCCTTTGGCAGGTCCTGCTGAATGAAGATAGAAGAGACTGCTGCAGCGCAATCAAGTGGATGAGGTTAGTTTTTTTTTCCCCCTAAATGGACATATTCTTTTGCATTCTGTCTTAAGAATGCTATTATTTTCCGATATAACCATATTATAATGGAAAATAATAAAATCACCCAAACATGGAACCCGAACTTCAGTGAAAAAGTCCAGGTTCTGGTCCGGGTACCCAAACTCGCAACGTTCGGCACGAACCCGAACTTTGTAGTTCGGGTTTGCTCATCCCTAAATGTCAAGTCAAAAATAACAACAATACAAACACTATACAGATCATTGCTAAGGAGAGTCTGTCTTCAGTCTTCAGTTCTACTGAGCACTGAAGATGCACCTCTTGTCACTCCTACAGTCCCTGATGTAGCGGAGAGCTAGTGCGACATAAGCTTTCTCCGCCGGTATTCCAAGGGTTACTTCAGGATCAGGTTATTACCACAGGAAGCACAGCATCAGTAGTAAATAAAACCATGCACGAAGATCCCATCACTCTTCCCAATAACTGGACGACACACAGTATCAGGAGCAGGACACTGTTTAATGACACATACCCTACTTTTATGCCACTCTCCCATGCAAGGGATACACCTACAGAAAATTAGCCATTCTTCAATCACAGACTGGTTACAGCCCACACATTCCCTCCTCTCAGCCTGAGAAGTAATTCAATCAACAGTACAGTTGAGACATACATTGTTGCCAATGTGTTTCTACTGCACAACCAGACGAATGCTCAGCAGGTTAATGATTACTTTTTGTCTTACAAGTAACGAACCATAGGGAATTAAGCACAACATTGTAAATCCAATCAACAGTCCAGTTGAAACATCCATTGTAGCCAAACGCAATCCACTACGCCTGACTATGTACATGTGCCCTAACTATTACTGCCCATCTTCCTGCCTATCTAACTTGCTGCACACAGGCATCTTCAGTGCTCAGTAGAATGCTTAAAGTGTAACTGTCATTCTTTTTTTTTTTTTGTAATGTGTAATATTCTTTAATTACTTAAATTGTACATTTCTATTAGAAAAATAGCTCTAAAGTGACCCTTTTTGTTCCTTAGCAATGCTCCTCTATCTTCTGTTTACATAACTGTGGAGACCTGCTCAACATTGACTGTGCTATGTAAACAGAAGACAGAGGAGCGTTGCTAAGGCTCAAAATGGGTCACTATTTTTAATAGAAATGTTCGATTTTAGTAATTAAAGTATATTACAAAAATGGTCAGCATCACTGCCTCTATACATTACAAAAAATAAATAAAAATGGTTACACTTTAAGACTGAAGACAGATTCTCCTTAGCAACCCACATTTAAAGCTTTGCTAAGAAGACTATTTACACCTTTTTTTCTAGTACAAAACATCTTTACCTTATAAAGTACATAAAAAAATATTTAACATTCCTGTCCCCAAACTGTTTTAAAAAATAAACTTTACACTTTGTCATTAATTTTCCCATTTCTCTTCATCGGACCCAGACTATCATGACAACTTCTTATGACTCATGACGCATGACTTGTCCTGGCAAAGTTTGCTACCCTGGTTAGTATATCACACAGTAAAAGTGTACAATACGGTAATAGTGGCCCCATTAGTTTCCCCACAGTAAAAGTGCTCACCAGTGCTGGCACCAACATGATGCTCTTCACAAACTAAAGTGACACCACCTTAGAACCTCCTATACAGTAACAGTACTCCCTTATTGACCCTCCATAGTGTCTCCTTAGTGCGCCCACCCACTCAGTAATGGTGTCCCTTTGGGACCTCTTTAATCAATGACACAATGCATCGATGCTACTATGCTACGATGCTAAAATGACCTTCAGCAACTTCCTACCAGAAAGTTCTTGTGAAGGTTTTTAAAGCCTGACCAGACAGAAAAATGGCAACAGATACAATATAAACAACAAATTATTACACAAAGGGGAATTATACTTGTTGGGGTTTCCTTTGAAATTCAGAAATTTTTGGTTTTACAGAACTTCAATACCATTTACCAGAAATGTAATTTAAAACAATAAAACATTCACAAGCCAAATAAGAAATTTGTAAAAATCACTTAGAAGATGGGGATTTACAAAAAATAAGAACTGATCCAGTAATAAATGAAAAAGTTTGGGCGGCTGGTGTCACAGACATGCTGGAAATACCCATTTAGTTCACAGAATGTCTCCCTTTGAGATAATTCTGTTAGAGTTGTGCCCATTTAGAGTAGGTAACGGAGAAAAGAAGTCATCAATAGTGATAGCGGCAGGGGTCATATTCGAATTCACGATATTTCGCAAACATTTTGTAGAATATTCGCCGAATATTTGTGAATTTGAATATTCGTTATATTCTAAGATTTTTTTTACTCGAAAATCGATAAGGTAATGATCGCATAATATGTAAAATTTTTTGTAATGCAAATTTTTTGTGCAAACTTTTCAATTGCCGAGCAAAAACATGATTCCTCCCTGCTTCTTGCTTGTGGGCCAATGAGTCATAGCACTATATCGAATATGTTTGTTTTTTCAAACATTCGTAATATTAAAAAAATACGAATATAGAGCAATTTAGCTAATATAGTGCTATAATCTTTTTTTTCAATAGTTAAAATTTTTTTCCAATCTGGACTTCAGATAAGAAAAAAATTACAACTATTAGACAGAGAAGATTATAGCACTATATTAGCTAATTTGCTCTATATTCGTTTTTTCGAATATTCGCTATATTGCTATATATTCTTGTTTTAGAATATTACAAATATTCGATATAGTGCTATATGTTAGTTTTTTTTGAATATTCATCATTTTTCCCATTTAAAGTCATGATTCCTCTTTGCTTCTTGCTTGTGGGCCAATGAGTCATTGGCCCACATGCAAGACGCAGGGAGGAATCATGTTTTTACTCGGTAATTGAAAAATTTGCGATAAAAATATTTGCGAATTTTTGAAGTACATATATTCGCGATAAAAATTTGCAATTCGAATTTTCGTAATCAACACTAGTCATCAAATAGACAAAAGTAAGCATGTTACGCGTTCTGATTGCCATTACACATGTTTTGTTATGCACATGTTTATTTCCTTTGTGTGTATTGGAATAACAGAAAAAAACTGAGAAAAAAAGCTAATTGGATATTATTTCACACAAAATTCCGAAAATGGGTGGGACAAAATTGTTGGCACCTTTTTAGAATTGTGGGTAAACAACTTTGCTTCAAGCATGTGATGCTCGTTTAAACTCACCTGTGACAAGTAACAGGTGTGGGAAATATAAAAACCACACCTAAAACCAGATAAAAAGGGGAGAAGTTTATAACCCATGGCCCTGTAGCTAATCTCGCTGGATGTAGATGGAAGACAAAAATTGATGAAAGGCTGCAACGCAGGATAGTCCGGATGGTGGATAAGCAGCCCCAATAAAGTTCCAAAGAAATTCAAGCTGTCCTGCAGGCTCAGGGTGCATCAGTGTCAGCCTGAACTGTCCGTCGACATTTGAATGAAATGAAACGCTATGGCAGGAGACCCAGGAGGACCCCACTGCTGACACAGAGACATAAAAAAGCTAGACTTCAGTTTGCCAAAGTGTGCGTGAGTAAGCCAAAATCCTTCCGGGAAAACGCCTTGTGGACAGATGAGACCAAGATAGAGCTTTTTGGAAAAGCTCATCATTCTACTGTTTCCCAAAAATGGAATGAGATCTTCAAAGAAAAAAAACACAGTACCTACAGTCAAATATGGTGGAGGTTGAAAGATGTTTTGGGTTGTTTTGCTGCCTCTGTTACTGGGTACCTTGACTGTGTTCAAGGCATCATAAAATCTGAAGATTACTAAAGGATTTTAGGTCGCAATGTAGGTTCCAGTGTCAGAAAGCTGAGGCAATTAACCCTTTCCATATGCAGGTAAGTCTTTCGTCATAAACAAGTGTTTACCTTACATTCTTCTCAGGCACAGTCGCTGAAGTGGTTCTAAACTTTCTATAAATGTCCATTCTCTTTCTCTCAGGGGTATTCTTTCAGTTCAGTTGTTTTTCTTGCAGCTTTCAGTCTCAGGGATGAAACTTCCCCGCACCAGGTCAAGTTTTTAGCAGCTCAAACAGACACATTCTTCCTCTAGGCCCGCTGAGCATAGACTCTTTCCTAACCAGGGGGTGGGGCCAGTCCATCACTCTAGCAACTTTACTAAGACTGCCACATTGAACTATTTACTGCCAATAGACAACCAGTTGGGTTACAAGGTGCATAAAGAAAATAATACTTTAGCAATAAATCACAGCAATAACTCTTTAACATAGGATTAACTCTTTAGCAGTGATCCTCTGGGTCACTGCATTTTCTCGGTCCCTGATATCCTGCAGGTGTTGTGGGGTGAGGTGTCAGGAGGTGGACTTCTTTTCTCCATAAAAAACAAACAGAAAATAAACGGATTCATGACAGAATAGACAATAACTAACGTGAACAGATGCTATTGAACATTCATTGAAATTAATAGGTTAAAGAAAAAATATGTTTTGTCATTTTTCTCAGTTTTTATAATGGATAATTTTAGCAAAATTCAGAATGTACCCTCAGTCTGGTTTAACAATCCCTTTTTGTCATCAGGCTCATCCAATGATAAGCTGATGACATAATGGAGAATACCCCCTCCTATAAATTATACCGAAAATTAGAAGTCGCTCTAGGGTTCCAAGACCTATATACATTTACTCAGCCTGTGATCTTGTATTCTATGATGACAATGGGCTCTAGAAAAGGTTATCCCCTAACATACCTCCGTCACCTAAATGCCACCATGCTGTCCCATGGGTATGCCACCGCTGTCCCCTGGGTAAGTCACTATTCTGCCCGTTGCATGCCATCTGTGTTCAATGGGTATAGCACCATTCTGGCCTCCGTATGCCTATTGCAATGTGCTCTAGAAAACTCTAGTTGATCATTTCTTTAATTTTTCATGAAACATTAAAATACAAGATGTGGAAGTATTTGCAGCATAGTCATCCTCCCAGTGCAGGAGAATTGATGTCTGTCTCTAGGTGACATCATACACTTAGCAACCAATTAGAACTCAGCTTTCCTTTTATTAAACTGCTCTGGTAAAATAAAATCTGTGATGTGATTGGTTGTTAAGGGCTAAAAATACAGTTTTTCTTTTTAACAGTTTTTACAAATCTGCTCCAATAAATACAGAGCAGATACAGGAAATGTACCTACTGTTACCATATATTATTCAATGGGTCTCATTTATGTATACTGTCTAAAAAACTGAGTTTTTTGCCCATAGCAATCAAACAGAGTTCAGCTTTCATTTCTTAAACTGCTCTGATCAGTGTAATGCTGTGCTGTGATTGGTTTCTATGGGCAACAAACAGTTTTTCATTTAGACAGTTTTGATAAATCACCTCCATGAAATCCAGTTTCCATGTAAAACAGCATATTGATATGAATAGACCATGCAGGGAGATGAGAGGCAAGCTGAGAAGCCAGGTGTCACAACCAGACAGCTGAGAAGCTCTGACAGAGGCCTTTCAGAACCTCCTCTTTGAGTTTCTGTGTTGTGGTATTCAGCTCCTCCTCTCCTTAGCCTCTCTCAGCTGTCATGTGTTGGACTAATTGCTTCCCTTTAAATTCTTCCCCAGAAGGCTTTTCTGGGCGGCTTATATTTCTTCCTGGAGTATGTGTGCATGCCCATCTGGTTCTCCTCTCCTCAACAAAGTTAAGTGTTATACTGTTATCTGTTATTTTCTGTTTGCTGGATCCCAGGTGACCCTGACTCCCTCCGTGTCTGGTGTAGGGAGCCGGTGGTCGTGTCCCCTCACTATTGTAGGGTGCTCAGGGGTTATATAGTCCAGGTACGTGGATATGCATACCTCCACCATTCGGATCTATGCATAGGCTAAGCAGCCAGGGAAAGTGCCAGGTCTTCTACAGGGGTCTCCCTTTTGTTCCTTAGCTATTGGATCCAGCGAGTCATTTATGCATGTTGTTTTGCCTTGTTACCTGTACACATTCCGTGACATTATAAGCCGCCAAAACTGTTTTAAGAATGGATCCGGTTTCACTTTTGGCTGAACGCTTCCAGGGTCTTTCATTGGAGGTAGCTGTCCTCCGTAAGACTTTTTCTCAGCTTCAAGTGACCGGTTCAGCTGGCGTTCATGGAGCTTGTTCTGAGCCTAAGATCTCGCTCCCGGATACGTTCTCCGGGGGTAGTGAGAATTTTGTGCATTTTAGAGAGGCTTGCAAACTCCATTTTCGCCTTCTTCCCCTTTCCTCTGGAGATGAGGAACGGAGGGTGGGGATCATTATATCGCTGCTCAGAGGTAACGCTCAGTCCTGGGCCTTTTTTCGCTGCCGGAGGGGGCACGGCCCCTCCGTTCAGTGGATGAATTCTTTTTAGCCCTGGGTCAGATATATGATGATCCGGATCGTATTGTTCTGGCGGAGTCTAGACTACGTCTCTTATGCCAGGGTAAACAATCCGCAGAAATATACTGCTCAGAATTTCGGAGATGGGCAGCTGATACTGGTTGGAATGATGCTGCACTCCGAAGTCAATTTTGCCATGGTCTTTCAGAGGGATTGAAAGATGCATTTGCCTTTCATGAAAGGCCTATTTCTTTGGACTCTGCTATGTCTCAGGCCGTTCGTATTGACAGGCGTCTTAGAGAGAGAGGAGAGATCTCTCCTTCATGTCATACTCGGTCCCAGGACTGTGCAGCGGTCCCATTCTGTGCGCAGGGGTCTCAGTCGCTGTCAGCCCCTTCTGAGCAGGAGCCCATGCAGCTGGGGTTGATTGCTTCTGACAATAGAAGATTCAGCCCGCATGGGACGGTTTGTTTTTGTTGTGGAGGTATTAATCATTTGGCAAATATTTGTCCCTCTAGGAGATTCAGGCAGTTCTCTGGGTATAATAAAGAAACAAAGAGGAAAAAATCTTTGAAAAGTGTTCCGTCTGTTACTATTGGCAGGGTTGAGGCGGAAATTGAAGGTTTTCCGTTTGCTTGTAGTTCCCGTTTTGTCCTGCCGGCTAGGGTGGCGCTAGAGAGCAAGAACATTTTTTGTGAGATTTTTGTGGATAGTGGAGCAGCGGTCAATCTCATTGATAATCAATTTGCGATAACTCATGGTTTCCAGGTGTGCGCTTTGAGAAAGGATATTCCGGTTTTTGCTATCGATTCCGCTCCACTTTCTCAGAAATCATTAAAGGGCATAGTTCACAATATCCGTTTGATTGTGAGTGATGCTCATGTTGAGGATGTGTCATGTTTCGTCCTTAGCGGTTTGCCCACCCCTCTGGTGTTGGGGCTGCCCTGGCTCACTAAGCATAACCCCACCATTGATTGGCAGGCGAAGCAAATAAATGGTTGGAGTGACTTTTGCAGAGAGAATTGCCTCATGACATCTGTTTCTGAGGTTGCTACTAAGACTATACCATCTTTTCTCTCTGAATTTTCAGATGTCTTCTCTGAGAGTGGAGTTCAGGATTTGCCCCCGCACAGGGAGTACGATTGCCCTATTAATCTCATCCCAGATGCCAAGCTGCCTAAATCTCGTTTATACAATCTTTCCCAACCTGAGAGGATCGCTATGCGTGCTTATATCTCTGAGAGTCTGAGAAAGGAACACATACGACCCTCGAAGTCACCTGTTGCCGCTGGTTTTTTCTTTGTTAAGAAAAAAGATGGTTCTTTAAGACCTTGTCTGGATTTCAGGGAGCTGAACAGTATCACAATTCGTGACCCTTATCCGCTTCCTCTGATCCCGGACCTATTTAACCAGGTTGTTGGGGCTAAAGTCTTTTCCAAATTAGATTTAAGAGGGGCATACAACCTGGTCAGGGTCAGAGAAGGGGACGAATGGAAGACGGCCTTCAATACCCCTGAGGGCCATTTTGAAAACTTGGTTATGCCTTTTGGTTTGATGAATGCCCCAGCCGTTTTTCAGCATTTCGTGAACAGCATTTTTTTATCATTTGATGGGAAAATTTGTATTGGTGTATTTGGATGACATTTTGATTTTTTCTCCCGATTTCAAAACTCATAAGGAACATTTACGTCAGGTCTTGCTCATTCTGCGGGAGAATAAATTATATGCGAAACTGGAAAAATGTGTGTTTGCGGTTCCAGAAATTCAATTTCTGGGGTTTCTTCTCTCCGCTTCTGGTTTTCGCATGGACCCCGAGAAGGTCCGCGCTGTGCTTGAGTGGGAGCTTCCTGAGAATCAAAAGGCGCTGATGCGTTTTTTGGGCTTTGCCAATTATTACAGGAAGTTCATTTTGAATTATTCTTCTATTGTTAAACCACTCACTGATATGACCAGAAAGGGGGTAGATTTTTCTTCTTGGTCAGTAGAGGCGCGTAAGGCTTTTTCTGATATCAAGGAGAGTTTTGCTTCCGCTCCCATCTTGGTGCAACCTGATGTTTCGTTACCCTTCATAGTTGAGGTTGATGCTTCTGAGGTGGGTGTGGGTGCGGTCTTGTCTCAGGGTTCCTCTCCTGCCAAATGGCGACCGTGTGCCTTTTTCTCGAAGAAACTCTCCTCCGCAGAGAGAAATTACGATGTGGGAGATAGGGAATTGTTGGCCATCAAGTTGGCTTTTGAGGAATGGCGCCATTGGCTAGAGGGAGCCAGACACCCTATTACCGTATTTACTGACCATAAAAATCTGGCCTACTTGGAGTCAGCCAAGCGTCTGAACCCGAGACAGGCCAGATGGTCGTTGTTCTTTTCTAGGTTTAATTTTGTTGTCACGTTCCGCCCTGGAGTTAAGAATGTGAAGGCAGATGCCCTGTCACGTTGTTTTCCGGGAGGCGGGAATTTTGAAGACCCGGGTCCCATTTTGGCTGAAGGTGTGGTGGTCTCTGCTCTTTTTCCTGAATTGGAGGCAGAGGTGCAGGCAGCCCAGTCAGAGGCTCCTGATCTTTGTCCTCCTGGGAGGTTGTTTGTGCCTCTCGCTTTAAGACACAAGATTTTTAAAGAACACCACGATACGGTCCTTGCTGGGCACCCGGGGGTAAGAGCCACACTGGATCTCATCGCTCAGAGATTCTGGTGGCCTGCGCTTCGTAAGTCGGTTGAGGGTTTTGTGGCAGCCTGCGAGACTTGCGCTCGTGCCAAAGTCCCTCATTCACGGCCATCAGGTCCTCTCCTTCCCTTACCCATTCCTTCCCGTCCTTGGACACATCTGTCCATGGACTTCATAACGGACCTGCCTCGTTCCTCGGGGAAGACTGTAATTCTGGTGGTGGTGGACCGTTTTAGCAAAATGGTGCTGGCGCAGGCATTTGTTGATCACATTGTCAAATTGCACGGTATTCCTTCAGACATAGTCTCTGATAGGGGCACGCAGTTTGTTTCCAGATTCTGGAAGGCTTTCTGTTCTCGCTTGGGGGTTCGGTTGTCATTCTCTTCTGCTTTCCACCCGCAGTCGAATGGTCAGACAGAGCGCGTCAATCAGAATCTGGAGACATATCTGCGTTGTTTTGTGGCGGAGAATCAAGAGGATTGGTGTTCTTTTTTGTCCCTTGCTGAGTTTGCTTTAAATAACGGTCGTCAGGAGTCCTCTGATAAGTCACCATTTTTTGGTGCATATGGGTTTCATCCACAGTTTGGGACTTTCTCGGGAGAAGGGTCTTCTGGTTTACCTGATGAGGACAGATTCTCCTCGTCTTTGTCATCTATTTGGCAAAAGATTCAAGATAATCTAAAGAGCATGAGTGAGAGATATAAGCGTGTGGCTGATAAGAGACGTGTGCTTGGTCCGGACCTGAATGTTGGTGATCTGGTGTGGTTGTCTACCAAGAATATCAAATTGAAGGTTCCCTCCTGGAAGTTGGGTCCTAGGTTTATTGGGCCTTACAAAATCCTGTCTGTCATCAATCCTGTTGCATACCGTCTTGATCTTCCTCAGACTTGGAAGATCCATAATGTTTTTCATAAGTCCTTATTGAAACCTTATGTTCAACCCATTGTACCCTCGCCTTTGCCTCCTCCTCCGATTATGGTTGATGGGAATCTTGAATTTCAGGTCTCTGGGATTGTGGATTCTCGTCTTGTCCGCGGTTCTCTTCAGTACCTTGTTCACTGGGAGGGGTATGGTCCTGAGGAGAGGATGTGGGTCCCAGTGACGGACATTAAAGCCTCTCGTCTCATCAGGGCTTTCCATAGGTCCCATCCTGAGAAGGTGTCCCCTCACTATTGTAGGGTGCTCAGGGGTTATATAGTCCAGGTACGTGGATATGTCCAGGTACGTGAATATGCATACCTCCACCATTCGGATCTATGCATAGGCTAAGCAGCCAGGGAAAGTGCCAGGTCTTCTACAGGGGTCTCCCTTTTGTTCCTTAGCTATTGGATCCAGCGAGTCATTTATGCATGTTGTTTTGCCTTGTTACCTGTACACATTCCGTGACACCAGGCCTCAGCAGTTACCATTATTTATATCTATTTTAACCTATCTCTGATTGAGTGAAGTGATTAAACCATGTTGAAGTGGCTACACTGTGTGACTGCTGCAGCCAATCAGAGAAAAACTGCTGAAAACGGCTTGCATTTCATATAATATGTGGGGATTCCCTCTGGTAAACAGGACAAGCGGACGCAGTATAGAGGCACCAACCAGTTTGTAAACCAAAAGTTCAGTGTTTATTTGCACGTTAGAAAGTTCACAGAACAAAAAAAAATATTTCAAGCAAAAAATTCACGTTGCAGTATTGGTGTCAGTTCACACCGTGCAGCCTGTTCTGCCAATAAGAGTCCATCAGCAGGCTTTAGTCGGCCTGTTTCCCCTCACATAGGTCTCAGCCCTCCATCCCGGCCTCAGATCCCAATACAGAGATCCCCTTTGCATGAACCCAGCTGTCTTTTAAAGGCAGCTAGGTGTTAACAAAAACCCGGATCGGCACCTGCGATCCAGTCCGGTGTTTGACCTTACCTGACTGCTAATTAGTCCAGGAGCACACACTGGGAGGAAAATACCTGCCTCCACATACCATTGCCTTTACTGTGTCACAAATAGTATGATAATATACAGTAGAGGAGATACTATACCAAATACATAGGTCTGGTTTTAGATGTTCTTCTAAAATGTTACAATACCATCTCTACTGTCAAAATAAATAAGTGAAACCATGAGTAACTGTACATAGTGAAGTTGCAGAAATGTATAAACACGTAATATGTGTATAATATAAGCTCACGTTTAATATACGTTATAGCATAATGTCTTCTGATCCCCGTATTAGCTTCTTATTTTTCTTGGCTATGAGCTGTAGATTTTGATGCACAACACAAACCAATAGAGACTAAAATAAAAGGATTGCTGGTCACTGCTGGGGAGAGAGATGTATCATCATGATATTATGCAGTGCATTCAGAAAGTATTTGGACCCTTTCACTTTCTTTTACAGTTTGCTATCTTTTGGCCTTGTTCTGCAATAAAAAATAAAAAAAATCTAGTTTTCTCCCCATCAATCTGCACTCAATACCCAATAATCAGAAAGTGGAAACAGAATGTTAGAAATGTTTGCAAATTTATTAGAAAGGGGAAAAAAATTACATTCACATTGACATAAGTATTTAGACCCTTTGCTTTGACACTTGAAATTTAGCTCTGGGGCCTCCCATTTCTCTTGATCATCTTTGAGTTGCTTGGACATGATTTGAAAAGACACACCACTGTCTATAGAAGATCTTACAGCTGACAATGCATATCAGAGCAAAAACCAAGCCATTAGGAGGAAAGAACTGCCTGTAGAGCTCAGAGACAGGATTGCGTGGAGAAGTGGACAAAAACATTTCTGCTGCACTGAAAGTTCGCAAGAGCACAGAGGCCTCCATAATTCTTTAATGGAAGAAGTTTAGAACAACCAGTACCTTCCCTAGAGCCCCAACAAACTAAGTAATCAGGGGAGAAGAGCCTTGGTAAGAGAGGTGACAAAGAACTCTGGCTAAGCTCCAGAGATCCTATGTACAGATAGGAGAAACTTCCAGAAGGTCAACCATCACTGCAGCACTTCACCAATTTAGGCTTTATGGCAGAGTGGCCAGACTGAAGCCTCTCCTCAGTAGAAGACATATGAAGACATATGAAAGTTTGCAAAAAAACAAACAAAAAACATCTAAAGGAATCAGACTGTGAGAAACAAGGGAGCTGGCGTAGATTTAGGCCCGCTGTGGATGTACCTAAGTTATATAGAGGCCAACACCTCCACATAACTTGAGGATCAGCGCAAGGGGTATTATACCGGCATCTAAAAAACTATCTTAATAAATGACCCCATGTGTGTGTATATACACATCCGTTTTTTTTTTAACTTAACCTTGAATAATGGCTGTCAAAAAATAGGACATGTTCTATTTGGTTCTTTTTCGCAGCCCTACAGCCCCCATACTATTGTAGGGGACAGTGTTTAATGGCTGTTTTTCAGAAAAGGCATCAGCGAATGTGGCTTAAAAGTAAACCAAGCTGATCCTCACCTGCACAGAACGCACCATACGTCATTCTAAACAACTGAAGCCAAATTTTACTAACCACAAGACCATTTACTAAATGAAATTAGCATTAAAAATTAATATATATGAACTAAATCCAATATATGAACTGCTGCTCCGAAGCAATACAGGTTACAACCCTCCCTGAAGACATAAACTAATCGAGAGCCTTTCTGTTAATCATTAGTTACTATAGATACACTCATCTGTTATGTAATAGATGTAATGCTATTAGATTTGCTTTCAACATTACAAAGAAAAAGTTGTTGATCTAATTTAGCGACTTTTAAATAAATGTAAACCATGCATGGTAAAAGCTACAAGCAGTTCCTAGTTATCTTAAAAATAAAGTCAAATTTTAAATACCATATTTTTCGCCCCATAAAATGTGGGGGGAAAATGACAGTGCGTCTTATGGGGCGAATGCTGCCATTTTTACTCTGCTAACACTAATACATTGCGGGCCGCGATGCTGGACAGCGCGGCCGGCAATGTGTCAGCGGGCAGGGGCTGGAGGCCGGTAACTGCTGTTGTAATCGCGGCTGGGCCCAATGCAGTCACTGTACTCTATTACACCGGGCCCCGCACACAGCAGTATTCATATGTAAAGTGTAGGCAATCCATATGTAAAGTGTAGGCAATCCATATGTAAAGTGTAGCAATCCTCTGCGGTTGCGCAATCCACGTAGTACTCACTATGAAACTCCCGTACTAGCAGGCAGGCAGGCTGGCCGGTCACTCACTTCGTCACGGACATGCACCTCCTGCTTCATTAATAAAAAAAGGGAAGAGCATGTGCGTGACGAAGTAAGTAACCGGCCAGCCTGCCTGCTAGTACGGGAGTTTCATAGTGAGTACTACGTGGATTGCGCTACCGCAGAGGATTGCTATACTTTACATATGGATTGCCTACACTTTACATATGAATACTGCTGTGAGCGGGGCCTGAGGTAATAGAGTACAGTCACTGCACGGGGCCCTGGCCTCCACCCCCTGTATTGGGGGTCACTATTTACACAGGGACACTGTTATGGGAGGGATCTGTGGATGACAAATATATAGCATAAGATGCTATATATGTGTCATCCACAGATCCCCCCATAACAGGGTCATCCACAGATCCCCCCATAACAGTGTCATCCACAGATCCCCCCCATAATAGTGTCATCCACAGATGCCCCCATAACAGTACCACCCACAGATCCCCCATAATATTATCATCTACAGATCCCCCATAATAGTGTCATCCACAGACCACTATTAGATCAAAACCCACCAAAAGCACACCTTTTTCCTCCTCAAAAGGTGCGTCTTATGGACATAGTGCGAAAAATATATATATATTAAAAATATTATATATATTATAAAAAATTATTGAATATTTCATAATACAGCATACATAGTTTACATATTATTAACAATTTTTATTGTTTAATAGTATAAAACAGTCAAATAACATACGTATATCAGAAATGAATGAATACAATCCTAGTAAGGACATTGAAAAGGCATATGGTATTAAAGCATACCCATAAGGCACATCTCTGAAATACGTTTTACAAAAAGTTATAAATTAACATAAAGAAAAAGTTAACAAAAATTAAACCATATATGTGGGCTTAATTACGTCTGAATATAATTTTTAGCTACCAATGTAGATCAACAAAGTACAAATAGCCAAAGGATGCTTCGAGTTGTAAAGGGTAGGCAGGGGGGGAGGAAGTGGGATAAGGGGGAGAGAGGGGATTAAGGGGATTAAGAGAAACCCCTAAATTTCTTCCATAGAGACCTTATAGCCAAGAAAGCGGAACGTGTATGTGCTTCCCAATGGGAGAGTTCTTCTAATCTATATATCTGGTCTACCTTTTGGACCCATTTGGCTTCCACAGGGGCTTCAGTAGAGAGCCAAGCAGCCGCAACTAGGATTCTGGCAGCAGCTAAGAGTATAAGAATTAAAGATCTAACCTTTTTGCTAATCATATTAAAAACCCAAACTGAGAAGGGTTAGGTCTGGGGAACACTGAAGGTAGGTGTTACAAATGCGATTACATTTTTTGATTATATTGAACCACCAGTCTTTGATGATTTGACAACTCCACCATATGTGGTAAAAGGTGCCCTCAGAGGCTTTACATCTCCAGCATAGTTTACATATTAAACATGCAAAATAATTTAAATGTGTGTATTTTGTCATGTAAAATAATTTATATGAATTTATTATGTCAAATATTTTCTATGCTATAATATCACAAAGAAAATATATTATAAAAATACATATGGATATTTTATACATTTTTAGTTTTTTTCACATATGACCACAAATTTATTTCACTACAAAAAATAAATAAAAAATGTGCTGATTAGAACAAAAAAAAGTTGGTTTAAAGTATACCGTCCAGCAGGATCAACCCTCAGATTCTGTAGAAAAGGAGTACCGCGTTCTCAAACCTGGCTTTTACCCATACAGAACCATATATGAAAACCTGCACTGTGAATTGTTGGAATTGGGTTTTGACACTTTTGGATGTACTACAACCCTCATTTTGCACTCCAGCAAAAAGAGACATTTGCTTATCTAAGTCAAGCCTGGTTACTGACTCCAGCGCCATACACAGGCCATTGCACCCATACCAAAAGCCACAACACCAAGAGAACCCCAACTACCATTAGACTGGAGACCCAACATCCGGGTGTGCCCCAAGGGAAGAAAGGGTGTACCCTCCTATCACTGCCCTGGCTCTAGGAAGCGACAGTGTGAGGAGAGCCTTTTAGACTTTTGCAGTTACAGAAACTACCTCTCCCATCCTCCGCTCCAGTTCCTCATGGGTTTGTGGTAGTGCCTGCAGACCAGCTGTTCTCCTGGGTGCACAGCATGGCAGCTGTGGGTGAGCAGCTGGAGAAAGGATCTATCTAATAACAGCATGGTCAGAAAAGGAGGAGGCACCAACAAAGGACTAAGGGTGGGGCACAAATATCAGTGGGGAAGGTGACACATACAGAGATATCACTGGAGAGGTGAGCATAGACTTCACTGTAAGATGGGGTCACAAACATGATTGAGGAGAGCACAGGGTGGGGAATGAATCCTAGGCCATAATGGATGACAGACATCCATTATGGCCCGGGCCCCCCTGACACTACAGGCCCTGTAGCAGCAGCTACGACTTCTACGGCGGTAGTTACATCCCTGCAGGAGAGAAACCCAGGAATCGGTGCATCTGCTGCTGAAAAGAAGTTCCCCAAGTAAGTGCTCTGTTCATTCTCCAGTTAGGCCTCATTGACACGTCCATGTCCGAGATGACATCCATGACAAGATGGTCAGTGGCTCATCCAAGAAGATGTCTGTGAAGGATCCGTGTTTGGTCCATGTCTGTTCTTCGCCCTCCGTGTGTCATCTGTAGTCCACGTAGGCTGAAAATAGTTTCCAAAGCATCTTCAACCAAACTCACATGACATCCATGTCCTGTCTGTGTTTTCATGGATCCATAGACTGTAACAGTGAAGGCTACCCTCCGGCACTCCAGCTGTGGTGAAACTACGACTCCCAGCATGGTCCGTTCATTTCTATGGAGTTTTGAGAACAGCCAAGCAAGTGTACATCTTGGGAGTCGTGGTTTTACCACAGCTGGAGTGCCGGAGGTTAGCCGTCACAGGACTATAAAGTCCAAGAGGCATCTGTAATCATGGGCAAAATAAGTGGCGTCACCACAGATGGCTGGTCTGTGGAAAACCACTGACGTCTGACTACACACATTAAAGTCAATGGATGTGTGAGCGGACATGGGCAGCACACTTCTGCAATGCACTGACGTGTGAAAGAGGAGTTATTGTAATTTTTCTCACACTTGCTGATGGGCTCCCTAGCAGTCTACATTTTATCAGTAAGTCCTTATTGTTCTTCAAACCAGACATCTCCATTAGGATCTGGATTGTTATTAAATTATGTCATCGTTAAATGATCAAGGCGCAAATAAGCCGTATTCTATATGACACAATGAAACGACTGCACACATCACAGTGTGTATTTATTTTCCCTGCAGCTGCTGTATATTTCCGTTTTCGACGCGGCCTTGTGCTATGGAACAACCATTCCTTCTGCTGATTATTTATATTAGTGCATTTCAGGATTACATTAATTGTTCATGGAGAGGTTGTGTGAAGTGATGACAAGGGCTCAAAGCCTCAGTCTTATCATGAGGTCATTTTATATTAATTGGTTAAGTATTTAGACATGACAGAAACAATAAACCCCATTATACAGTGTTGCGACTGGAAATGTATACAAATTAGTGTTGTGGTTATTTAAAGGGGAAGCATCTTATTTTATTAGTGGACTTGGTGGAATGAGAAGATGACCATAGAATTTAGACCATGCAAATGTTGCTTTGCAAACCCCAAATCTATTGGAGGAGTTGACTTTTTGCAGAATAGAATGGCAGGGATAGGCACGTACATATGGTATTGCCTTTTTAAAGGAGTTAATCTCATGAATTAAGTAAGTAATCTGGAGTAATGCACACTATTATTTTCACCCTTTTTAGTTTATTTACTCACCTCTCTGCAATTCTGGTCTCTTCACTTTCTGTAGAACTGCAGCAGCTCATCACATTGTGACCAAGCACCTGCATCTCCCAGGAGTGCATTGCAGTTAGCTCTTGTTAATCCCTTCGTCCCCTGCATAAAAAGTAGTCCCCCTGCAACTCCACTAATATATAGTAATAATAGTAATGGCTTTGTGACCCAAAGATGATTCCTTCTTGGGGGTGGCAACAGGTTTGATGTTAATTTAAAGAAAATGCATTTAGTCATGGACAGTGAGGAAGCAATAGCTTTTTATAAAGGCCGCAAAAAAAAATTATGACTTTTTGGGGAGCAGCCTCAGGTTTATTATGCTGTGAAGGGTAGGGTTCCCAGTGGCAGCCGTACAGTATGGAACATTATGAACAAGGCAGGAGAAGTACAGCTGTGTAGGGATAGTATTAGGTCAATTGAACAGAGTCCACTACAATATGCAGACGGTAACTGTGAAGCACACCAATATGTCAGCTTAGATAAAGTGAATTTTGACCAAAAAAAAAAAACAACACGCACACAATAAGTCATGCAACACATTATCACCACCAGGATTAATACTGTGAAATACCGTGTTGTGATGAAGATTGTAGTGATTTATATTATTAGTAAATTGAATTGTACAGTCGTGGCCAAAAGTTTTGAGAATTACATAAATATTGAAAATTGGAAAAGTTGCTGCTTAAGTTTTTATAATAGCAATTTGCATATACTCCAGAATGTTATGAAGAGTGGTCAGATGAATTGCATAGTCCTTCTTTGCCATCAAAAAAAATTAACTTAATCCCAAAAAAACCTTTCCACTGCATTTCATTGCTGTCATTAAAGGACCTGCTGAGATCATGTCAGTAATCGTCTTGTTAACTCAGGTGAGAATGTTGACGAGCACAAGGCTGGAGATCATTATGTCAGGCTGATTGGGTTAAAATGGCAGACTTGACCTGTTAAAAGGAGGGTGATACTTGAAATCATTGTTCTTCCATTGTTAACCATGGTGACCTGCAAAGAAACGCGTGCAGCCATCATTGCGTTGCATAAAAATGGCTTCACAGGCAAGGATATTGTGGCTACTAAGATTGCACCTCAAACAACAATTTATTGGATCATCAAGAACTTTAAGGAAAGAGGTTTATTCAAGGAATTCTTGTTAAGAAGGCTTCAGGGCGTCCAAGAAAGTCCAGGATCGTCTCCTAAAGAGGATTCAGCTGCGGGATCGGAGTGCCACCAGTGCAGAGCTTGCTCAGGAATGGTAGCAGGCAGGTGTGAGCGCATCTGCACGCACAGTGAGGCGAAGACTTTTGGAAGATGGCCTGGTGTCAAGAAGGGCAGCAAAGAAGCCACATAGTCATATTCTCCGATGAAGCCTCTTTCCGATTGGTTGGGGCATCAGGAAAAAGGCTTGTCCGGAGAAGAAAAGGTGAGCGCTACTATTAGTCCTGTGTCATGCCAACAGTAAAGCATCCTGAGACCATTCATGTGTGGGGTTGCTTCTCATCCAAGGGAGTGGGCTCACTCACAATTTTGCCCAAAAACACAGCCATGAATAAAGAATGGTACCAAAACACCCTCCAACAGCAACTTCTTCCAACAATCCAACAACAGTTTGGTGAAGAACAATGTATTTTCCAGCACGATGGAGCACCGTGCCATAAGGCAAAAGTGATAACTAAGTGGCTCGGGGACCAAAACGTTGACATTTTGGGTCCATGGCCTGGAAACTCCCCAGATCTTAATCCCATTGAGAACTTGTGGTCAATCCTCAAGAGGCGGGTGGACAAACAAAAACCCACTAATTCTGACAAACTCCAAGAAGTGATTATGAAAGAATGGGTTGCTATCAGTCAGGAGCATGCCCAGTCGAATTGCAGATGTCCTGAAAAAGAAGGGCCAACACTGCAAATACTGACTCTTTGCATAAATGTCATGTAATTGTCGATAAAAGCCTTTGAAACGTATGAAGTGCGTGTAATTATATTTCACTACATCACAGAAACAACTGAAACAAAGATCTAAAAGCAGTTTAGCAGCAAACTTTGTGAAAACGAATATTTGTGTCATTCTCAAAACATTTGGCCACGACTGTACAGCTTAAAATAGTGCCTGCAACTTTATATGACATCATGGTGGCAATAGTCCCTGAGGCAGCCTGACTGTGATTGTGAATTGTGTGATGAAGATTGGGCTGATTCACATTAATAATAAATAAATAGCTTTAAAGGGAATGTGTCATCAAACAAATCACGTTTTTATGTTAAACATATTTTAAAATAATTTTTGGTGATGTTATTTGCTACTGCCCCCTAGGGACTGGTGTGGTGAAAAGGAGGTTCTAAGAATCAGGCCAGAAGAAAAAAAAGAAAAATTCTCCTTTTGATCTAGCTTTACTATAACTTGTGGTGCATTCAGCAGTAGTTTGTACAAAGGGCAATTTCTGTCCCAAGATGATGAGGTATGGTGGCTGGATAAGTGGCAATTAATGCACTTCAGATATGCTATCCTGCTAACAACTCTCTCTTGTACTTCTGGCTAACAGCTATAAGCTGGAACATGTGGATTTATGTGTCCACTGGGTAATAGAAGCTTGGAGTTGGTCTGGCCTGGTTGTTATCTAAGTAGTGGGTGTCTTAACCATAGTCCCTTACCTGCAGCAGGGTCTGTAAAGCTGTGGCTTGCTGTTTACTCTGCTGACTATCAACACTGTAGCTTTTCAGTTATCCTAGTGCTCCTTCAGTCTCTCTAGAGTAGTGGTCTCACAGGAGAATTGGATCACTTGATTGTCCCTAAGACCCTTGAAGTAAGAGCTCCAGACTGTGCTTCCTCACTCCACAGTGTCTAAACTAGAACGCTTCCTCCTGGCAGGAAGGAGGAGCAGACCACTCCTACCAAGAGGGTAGACTGGTTAACTCTGTCCCTACTAACCATACTTCTTGCTGGTGTACTTACATAACATAACATAATAATATATAACATGTAATATGTCTGGGGTACTGCAAATTCTGATATGTACAATGGAGGACACTATTTTAACTGATTCATGTGGAATAAATCCTAAAAAACTTTTGATTCACTAGGAACTTAAGTTTTCGGGAAGTTTGTAAAGAATTTGATTAATGTAAAATTGATTAGCTATTTTAACATTTATAAAATGTATAAAATTGATTTATAAAATTATATTTATAAAATGTATAAAATTAATGTATAAAATTGATTCTCTAGTGCTGGGAGTTGGTGCCCCACCAATCTGGTACTGATCTTCTATCCCAAGGAAAGGCTAAGAACATTAAAGTCCCAGAAAACCCATTAATGGCAATTTCTTAGTAGGAAAATTTATTTTTCTCCACATTTAGAAAATAAAAACAAAAAAATACCTTTACTATCTGGTGTGCTTACGACCACAATAACCTGAAAATTAAATTAACAAATTCTTTAGTGTTACAGGTGAACGGTATTAAAAAAAATAAGAAAAACAGAGACCGCTTTTTTCTGTATCATGACAATTATTCACAGTCATTGCCTCTCTATAGGCCCGTGTGAAAGGGCCATTAGATCTAAGACAATATCTTGGAAATAATGTCTAACACTGTCCACATCCCATAGCAGGAGTAGTAGTCATCTGGCTAAGACACATGACATAGTTGGTGGAGACGTCCATCTTATATTCCTGTTTTCTCAGCCGTGATAAGATTATATATGATCCACCCGTTTTAGACAGAAATATCATGTTTTATCTACCATACAACATCAATTAGATTTTTCCTCACATTCCTGCTGGTTTGAAAACCAACGATTGTAACCCTGGACCTCACATGCTGAGCCAAAACCCGGTTTATTTATCTTAGAAAATATTCTATGTAGAAACTTGAAAATAGGAGACTTCCAGGAACAGGCTTCATCGGATGATTATTTAAGGCCGTAAAGATTTCGAGCTCAAGGCTGCCTTGCTTTGGCCCATCAATTTTGATAGACGGAGAAGCAAGGAAAAGTTTTCACACATATTTCCAGATTTCCTGCTCAGTATGAAAGGGGTCAGACTCATAAGACATCAGAATGTCTTTCTGAAAGCAATGAGGCTTAGTACCTATAAGCTGAGAAATTTGCTTCTAGGCAAATGAAATCATCACATGAAGCGTAAATGTATGAACGTTCGTTTCCGATAATTGGCCAAATAATTTGCCCATGTAAATGGGCCATAACATTTACTTCCTCCATAATCTCAACCTCCCAAATAGGTCTTCAAAACTTCTTGTGTGCTGGGCCGGTTATCTAAAAAATGTGCTACCTTAGACAATCAGAATAATTACCAACATCCACCGCTTTAAAAGTATAGACCGGCACTCAGATATAAGGATTAACCAGGAATTTATTGATGCTAAAAACAATGCTAAAGAACCAATGCAGCGTGCTTGATGAGCATAAAAAATCTATAGAATTGAGGTAGAGGTGTTTTGGTATAAATATAAAAAATAAAAAATAAAAATGTAAAATTAAAATATAAAAAATTAAAACTGATAAAAATAGATAATAAATTGATAGTAAATTACTGTGGGTGCTGGGTGGCAGAGTAGCAGCACTGTGATAAGTAGCACTGGGCTGTTTTGTCTTGTTACACTATGCTGCCACCGGTATTGCGCGGGCTTCTGGCGTTCTGGATCGATGGAATGGTCTAAAGAGATCTGTTGTTGCTGGAAGCGCTTCCAAGACAGAAGTGAATTTTCGTCTATGTGCAGATTGCTTTACCCAAACGCGTTTCGAAGCCTTTAGCTGACTTCTTCCTCAGTGGAAGTATCTGAGTGCCGGTCTATACTTTTCCATATCAATCCTTTCCTTCTGACTGGCTCAGTCAGTCCAAACCTAGAGCACCTCTCATATTGCTATGCCAGGTGAGCCACCTCTTCCCCTCAATCTCTATCCACCGTTTTAAACAAGGCCTAAAACACATCTTTGTAGGCCTGACACATTCCCTAATTTAACTCTTCTAAGTCTACTACCTCTTTTACATTATTCCTCAGAATCTGACCCTTTCATCCAGTAACTCCCACACCTCATGGACTTGTATGTATGCAGTCTCCTACTCCAAGGTCACAGTACACTGCAAAGCACAAAACAAAGGGTTAACAAAATGCATATACTTTGAAAAGTATACTTCATGTTTTTCCACAAGGTATTAATGAGCCATATTCACAGCCACCACTAGATGGGGCTGGTGTCACCCTTTATATAGAGAGAGGAGGAGTTAGAACATCCTAGTCAGTCAAAATCAGAGAGTCTTCCTCTAGACATTCAAGGATGTAATGCTGAAAGCTTAGCCTGTCCTAGACCAGTTACCACTCAGGACAGGGGGTCCGAACAAGTGCAAAAAGCAAGCCAGATGAAAAGAAATATGTAGAGAAAAAACTGCAGTAGTCCTGAAAAGGACTTATAAGCTCTATGACAGGAGTGTCCAGGAGTTAGCTTCCGGTGCCTGGATATGGACTTAAGCAGACTGATAACCTGCATGGCAATTTCCACACCCCAAGGTGGATTTTGTGGACATATGCTTTAAGCACAGCAAACTGTTGGTGCAGAAGACTTTGCCTGAAGGACCGCCCTGTGGTTGCATTGCATTATGTAAAATATACACCCTAAACCTGGATGTGTATGTCAAAGGTAGCTAGTGCAGAGCCTCTAAGTGTAACAGCAACACCCCCGTTGCTCCTAGAGGCTCAGTTGCATATATTAAAACTAAATTTTTTCTCAGCAATGCGGACACATATGAACATGGGACCAACACAGATGCCTTCAGCTGTCAAGTGCACATGTAACAGGTCAGCCAGTGTCATAGGGACAAAACTGCTGACAGATGCCTTTTAAAGAGACAACTTGGCCTACCTACTATCTGTGCAGCTGCAAGACCTGTAATATCTGTGAAAAGTGTATTTGGTGTACTGCCAGTCCATTGCATAACAATTCTTCAGTAAAGAACTGTTCTAGAGAAGTCCCTGAAGGGAAGAAAAGGTGCCATTACTACACGACAGCCCAGGGAGCATAAGAACTGTGAGTACGACAACTACTACTACACCTATCCGGCCACTTGCTCACAGACATGTCCCTGCAGACCAGTCGCTGTACATACAAAGACACTGACTGGTGCACGGTTCATGCAGCCTTGTATTTATAAAAGATGGCTGGACCATTACACAAAACCACCACTTTTACCTTGTGTCACCACTACCTCGTCATCAATTACAAGCTCTTTGGAGCAGGAACCTCACTCTTAGAGCTTATGCATAGTGATGAGCGGCAGGGGCAATATATTCGAATTTGCAATATTTCGTGAATATTTGGGCGAATATTCGTCATAAATACGTGAATTCGAGAATTTGCGATTATTTTCTTGATTGCGAAAATCGGCAATGTAATATTCGTGTAATGCGCGTGCAATACAGGCGTGGGCCACTTTTGCTACATTTTTCAAGCTGCTAGAAGTTTCCCGAGACCGGAGAAAATGGTTGGCACGGCAGAACATTACAATAGCTTTATATGCAGACAGAGTGCTCCAATATATTCGTGATTGCTCAAATCGGCAATTAATGATGCGCATATTTTGGCGCAATACGTGCAACTTCACATTTTAGCAGGTCTGACTACATATTACTGATTGGTGCACTAAGTATTGTTGTGAACTTGTGACATCACAGCACTATGTCTGTAGCATGTATGTATGGACAGCAGAGAAACACTAATCCCTATCACACTACCTAACACCCTGCCCTGGAACCTATCACCTACACTATATCAGGATCTGACCTACACTAACTATCTGTATTATATATATGATCTAACTAACTATCTAATGTAATTGGATAAGGAATAGGATCCAGATGGAAGCACAGAGCACAGCAATGTCACTGCCGTCTCTCTCAGAACTGCAAAAAACTGCAGAAAATGGCTGCTGGGGAGGTTCTTATATAGTAAGGGGTAGGCAGCTTTCCTATTGGTTGCTAGGGATGTTGCTAAGCTCAGACAAAGACATTGCAGCCTTCTCATTGGCCCACAAGCAAGAAGCAGAAAGGAATCATGGGTTCAGATGGAAAAAAAATCTAGAATCTTCGCGAATTCTCGAAGTGGCGATATTCGCGATTAAAATTTCCGATTCTAATATTCGCGATCAACACTACTCATGCACACAAACGTTGCAAAAAATGCAGCTCAGATGCGGACCCATTCACTTCAAAGGTGCCACAAAAGATGCAGACATCACTCCATGTGCTGTTCGCATACGTTGCTCTGTTCTGTGGCCCCGCCCAAAAAATGCAACATGTCCTATTCTTGTCCGTTTTAGGGACAAGAATAGGCATTTCTTTTATGGGCACCCCATTCCGCAAATTGTGGAACTCACACGGGATCTGAAACTTGCGGACCACAAAACACAGCGCAGTCGTGCGCATGCGCCTTTACATGTATGTCTATTTTCTCTAGACATGTAACCAATGATTGTAAATGGCTGTGGAATATGCTGGCGCTACATAAAAAAAAGATTACCATTAAACATATACAGTAAAAGAATTTGCTGACGCAAAGCACCGTGGGCCTTAGCATTTGGGAATTGTAGAAGACCTCCAGTGATGTCATCTTCTGGATTTCCCCGTCAATATTAGATGTGAATCGGTCAACGCTGACCTCTGTGTGCCTGTAGTCAGTAGTATAAGTGCGCACATCATATTTATTACATACGTGGTGCATGAAGTAAGTATGCATGTGACAAGATCATTTCCGTTATGACAGGGAAGGTCGCAAACTATTAAGGATGTTCTGCAACTTCTCACTGTAGCTGTAACTAATGGAAGATCCTGCTTATTCTGTTTGAAGTCAGAGGAGATGATCTTACTGCGAAATCTCAAGACGTCAGCTCCAACGAATAAAATGATGCTAATAACTATGCTTGTACATGATATCATTTCCACACCTAACATACTGGGGATTATACTGGAAGATAGACCATATGGTTTCTAAGAAATTATTATATGTGTATCAGATACAGGAAGTAAACTGACACTTAGCACAAAAATATCCATCTATCGATCCCATGGGCTACTCCTTTTGGTGCTCCATTGCTCCACCAGTAACGTTGACCAGGCTCCCCCTCTTGATTGACAGTCCTTGAGATTTCAGAACTGGTAGTGAGGATGCAGAGGAAGCCAGATGCACTGAACAAAATGACCCCACCATGGGACAGGACATTAACTCTTGTCATTTAATATATCTATGGAGAGAGAGAGAGAGAGAGACTATTATGCTACTCTGGGTTTCTGGTCAAAATATATGTGTAGTCTGGAAGGTATTATTTCCCATTATGGAGAAAACCTAGTAATGCTAGTATGTTTGCAGAGTACAGTGATCCCTCAAGATACGATGGCCTCAGGGATACAATATTTTCAACATACAATGGTCTTTTCTGTACCATCATAAGTTGAAACTTGGCTCAACATACAATGCCTCAGACCCAACCAATAAACATGGTCATTTCACTGGTAAAAGACTTTATTGGTTGTCTAGTAGCTCCTCTGAGATACTTAATGTTCTGTACTGCCCCCTGTCTGTGCCAGGATGTGCTGCTCCTTTGGACACCAGTGGAGCGGTGACTCCATTTTATTTTTCAGGTACATCTATGTACTGTGCAAGACGATGAAGAAGCTCCTGCCCACACCATAGAAAGTAAAGGAAGCAAAATGGACAATCACAATACATTAGTAAGTGGCTTATATTAACTTTTTCTACATGATAAATGCCACTTGCTGAAGTGAGACAACCCATTTAAGCACTTAATTTATATGTTTGATTATCTGCTTATTTTTCTTAAAACGTCACTTTTTATCATTCTGGAATGACATTTTTGAGCTTTGGAACAAATTATTGGGTTTCCATAGAGTTATGGACTCAAATGACAGTACAATGGTTTTAACTTACAATGTTCACTCTGGAACCAATTAATATTTTAACTTGAGAGACCACTGTATTCCAGGCCAGACAATGCTCCTTTTTGTCAGGAAAGTTAATTTGAAGATCTATAAATTAGTCTGACCAAAAAAGATAAGAAAGAATTGTGATGCTAGACATGTTAGACATACCAATTTGCATATATTATCCTAGAAATCAAGAGGAGTGTTGGTTTTTAAGTGGTACTGAGTGGTCTTCATAATAAAAATAGTTCCTACCTAGAGATTCGCCTAAAGCCTCTCAGCTAGAAAAGCCAATTCTGTCTGTGCAGAACTCTGGAATAAGGTACTTGCAAATTGTTTTTGCTGCATAATGTTATTTAATATGTTAATGCCTTGTAATGTACCAGCATATTTCTGTATGGATCAGTCGGGTTTGATAATCCTGCCTCTGCCTCTGTAGGAAGTTAAATTCCTGACAGATCCATGACTGGATCAGTGAGTAAACTGAGGAAGTAAGAGGAAGCTACTTGTGCTCACAGAAGTTTTATATCGGTATCATGGAGAGTGAGACTTGATGCTAAGGAGGACTCCACAACCGGTACCAGCTTGTTGATGAGTGTTGGACTGAGGCTGCAGCCCTGTCTGAATCCTCAGCTATGCTGGAACTAAGCTTTTCTTCTCCCGTTTACCCTCATGCTGCATCTGCATCTGACATGATACGTTTTTCCCTCCTATTCAGGTTCCCAGAAGTTTAAGGAGTAGATCTGTGTGCCTTCTTAAAGTCCACAGGCATAATTATTTCCATATTTTGTATTGTGCATATGGTTCTTGCTGAGGTTGGGCAGGGTGTAGATGTGGTCGTTGGCGCTGTGGTGTGGACGTGGCTCTTACTGAGGCTGTGCAGGGTGTAGATGTGGCTGTTGGCGCAGTGTTGTGGACATGGCTCTTACTGAGGCTGTGCAGGGTGTAGATGTGGTCGTTGGCGCAGTGGTGTGGACATGGCTCTTACTGAGGCTGTGCAGGGTGTAGATGTGCTCCGTGGTGCGATAGTCTGGACCTGGCTCTTGATGAGGCTGCCTAAAGTATAGATGTGGGCAATTTATTTTATAACTGTTATTGTAACTAATTGTAATTTTATTAAGTGTAATAAATGCAAAAATACTGTGAGCCAGTCTGATTGTTTTTATAAAGTATAGATGTGGTCTGTAGTATAGTGGTTTGGCATGAAGCCTACTTGGCTTTTGCAGAAGACGTTGTGCTGGGTGAGGATCCTCTTATTCAGGAGGCTGTTGAACAGTTTCCCCAGGTTGCTGCTGACACATATGCCTTGGTAGTTGGCTGGGTTGTACCTATTCCTGCTCTTTTGTATAGGGTTATGAGGCCTTGGTTCCAACTCTGGGCAAAGTATCAGGCACTCAGCACAATATTGAAGAGTTTTGCTATTGTGGCCTAGATTCCTGGCGGGTTGCATTTTATAATTTTTGGTGAGATCCTCTCTGCTATCTCCTGCAGTGTAATTGGTGTATTCAGAGGGTTTTGGAAATCGCACTTTTCTTGGAGCGTGCCTTGGAGTTACTTTCTGAAAATGGTTTTGTATTGCTGTTGTATGGTGTGGTAGTCTTCCCTCGGAGCGAGGTTGTTTGAGTCTATGTGTTTCTGATTTGAGGCCGTTCTTAGGGCCTTCCTTACGGCTTTATACTCCCTATCCCCCCAAGTGTTGGGATGTTGTTGGGATGTTGTTTTCTTGGCCTCTTGTTATTACAGTTTTTTAGGTGGGATAGTTCTTCCATTGAATAAAAAGTAAGTCCACAAATTTTAGGGGGAAAAAAATTCTTCCCGACTCCAATCAGACAATCGGAATAACTCCCTGGATCAACGACCCTCTCTAGTAGCTATAGCCTGTAATATTATTACACTCCAGAAATACATCCAGGCCCCTCTTGAATTCCTTCATTGTACTCCCCATCACCACCTCCTCAGGCAGAGAGCTCCATAGTCTCACTGCTCTTACCGTAAAGAATCCTCTTCTATGTTTGTGTACAAACCTTCTTTCCTCCAGACGCAGAGGATGTCCCCTCGTCACAGTCCTGGGGATAAATAGATGATGGGAGAGATCTCTGATATCTATCTATCTATCTATCTATCTTATATCTAATTCTGTATCTAATTTCACTGCTCAGACTATAACCTTTTAGAAGGTTCAATTGACAAAAGTGGTATACCAAAAAATTTTATATCACAGACTACCACCATCTAAAACATAGCCTTTAATATCAATATTTAAGAGGATAACCCATATGTAGCAAATAAGTAAAGAATACAAATTATATTATAGCAGAAAAAAATGGGGGGATAAATAAGCATAGGCGCTGGATGATGAACATGAAGGGTTCTAGCCCTGAGTCTCACCCTATACTCGGTATCCTGCCTACAAACGGATTAGCTGCCCCAATAGGGGCGATCCCTTATCAGGAACCTCCTGTACACCCTAGGATGGCCCTGATAAAGGGATGGAAGACCAACTAAAATAAGTTGGTATAAAGTAGTTAATAGCCAAAAATTTAAAAAAAATTACAGAAAATACCAAAAATAATAAAGGAGAGTTTGCCAGGATCCTATGTTTCAAAGATATAAGAGAGAAAAAAAATATTGAGAAAAAGTGCGGAAAAAAAAATAGAATAACTCAATAACAAGACCTTGTATTGAAGGAAAGGTTGGTTGTAAATATATTTGTACAGGGAGTGCAGAATTATTAGGCAAGTTGTATTTTTGAGGATTAATTTTATTATTGAACAACAACCATGTTCTCAATGAACCCAAAAAACTAATTAATATCAAAGCTGAATATTTTTGGAAGTAGTTTTTAGTTTGTTTTTAGTTTTAGCTATTTTAGGGGGATATCTGTGTGTGCAGGTGACTATTACTGTGCATAATTATTAGGCAACTTAACAAAAAACAAATATATACCCATTTCAATTATTTATTTTTACCAGTGAAACCAATATAACATCTCAACATTCACAAATATACATTTCTGACATTCAAAAACAAAACAAAAACAAATCAGTGACCAATATAGCCACCTTTCTTTGCAAGGACACTCAAAAGCCTGCCATCCATGGATTCTGTCAGTGTTTTGATCTGTTCACCATCAACATTGCGTGCAGCAGCAACCACAGCCTCCCAGACACTGTTCAGAGAGGTGTACTGTTTTCCCTCCTTGTAAATCTCACATTTGATGATGGACCACAGGTTCTCAATGGGGTTCAGATCAGGTGAACAAGGAGGCCATGTCATTAGATTTTCTTCTTTTATACCCTTTCTTGCCAGCCACGTTGTGGAGTACTTGGACGCGTGTGATGGAGCATTGTCCTGCATGAAAATCATGTTTTTCTTACCTTGCAGACTTCCTTCCTGTACCACTGCTTGAAGAAGGTGTCTTCCAGAAACTGGCAGTAGGACTGGGAGTTGAGCTTGACTCCATCCTCAACCCAAAAAGGCCCCACAAGCTCATCTTTGATGATACCAGCCCAAACCAGTACTCCACCTCCACCTTGCTGGCGTCTGAGTCGGACTGGAGCTCTCTGCCCTTTACCAATCCAGCCATCTGGCCCATCAAGACTCACTCTCATTTCATCAGTCCATAAAACCTTAGAAAAATCAGTCTTGAGATATTTCTTGGCCCAGTCTTGACGTTCAGCTTGTGTGTCTTGTTCAGTGGTGGTCGTCTTTCAGCCTTTCTTACCTTGGCCATGTCTCTGAGTATTGCACACCTTGTGCTTTTGGGCACTCCAGTGATGTTGCAGCTCTGAAATATGGCCAAACTGGTGGCAAGTGGCATCTTGGCAGCTGCACGCTTGACTTTTCTCAGTTCATGGGCAGTTATTTTGCGCCTTGGTTTTTCCACACGCTTCTTGCGACCCTGTTGACTATTTTGAATGAAACGCTTGATTGTTCGATGATCACGCTTCAGAAGCTTTGCAATTTTAAGAGTGCTGCATCCCTCTGCAAGATATCTCACTATTTTTGACTTTTCTGAGCCTGTCAAGTCCGTCTTTTGACCCATTTTGCCAAAGGAAAGGAAGTTGCCTAATAATTATGCACACCTGATATAGGGTGTTGATGTCATTAGACCACACCCTTTCTCATTACAGAGATGCACATCACCTAATATGCCTAATTGGTAGTAGGCTTTCGAGCCTATACAGCTTGGAGTAAGACAACATGCATAAAGAGGATGATGTGGTCAAAATACTCATTTGCCTAATAATTCTGCACGTAGTGTATAGCGTAATACTAGGATATAGAGTGTCTCATATTAACAGTATCCCTGTCCCAACTCGTTTTGCCTATTCAGTATAGGGGCTCATCAGGGGACCTAACCAGCTTTGAAAGAGGTCTGAGACATAGATGCACAAAAAGATGAGTAAGGTAATTCCACTAAAACCATTCAGATCAATAAACAAAAAGCGGACGTCTAGATATATAAATCACCAGTTCCAAAATAATATATTCAGAGAAGTAAAACATTATAACTTTTGATAATAAATGGACAATGGAGGTGAAAGTCCGGATATCCCCCCCAGTATATGTCATATCACAGTGCCATGCATCCTTGCTTGCTTGATAGTGATATACATATATACTTGCGTGTCCACAAATGAAATGACTCCGGAAGGGCTCAGTGGCCCCCTAGAGAATTGGAGCAGCGGACATCTAAGATGAGAGTCCGGGTGGGTGTTGCGTCTGTGGTGGTGTAGCACATCTTAACATAGAGAGGCGCCTTCTTTATACCTACCGCCGAAGATACGGCGTGTCACGTGTAAGTGGCGGCCGGTCATGTGAGTGGCGGCCGGTCATGTGACCAGCGCGCCGGTCAGATGAGTCGCATGCTGACATCACTGTCCGGGCAGGATATGTTTGTCCCGAAACACGGAGGCCTGTAGGTGTATTGGTCACGTGGGGTGTGAAAGCAGTCACATGACATATGTCAGGAGGCGTAACCCTTCCATAAATAAAATTTATGAATATATAAAAGAGCAAAAGAGAAGGAGGCGAGGTAAGTGCCAAATTGTTTATGAGGAAGAATGGTAAAGAGTAATTATAATATAAGTTGGAGACTAAATAAGGATATTGGCAAATATCTAATCATCTATCTATATTTCTATGTCTGTCTGTCTAATCAGCTATATATCATATACAGTACCTCTGTGTATATTTTATATATATTTTATCTATCTACTCTCTTCTAGTGTGTAGCATTGTGTATTGTGTATATAGTAAGCGGAGGCGACACTGACCCTGTGTATCTCCACATGTGTACAGTACGGCCAGTGTAAACAGCCCGGAGCTGACCACTAATCTAACTTTAGGTTCCCATTTATTTATACTCTGATCCCTGTAAGATTGACGTGTGGTTCCCATAACGGGTGGTGCTCTGTCTATACATCGAGTCACTTCATCTGTTTCTGCTTAAAGGTTCTTGCACAATACCTAGAAGTGTCTAGTCATCCGAGGAGACTCCCTTCTTCTAAACGGTGTATGATGTCAGCAGGAATGCACTCAAGGAACCTCACTTCTGCAAGTGTTTCCCAAGTTGCGGTCTCGGAGTGTACAGACCACTTGACACTAGACAGACTAATAAACACAAATCGGAGGAAATGATTGCAGGAAGGAACCGATGATAACATGACGCGTTCAATACAGCCATTAACCGATTTGGAAATATTAGAGGAAAAAATTGCAAAGATACATTATGTACATGGATGAGTAAAGGTAACGTCTACTAGGTCAGACAGCTAGGACATCAACAGGAGGCAGACGAAGTGAGGGGTGAAGGGTCTGCATATGGTCCACTCCACCTATCAGTACATCCTAATGGACAGTTAGTAGTACAGAGTCGTCTGACTTGCCAGGATCTTGGGTCCAATGACAAGAGAGGGCGCTATTTTATACAAACCTTACTTTCGCCCCTTCTAGGACCGGGCCAATTTTCTTTTCTTTTTTTTCTTTCCATATTTTTCCTCTCCTTTGAAGAACCATAACGTTTCTACTTTTCCATTCACAGTCATATGAAGCCTTCTTTTTGAAAGACAAGTTGTATTTTTCAATGGCACCATAAAATGTTCTGTATCTTGTACGCAGCATTCAGATGTGATTTGTATAACATAGGTGGCACCAGCCCGCTCCCTACACTCCTCATGCGCCTCAGGTGCACAAAGGGGTTAATGAGGGCTGTTTCAGAATAGTTTTCCAGATACATCACCACTCTTGTCCATAGGCGGCGTCTGGTATTGCAACTCATCATACAAGTGATTAGAGCTGAACGGCAATACCAGTCGTCTCTGAACAAGAGTGGCGCTAGTTCTATTTTCTAATCCAGGACTAAACCTTTAAAATTCCAGATATCTCAGATATTCCAGATATTGGGTAGTAGAGCGGCCACTAGTTTACATTTATCTGGGCATTTTAGAGATGTCCTTGTCTAATGAGATCTGTACTGGAGACTGATTCTTACATAATATAACCATTTACATGTCTAAATAATAATGCCATACACTACGCAACTGTTACCTTAATATAAATTATGGATGGCCTTGAAGATGGTGAGGAGGAGACTCCAAAATGATGGCGACATAGGGAGGAATTTATTATTCCCCCACCGCAGTTTTCTGGCATAAAAAAAGTTGCAAACCTCCAACGCCATCGCCCCTAAATTTAGGCACAAGTGGTGGTGGTTCTCTGCTGCCCTTGCCATTTTCCAAAGACAGGAGTGTGTTGCGGGCAGGGAGGGGCCGGCATATTCAGGGGCATAACTACCATAGCGGCAGACCATGTTACTGCTATGGGGCCCAGTCTTAGTTGGGATCATCTCCTCTCCTACTGGAGGTGAAAATTTGGTCAGGACTCTACCCTCTAAAGCAGGCATCCTCAAACTGCAGCCCTCCAGCTGTTGCAAAACTACAACTCCCAGCATGCCCGAACAGCCTACAGGTATCAGACTACAGCAGGGCATTGTGGGAGTTGTAGCTTTACAACAGCTGGAGGGCTGCAGTTTGAGGATGCCTGCTCTAAAGGAACAACTTTTAGCAAATGAAGCAGTGGAAAAATGTCCCAAGGGTCAGTGAAAGGTGTTTAGGCGGAAACCCTTCTGTTCTGTGTGGGGGGCCTGGTTTGAGCCTTGCTATGGCGCCCTTACTTCTCTATATATGCCACTGGCAGGGGTGGATTGGCCAAAGACTTTACAGGGAAATTTCCCACCCAGGGGGCCCCCTGAGCCCTCCACACAGCCGGTCAGTGGAAGTGTTTGGGGATGTATTTTGTGCTGCTGGGGGCAGTATTGTGTGATGGACTGTGGTATTTAGCTCTGATGGGGCGGTATAATGTGCCACAATGTGGTATTGCTGGTCATGCCTTCCATCTATTTGGACTCGACTACAAAACGGGGCCACTTTTAGTATTTTTTCCAGGGCCACTTTAAGTTCCCAGTCCACCCCTGGCCACTGGGCATGTTTATCTTATTTTATGCAAGTTTTCTGGCATAAAACAAGAATGAAATCTATGCCAGCACCATCCTGGCATAGATTTCATTTTAGGTGCACAGACTGCCAGAGGATGCTCCTAATTTATGACAATATGTGTACCTCATTATTCAATTACGCGCAGCCCAAGGGATATCATAGGATGGTGTAAAGTTGATTAACTTGCCCCCTATAGGGCCTTTGATCCTGCTGTCTAAGCATTAGTCCAGCCCTTGTAGAATACAGAAGAGATTGTTAGGTTGCGGTGTGCAAGGCTGTGACAAAACACTGGCCATATTGGGAAAACTTCCTGAAATGTGCCATGTTTTTTTAAACTGTGTTAAGGGAGACTTCAGATCACCGTTATGTTTCCGTCAATAGAACAGAAAGATAAGGAAAAAAATGGATCCTGCAAACAAAAAACAGATCCTGTGCATCCGTTATCCACATTTGGCATCAGTTTGAGCCATTTCCGTCTGAAATCTTTTTTTTTAGATAGAAAAAAGTACTGCCTGCCACGCTCAAGAAAAGTGACCCACTCGCCCAAGGCCGGCTTCAGATAAGTGCATTTTTGCGCCTGTATTGAAGATGAGTATCCTGGCCTGACTGTGAGTCGACCGACCCGAAATTACAGCATCACAGAGATCTACGATGGTGCAAGTGCAGGACATTAGACCCATGGTCAAGCTAGGACGTAAGAAGGGCACGGGGAAACTGGCTTTAGGTTGTAAATGTCACACAGTCTGGGCCTTGTGACTGACATAAATAAATCAACCAATACGTTTGAAGTTTTCATCTTATTTGTGCAACTAAATGTTCCATTTTGTGCTTTTTTTTATTTGATTATTATTATTATTTTTTTATCTCTTGTTTTTTATTCATAGCTAAGCTTAAAGGGGTTATCCAGGATTTTGATATTGATGACCTATCTTCAGGATAGGTCACCAATATCAGATTGGCGGGGGTCCGATTCCAGGGACCTCCATTGATCAGCTGTTCGAAGAGGTCACAGCCCTTCTTGAGCACTTAGGCCTCTTTCTATGCCAGTGAAATCACCGCACATCGGTCACATGGCCTAGGCGCAGCTCAGTTCTATTAAAGTGAATGGTGCTGATCTGCAATACCAAGCACAGCCGCTATCCAATGGAAGGCGTTGTGCTTGTTAAGCTGTAAAGAGACGGGAGCGCTCAGTGGAGCTCCGGTGAGAGCAGCAGCCTCTTCAAACAGCTGCAATACAAAAATTAGCGTGCTGATTCCAAATATGAACTTAGTGCATAGGCTTTATGAGTGTAGGAGTCCCACTACCTGAACAATTGTACCACAATGTGAATGAGGCCCTCCTTCATGTGATATACAGGTTGTATCGGAGTGCCTCTTCCTTGTAATTTTTGGCAGCACTTGCACTTTATATACAAGTAAATATACAGGAAAGAATGTTTCCTAACAATTTTTCCTCTAAAATCGATTTTATCTTTGTTCTGTGCGTATTAGTGTCAGTCTGTAATAGTGGCGTACTACTCGGACAACATGGTTCCCGGCAGCGACCTGGGATTCCAAGATGCATCCAGACATCCTCCCCATGCTGTTCCCGAACCATTTCGGTGGTGTTTCCGTCAATTTCTGACCTTTTCCTGTGAACCAGACACCCTCCCTTCTTCAGAGCAGGGGGTGCCTGGTTTAATTCATTGGTTCTCCCCTTGACTTCCTTTGTGCTCGGGTGCTCGGTAGAGCACCAGAGCATCCCGAGGTGTTCGACCCGAGCACCCAAACATCCGAGCACTTTGGTGCTCGATCAACACTAATAAATATATAAAAATGCAATTAGAAATCACTAACAATTTTTTTTTAAACAAGAAAGAAAATATAAAGATGAAGGGCATATGCTATGTAGATTTTATTACCGAAGGATATCATTAGCATAAGAAACAAAAATAAATGAATACAAATGCAAAAAGAACACATTAACAATATTACAGCTATCTCCAAATGGTCATTAAATAATCCGATATTGAAAAAATTCAGAGGAACTGTTTTGTTCAAAAAATGCTATTTGTTTCTTCCAAAACCTACAAGGTAATATAATAGCTCATAAAATCAAAAGCAGAAAATTGAGCATATATAACCAATTATAAGACTTGGATGTTTTCAATCCTTCCAGCTGAATCTCCACTTTTTAACATTTCTTAGGTAATTCAGAATATTTCTTGTTGAATTAAATACATTTTTACAGAATTTTGTTTAACTGAAAATCTATGAATGAAGATATTTGCATCTATTCTAGAATGCAAAAAATTACTCTTTTCCACCTTGGTCTCACCTGCACACCCACTTCCCAGCCCGGCTATGTATATTGGACTCATTAAAGTTGTATATCGACCCATCTTAAATAATAATGTTTTTTTAGCCAGTGGCTGCTACATCTAAATGTTGCTTAACCCAGTACAATTGTTAGAAGATTATGCTAATTGTGCCCTTTTAATTGGGGCCATTGTGCTTCTACTGTGGTGCCAAAGTTAGCATGCGTAAAGACATAATCTCATTAACCTAAAACTTTCTAAAGGCTACCAGAATGTTTAGGGTCCACATTTTAACACATGGGAAACAACAGAGACAGGAAGAACTTTAGACCTCTTACAAAAGAACTAAAAGGTCAACACGATAGTCCTATAAACACCAGAAGACAGCATTGTGCAGCGTCTATACATGCAGAATTGATAACAAAATATTTTTGGACTAAAAATTACAATTTTAGTTTGCTATTGGCATAAAGAAATGAAATGTTTTGAAGACATTTTTCAAAATGCTGCTAAAATGCAGTTAATAAACAGAGATCAGTGAAATGATTTTAAAATAATTGAATTCAACCCAAATTTTTTCTTTTTTTTTTCCAGAATTTTTGGAGATTTGATTTAAGTGAATTTATCACCACAAAGCAAACGTTTTTCAGATCTTTTTTAAAGAAAAAATCCAACAGTGCAGAGTGTTTTTAAAGAGTCCACCAGCTTTGCATTTACCCGTGGCCATACATATCACTGTCACTTTAAGATGACTAATATTGGCTTGGCCTTAAAAAGCTTGAAATGTGTTGCATACAGTCCTGAATGTCATCCACAACTTTTTAGGGCAAATAGAGCACTTTTAATTTGGGTCTGCAGGCTTTGGCTAAGACCATGATCCGAAATGCATAAACCTGTCACAATTTACTGCTTTGGAAGATATCATGGATTGCTGGAAGCTATTTTCATTATTCGCTCATCTCTATAAATAAAGCTTCATAGGTATGAAATCTGATTGGTTGTTATTATAAAACTCTGTTAGAATACTGTACGGAGTGGGAGCTCCGTACAGTATTAGAATGTATTGGCTCCGATGAGAAGAAGTTATTACTTTGTGAAGTTTAGTGAGACTTCGGGTAATAACTTCACAAATGTATTTCTACTGTAAAAAAACTTTTACCGAACTTGGGTTCGGTTCCAAGGTACCACTTGGAACAAAACCCGAGTTCGGTAAAAGTTTTTTTACAGTAGAAATACATTTGTGAAGTTATTACCCGAAGTCTCACTAAACTTCACAAAGTAATAACTTCTTCTCATCGGAGCCAATACATTCTAATACTGTACGGAGCTCCCGCTCCGTACAGTATTCTAACAGAGTTTTATGCGAATTGACTTCTAGTTGTTATGCAAATCGACTTCTAGTTGTTATGAGCAACTAAGCTGGTTTTCCTTAACCAGTTTTGATAAATCTCCCCGATTGAGTCAGTCAATGGGTCAGGGGTTTTTTGGACAACTTATTTTTTTTTATCCCCATAAACCTCTTTGAATTTAATTATTACTTGAAGAAAGATATTGAGTTGTCTGGAAATTCATGCATTATGCTGCAACTCTGATACTGATTTTTAATCTTTTTTACTACACGCTAGAATCATCCAGTGTGTAAATACTGCAAGAACATCAGCAGCTTCAAAGACAAAAACATAGTTGCTTAAAGGGATTGTGTCACCAGAAAATTACTTATTGTTTAAATCAAGTTTTTATGTTAAACATTTTTTTTCTAGAATTTTTGTGGATTTTTGTTTCAATTTTCCATGTCACTTTCTATATTAAAATAACCTAAATTGTGCAGATTTCCCACTGGCCACTAGGTCCTGTTCTGTATAGGTAACTAACTATTCAGTAGCCATTGCATTCAGTCAGGTTTAAAATGACAGATATCACCTCTGTATAGATCAGTATTTCCCAACCAGTGTGCCTCCAGATGTTGCAAAACTAGAACTCCCAGCATGCTTGGAAAGCCTTTGGCTGTGCGAGCATGCTGGGAGTTGTAGTTTTGCAACAGCTGGAGGCACACTGGTTGGGAAACACTGGTATAGCTAACACAGGATCCACCTCTAAGAATAGGTGATTTACCAGCTTATCCACTCCCTCCTGACCTCTGCAGAGCAAGCCTAGAAAATTTGTCATTAAAAGTCAAAGGGGTTCCCTCCTCGTCATCGTGTCTATGGCCCATGTGTCTGCTCTCAATAACAGAGAGTCTTGATATATTTTAGTCCTAGTCATTAACTGACTTTTAAAAAAACATTGGGAGAATCTATCAAGCTCTGTACTCTAAAATTCTAGTTTCACAAATTTGCAAACAGTGCCTTTGCAACTTTTTGGGGGTTCACTTGAGCAAAAAATTTGAGGGTTTATAATTAGAGATAAGCAAATTTTTCAAAAATTCGATTCGCCGGTTAGCCGAATCTTTCGGGAAAAATTTTGTTTGATCCAAATATATTCGCAGCAAATTACATAAAAAAAACCTGCTATTTCCTGGCTGCAGAGAGCCTTTATAGTGGTGTAGAACACTGTGCCTTGCAGTAACACGCATAGGGAGTCTTCTGTGGTAGTGAAATAATACTGTGAGTCAGTATGACATGCAGAAGACAGGCGTAGCTCTTAGAATCCCTGCACACTTCACTTATTTGGGCAGTCACGGGGGCAAAACTGACCAAATAATTCAAGTATGAACTCAGCCTTACAGGTCGATGTTAGCGCCAAGAAGAAGTGCACTCCTTTTACAGCTGATTCCACATTGATGTCTACAGAACCTGTTCTATTAAATGTGTATACAAGTAGAGCCCCCTGGACAGTGTAGAGAGGGTGTCAGCAGTAAGTTTGTGTTGATGTCACTGAATAATTTGCCCTTGCTATGATCCCTCAGATCAATAACTCACAAAAAACAGATCCTGTCTGTGGAGCATCCCCCTTCACTCGGTCAGAATTTTCCCAATAATCCATCAGTATTGCTAGTGCCAAAAAAAGCAGGAGTGGATCCAAAACAGAGATGCATGTATTCTGTGTTTTGTACCCACTCCTGCTTTTGTCTACTAAATCAGAAGCCAATTCTGATGGGACCATACAGGCCTTACAGTTGCTACACAGACAGGATCCGTTGTGCGTCTCATTTTTCCTTCTTTCTGACAGATCAGAAGATAGGTCAAATAAATGATGATGTCAGCCAGGCCGAAAGGCAAAATAGAGGCCCAGTCATGAAGTGGAAAGGGTGGGGACAGCATGATAAGTCCACAGATTGGAAGTATGACATAGTGGTGAGGTGGGGCCCCAAGAGGAAGCGTGAAGCGAAACGATCATCGGGCGGTTGCTTCAGACCAGGGTCAGTAAGGAAGCCTAATTGTTGCACTATTTGCACTTTAACTGTTTTTTCTCCCCCTGCAGTCTCTGTCTTGTGAGGGCTGCACCCAGGTTCACACTTCCTTAAGTGGTTGTAGTGTTCTATCATGTATGTCCTGGGTGCTATTGTTACTATATGTGCCCCACTAAGCTGACACTGCCCCATTTTTGTATGGGGGGATACTAGTCCCTTTTTGGTTTGGAGCTCTCTCTGTTTTTATACAATTATTTGTAACACCGTCGTGTTCCCATGATTTGCTGTCTTTTGTATATGTTTTAATGATATACCATTTTTTGGATGTCTAATAAAGGAATTAATTGATTACAATAATTCTCTGAGCAGTATGAGGAGGCCACCGAGTGGCACAATTACAGAGTCTGGAGGTGGCGGCAGCATGAGGAGACCACAGAGTGGCCCAATGACAGAGTGTGGAGGTGGCGGCAGCAGCAGCATCAGGAGGAGGCCACAGAGTGGCACAATGACCAAGTCTGGAGTCTGTAGGTGGCGACAGCAGCATCAGGAGGATACCACAGAATCACAGAGTGGCAACGTGACATAGTGTGGAGATGGCAGCAGCAGAGGATACCACAGAGTGGCAAAGTGACAGTGTGGATAAGGCAGCAGCATCAGGATACCACAGCGTGGCACGGTGACATAGTGTGGAGATGGCAGCAGCAGCTGCATCAGGAGACCACAAAGTGACCTGGTGACAAAGTGGGGCGGTGGGTGGCAATACCATTACCCGCTGACGAAGGTGTGTGAAAAAACGAGCACTTGGCATTAGATGTGTGGCATTGGATGGCGGCATCAGCAGGGCCGGTGCTACCATAGAGTCAAGGGGGGCAATTGCCCCCGGGCCCCCGACTCCTTAGGGGCCCCCAGCACCGGCCACAACTACTACTATATATATATAATTCTATTGTGTGCCATGTGGGGGGGGGGCCCTTATTGTTTTCCGCCCTAGGGCCCCATTTCACCTAGAACCGGCCCTGGGCATCAGAGTAGTATCTGAGGCAGGTAGCCAGAAGAAACCTGTCTCTTTTGTCAAAGTGTTGGTGTGTCACCATGGATGATCTAGTCTGATGTATCAGGCATTGGTGGTTGGAAATCCTGGCTGATCCACATCTGATTCATCTTGACAAAGGTGAGTCTCTCCACATTTTGGTTGGACAGGCGAGTTTTGCTTGGGGTAAGTATGGCCCCCGCCGCACTGAACACCAGCCCTGATGCCACACTACTGGCCGAGCAGGACAGCTTTTTCAGGGAAAACTGTGCTAGTTGCGGCCACAAATCCAGTTTAGCTGCCCAGTAGTCCAGTGGATCTTCAATGTGGGTTGGCAGGGTGCTATCCAAATATGCCACAACCTGCTGGTTCAGGTCCTGTTCCAGGTCTACCTTCTGCTGCTGAGTAGTTTCTTCACTATGTTGGTGATCGAGCTGGTACTGCTCCTGCCACCCCACCCCTCTCCATCAGCCATGGCAGTGGAGAGTGAGTGCAGAGGGCCACCCCGGTCAGACCTGCGAGAGGATGGACGATGGTGCAGATAGGCAGCGACCAACTGACTACATAGGTGTCAAGGAACCATGAACCAGACGTACAACAAGAGATACGTGGAAATAAGAAGGCTTTATTGCAAATCAAGCTGTAAGCAAAAGTCCAAACGGATGGCTAAACCGGAGCAGAGTCTTGCGAAGCCAGGGGTCAGGAACCAGAGGGGTAGTCAGACGAAGCCAGGATCAGGAACCAGAAGGGTAGTCAGACGAAGCCAGGATCAGGAACCAGCGGGGTAGTCAGACGAGGCCAGGATCAGGAACCAGAAGCAGCAGCAGTCTTAGAAGCATGTGCACACAGGAGGACCAAGCAAGGAACTGAAGCCACAGACCTCCTATATATATGAGCTAGGCATCCAGCTCCTCCCAGTGGGAAGGAGAAGCCGCAGGGTGGGAGGCTACAAGAAACCCAGAAACCAAGATGGCCGCCAGCACATGTCAAACGAAGGAGAACAGCAGAAGGTAAGACCATGACAGTACCTCCCCCTCAAGGGCCCCTCCTCCGCGGAGTAAGGAACGGTTTCTGAGGGAAGCGTGCGTGGAAGGCTCGGAGCAAGGCAGGAGCATGGACATCTGCGGAGGGAACCCAGGAACGCTCCTCTGGACCATAACCACGCCAATGGACCAAAAACTGCAACCGACCGCGGACCAGGCGTGAGTCCAGGATATTGCTCACCTCATACTCCTCACGATTGCCCACTTGGACCGGACGAGGCCGAGGAACCGAGGAAGTGAAACGATTACACACCAATGGCTTCAACAGGGAGACATGAAACACGTTGGAGATCCGCATGCCGGGAGGAAGCGCAAGGGCATAGGCTACCGGGTTTACCCTGCGAAGCACTCGGAAGGGACCAACAAAGCGAGGCGCCAGCTTGGGAGTGGGCACTCGAAGGTTGAGGTTGCAGGTGGACAACCATACACAGTCTCCGACCTGGTAGGAAGGAGCGGGCGCTCGTCTGCGATCAGCCTGGAGTCTCTGGCGCTGCGCAGATACCTCAAGGGACCTCTGGATCTGTACCCAAGAAGCACGTAGGACGGAAAGGTGATCCTCCACCGCCGGAATATCCTGGGGAGAGAATACCTCCGGTAACACGGCAGGTTGGAACCCATAATTGGCCATGAAGGGAGACGTCCCAGAGGAAGAGTTCACCGCCGTGTTCCTGGCAAACTCAGCCCAAGGCAGGAGGTCAACCCAATTGTCTTGGTGATCGGAGACATAGCAACGAAGGAATTGCTCCAAGGCCTGATTGGATCGTTCTGCGGCCCCATTGGACTGAGGGTGGTAGGCCGAGGAGAAAGAGAGATGAATCCCCAACTGGGAGCAAAAGGTGCGCCAGAACCTGGACACAAACTGACTCCCCCGATCCGACACAATCTCCTTGGGCAAACCGTGCAACCGGAAGACCTCCCTGGCGAAAATCGTGGCCAACTCTTGTGCAGAGGGTAACTTCTTGAGAGGAACACAGTGGCACATTTTGGAAAACCGATCCACAATCATGAGAATGACCGTATGGCCTCGGGATGCAGGGAGGTCCACAATGAAATCCATCCCCAGGTGTGACCATGGGCGCTCCCCGGTGGCTATGGGTTGCAAAAGGCCCAACGGAAGGTGCCGAGGGGACTTACTCTGGGCACAAACGGAGCATGCCGCTACATATGCGGCGATGTCGGAACGTAGAGAAGGCCACCAGAACAGACGTGAAACAGCCCAGGACAGCTGATTCTTTCCAGGATGCCCCGCGGCCTTGGAGTTATGGTAGGTTCGCAACAACCGAGTGCGCAACTCCTCAGGCACAAAACATCTGCCGTTGGGTCTCCCAGAGGGAGCACCAGATTGAGCCGCCAAAATCTGCTCACCCAGGGGAGAGGTCAGGCTGGTGCGAATGGCGGCCAGGATCTGATTCGGAGGTATGACCGAAGTCGGAATCGACTCCTCCCCGGACAGCTCGGAGTACTGCCGTGATAAGGCATCCGCTCTGATGTTCTTGGAACCGGGTAGGTAGGAGACCACGTAATTAAAACGTGACAAGAACAGAGCCCATCTGGCCTGACGTGGTGTCAATCTCTTGGCCTCAGAAAGGTAGGTCAGATTCTTGTGGTCCGTCAGGATGAGAACCGGAACCACCGAACCCTCGAGCAAGTGCCTCCATTCTTTAAGGGCCTGCACGATGGCCAATAACTCCCTGTCACCAATCTGATAGTTGCACTCCGCGGAAGACAGTTTCCGGGAGTAAAACCCACAAGGAAGCAGAGGACCCTCTGGTGTTCTACGCTGAGACAGAAGGGCGCCTACTCCCGTCTCAGACGCGTCCACCTCGAGGACAAAGGGCAACCCAGGGTTGGGATGCGACAGAATCGGAGCCGACACAAAGGCGGACTTTAGAGCCTCAAAAGCTCGGATGGCCTCGACCGGCCAGACCTGGAAATTACTGCCCTTCCTGGTCAGATCCGTGAGAGGCTTGGCTAGCATAGAAAAGTCCCTGATGAACTTCCGATAATAATTGGCGAAGCCCAAAAAGCGCTGCAGAGCACGAAGACCACTGGGCTGGGGCCACTGTAAGACAGCCGAAACCTTCTCAGGATCCATGGAGAACCCCTCAGCGGAAATGATGTAACCTAAGAAGGTTACCTGGGATCGGTGAAATTCGCATTTCTCAAGCTTACCGAACAGCCTGTTCTCTCGTAACCGTTGCAACACTCGTCTGACATCCAGAATGTGGGCCTCCATGGATTCAGAATATACCAAGATGTCATCCAAATAGACCACCACACACTGCTGCAACAGGTCACGGAAAACATCGTTGATGAATTCCTGGAAGACTGCGGGCGCATTGCACAACCCAAAGGGCATAACCAAGGATTCATAATGACCGGTCCTGGTGTTAAACGCGGTCTTCCACTCATCGCCCGCCTTGATCCTTACCAGGTTATATGCCGCCCTCAGGTCGAGTTTGGTAAAGACCGTGGCCCCTTTGAGGCGATCGAACAGCTCGGAAATCAAGGGTATCGGGTAAGCGTTCTTGATCGTGATGCGATTGAGACCCCTGTAATCGATGCAAGGCCTCAACTCACCGCCCTTCTTTTTCACAAAGAAAAATCCAGCCCCTGCCGGGGACGAGGATTTGCGGATGTGTCCGCGTGAAAGCGCCTCCCTCACGTACTCCTCCATGGCCTCATTCTCCGCTACCGACAGTGGATAGACCTTGCCACGAGGAGGAACGGCACCAGATTGTAACTCTATGGCACAATCGTATGGGCGGTGCGGAGGTAGGGCAACCGCGCGCACCTTATCGAATACATCCCGGTACTCTTCGTATTCAGGAGGCAACAGAGAGTCCGAGGAAGTACACAGCAACTTGACAGGCCCATGGATGCAACTAGCCCCACACTGCGGTGACCACGAGAGGATCTCGGCCGATCTCCAATCGAAAGTCGGATTATGCTTCTGGAGCCAGGGGTACCCCAAGACCACCGAGTAGTGTGGAGACGAAATAACCTGGAGACAGACTGACTCTCTGTGAACGGCACCAATGGCTATCCCCACTGGAAGGGTCTCATGAGTCACGTGTGGCGGCAGAAGGGGTCTGCCGTCTATCGCCTCAAGAGCCAGTGGGGAACCTCGAGGCTGCAGAGGAATGGAATTGGCGGCAGCGAACACACTATCAATGAACAAACCACCAGCACCAGAGTCCACCAATGCCTGGGTCGTCACCGAGCCCCCGACCCAGGAGAGGACAACAGTGATCAGTGGTTTGTCAACACGGGAAACCGGGGACGAGGAGACTCCACCCAAGATCTGCCCCCGACAGGATCTCAGGTGCGAGCGTTTCCCGGACGGTTCGGACATGCCAACCGAAAATGCCCACCGAGACCACAGTACATGCATCGGCCCTCGCGTCTCCGGAGTACCCTCTCCCCCTCGGACAGGCGAGCAAACCCCAGCTGCATGGGTTCACCCCCAGACAAGTCATCCCCAGGAGGCGTGGGAGGAGAGGGAGGCACGGGTGGGACAGCAAACGTAGGCGCCAATCTGTTAGAAGACCTCCGCAGGCTCTCCTTAAAGGAAGGTCTCTCCCTGAATCTGGTGTCAATCAAAATCAGGAAAGAAATAAGAGACTCGAGCTCCACTGGTAGGTCCTTAGCTGCAACCTCATCCTTCAAGGCATCCGAGAGACCATGAGAGAAAGCAGCGACCAGAGCCTCATTATTCCAGCCCACCTCTGCTGCCAGGGTATGAAACTCAATGGCGTATTCAGCTACGGATCGTGAACCCTGTCTGATGGACATAAGGAGCTTCGCAGCAGAGGCAGCACGAGCCGGCACATCGAATACCTTCCGAAGAGAAGCAACAAAACCGGAAAACTCGGCAACCACCGGATTGTTGTTCTCCCATAAAGGGCTGGCCCAGGCCAAGGCCTTGTCCGAGAGCAGCGAGATCAAGAAGCCCACCTTTGATCTCTCAGTAGGAAAGGCATGTGGCAGCAACTCGAAATAAATGCCCACCTGGTTAAGGAAACCTCGGCACTGAGTTGGCTCTCCCCCAAAGCGCTGTGGAAGGGGGGCAGAACCGGTCATACCCCGAGACACCGCAGGCGCAGCGGAACCATGAACCAGACGTACAACAAGAGATACGTGGAAATAAGAAGGCTTTATTGCAAATCAAGCTGTAAGCAAAAGTCCAAACGGATGGCTAAACCGGAGCAGGGTCTTGCGAAGCCATGGGTCAGGAACCAGAGGGGTAGTCAGACGAAGCCAGGATCAGGAACCAGAAGGGTAGTCAGACGAAGCCAGGATCAGGAACCAGCGGGGTAGTCAGACGAGGCCAGGATCAGGAACCAGAAGCAGCAGCAGTCTTAGAAGCATGTGCACACAGGAGGACCAAGCAAGGAACTGAAGCCACAGACCTCCTATATATATATGAGCTAGGCATCCAGCTCCTCCCAGTGGGAAGGAGAAGCCGCAGGGTGGGAGGCTACAAGAAACCCAGAAACCAAGATGGCCGCCAGCACATGTCAAACGAAGGAGAACAGCAGAAGGTAAGACCATGACAATAGGATGTCTCTATAGTAGTTCACTTTGTCCTCCCTCTCAGTGGGTGCAAAAAAGGCCCCCATTCTAGATCGGTAGTGAGGGTCCAACAAGGTGGAAAGCCAGAAGTCATCCCTCTGCAGAATGGTGACAATTCGGCTGTCACTACGCAAGCAAGTGAGCATACATTGGGCCATTTGTTCAAGTGACTCGGAGGGACTCCCTGACTCCATCTCCACTGCATACTGCCACGGTGTGTCTGGGTCATCTGCCTCGTCTTCCTCATCTCCCCCTTGCTCCTCCGGCTGCTCCTGCTCCTTCTCTCCTGTCATCTGAGTAGAAAAAGCACCCATTTTGCTACACATTGCCTGTGCTCCAATGCCCCCCCCCCTCCTCCTCTTCCACTTCAGATCCTACAGGGCTCATGTGGCCGTGAGTTCTAGGCGCCACGTCTCCAGTCCCCTGACCAGCTATTGTTACCACCATCTGTTCCAGGACATAAAGCACTGGAATGATGTTGTTCATTCTGTAGTCCTGGCGACTGACAAATAACATGGCATCCTCAAAAGGCCGAAGGAAACTGCAGGTGTCATGCATGAGTTGCCACTGGCTGACATTGAAGTTACACAGGTGAGAACTCCTATCCGCTTGCATCATCAAGACTTTCTCTGTTCGTATAGTCGGTCCAACATATGGAGGGTGAAATTCCAACGGGTGGAAACTTTTCATATCAGCCTATGTTGGGGGATGCCGTTCTGCCGCTGCAGCTCAAGGAGGGTGTGCTCTGGCCATTTTTAGGATGTCTTGCAGATAGGTGGAAGACTTCAGGAACGCTTGACAACCAAGCTCAACACATGTGCCATGCAGGGCGCATGGCTCAACCCTCCTTGACGCAGCGCCGACACAATTTTCTTCTCGTTGTCGGTCAGCATGGTTCCGGTTTTCAGTTGTCGGGGAGAAAGCCAGGATTCTATTTCTTGACGAAGGACTCTGAGCAGTTCCTCCTCTGTGTGACTCAGGTCGCCCAGGGAAACGAGGTGCAGAACAGCGTGACACCGCCGTGCCCTGCACATGTGGTATGTTGGAGGGGCACTGTTACTAGTCCCTGCAGTAAGGCTGAGGACATGGTGGAGGATGAGGAGGCAGAGGCCGACATTGTTGCAGAACCAACGACGTGACAATGTGGAGGCGGAAGCGGCGTGACCTGGCCAAGTTGCTGGTGTGGCTGTGCAGGAACCACATTCACCCAGTGGGCCGTAAAGGACATGTACTGTCCCTGACCGTAGCTCCACATATCGGCGCTACCGTGCACTTTGGTAGACACGACAGGCTCAAGGACTGGCCCACCTTCTGTTCTACATATTTGTGCAGGTCTGGTACTGCTTTTTTGGCAAAGAAATGACGGCTTGGGACTCTCGGCTCGACTTGGCACAAGCCGTCAGTTCTCTAAAAAGGTGCAGAGTCCACCACTTGGAAAGGGAGGGACTGCAGCACCAGCAACTTGAACAGGAGCACGATCAGCTTCTGCGCTGTTGGATAAGTGCATGCATACTGTTGTCTCTTGGCAATCGCTTTGGTGATGGAATGAGTTACGAGGAGGAGGAGCAGGTGCATCTGGATCAGCAGAAGATGGGAATGACAGCTAGCTCCCTTCTGCTGAGGTGGTGGAGCCTTGAGTGGCTGAAACCAGGTGTGTGCCACTGGGTGATGCAGCGGTTGCTGCAGCAGGCTGGACCACCACATCAAAGCCACGGTTCTCCCAGGCCACTGTATGGTGACGTTGCAGGGCCGTAGTGCCAACATTGGCACATTGGCCACGCTTCACGTTCTGCCCACATATTCCCCATATGGCCACGTTCACCTGCTTCGGCGGCTTAACAAAAAACAGGCACACCGCTGAGGAGGTGATTTTACCCCCAACAGTCCGCACTGACTGACTGCTACCGCCACTGCCTCCGTGAACCCCTGCACCACTACTTCCTGGGCAGGTAGGATGCTGCGAAGGAGGTGGTCTACCCCAGGCACGTTTGGCTCCCGACCCCCCACTGCTGCCACCCTGCTGACTCCTGGCCACCCTATCGACTTGCTGGCTCTGCCGCTGGTGCACGGGCAAGCTGCCACCTTCTTATCCTGATGATGATAAAGCCCCTTCTGCACCCGGCTCCCAAGTGTGATCAGCTTCATCATCATCGAGTACTGTCTGCACGTCACTGATGTCCTCCTCAGCGGTCTCTGGGTCAGGAGTCTAACCCCTCGCAACACCACCTCCCACGCCACTCTCCTCATCACTGTTTGCCCACCTAGCGGTGGAAGCGGTGGATGTGTCCTTCAGATCATGGGTGGGCAGTAGCTATTGACTTCCCTCTAGTAGCTGTTCCTTGCTGAAAACCGGAGCCGAGCCTACAACATATAATACTTCTCGTGGTGAGGGAACTAAAAATAAGAGAGAAAGGTTCAGTACAGGTGGGGGCACAGGGACTGTTATCAGGCCATGCCAACTAAGCGACGTGTCAGAGGAACTCACCGACTCTTGGCTGGGGGTGTCTGATGTCAGTTGAGACGAAGTAGATGATCGAGTCAACCATTTAAGAACCGCTGGGTTGCTAGTCAAGACATGACCGCTAGATGACACTGGGAGCTCAGGCCTCTCGCTGCGACTCCTGCTGCCACGCCCCCTTACTCTGCTGCGACCTCTGCCTGCCCCAGAAACATTTAGGCCTCTGCCACTCCTCTGTGCAGGACCTGGCACTTCTCTGTCTGACATACTGTTAGCTAAACTAAATAAATTAAAAGCAAATGAAAACACCCCTTAAATATTTTTATTTCTGTAGTGAAATAGGCCACTAAACGCTTTTGCCACAAATAACTGCACCAGTGAAGTGCATATATATTTTTCTTTCTGTACTGAAATAGGCCACTAAATGCTTTCAACACATATAGCTGCAGAAGTGAACTGAGAATATATTTTTATTTTTGTACTGAAATAGGCCACTAAACACTTTTATCAGAAATAACTGCACCAGTGAAATGCGTATATATTTTTCTTTCTGTACTGAAATAGGCCACTAAACGCTTTCAACACATATAGCTGCAGAAGTGAACTGCATATATATTTTTCTTTTTGTACTAAAATACACCACTAAACGCTTTCACAACATAGAACTGCAGAAGTGTACTGCATATATATTTTTCTTTTTCCACAGATATAAGCCACTAAAGGCTTTGCAACATAGTACTCGCACCCCAAGAACTAATTGACAGAGCTGTATAATGGCTATTTGTATTTATAGGACTGTGACATCACAGGGCTGGCTGGCTGCTGATTGGCTGCATGCATGTCAATCTGGGTGATCCCACCTTCCCAGAGTTTCTTGCTCCATGTCCTCAGTCCTCACACGTGTAGCGGCCATTTTAGGAAAAATTGCGATTTGTTACCACGAAGTGCGAGGAAATTTGCGTTCATAGTTACATAGTTGAAAAAAGACATAACTTTACCAAGTTCAACCAATTTGTTGCGAATCAAATTTTTCCTGAAATTCGGATCGAATTCCACTTGATTCTATTTGCTCATCTCTATTTATAATCACTGCACCATCCAGTGCCACCAATAGATGCAGCAAAATTTGGTCAGGATTTCAGAGTAGATCACTTTTGTGGCATGTTTATTAAGTGCAACTTTTAAAAACTTTTTTAGTTGCAAAAAATTCACGTCAAGTATCTGTCAGGCATAAGTATGTGTGTCTGTAGGTATGTGTAGGTGTAGAATGAAGAGTTCTTGTTTTTGAAATTGAGACCAAGAGTCCCCATATCCATTAGAAGCTCCTTTAAAAGGGATTTTCCGAGATTCTGATATTGAAGACTTATCCTCAGGATAGGTAATCAATATTAGATAAGGGGTTCAACACTGGGGACCCTCTGCTGAGCAGCTCCTTGAGGAGGCTGCAGGGTTCCGGTGTGCCACGGTTTCTTCGTAGTTTACCGAGCACAGTGCCATCGACTGGGTAGCTTGGTATTGCTGCTCAAACCTATTCACTTGAATGCGACTGAGTTGCGCTTATGCAACATGTAGTCATTGGCTTAGGAAGAGTATGTTGGGCTCACTGGACGGGCAGCTTCTTTAAACAACTGATGCGCGGGAATTCCGAGTGTCGGACCACCGCTGATCTGATATTAATGACCTATCTACATTAGGGCTCATGCACATGAATGTATTTTCTTTCCATGTCTGTTCCATTGTTTTTTGTAGGCCATACGCGGAACTATTCGTTTCAATGGGTCCGCAAAAAAAATGGCAGATACTCCATGTGCATTCCGTTTCCATATGACAATATGTCTGTTCTGCAGAAAAATAGAATATGTCCTATTATTGTCCGCAGTACGGACAAGGATAGGACTGTTCTATTAGGGGCCAGCTGTTCTGTTCCACAAAATACAGAATGCATAAGGACGTCATCCGTATCTTTTGCGGATCGCAAAATACATACGGTCGTGTACGTGAGCTGTTAATGTCAGAAGCTTGGAAAAACCCTTTAAGGGCTTGGTTCCAGAATACCACAGAGGTCGGCCCCTATAGCAGCATAAGCATTCAGCTTAGGGCATTTGCTAGTTCGTCTGGTGATTGGCAGCACCTTCACACTGGCATTTGCCCTGATTTTCAGCCTGTGTAAAGGCATCTTTACAAAAAGTTTGTTCCCGAAAGCTGCCTGCCCATCACGGGGAGCTGCAATCACTTCTGCTGAATGAGAATGAGTAATCTATAGTGCGATGATTTAAGTGTCCGCATCAAAGATACCGTCATCTAGTGAATGAGCATCTGCCTGTTCATCTGGTGACTGTCTTGTCCTTTAGGGTGGGTTCACATTTGAGGAGTACATTAGAAAAAAAAAGGATACAAAAACGCAGCACACCACATTCTTGTTTCCGTGTCCGTTCCGTTTTTTTTGCGGACCGTATGCGGAACCATTCATTTCAATGGGTGCGCCCAAAAGAAAAAACAGAAGTTACTCTGTGTGCATTCCGTTTCCGTATGTCTATTCCGCAAAAGATTAGAACATGTCCTATTATTGTCCACATTATGGAATTAGTGTTGAGCACGAATATTCGAATAGCAAATTTTTATCACGAATATCGCCACTTCGAGAATTAGCGAATATTTAGAATATAGTGCTATATATTCGTTATATCGAATATTTGGCATTTTTTTCCATCTGAACGCATAATTCCTCTCTGCTTCTTGCTTGTGGGCCAATGAGAGGGAAGCAATGTCAAGTTCACAACAATACTTACAGGTGAAACTCGGAAAATTAGAATATCGTGCAAAGTTCATTTATTTCAGTAATGCAACTTAAAAGGTGAAACTAACATATGAGACTCATTACATGCAAAGCGAGATATTCCAAGCCTTTATTTGTTATAATTTGGATGATTATGGCTTACAGTTTATGAAACCCCAAAGTCACAATTTCGAGGTCCCCTTTGCTCAGGGGGTATGGATTAATTAGCTGACTAGAGTCTGACACTTTGAGCCTAGAATATTGAACCTTTTCACAAAATTCTAATTTTAAGCTGCAGTAATGCAATTTTTTTTCATTTGCATTACTGAAATAAATGGACTTTTGCACAATTTTTTGAGTTTCACCTGTAGTGCACCAATCAGTAACCTCTAGTCAGACCTGCTAAAATGTGACGTTGCATGTAGTGCGAAAAAAAATTCTAATCAATGTCGAATATATTGGAGCACTCTATCTGCATATAAAGCTTTTCTCATGTTCTGCCGTGCCAACCATTTTCTCCAGTCTCAGGAAACTTATACCAGCTTGAAAAATGTATCCAAAGTGACCCACGCCTGTATTTTGCGTTACGAATTTGCATTACGCGATTTTTGCATTGCCGATTATTCGCATTCAATAAAATAATCTCGAATTCTCTATCTTTATTCAGCAGGAACTGCGCTGACGTCAGCACGTGGTGAGCGCGATTACGTCGTCAAAGGTCCTTTTGCAGGTCCTGAAAGAAGAAGAAAGAAGACGATGCCGGCTGCGAGGATGAGGTGAGTTATTTTTTAATTTTTTTTAACCCCTCAAGGCACATTTTAGTAAGCATTCTGTATTAAGAATGTTATTATTTTCCCTTATATCCATGTTATAAGGGAAAATAATACAGTGATTAGACTTTATTGGGGTTGCTCATCCCTATCGTCTCCTAGCAACCATGCGTGAAAATCGCACCGCATCCACACTTGCTTGCGGATGCTTGTGATTTTCACTCAGACCCATTCATTTCTATGGGGCCTGTGTTGCGTGAAAAACGCAGAATATACTACATGCTGCAATTTTCACGCAACGCACAAGTGATGCATGAAAATCACCGCTCATGTACACAGCCCCACTGAAGTGAATGGGTCAGGATTCAGTGCGGGTGCAATGCGTTCACATCATGCATTGCACCCGCGTGGAAAACTCGCCCGTGTGAAAGGGGCCAAAGTGTGAACATGGCCTAACTAGGACTGAGCTCATGTTGATTACGCTGCTCTGGGTTCATGCTTTTTTTTTTTTTCCTGCGGGAAACAGATTGCTAATACCAGACGGTGCCAAGGTAGACATTTTTATGCCTCGTTCACATTTCCGTGTCAGTGTCACGTCCATGAAAAAAAGCATATGTGTTTCATCCGTGAAGATGTCCGTGAAGGATCCATGGTTGTTCTGTGTGTTCTTTTTTTCACCATCCGTGTGTCATCCGTAATTCAGTGGCGTTGCTCAGCTGAAAATGTATTTCCAAAGAATCTCAAGAAAAACGGACACAACATGGATGCCATGCGTGTTGTGTCAGTGATTTTCACGGACCCATAGACTTCAATGGGCGTGCTTGGTCCGCATCACAGATTAAAGTAGTGCATGTCCCCATGATTTTTTTAAAGACCTAAAAAATACTGAAATGTGAACAGACACATTTAAATCAATGGGTACGTGTGCTGTCTGCATAAATTACGGACAGCACATGTCAGTGAAAAACGGAAATGTGAATGAGGCCTTAAACTGTGCAGGATATGTCACAGTGGCTGATGCGGGCTGGCACATCATTAGACTGTCAGGTCTAAGTTTATTTCAAAAATGCACCAAAATTTTGGCACATTTGTTTGTGCACAGAGGCCCATTTAAGCTACAACCCTTTCCCGTAAAGTCATGCCCCTTTTCCACAAAGCCATGCTCCCATGATGGAGGAGACGTAAAAAGGTTAGAAAAGTGTGTAAAGCAAATGACAAGTGCAGCACAAAACATGTACGCCAGTTTTTTGGTGCAAATGCAATGCTCTGTGCAGAGGTCAGGAGGGAGAAGATAAGCTGTCATATCACCTACTGTGAATAGAGGATTCTGTCTTATCTATACACAGAGGTGATATCATTACAGGCCGGATTAGAATGACAGATAAGCAGATAACTGCAATAAAGTGATCTATACAGACCAAGAAGTGGCGCCTATTATTAGGCTTAGTGGTCAGTGTGAAAACTGCAGGATTTTATGGTTTTTGTGTAAATATAGATAGTGACACGGAAAATTTAAAATAACACAATCAAAAATTCTTTAAAAATGTGTTAAACAAAAAAAAAAGGAAGAGCATTGTGTTATGTGTTAATTTATTACATCCTTGGGTATTCGATATATTACACTCATGGTGGAGGGAGCATTGTCATGTTTAATAAGTCTATTATTATCCAGGTTTATGAAGATATAAGGGCAGCATGCTGGGAAGAAGAGATAGATGACAGCAGAGATGTGAGATGCGGTGGAGCTGAGAGACCTCGTCTCTTGAATAGAGGTTTATAATTAGTCTGGATGTGTCATAGATTGGCTCTTGTTACATCGTCTGTCTAGCGGCCGTGGACCAGAGATATTCGAAGACATTTCCTGTTCTTTTGGCAGGAAGAGCATCATAGTGTATTCAACACTGAAAGATTACAGGGGGGACGCGGAGCCTCATTCATCAGTCTAATAGTAAGACTGTGTTGCCTATAGCAACCAATCAGAGCACAGCTTTCATTTCTTAAGCTGCGCTGGAAAAATTAAAGCTGCTCTCTGATTGGTTGCTAGGGGCAACACAGCTTTACTATTAGACTGTTTGATAAATGGGGCCCAATTTGTATTTTACTGAAACAGAGAAGGATATACAGTAAATGTTAGGGCATATTCTTATCACTAAAATAAAATATATTAGCTGTAGTATTATATGCGACGTGGGGTTCAAAAATAATCTGCAATCTGGCTGTAGAATTGAATTTAATACGCTTTCAGAAAGGACAAAAGCGTGGGGGGTGGGTAAATGGGGAATGAAGATATTTGTAATTGTATGTGTATAGAAAAAAATGGTATGTATTGGATATACAAAAAATTTAACTTCTTAATGTTGAATTTTTTTTTCTATTCTGTAGTGATGATGGAAATAAAATAAAATATAAAAAAATTAAAAAAAGAAAGGACAAAAGCTGGAGATTTATCAAAATTGGTGTAAAGGAAAACTGGCTTAGTTGCCCATAGCAACCAATCAGATTCCACATTTCATTTTTCAAAGTTCCTTTGGATAATGAAAGGTGGAAGCTGATTGGTTGCTATGGGCAACTAAGCCAGTTTTCCTTTACACCAATTTTGATAAATCTCCCCCAAATACATCATTTTTCGACATAATCTCCCCCAGTCAATGCTGTGCAGGTTGGAACGTGTTACGACATTCCATTTGTAACTTTTTACCTTGAGGGAAAATCAGACACACTGACCTTCCGACTGTCTAGTTTAGCTCTGTTGTTTATGTCTGAAGACCTGTTTATGCCTGGAGAAACTGATCAGCCATTCGTATAGCCTTTGAAACACTATACAAGTCTAAATTTAATGAAATTGTGACATTGTTTCTATTTAGACTGTGTTTCTCCAGTCCACCCCTCTTCCAATTAAAGGTTTTAGTTCAGCTATGAACTGTATATAAGGAGAACAGTTAGAGTCTCTAGTTGTCTGCAGACATGGACCAATTTTTCGTAGGAGAGGCTCTACCAGTCTGCAAATGGGGATGAGTGTTTAGTAGAAGCAACTCTGTCCGACTGCACAAGTAACCAGAAGAAGACACTAATATGGAGATAGACCCTGGGTCAACAGCCCTTTAACCAGAAGACCAGCTGGATGACTGAGTCACAGACCATGGGCCACCATCCCAAGTTACCAGCCTTCTGAGAGAGAAAAAGACAGCTACCTCAGGCCTTTTGTAAACACAAAACCTTCTTCTGCCAGGGAGAAGCCAGCTTAGTGCCTTGCCTATATTGTTTTGGACCTGAGTTCCTCTAGTAAAGAAACACACTGGTTTAATGCAAACCCTGGCTCTCTGTATTTATTTCCCATTGGGGTGCACCACACCTTACCATCCCTTCCGGAGAGCAGCAACATGTGGTGACATCTAAACAGTGTCCAGGGAACCCAGCGTGGCCTTGGGAGCACCCTAAACCCGTCACTGAAAGAGACAACTTTTGTACCTTTCAGTCCATATTGGCCATTACACTTGTTCAAACTGGCCATACATATTCATTTTTTTTTTCTCTCTCCATCCCTCTCCCTCTCACTAGGGGTGGTGGGCGGGTAAAACAAAATAAAAAATAAACAAAAAAAAAATATTAAGTGAAACTGGGCGATGGATGAAAGATCTTCTTGGGAATGTTCTTTTAAAGAAAGATATTTTATTCACGAATGATCTTTCTTTAAACAAAAGATCTTTCATCCAACTAAGGGATGAGGATATAAAACACTGACTTCTTTTAATGTTTAATGTTATGAAAGATACAAAGAGACAAATAAAAAAATATATAGGGTCTTGCTGGAACTCATAAGTAAAAAATAGAAATATAACAAATAGAATATAACAAAGAGGATAAAGAATGGACAAGAGAAAAAAGGGGGGAGTGGGGTTGAGTTATAAAAAAGCTAAATCGGAGATCAAAATTGATCAACCACCTATGGAACGCCCAACATCTGGGTTTACATCTCTTGGGGCTACAGGGAAGAGAGTAAGAAAATCAGGGGGTTCCCTGAATATGATCCAAGGTTCACAAAGTTGAAAGAATTTCTCAGAATAACCAGATATTTCAGCAGATAGTTCTTCTATTCAGAACAAGTGGGACATTTCCACTGGCCACTTCGACAAAGTAAGGATGTAAGTTGACTTCCAATGATGTGGTATAATTGTTCTAGCAGCAGTTAAACAAAATTGCTAGGTCGTTCTTCTGAGAACAGCCACCTTCTTTTCAAATGATAATGGTCTGTCATCAGTCGGCTAAAACTGATTATTAGCTGTTAAGTTTTTATATTTCAACTCTGGAATGTTGCAAACACTTTTTGGTGCAAACAAGAACAATGTCTTACTTAAGATGGCCATGCCCATTTTAGACAGATGTTGGTTGATGGTTGAACAGCAGTTGAAGAAACATCTGGTGAGCGTTCCTTTCACAGACATGGTCATACCCACTTTAGTCCATAAGTGGCCATTACAGTTGTTCAAACTGCCCATACACGTTCAATGAAAACAGGTGATGGACAAAAGATTTATCTGGGAGCGTTCTTTCAAAGAAGGATCTTTTTCTACAAACGATCTTTCTTTGAACTATCTGACTATTGGATGAAAATACTTAACAGGACTGACTTCTTTTCAGACAATAACAATCTCTCATTGGTCAGCTAAGGTGTTAAATTTCGCCTGATGAATGTTCGTTTTGGTTGAAATTGTCCATTTTGATCAACTTTACTCTTTAATGTGTATGGCCACCTTTGGAGGCACAATATTCTTTGTGGTTGTTCTCACTTTAAGAGGTGGTCAAGAATACAGTCTTTGAAAGAGGAGCACATCTTAGTGGTTACTTGCACACTAAGGTAGGGCCGTCTCTTGTACAGCAGAACAGCTGAATAATTTTAGAACACTTTTACAGTCTCTGATGAGACCTACCGTAATTTTCATATTACGCCTAAGATGTTTGAGAGCTGTTGTTTGAGCCTCTGTGTCGCTTTGAGTCTAAGGGAGGCTACCTCCTGCCACAGCAAGCCTAGCGTTATTTTCAGGGTTGAGCCAAACACTTCCATAGGATGTGACTACTATGTTTCAACCAATTTCCAGAATCATTTCCAGAACCAATTTCCAGAATCATTACCGAGAACAGTGCTATACTTTAGAAAGAGGCTGGGCTTGGTTTTGAATGGGAGCAAGCTGCACATCGGCCATGAAACCAATGAACGTGAGATCACTGGCTTAGGATGAGGCTGTAGCGCTCCTCTTCACACAGCTGATCGGCACTGGTGCCAGGGGTCGGACCTTGACTGATCAGATAGTGGATTGGTCATCAGTACAAAACACTCAGAAACATGACTATAGGTCATGAAGCCATTCTGGTTTGGGTGAATCAAATCATTGATGACCTTCTAAAGTTTTAATGCCAGAACTTTCATGAAGATCTTGACATCTGTGTAGAGTAAAGAAATTGGTCTAGAAGATTCAATTTCCGATTCTAATTCTCCAATTAAATGCAGCTCCTCCCGACATGTAAAAACATGTCTTCACAGCCTGCAAGCACAGGAATCTTGATGTGTAAATCCATGAAATTTACATGTGAAGATCATCAGGACAGTTCAGTAGATTTGCATTGTCTGTCTAAAGTAGGATCTAAAGTGAGCCCTTGTAAGGAAGGAGGAAATTATCATCTTCCTACAGCACAAGTCAACGCAAATTTCCACTGACAGATTCTGAGGACTGTGTGGAGACGAGCAATGCTAATAGGCGCTACTTATCTCTTCCTCCAGAGACTGTCACAGATCACATTTACAGGAGGTAGTGCTCTCTCTCCCTTAGAGAGGTTCTTCAGCAGCTGCAGTGCTTGTAAAGCTAGGCTCACATCTGAGTTGAAGGCTCAATTAAATTCCATTAATAAAGCAGGGTGAAGTAGAGATGTAGGGTGCGCTGCCTTGTCTGCTAAAGTGGAGGGTTCCCTGACAGAAACCAAATGGCCTCCAATACAGTCAATGAGGTCCATCATATGGCAAATCCAACGCTGCTGCTACTACTTGTTTAATATATGTGATAGATATTAGATAGAATATTAGATATGAATAAATATATAGATAAATATGGGATAGTGATAGATAGATAGATAATAGATAGCCGGATGGATAGATATTTGGATAGATGATAGATAGATAGATAGATAGATAGATAGATAGATAGATATTTGGATAGATGATAGATAGATAGATAGATAGATAGATAGATAGATAATAGATAGATAGATGGATAGATAGATAGATAGATAGATAGATAGATAGATAATAGATAGATAGCTGGATAGATAATAGATAGATAGATGGATAGATAGATAGATAGATAGATAGATAGATAGATAGATAGATAGATAATAGATAGATAGCTGGATAGATAATAGATAGATAGATGGATAGATAGATGGATAGATAGATAGATAGATAGATAGATAGATAATAGATAGATAGATGGATAGATAATAGATAGATAGATGGATAGATAATAGATAGATAGATAGATAGATAGATAGATAGATAGATAGATAGATAATAGATAGATAGATGGATAGATAATAGATAGATAGATGGATAGATGTATAGATAGATATGGGATAGATAGATAGATAGATAGATAATAGATAGATAGATATGTAGATAGATAGAAGGTAGGTAGATAGATAGATAGATAGATAGATAGATAGATGATAGATAGATATAAGATGGATGGATAGATAGATAGATAGATAGATAGATAGATAGATAGATAGTAGAATATTCCGCCATGGTTCAGTTTTCTCCAGTACAGTCTATGTGAGGTTGTAGCTGTGCAGTGATGTCCTCGGCATGGTGCAGGATAATTCCCGGACATGGTCCCTCTCATGGTGCACAGACGGGAGGGCAGACCTCTGCCAGGATGTGCTCACTAACAGTTTACAATCTTGTGTAATGGCACAGAAGTTGGCAGACACAGGGCACCCGGACCACAGTGCCAGCACTGCCTGCTCACTGCCCCTCACACAGAAGACACAGGGGGAGAGGCTGCTATGAAATCCATCTTTCACACTTGGCTGTGATTCATGGTGAGGGGTGTGCAGGGCAGACAACGGAGCACAGCTTTGTATATTGCTATGACAATGGAGAAACACATGTACATAGGCCACTATAGAGCACAGCACCACGTGTGCCCCTGCCCTGCACAATGCACCCTCCGGCAGACATGACAGCTATTGTATGGGCACAGCACCCCGGGATATCCCCCACATAACAGGATTAAGAATTATGCTGCCCTAAAGGCATATCTATCTAATATCTCTATCTATCTATCTATCATCCGTCTATCTGTCTACCTATCCTTCTATCGCTATCTATCTATCTATCTATCTATCTATCATCTATCTATCTATCTATCTATCTATCATCCGTCTATCTATCTATCTACCTATCTTTCTATCGCTATCTATCTATCATCCGTCTATCTATCTATTTATCTATCTATTATCTATCTATCTATCTATCATCCGTCTATCTATCTATCTATCTATCTATCTATCTATCTATCATCTTTCTATCTATCATCCGTCTATCCTCGGACCCCTCGGACTGGCCCACAGGGGTACAGTGGAATCCCCCTGTGGGCCCCTGAGCAAGGTGGGCCCCTAGTCTCCCACCTCCTACACAAGTGGCACATAACACAGTAGACTTACTGCACTACATACATATATTCAATGTACAGCACCTCCAGCAGCCTATGGTCATATAAAAAACTTGTTAGATTATTTACTATATTTGAATGTATCTGTACTATGGGCCCCCAAAATAAAATTTACTGGTGGGCCCTAGGTACCCCAGTCTGACACTGCGTCTATCTATCTATCTACCTATTTATCTATCTATCTATCTATCTCTATCTGATGCAAATGTCTACAAAGTGCTGTGGAATATAGCAGTGCTATATAAGCGCTTACAATATCTCTCTATCTCTCCGTTATTAGCAATAACCCACATCCCCATGAACTCCCACTGCAAAATGCATTGATTACTTTCTAGGAACCCTGCAATACTTGTCATTTGCACAGCCCTGCGTCTAACCCTTAGATTATGGTCTGGTTCGGGGGGAGGGGTACATATTGAATATTAGGCTCCAACCAGTATATATCTTTAACCATTTACATCTGATAGACTCTTAAATAAACACTAATAGTAATTTTAGGATATCTGTCTTAATTTTTCAGCTGTTCATAAAACTCTTGATACCTGTAAACCTAGGATGAGTCCAGCACATCAGCTCCCTGAATGCATGTAAAGCCAGGATGATAATAATAATAATACTCTTTTATTTCTATAGCGCCAACATATCCCACAGCACTTTCCAATCCGTGGAGGACGAGTCCAGCTCATCAGCTCTGTGAATGCCTGCCTTACACTGACACACAGTAGTGAATAGTGTAGCCTCCAGCTATGTAATATGCTATGTGGCCTCCATAAACTTCTCAACAGCGCCATCTAGCGGCTGCTTCCTATAGCGACCCTGCAAATGAATGACATTCAATCTGAGCAATAACAGCCCTCCAGAGAGGAGTTAAATCTGATTTTATAAACTTTGCCACTGTCCAGGGGGGCATTATTTCTTGGAAATCTGTACCATAAAAAAAAAAAAAACAGCACATATTGGAGCCTCTCTACATCCCCTACGAACTTCCAATAGGAAAATAAATCCCAGAAGAGTAAAGTTGAACGTCTTAACGTTTAACCCCTTCACATCTGGAGAGAATAGATCAAGCTCCTTCCTCCTCCTGGGTTATTAGTAAAATGAATGCTGTGATATATTATTGCGGGGATGACATTAGCTCTCTTTGGCAAGGAGTCTCAAAACTTGGCTAAAGTTCTGGTTAAAAAGTTTAGCAAAAAAAAAAAAAAAGCCCCCAAAGTCTTGTCTCCCTCCTGAGTGCTGATCTCCACGTAGAGGAGACCAGGTGGTGACAACATATGTGTATTTGCCTGATTTGCAAATGGTTGCAATTATGCTAAGTGAATTGCGTTGTTTTTTTTTTTTTAAGCCAAGTCAAGAAAATCTTTGAATGAGCGACTTTTTTTTTTTTTTTCTTCTTCTTCTTCACAAGTCCCCACCTCCTTGGTCCCTCCGCCCCTATTAAAGTCAGGATCACCACCAGCAATTTGCACTGGTTTAAAGACCCCCTCTAGTTGAAGGAGGAAGAAAGCCTACAGAGCAAAAGGAGAGAAGGGGGGGAAACGTCAAAAGAAGGTCTGGAAAAGATTACAAGGAGACATTGGCTTTAAAGAGGACTTCAGAGTGGTGTGTGAGCTCCACACTGATGGTACAGCACATCTGGATTGCCCACTTACATGTGCACTGCCAGGCTCCCTGTCTACCAGCAATGACAAAGAAAAGGCTCCTTTAAGGCAATTATTTTCTACTTAGTCTAGATAGATTTTTTTATTTTATTTTTACAGAAATTGGACATCTCTATTTTTTTAAAAAATATTTTTACCACTTGCTTGCTTGAAGTGGTAAGCCTTTGCCTTATTACTGCCTCAACCAAAGCTGATCTTTTTTTGACATTACCTCAGATTTGGGACACTGAAGACCACACATCAGACTGCAGCTCCTGGGACCCTGGGTTTCTCAAGGTAAAACAAAAAAAAAGTCCTGCAAACTTTTTCTTTTCTTGTTTCTAAGAGTTTCAGAATGGATGGCTTAAATGTGTTACCAGTCTTGGGATGTCATGCCCAGGGTTGTCAGGACATGCTGAGAGTTGTAGTGTTCTATAGAGATGCAGGTGAGAGTGTTACAATGTATCCGCTGTATTTGTAAATAGACTGAAGTGATACACATTGGAGAGGTGCGTTGATAGAATGTGTCCATTCATTTCTCCTCTGTGTCTTTCCTTAGGACTGGGAAGTTGGAGAAGACGAGGGGGGTGAGAGAGGGCCACTTATAGCCTGCAGGGATGGAGGAGTACGTGCCAGGGTCTTGTCTAAGCATGGGGGGTGTCAAATCCAAACCTCAGAGGCAATGACAAAAGGGTTTAGGGTGATGTGACACAGACACCTCTATTATGATGAATTGCAAATGCAGGGTGGGCTTTTGTCAGGGGGGTCTATGTATTGGCAGCGGTGACTTCACACCTCACCAGCTCAGCATTTCAATGAAAAGAAGTCAAGGCTGCTAAAGCTTCTGCCGAGATAATTGTATCAAGGTAGGGTTGGCTAATGCATACATGATTGTTAGTGCTGACATAGATTGTATCAAGACAAGCATCTTCTGCACACAGTTCCTTCTCAGGGTTCTCCTGGCTTTAGTTGTTAGGCACCACATGGTGGGAGATGTGGAAACATCTACTCAAGGAGATACTGTATCAAGGGAGGATGGACTGCAGAATACATGCATAGAAAATGTGTCATGCAAGCTGTAAGTGCGGAATACAATGTATCAAACGTTTATAAGCTGTAGGATACAATGTATCAAGCATTTATAAAGTGTTAGATACTTCCTAGGATACAATGTGTCAAACATTTATAAGCTGTTGTATCTATCCTAGGGTACATTGTATAGTTTAGAAGCTGTTGGATACATCCCAGGATGCTTTGTATCAAGAATGCATGAGCTATGTAGTACTTGCTAGAATACATTGTATTAAGCTTGCATGCCTTGTAGAGTATACCCTAGGAAGCATTGTATTAAGGATGCTTGAACTATTGGATGCATCTTAGGATACATTGTATGAAATGCTGGTTTCCTAGGGTAATTTGTATGAAGGATGCAGAGGTAATTGGATGCATCCTATGAACCTATGCATTGTATCCAGGGGGCATGAACTGCCCAAAACCTCCTTGCACCCTTTGAATGCAGTATATCATTCATCACAAGAAGACTGCTGTCTGTTGCAGTTCCTTGTCATGGTCTGTAGCCTCATGTATAACATGGCCTGGAAGGTTGGATACATCCCCGCTTTGGTTGAGACAGATTTCACCCTGCATGCTAGACTTCTGCAGATGTTGCTGCTGCAGATCCCCGCCATGCTCCGTAGTTTTGCTCTGAAATGTAGCAGATGTTGTACCTCCTTAATTCAAGACTATTTCATGTTGGCCAGGGTGAGGTTACTGGCAGGTACTCAACATCTTAGATAGCCACACTGTATTATAAAACCACATGGATGATCCCTCCCTGCTTGGGCTCAGAACCAGAACTGTCTTGGAAGCAACAGTATTGAGGATATTACAGTCTATGGGAAAAGCAAGGTCATGAATAGACCAGCCCATGGACTGACAAGTCATACAATGTGATTGCCCTGGATGTCACTGTGTGTGTCACCTGAGGCAGTCTGTAAGTACATTGGGTTGTATGGAGCAAGCAGACGGGTTCTTGTTGTTTGCTCAGCGGTGAGTTGGGCCATTTAATCCTGAAATTCTCTCTCTACACAGAGCCCAGTGTATGAGACTTGGCTCAGCTCCTGCCTTGCAAGCAATGAAGTTGCCTCTTGTACTCCCTGATCCGTGAGATCCATGTGGGGGAATACCTTTGACGTCAGGGGGGTGTAGACTCCCCTTAGTGACGCAGTGGTCTTCCTTCTTGGGATTGGATGGATGGATATAGGCTGGGGTTCCCTAGACTTTATAGGTTACAGCTGAAGGGAGAGATAACAGAGGGGCATGGAGAGTTTTACTCTAGTGGTGACAGCTCGGAGATTGCAGGGCCTTCATCCTGGGGATGGTAGGACATTGGGAGGAAGCTCTTATCTGGGCAGATAGATTCCATTAGGCATTGTGGGGCATTTTTCTAGATTAGAAGGCGTCACAACCACCTCTTCTGTTATCTGTAACTTAGCTATGTATAGAACTTGTCTGGCTTAAATCCTTCTATAGTCTTCTAGCAAGAATAATAGTGATGTAGTATCTATGGACCACGGAAGCAACAGTAGTACGGCCATTGTGAACAGGTTTCCTATCTATCTATCCGCCATGGTACACCCTTAGGCCTCTTTCACATGTTAGTGATTCATGGAAATGTGCTGTCCGTGATTGACTGACTTTAAAGGGGTATTCCCATCTCAGACAATGGGGGCATATCGCTAGGATATGCCCCCATTGTCTGATAGGTGCGGGTCCCACCGTTGGGACCAGCACCTACAACAAGAACAAAGCATGGAGCACTGTGGCTAGAGGACCCCAGATTTCCCAGGGTCTGTCCACCACCAAGCACTGCTTCGATAGAAGTCAATGGGAGCGCATCGTGCATGCGCGGCCACCATTCCCATTCATTTCTACGGGGCAGACGGCAATAGCTAAACCAGTGCTCGGCTATTTTCAGCGGCCCCATAGAAATGAATGGAGGGCAGCTGCGAATAGGGGTGTGCCCTCCCTTCATTTCCCGGCTCCGTTCTAAATGTAGGTGTGGGTCCCAGCTGTGGGACCAACACCTGTCACACATTGGGGGCATATCCTAGCAATCTGCCCCCATTGTCTGAGATGGGAAAACCACTTTAATGTCTGCATTCACACAGATAGTGGGTTTATGGTGACACCACGGAAGCATGCGCTATTATGTAATAGTCTATGGGTCTATGAGAACCATGGTCACAACAAGGATGACGTAGTTATGGTCTACAGTTGGTGGCCCTTAGGTTTTGTACAAATGATTGTACAATTGCCAAACTCCCCTAGTGGTCATTTAGAAAATTACAATTTAGGGGTAGTCTGTTTCCATCTAGGGGGAGTATCTAGTAGCTTAATATTTTTATTTCAGTTTTTGTATATATACAGTGATGGTCAGTTTGCAGTGTTCGCCAGTGAACACATGCGGGCTGCCATCTTGAGTCACCCGTCCGGCGATGCTACCTGTGCCTATGCCGGGAGCAGGTCTGAAATCAAATGCGGTCACCGGGAGCAGGCAGTTCTGAGAACAGCCCGATGAAGGCCCCCGGCGGCTGTTCTCGAAACTGGCTGCTCCCGGTAACTGCATTTGATTTCAGACCGGCTCCCGGCACAGGTAAGGGCTTACCTGTGCATCGCCGGACTTGTGAGTCTTGCTGGCGAACACTGCGAACTGACCATCACTGTATATATATTTTTTTTATTTTGGAAAAGGAATTGTTTTACATTTTGCAGCAATGTAAAACTTATTACACCGCCCGCAATGAGAATTTCAATATTTTTCCCATGCAACCAAGTCTCATCATTATTTTGTTATATATGACATCTTATGAATCCAGACGTGGACAAGAAAAACAGAAGAATGTGTCAACTCAATGCGTTATCTGTATTATAAATATGAATCTATAAATATGGGTGTAACATGGCTGAGTTTGTTGGTAAAGCAGAGTTGGGTTTGTCATGCAGAGCAACTCATAGTAATGTATCTGCCAGAAGCTGAGTGCTGAAATACTATGTAGCAGACAGCTGTACCACGTGGAACACGTTTCCCACATTAACCATTCCAATACTGGCGCTACTTTTTGGGGTTACCACCATGAAATATCTCAGCAAGTGTTGACAGCTTTACATGCCAGCCATATCCAACAATGAAACATGTGTTTGAGCAGTTGATGAGTGAGACAGCATATGGCCAACAAAGGCCAACACCTCTCGACTGTCACGTCCTCCTCATCGCCTCATTGACCTGGGAAAGACTTTTACTTGTCAATTGAGGTCTTTAGCGATTGTTTCACAGCAAGCAGTTGGAATCGATGCATTTGTATGGTCAAAGGAAAATAGCCAGGCCAGATATCAGGGTGCTTGCCCCTCATCGTTATGGAGTAGGATTTTGGCTTGCTGGGTGCAATCTCTTGGATTGGATGGACATATATTGGCCTGGCTATTTTCCCTTGTCATTTCCTGAAGCTTGTTAAAAAGTGAGATTGTGACTAAGGGGCCACTTCCACAAGGTGCTAGAGAGATGTTTCTCTTTTCTCTTGAGCGCATTGTTTTCCCATGGAGCATTGTCATGGAGTGCTTCCAGTAAGTCTCCACTCAGGGCTGGTCTCCTTATGGAGAGCCAGTACCCTGCCTAAGCAAGTATGGTCAATAGAAAAGGTGCAGTGGACAAATCTCATAAGAGCACCAAATATCAGCAACCTACAATAGGGCTATTAATATAATACTCAAGACATGGTGTCATATATAGTAGAACCAAGAGCCTTAGACTGGTCACACATCTAATGAAAAACGATGGTCATTGAAGTACTTACCTATTGTAAGATACTTAGGATCACCCATGACATCTTCTCATTCTTTCTCATTTTCTCTATTCAACTCAACCTATTTAGTTATATATTTGCTAGTTTCTAAGGGCCAGTTATTTCTTATTTCTTTCTATAATCTTCATTTTCCTTATTCAACTCAACCTTGGAACGCCCATGCATGAACAAGTTGTCCAAAGTTTTGTCTCATTGACTTGCATCGTAACAGAATGATTGGACACTACAAATGTCAGAGGCATAGACCTTGGTAGACCATGTAGAAGGACCTTAAATGAGGAATCAACTGTGACTTTGACTACAGGCATTGACATGTTCACAATAGCTAGTTCTATTTTTGCTCATCTCTATTGGGCAGTTCCTTTTCTCTCCCAGAACTTTCAGTTTTAATCCTAATTCCATAATGCCTGGCCTCTCTAACACTTGGCAGGAGGCAAATGATCTTTGGGACCACTGCAGACATGATATCATTTTCCACAGCGAGATTGTGTATGTATCCAGCCACACAGGCTCTGGTGGGTAATCAAGTTAGTTCTACATTCTTTATATTAATCCATCTCTTCCTATTCATTTTATGTGCTTACGCTCTACAAGGATTATCACTTTACTTTTTTCACTCAAAACAGTATAGCATTGTTTCAAGCTTGTTTGCTTTCCATGTGCACATGTATGTGGTTAGAAGTCTGTTAGAACACATGATTTAAATATTTTATGGGTATGGATAAAAAAGTTGGAGCTCCTTGATGTACATATAAAAAAGCTCTGTCCATGTGTCTCATCCTAATACCACTGACCTGGAACAGGAGGGTCCTCCAAGCATGTGTTATCCCACTTAATCAATGCTTTATAGAAGAGATTTAACCCTCAGCTTGGTTCCCTCTTCCTTGATTACTCATTGAGTTAAAGCATGGGCCAGTCTTGGGCTCATCTCTATTTGGACCCAAGAGCATCTTTAAGCGCTGCCTCTATGAAATGAATGCCCTTGAGATGCTTTGATTTTTGTCAATCTGAGTCAGGCCCATCTCTCCTTGGACCCAAGAGCATCTTCATGGGTTGCCTGTATAAGATAAACGCCCTTGAGATGCTCTAAATTTTAGGTCTTCATGTAGTATAGGTAGCCCTTTAGTGGGAGGACAGAATATTCTTGAGACGTCAGTCTTTGCTAAGAGTCTTCATTGTATCAGACTGAAAGAAACCTGCAAATAGACATGCAATGCCAATTAAACATTTGAGTAGTCCCAAACCGACTGCAGGTTTTGATGTCTCACCTACAAAAAAGGTCTATTAGAATGTTTTATTTTACAGCGATGACTTGGATTTACTTCACATAAATGAATAAAAGTTAAATGCTCGAGCTATACATTTTACAAGTTTATGCTTCACAAGGTTGGTGGCAACATCAGTTCTGTAGTGTTTTTCCATAATCATCCTGCTGGTGTCTGGTCATTAGTACAGGCATGAGGTAATGGTCTGAGCCCCGTCATCTTTTTCTTTGATTTAGGTAAATATTACACCTCAATTACAGCTCCCTTAGGGGTTGTCACCTAGCTTTCATAGCAAAATATCTAATCATATGTATTATGAGACATGTGTGCTCCTCAGGAACCTGACATCCACCCTTGGAATGTTAGTGGTGACCATATATGAGTAAAAATTATATTACAAATGGCTTGATAAAATCGGTATCAACTTGATGACCATAAATCATGCACCTTATGGAGCTAGATAATAATTTAGGATAAGCACCTATATTATGCAAAGTTCATTAAGACCTCTTTCACATGTCTATGTCCGTGATGACTTCTGTGTCAAGATAGTCAGTGGTTTATCCGTGAAGATGTCCGTGAAGGATCTTTGTTTGGTCCATGTGTCCATTTTTTGCCCACCGTGAGTCATCTGTATTCCACAAACACTAACAGAACACGGATGCCATCTGTGTTGTGTTGGTGGTTTTCACAGACCCATAGACTTCAACTGGCTTGTTTGGTCCACAGTATGTACCTAAGTATATCATCTCGTCTCCATTTTTCCACTGGCCCACATTCAGTGGAAAATCATAAGAACATGGAGAACATGAACAGCACACGTTTATGATTCACTAACGTTTTAAACAGGCCTCAGTTGTATGAGATAGAAAAAACATGGCTGACTTCTTCCAAAAACAGTACCCTACCTGTCAATGTCTTGTCTGGTCTTGCAACACAAGACCACTGAGATGAATGAGGCTGAGCTGCAATATCACACACGACCTGTGATCAACTATGGCGCTGTTTTGGAAGAAAGCAGCCATATTTTTATGATTATGTGCAACCCTTTACATTTCATAACAGTATAATACCTATGGAGACAAGCAAACCTAGTTTATTCTGCTGTGCTTTAATTTCACACAAATGCGGTCTGACTAGAGACTGTGTTCCATAACATTACATGCCCCGGCCCCTGATGTTAATTACATTATATTAGCATGTGGCACACCAGAACCTTTGATGGATGACCCTGCCCAGTGCTAATGTTTACTATAACCATACCTTTGATATACACTGGGCACTTCCCATAACAGGGGCTGGTCTCGTTGCTCCCCTGTCCTTTTTCCCAGGATCGCAGTTTGTCCTGAAAGGCGATTTTTGTGATATTCTATGAAAGTACAGGCACTTTTTTGTGGGGAAAAAAAAACCTGCTTCTTGAGGTAAATTCATCACATTCCAGTAGCACAGTGAGGCCTTTAAATATCCTGGCTTTCTGGCACCGAACAAGTCGTATGTGTATGGTTCCTTCTTCTCGGGAAGACTTCTGTAATGTACTGTGCAGAGCTGCTGCAACATACTGCTACTAAACAACTCCACCAAAGAGGAAAAAACTCATTTTTGTGCTCCGTCCTACAAGCCAACCTGTCTCAAAAAGTTTGATGCCGCTTTTGAGTGTCTTTGGGAGCTTTAGGGATGTCTTCTGCCTGGAGATGCTACTATTTCTGAACTGAGGTCCTCAACGCTCTATCTATAGACGTCACCCACATCATGTGGCAAGGAGTCATGGCGATATCAGAATGTCTTATCTGTCTACAACTTTAAACTTTTAAGGGTTATTCCCATCTGGGACATTGATGGCGCATTGCTAGGCTGTGCCATCAATGTCAGATAGGTGCAGGTCCCACCTCTGGTACCCACTCCTATTTACAGAACAGACCCCCCCAGAGTGAAGGTGAGTGTACCATGCAAGTACAGCCACCCTCCAGTCACCTCTATGGGAGTTCTGAAAATAGCTGAGTGCTCAGATATATCTCAAATTTGAGTTTTTGACCCTGCTTCATGGCCAGATATGTCTAAGATAGGAAAACATCTTTTGGAGGATTGTCAATATGCCCCCATAGAATAAGATCTTTGGCCAATGTCATTAAAATTGGCATGCTTGACCAACATGAACCTAATGACTAAAGGCGGTTTAAGACATCAAAAAGTTGACAGATATGACATTGTAATATCCCCATGAGTTGCGCCACAAAATCCCTTTTTATTTTATCATCTCCAATCATTTTTTCACCAAGGAGATAGGTGACTGCCAGATGTGTTTTAAGGTGGCTCTACACTTAAGAAATGCTTGTTTGGCTAGAGAGCTATCCCCCATACATGCATTTTTACTTGGCTTGGTTAACCATGCATGCAGTGTAAATGGGGAAAGAGTATTAAGCCAGTGTAAGATACCTCTCTGGAGGCGACTTATCACGAAAATGTGGTGCATGTTGACATCCAACTGTCTAATTCTTCTGTCAGTGGAAAGTCAGGGCACCCCCTATACATATTAGACCATTGGCCAGTCTCACCAAATTGTCGGGTTTGTCTGACCTTAATCTAATATGTAGGACGGTGGACCACCTTAACGCCCTGACATTAATATTGGCTCATGTATATAGAGAGGTCAGAAGAGAAAGCAACCATCTGAGCCGCGGAGGAGACATATCAAACATCTCCATGAAGTTTTTAGGCCCTTATTCTTCTACAGCTTGCGCAAAAGAAAACGAACTTACGTCTGAAGCTTTAATTTTAGTAACACAAATATGCAGCAAAATTTAATACTGGACAAACTTTAATTCAGGAAAATCTTGAATTCTTCCGTTATGGCTGCAGGACTAGTTATTAAATATACACTGACGTTTTTCTCTTCCTGCATTCAAACGACTTCAGCATGTGCTTTGAGCTGGAAAAAAGCGTCTTAACTCAAGGCTAATCCTACAATGGACATTGTAACCCTGGAGTCGGCCTGCGTCTAAGTAATGTTTGGGCTGGTTCTAGCTGTACAGGAAAGGCAGAATTTGCAGTTGCATGATGTAACGGGGTGGTGTTCCAAAAGCTGGCTGAAGCCAAGAGATGATGTGAGGGGAGAGAAATCAGAGCATGCTCAGCTGGCTGATAAAATACAAAGGGAAGAAAGGCCAGAGACAGCTTATCATACCGTTCCCAGGACCTCAATCTCTACCCACAAATAAAAACAAACTGCCACCTAAGCTCATAATCTGGGCTGTCTCGGGGGTTCTTGAGACTGATGGAAAGAATTACCTATAAGATCGGTGCAGTGCCTGTTCAGTCCTTCTACATAGAGGCTACACCCAATTTTAAAAACTATAATGGCTATTTATTTAAAGCTAGAACATACATAAACAGGTTGTCTCATCTCAGACATTGATGCCATATTGCTAGGATATGCCATCAAGGTCACATAGGTGCAGGAACTCCCTCCTATATTCAGAAGGAGGCCCCCAAAGTGAATGGAGAGCAGCCTTGTAGGCGATGCCACCCTCCATTCACTGCTATGGGAGCACAAACATGGTTCCCTCACAGACACCTTCACAGATGAACCACTGACCATCTTGTCGTGGATGTCATAGTGGACATGTTAATGAGCCCTAATAGTGATAATCTGAAGATATTAAAACCTATTTTAGTTCTCCCAGTACTAAAGCTTTCTCTTCCTCAATAACATACTATAGCTATAGGCCTAAAGTCCTGTACACATATGAGAAAAGTCAACTGAAACCCCCAATTTTGGCAGGATTGAATGATTATCTTATGTGTATAGAAACTTCCCAAATCTTCCCAATAGATGATGTCGGAGGTAAGAAGGATGAGTCATGTTGAAATTTAACACTGATCCATTTGTTCTTTGGGATAATAAGTTGGCTCCAGAGATGTCTGATAGCAACTTACCCCCTCTCCATATTCACAACACATGCACATGCTGAGCTTAGCATGCAAGCGTATTGAGAAGAAGGGAAAATTATCTGTCTAGGTTTGTCAACAGATATTAATGATGTATGACGTCCATAACAACAGATAAAAGTCTTTTATTGTCTTTGGTCATAGGTAGAAAACTGCCAAAAACCAGTGATGAGCGGCAGGGGCAATATTCGAATTTGCGAATATTTGGGTAAATATTCATCATATATTTGCGAATTCTGGAATTCGTGAACTCCAGTCATTATTTTCTTGATTGCGAAAATTGACAATCGGAAAATTTGCGATACGAAAATTTGCGATCAACACTACTTCTAAAGTCAAAGATATTGCAGCCTTCTCATTGGCCCACAAGCAATAAGCAGTGAGGGATCATGGGTACTGATGAAAAAAAATCTAGAATATTCGCGATTACGAAGATATAGCACTATATTCTAGATATTCGCGAATTCTCAAAGTGCCAATATTTGCAATAAAAATTCTCTATTAGAATATTCACGATCAACACTACCAAAAACCTGATCTGACATGTTTTGGGCATTGGTCTGGTTTGGTCTTTGTTTTACGGGAGATGTTTTTTGTAATAAACAAAACAACTAAGCCATGTGCTATCACTGTCTTCACGAAAAGGAAATATAAGAAAGTTCTACCATTGGAAATGGGATATGAAAACCCCATGAATATAATCTTCAAACAAACATTCACATGGTTGATAAACGTCATGCCTCACCAATATGACCTTGGTCCACATGAGCATAGAGCTAGACATGTCAACTATTTGAAAGCTAGAACATGCATAAAGAGGTTGTCTCATCTTAGACATTGATTGCATATTGCTAGGATATGTCATCAAGGTCAGATCCAGAAGGAGGCCTCCATTGGTCTGCCACTCATGACTCATCAATATGACCTAGCTACAAATGAGTATAGACCTAGATATATTGACTAATCATTCTTTGGACTGACATTCAAATTTACTAGTGTATGTCTAACTGACATCCAAAGCTTTTCTGGTAGAAACATCTGCATGCAGTCTATGTGTACTCAATGAGTTTATGATTACTAGATATGACGTTGATGGGTCTTTGTCTTATGTACTAATTTGAAGTACTCATTTACTTTTCGCAATTTTGGTTGATGTTAGAAGCCATCAAGTTTTGTTATACCTCTGTAGGGTGAGGGGTCAGCACGGTGACTTTCAGCATTCATATAGTTAAGAATAATTGGACATAATGTTCCATGTGTGATTGTATATTTTTGTCTTTTCAGATGCATTGTGAACGATTTATATGTATCCTTAGAATAATCGGAACTACCCTCTTCGGAGTGTCCCTCTTACTAGGAATTACAGCTGCTTATATTGTCGGGTATCAGTTTATCCAAACGGACAACTACTACTTTTCTTTTGGACTATATGGTGCCATATTAGCACTACATCTCCTCATCCAAAGCCTCTTTGCTTACCTAGAGCACAGAAAGATGAAGAGATCTCTTGAAACCCCTATCAAACTGAACAAATCAGTTGCCCTATGTATTGCTGCATATCAAGAGGACCCTGACTACTTACGAAAATGTTTACGGTCTGTGAAATGGTTGACCTATCCAGGAATGAAGGTCATCATGGTCATCGATGGTAACTCGGAAGATGACCTTTACATGATGGATATATTTAGCGAGATTATGGGGAGCGATCGAAGCGCCACTTACGTCTGGAAAAATAACTTCCATGAAAAAGGTCCCGGGGAAACAGAAGAGTCGCACAAAGAGAGCAAACAACAAGTCACTCAGCTGGTTCTAAACAACAGATACGTGTGTATCATGCAAAAGTGGGGAGGAAAACGTGAAGTGATGTACACTGCCTTCAAAGCTCTGGGCCTAAGCGTGGATTATGTGCAGGTAGGTAATAAGTTGCTGCATGTTCGCCAACAGAAATATGTCCTAAATAAAAGGCCCTTTGTACAATCCGTGTAGAGTGTTACAGGATATGCCAGGCTCTAAGTCGACACAGTGAACCATTCAGGCTGTTTAAGACACATCGTGCCCCATGAAAGTTGGTTTCCCCCTTGTACAAAGAGGCCGAGCAAACTGTGAAGTGAAATGAAAGTGGATAACGTCATCCTGAGAACCGACAGGGTGCCACCTTCCACCATAGTCCTTCCTCCCCCTCCCCTCCATGTGTTCCTAGAAAGCTATGACACTCCTAGAGGATTATGCATTCACTCACTTGCAATCAGAGTGAGCAAATCTAATATTCACCTGAAGAGGTTTAACTAATACTTACATAGGGGGCACTTTATTTTTTTTTATAGCCAGGTGGCAAGTAGGCTATGGACCTCATATAAAGACATTACTGACATGAGCATAGCTGCTAAAACAGCTGGTTTTAGAATTAGGTAATGGTGGGAAATACATCAGGCAATAGACGTGATCTTCTAAGTACCTCCCACCCCCACCCCTTGTACCACCCCCCCTATTACTGTCCCTTAAAATATAACTAATATTAATATTAAAATTATAAAAAGTTACTGAAAAAATATACAAAACCTTAAAGGTTTATGTGAGCTTTGTTGGGCCCATCTAATATTAATCATGTTTAAGAGATTTTTTTTATCCCTGAACATCTTTTTTTTGGGAGACATTTGTTTTACAAGAAAAAATTATATTTTTCTATCAACATAATAAAAAAAAGGAATATGAATATTATTACCCTCCATTAGAAAATGATAGAGCATAGGCCCTCAATATCGCTACAGTGAAGGGGCCTCACTAAAGAGGTGCAGAGATAACAGATACATCTAGGAAGGCCTAAAGGCACACCTGCCATTGGACTTTAAATGGTACATTATAGAGGTGGGCTATGTATTTGACTATGTGATAGAGTCCAGGGGCTTCAAGTTATACCTCTGCTATGATACCTATGAATGCACGCAAAATTTCCCCAATGTATCAATCAATGGTTTTAAAGAAGTGAGCCTATCTTTGACGGCAGTACATTCCCTATTTACAAGGGGAGGTGTGCTGAAGACAAACGATTTTTGTGGTTCCATTAAGTATCCAATTAGCCAATGGCTCATTTTTCAGCTGCTTGGTGGGATCTTTAGATGGAAAGATGATCCAAAGAATGAATAGTCCTACAAATGTTCATTCACAATCATGTGAAAGGGCCTAAAGTAGTCAGGACAGCTAGAAGGCTTGTTAGATATCTCAACTTAGCTCCACTTAACAACCATGAGGGCTCAACAAGGAGATGGACGTGTATTTACAATATTTTTAAGCCTTTAGATTGAAGGTGGTGTTAAAGCGACCCTCTGGTTGAAAAGAAAATCGCATTAACTGGGGAACAAACAAAACACTTATCTGGTGGCATCTTATTAGCTGCAGCTTCGGTCATCCAAAATGGCCACACCGCTTCTAAGACTATCTGATGTATATTGTGCATTTGCTAGTTCTAGACACTTCCTGCTGCCCTTGGGCTGGCCAGTACTGCTCACATGGACAATGATGGCCAATCCAAGAGCAGTACTGGGGGAACAGAAAGTTGTCTTGGACCACTAATGCACAGTGTACATCAGATAGTCTGAGAAGTGGTGAAGCCAACTTAGATAACAGAAGAGGAGCCTGAAAATTAACAAAACTAAAGCTAAAAAGGAGGTCACCATGTAAATATTCTGTTGGTTCCCCAGTTAATGTGGATTTTTTTCTTGAGCCGAAGGGCCACTTTTACTGGGGACAATTACACCTTTACATCATTACTAGGGAAAAAGCAAGTTATGGTAAAGCGATCTGTGCTAGTTAGCATTGAAATAAGTTAAAATATGATTTATTATTATTTTTTGTATTCACTATTTTTATATTTCGGCCACAACCCTAAACCTCTAGCTCCAGTTATAGAAAATATACCAAAAATATTTTCCCACAGTTGAAACAAAGCTGTCCTTATATTTTACAAAAAAAAGCACAAAGATGAAACACATGTCGGGAATGTTCTTCGGCGCTACATATGGCGTACACTTTTCCCTTTTTACTCCCCAGCACCTGAAGTTTGGCAGCATCTTGTAATGTAAGTTGAGGTCAAGTTGCTTTAACCCCATAAGCCCTAGACTGCGGAGCGTCTGTAGCCATGACGAGCACACAGCATTCTAGATCTTCTGGTTGTTGGCAAAGGTGAAACCCAAAATGATTTTCTCTTGAGAAAATCGTCCGCCCCAAATCCCTCAGCCGTATCACCTTCCAAATCCATTTGACTGTCTCATAGCTACGAGTCAGGCGGGTCCTCTTATCCCCTAGGATCCTGTTGTATAGGGAGGGTCTCCTTGCCCCAGCACATAGAGTACATCTGGTGAAATTTTTTTCAATGTTTGACGTTAAATATGTGAGTGTTCTAATCCCTAAACAGTCTAGTGGCATTTTTCCAGGAAAACTAGGCTCTCGGTGTAAGGCAGGTTTTATTCGATTATTCTTTTTATTTTCTGGCTCGGCATGAACAGTCGTGTAGGAGGGTTAAATTTGAGCAAAAAAAGCAGGCCTTATCCATTTAATGTAGAGAAAGGGATGTGCAAGGAGGTGTAACGTCTGGAATTATTTCTTTTAAGCCAAAGACGTATTTCTCAAAGCTCAGTCGAATGTCTTGATGCCTAATGACGCATCGGAAATTAAGAACGAAGCAACTTAGCAAATATTTTTGAGGAAAACACAACTTGCCTATACCGCGTTGATGCAGACCAATGAGTTTCCCTGGGTTACACCAATTATAAACAGTTCCTATGTAGTGCCTCATCCATCTGCTCCTCTTCTACTGTGTATAAGTTAGCAAGAGGATGGAGCGGAGAGAGCGAAGTTAAATTTTACTGCAGGAACGGACCATATTTGTTTGTTCTCGGTAACCATGGAAACACATAGGTCTGCATAAGTGCTGTATACACAAAATTGCAGGAGATTGTTCATCACAAGTATTGCTTCATTAAGGAACCTCATTGACCTCAAAGGGTAGGACCTCTCAAAGGCCATCATGGTTGACCTGTGAATATGAATCTGAGTGGTAGAGGCATAACTTATTGCTTCTGTGTCTCAATGCAAGATTTTAACATTAACCCTTTCCTGACGCAGCCATTTTCAATTTTTCTCAGTTTCGTTTTTGACTACCTGCCTTCCCGGAGCCATAACTTTTTTATTTTTACGTTTACATGAGTGCTAGTTATGTGCCTGCTGATTGGTTGAAAAAAAGCAACAATTTGAGTATTTTTGTATTTCTTGACTACACATTTCTCCTCTGTCTTTGGTCGGGCCTGACTGAGTTTATTTAGATTTTACGACTCAATATTCTGTTCATTTCAGCCAAGCGCAGAACAGCTGCAAATATTCTATTTGCTGAGCAATGAGATAGCAATAAAAATGACACAATAAGAGCCTGTTGCTGAAAGCGGTGTCATCTCATCAGAGAAACGAGGCATAGAGACCCATGTTAGAGTTTGTGTTCCTCTTCCATTGCAACACGACAATACGTAGCACCTGCAGTGTCCAAGTGGATGGGGATCGTGCTTCAGTTATACTTAACTCATGACAGCTTTATATGAGAGACAGAACCAAAAGCTTACAGCAAAAATTCCCCAAAAATTGGGCCATCATAAAAACCAAATCAGATAATTTAAATAAGACATAATAAAAAAATTCATAATGAAACAGAAAAAAAATGTCAATATCGTTATAGATTTATAAATTACTTTTTCTGTGTTTAACTTTCATATCCTGAATATTTAAATTTTTTTATGTTTTTATTAGGTATGTGATTCGGATACAGTTCTTGACCCAGCTTCATCCGTTGAGATGGTTAAAGTATTGGAAGAAGACCACATGGTGGGAGGAGTAGGTGGAGATGTGCAGGTAAATTTAAATTGTGATAATTATTATAATTTTCTTTTTACGTTGTCAGTTTATATACTAGTCAGTCATGTATTTGTATATACAGTGAATCCAAGTACATAAGAACTGAGGCATATTTAGGATAACCTTATTTTTCTGCCCTTGTCTATCTAACTACCGTAACCAAGGCAAATCAGCTTCCTGGCAGGGGGGCTGAAGATGTATGGGCACAAGTTCTGGGGCCGAGGTAAAAACAAGCCATATTTCCTGGGCCAGAGTGTATAGAGTTCTAAAGCAGCAAATTGAGTCTAACTACAGTTCTGCTTATGGTGACTTGCCACCCTTTGGTTATGTCCATGTATGCCGCAGGACAATATTCATAAAGATATTAAAAACATTCACTAAACGTTGGATTCCAGTTCAGGGAAAATATATAGATATAGCCCAAGCAAAGAGCATAATTGCAGTTCTATGTTCAAAAGGGTCATCACTGACCAGGATTTTGGCATAGAATCTGCAACGAAACCCAAAGACCATCAACCTCCAATGAGCGGCACATCTGCAGCAGAAATCCGAAGATCAGCTTTGGGATTTTTAACCATGGAAATACATGTCAAATTATTGTTTGACAAGGGAACATTTTTGTAGGGGTGAAAAGAAAATTGTCGCACTCATTCCTCTATTGCCTGAAGGTGGCTCAAAGTTGGCAAAGGGGATGTGCTATGAATAGTAGATAATGATCCAGGGACCAATGTTTGCATCAGTGCCAGGCCCATTTTGCTTCTGGCTCAAGCAAATTCCAAGTTAAATTGGTCACATTTCAATGATGCAAGTCTCAGCAGTCCTGTAGGGCTCTATGGATATTATACTGTATGTCTCCCAAACAAAAAGGTTGGCGGCTGTCTATTGCCAATAGAGATGTCTGATTGTAACCCTAGCCAGACTGTGTATAGCCTGTCATTTCCAGGAGCTCCTTGCTGGTTTTGGCTAGCACTATCCCTTTGAAAGCAATACTCCTTGTAGTCACTTGGATGACATGGGGTTTGCTGAAATTCTAATTTATGATTATCCTGAGGACTGGCAGGAAGTGCAGCCCAGCTAGACAAGCGGTTGTGCTTTTACAATTACAATAAAATATGACCAATGGAGGAGAAATACTTTAGATGTTCCTTTTGATGTTCTGCTCACTGGTCTATTGTTCCTTTGCCTCATACATATAATTTAGTCTGATGTCATTCTCAACCAGAGTCATTATTTCTGTATTAACTCTCATCCATGTATTTAGATAGGATACTGATGTATAATGCCTTTTTGTATTTTTAGATCTATATTAGTGTCATTTTCTAATTGTACCTTACGTCTATGTCAAACTCATACTTTTGAATCATGGATGCAAGTTGAATGACTGTATGCAAAACTAGAAAATGTATCTTATGGGATTGCAAAACATGCATATGTTCCTCCAAAAACAGCATCATTTCAATAGGGATGAGCTGAAATACCACAGACATCCTGCGGACAGAAGTGGCACGGTTTTTGGAAGAAAGCAGCCATCTTTTTCTAACCTCAATCGCCTTATAAGGAGTTGAATAAAATTAAATACTTCTTATCTAATTTTCCTATAAACTAATAATTTGTATTTTCTCCACACAGATTTTGAATAAATATGACTCGTGGATCTCTTTTCTAAGTAGCGTGAGATACTGGATGGCCTTCAACATCGAGAGAGCCTGCCAGTCCTACTTTGGTTGTGTCCAATGCATTAGTGGACCTCTTGGGATGTACAGAAACTCACTGCTGCATCAATTCATAGAAGATTGGTACAATCAAGAATTTTTGGGTTCCCAGTGTAGTTTTGGAGACGACAGGCATCTAACCAACAGAGTTTTGAGTCTTGGCTTTGCAACTAAATACACAGCACGATCCAAATGCCTTACCGAAACCCCTATTGAGTATCTAAGGTGGCTTAATCAGCAAACACGTTGGAGCAAGTCCTACTTCCGTGAATGGTTATACAACTCCATGTGGTTCCACAAACACCATTTATGGATGACCTATGAAGCTGTGATCACCGGATTCTTCCCATTTTTTCTAATAGCCACTGTAATCCAGTTATTCTACCGAGGTCGCATATGGAACATCTTGCTCTTTTTGTTGACTGTGCAATTTGTTGGCCTCATCAAGTCTTCTTTTGCCAGCGCTCTACGGGGAAATATTGTTATGGTTTTTATGTCGCTCTACTCAGTGCTTTACATGTCTAGTTTACTACCTGCCAAGATGTTTGCCATCGCGACCATCAACAAAGCAGGTTGGGGCACATCGGGAAGAAAAACTGTTGTTGTTAACTTTATAGGATTGATTCCTATAACCGTTTGGTTTACAATCCTTTCTGGGGGTGTAATTTACACCATATGGAAGGAAACAAAAAAGCCATTTGCAGAATCTGAACAGACAGTTCTCATAATCGGTGCAATACTATACGCGTGCTACTGGGTGATGCTGTTGACTTTGTACGTGGCTCTAATCACAAAATGTGGCAGGAGGAAGAAGGAACAGCAATACAACTTGGGAATTGAAGTATGATGATACTCAATTGCCTGTATGCAAACTTGTCGAAAGCCTTAAGAGACTATTTTTATTTGTCTAGGAGTATTACGGACATGAAATCATGTCTTTATGGGAATTGCAATACTGCTGCTGGGACTTGAACAAACACTAATTGTGGCTCATTTTCACGTATTCAATGCCAAATACTTTCAAGAAAATGAAACACAACTTTGAACCAGGGCTCTCCTCGTTTCGGGACAGGGCTATTTTTGTGCACTTTTTAAATTGTGCATTTGCCTGACAGTGTTATGTTCCATATACCTCACTGGTCATGCTTATGTCTGGGTGGTCAAGGTGGAAAGGAGTTGGAAAGCTTTTTAGGCCTCATACATGATAGGATCTTTTCTAATTTTTTCCTCTGGAAAAGTTCCTAGTAAGTGGGCCAGTCGGCTCTAGCAATACACTTCAACTTTATTTATAAACTATTTTATTTTTAATTTTAGTGATGGCTCTTTGGTCATCAATTATAAATGCCAGGCGTGCTTTAAATAAAAGCATAATGGCTATGCTGTATTTTTATATTATTGTATTAATTATTGTGTTTTATTTGTATGCCAATGATTAAAGTTTTTACATATTTTATATTTTACATATCTGATAAATCATTTGGTTCTCTATTCTTTTTGAAATGTGTTTTTTTTATTTTACTGATACTGGCCAAAATGTGAAACTTTATAACAGTTCATATTGTTCATCAAGAATAAAATAATTATTTGTACTTTTATATCTCTTTGTATTCATGATGTTGACAGCGCCTATTAGTATCATTTCATCTGTTTTCTGGGAACATTTTTGAAGGTTCAAATTTTGAAACTTGAAATTCATAAATTTTAAAGGAAATGACAATTCTTTTGGCCAATAAATTTGGTTGCATTTTTACAGTTTAGCAAATTGTATACAATTGGTTCATAATTGCCAAAAATAATGGACAGATTCTGTTCACATTATTTTTTTTCCTCCTATGTAATATCAGTAAAAATGGTTGCATACGTTACCTAATTGTTTGCATGTATATTTTGTGGGATCCTTTTGTATTGAAAGGTACGCTGAAGCATACCACCCAAAATTATGCCACAAAAAGACTATTTTGGTAAATTTCAGACCCATTATAGTCTATAGACACCTTCAGCAGATACATTGGAGCATTTCCAGACATACTGTATATGGGATAAACATGACATCAACATTACACCTAATTTCACCTGTATTGACCATATACTGTCTAGTCTGACCCTGTTAGTAGGCCACCCCTGAAAATTGGGGTGTCATTTTACATATACCCATGCTGGGTGAGATAAATATCTCGGCAAAAGACAACTTTTCCCATTTTTTTTATACAAAGTTGGCACTTGACCAAAATATTTCTCTCACGCATCAGGGGTTTCTCTCACGCAAGTTAGCGGAAAATGATGATTTTTTAAAAAAATTCTAGGCACTTGCCATGCCCCTCATAGAATACCTTGGGGTGTCTTCTTTCCAAAATGGGGTCACTTGTGGGGTAGTTATACTGCCCTGGCATTTTAGGGGCCCATATGCGTGAGAAGTAGTTTGAAATCAAAATCTGTAAAAAATGCCCTGTGAAATCCGAAAGGTGCTCTTTGGAATGTGAGCCCATTTGCCCACCTAAGTGTCACACATGTGGTATCGCCGTACTCAGGAGAAGTCGGGAATGTGTTTTTGGGTGTCATTTTACATATACCCATGCTGGGTGAGAGAAATATCTCGGCAAAAGACAACTTTTTCCATTTTTTTATATAAAGTTGGCACTTAACCAAGATATTTCTCTCACCCAGCATGGGTATATGTAAAATGACACCCCAAAACACATTCCCCAACTTCTCCTGAGTACGGCGATACCACATGTGTGACACTTTTATGCAGCCTAGATGCGCAAAGATGCCCAAATTCCTTTTAGGAGGGCATTTTTAGACATTTGGATCCCAGACTTCTTCTCACCCTTTAGGGCCCCTAAAAAGCCAGGGCAGTATAAATACCCCACATGTGACCCCACTTTGGAAAGAAGACACCCTAAGGTATTTAATGAGGGGCCTGGCGAGTTCATAGAAAATTATTTTTTTTGGCATGTTAGCGGAAATTGATTTTTTTTTGTTTTTTCTCACAAAGTCTCTCTTTCCGCTAACTTGGGACAAAAATTTCAATCTTTCATGGACTCAATATGTCCCCCCAGCGAATACCTTGGGGAGTCTTCTTTCCAAAATGGGGTCATTTGTGGGGTGTTTTCTACTGCCCTGGCATTTGAGGGTCTCAGCAATCATTACATGTATGGCCAGCATTAGGAGTTTCTGCTATTCTCCTTATATTGAGCATACAGGTAAGAGATTTTTTTTTTCCGTTCAGCCTCTGGGCTGAAAGAAAAAAATGAATGGCACAGATTTCTTCATTCGCATCGATCAATGTGGATGAAAAAATCTCTGCCAAAAAAAAAAAGGAGGGGAAAGGCGTCTGCCAGGACATAGGAGCTCCGACCAACATCCGTACCCACTTAGCTCGAATGCCCAATCGATGTGGATAAATAAATCATTGCCGGGATTTTTTATTTATTTTTTATATACAAAGTGTTTGCCAAAGCATATGAACACCGCCACCTCCTCAGCTCATAAGCCTCGGCAAACGTATCTTTTACTGCAGAGGAGAAATCTCGTCTTGCAGCGCCGCATACACCGACTTGCGTGTAATCTGACAGCAGCGCAATGCTTCTGTCAGAATGCACATCAGTGCTGCAGCTAGTCGATCGGTTGGTCCACCTGGTAGGTAAAAAAAACAAAACAAAAAAGAAAAAAACAGGCCGCAACGCAATAAATTTATTAACTTTATAATAACTTTTGAACAGAACATATAAACTTTAACTTTTTGAACTGAACATTAACCTTTTTGCTTACTGGTGATTTTTATTTATTTTTTACCTTTATAGGACAAACCTCCTTCCCCATGGGACAATGTGCAAAGCGCAAATCGCCCAAAGATGTGGCGAAGTGCATTATGCACTTTGTCCAAGGTGAAAGGAGAGGTTTGCAGCAGCTGTGTGTGAATGGGCCCTAATAGCCCTGTGTGCCTGTCCTGGTGAGATGTGATCCCTATGCTAGGTGTACTTGTGTGTGGTACTTCCGGAAACACTCCCCTAAGCATAGGGCAGGGTGGTCAGGACAGTCAGGACAGAAATAGCGGATGTCACACCTTATTCCACTCCTGCTACAGACACGACATCTTTTTCGGGGTGACGGTTGGGTTGAGGTACCGGCAATGACATTGGGGAAATGTCACTCGTGTAGACGGCTAACTACACTGGTGGATGGGGCCACGGAACCTCCTGGATACAGGAGGTTCTCGATGATCTCTTCCTGAAATTTGAGGAAGGATCCTGTTCTCCCAGCCTTACTGTAGAGAACAAAACTATTATACAGAGCCAATTGAATTAAATATAAGGACACCTTCTTATACCAGCGTCTGGTGCGTCGGGAAACTAAATACGGAGACAACATCTGGTCATTTAAGTCCACCCCTCCCATGTGAAGGTTATAGTCGTGGACTGAGAGGGGCTTTTCAATGACTCTGGTTGCTCGCTCAATTTGGATTGTCGTGTCTGCGTGAATGGAGGAGAGCATGTAAACGTCACGCTTGTCTCTCCATTTCACCACGAGCAGTTCTTCGTTACACAAGGCAGCACTCTCCCCCCTTGCAAGACGGGTGGTAACGAGCCGTTGGGGGAAGCCCGCGCGACTAGTTCGCGCGGTGCCACAGCAGCCAATCTGTTCTAGAAACAAATGCCTGAAGAGGGCCACACTTGTGTAGAAATTGTCCACATAAAGATGGTACCCCTTGCCGAATAAGGGTGACACCAAGTCCCAGACTGTGTTCCCACTGCTCCCCAGGTAGTCAGGGCAACTGACCGGCTCCAGGGTCTGATCTTTTCCCTCATTGATCCGAAATTTGTGGGTATAGCCTGTGGCCCTTTCACAGAGCTTATACAATTTGACCCCATACCGGGCGCGCTTGCTTGGGATGTATTGTTTGAAGCCAAGGCGCCCGGTAAAATGTATTAGGGACTCGTCTACGCAGATGTTTTGCTCTGGGGTATACAAATCTGCAAATTTCAGGTTGAAGTGGTCTTTGTGGAGCCGGTCAAAAGCTGGATGGCCTCTGGGACGGGAGGTGGTGTTGTCGCTAAAGTGCAGGAAACGCAGGATGGCCTCAAATCGTGCCCTGGACATGGCAGCAGAGAACATGGGCATGTGATGAATTGGGTTCGTGGACCAATATGACCGCAATTCATGCTTTTTGGTTAGACCCATGTTGAGGAGAAGGCCCAGAAAAGTTTTAATTTCGGAAACTTGGACTGGTTTCCACCGGAAAGGCTGGGCATAATAGCTTCCCGGGTTGGCGGTTATAAATTGTGTGGCATACCGGTTTGTTTCGGCCACGACTATGTCCAAGAGCTCCGCAGTCAAGAACAGCTCAAAAAATCCCAGGGCCGAACCGATCTGAGCTGTCTCAACCCGAACTCCAGACTGGGCGGTGAAAGGGGGAACTAATGGTGCAGCTGAAGTTGGGGACTGCCAATCAGGATTTGCCAGCACCTCAGGGATTCTAGGGGGTCTACGGGCCTGTCTGTGCGGTGGCTGCGACGGGGTAACTATTGCACGTGCCACCGTACCAGCTTCAACTGCCCTTCTGGTGCTCGCCACTTCACCATGTTGTACGGCAGTGCTGGTACTAGGTCCAGGGAGGGCTGCGCTGCTGGTGTATGCCTCACCACGTAATCCAACAGCGCCAGCCCCACTCTGCTGCCCTTGAAGCGGATCCTGTGCAACCTGTGGTCTAGCGACACGGGGCCGGGTATGCCTGTTGGTATCAGGGACCTCAACCTCCTCGTCCGAACTTTGGGTCAGAGTGCCACTGCTTTCTACAGGTTCATATTCTGACCCGCTAGATTCATCAGATGAGGGTTCCCATTCCTCATCCGACTGGGTCAGAAGCCTGTAGGCCTCTTCAGAAGAATACCCCCTGTTTGACATTTGGGCAACTAAATTTAGGGGTATTCCCTGAGACTACCCAAGAAAAAAAGCAAGCCTGTCTTACAAATGGGAGGCTAGCGAAGTAACGGAGGCCGCTGCGGTTGATAAAAATATCAAAACTGATTTTTTTATCGCCGCAGCGCGTGTAAAGTGATTGTGCAGTGATCAAAAAAAATATATTTTTTGTCACTGCGGCGGGGCGGGCGTGGGTGAACGCACGTGTGGGCGACCGATCAGGCCTGATCGGGCAAACACTGCGTTTTGGGTGGAGGGCGAGCTAAGGTGACACTAATACTATTATAGATCTGACTGTGATCAGTTTTGATCACTTACAGATACTATAAAAGTACAAATGCTGATTAGCGATACGCTAAACTACCTAACCAAGGGGCCTAAACTATCCTAAAACCTAACGGTCAATACCAGTGGAAAAAAAAAGTGACAGTTTACACTGATCACTTTTTTCCTTTCACTAGGTGATTGACAGGGGCAATCAAGGGGTGATCAAAGGGTTAATTGGGGTGCAGGGGGGTGATCTGGGGCTAAAGTGTAGTGTTTGGTGTACTCACTGTGAAGCCTGCTCCTCTGCTGGAACCAACCGACCAAAAGGACCAGCAGAGGAGCAGGGAAGCCATTTAACAGTATTATATTTACTAATATAATGTGTTAGATGGCTTCTGATTGGATTTTTTAAAAATCATCAGCTTGCCAGCCACGATCATTGGCTGGCAAGCTGATGACGTGACCCCCCTCGAACAAATGCCGGCCCGCGATGCGCATGTGCGGGCCGGCTAATCGCGTCATCTCGCGTCTAGCGAGATGACGCATCCGTGCGTGACTCTGCCTGCAGCTGCCGCCTCCGGACCGCGATCCTGCGTTAGGCGGTCCGGAGGCGGTTAAAGAGGTTGCCCGGTCCCAAAATCTAAATTCTTTTTATGTGCTCCTAACACCCCTCACCATGGATACATATGCCCCCAATACCTGTTTTTCATGTCTGAGCCTTCCTTCCCCCTGGAAGACATTGCATTATCCTGGCAGATCTGTTTACTTTCTCCCCTTCTTGTTTTGTTGAATACATAACTTTATTGATACACAAGCCTGGCTGCACTGCACAGAGATGAGTCACAGGCTGGACACCCCCCCCCCACTCTGCTCTGTCTGCAGCAGCTACTCCATCTATAACTCCTGTGTCTTTCTACACCCAGACATGAATTTACTTCTCACCCAGTGTCTAAATCCTATTACTGCCCTCACATGTGTATCTAATCCCAGAGGCGGCTCTTCCATTAGGCCACTTAGGCTGCCGCCTAAGGACTCGCGCTGGTTGGGGGCCTTGCTCTAGCTCCCACCCGACACCGCCGCAAGTACAATCAGGGGCTTCCTTAGGTAAAAAATTCAGGGCTTGAGCCCCGGATGTTTTGTCCAGTGCCCCGAATGCTATTCCCTACCCCCCTTGTACTTGTCCGCTGATCTGCTAGGCTGCTGAGCGGTCATGAATTCAGTCACTTCCCGCGGCGGGTCTCGCGGGATCACACGCCGCAGGACGGGGTTGCGCTCTGAAGTGACTGAACTCATGCCCGCGTAGCAGCCTAGCAGATCAGCGGAACAAGTACAAGGTGGGGGGGGGGGGAAATTACTTAATGGGGGCAGTGTGGTGGACAAATTACATAATGTGGGGCAGTGTGGGGGCAAATTACTTAATGGGGGCAGTGTGGTGGACAAATTACTTAATGGGGCAGTGTGGAGGGCAAATTACTTAATGGGGGCAGTGTGGAGGGCAAATTACTTAATGGGGCAGTGTGGAGGGCAAATTACTTAATGGGGGGGCAGTGTGGCAGACAAATTACTTAATGGGGGAGTGTGGGGGGCAAATTACATAATGTGGGGCAATATGGGGGCAAATTACTTAATGGGGCAGTGTGGGTGGCAAATTACCTAATGGGGCAGTGTGGGGGGCAGTAATACTAATGAGGGCATTCTAGATGGGAATTACTATTGGTGGGACTATGAGGAGTACTATTACTATGAGGGGCACTATTATTTCTTCAGGATAGTATCTGGGGGTATTGGGGGCACAGCGAGCAGCAGGATAACACTGTGGGGAATCCTGGTTGGGAGATGATGATAGAAATGTAGGAAGCTAAGATGTCTGTGTGTCACACTCTGCAGAGACGAGGCGGCTGAGAGAAGTGTCCGGACTGAATAGAGAAGATGATGACAGAGAAGATCTACATCAGAGGAGACGTCACCTGGGGGCCCTGGATGTGACAGGTATGTGCTGCTGTATAGCGAGTACAGCAAAATGCGGTGTGCAGGGGGAAGGTCGATTTAGAGAACTGGGCAAGGGTTAATGCAAAGTGTTAATATTCACTGTGAATATAAGCCCTGTACTATGCTGTCACTGTGCATATTAACCCTTTACTGTGATGTCTGCATATTAAAGGGGTACTCCGGGATAGGAAAATAAATCCCCTATCCAAAGGATAGGAAATAAGTGTCTGATCGGGTGGGGGAAGGGGTACGCCTGATGGGATCCCCCACGATCTACTGTATGGTACTCCGGATCTCCTTGTGCCCGGAGCGGTGGTCAACACTCCCCCTCCATGTATCTATGGGAGAGCAGCACTTGTGTATCTCCGAGTCTTCCATAGAGATACATGGAGGGGGAGTGTTGACCACACCACTGCTCCGTGGGGTGGTGGACACAGCTTATTTCTTGAGGACTAAGCCGGGGCGCCGTACGGAGGATCACGAGCATCCTAATGATCTTCGTGGGCGCCTCATGTTCAAGTTTTGCCTAAGGCCTCACAAAGTCTAGAGCCGCCTCTGTCTAATCCTATCCTGTGTGATACAGCCTGCTGAGCGGTGTATCTAATCCCATCACTGACCGTCCACAGACTCTTCCCTTACTAAAACCAGAGTGTGATAAACAGCTGGAATCAGCAAGCGTATCCAATCACATGTGTATCTAATCCTATCCTGTATGTGTGCCTGATACACATCCTGTTGTGTGTGATACTGCCTGCTGAAGTGTGTATCTAATCCCATCTTCTATGATACAGCGTGCTAAACTGTGTATCTAATCCCATCTTGTATGATGCTTTCTGCTGAGAAGTTTAATCCCATTTTGTATGACACAGCCTGCTGAGTGGTGTATCTAAGCCTATCTTGTATGATACAGCCTGCTGAGCTGTGTATCTAAACCCTTATGCACCGTATCCATTTTGCGATCCACATTTTTCGCAGTGCCATTGAGTTCTATGGATTTTAGGTCATCATTTTGAAGACCAGAATAGGACATGTTCTGTCTTTACTGGGACTGACATACAGATGTAAAAAACACACCGATGACGACCATGTGCTTTCCACATCCGTATGTCAGTTCTGCGAAAGATAGAACATGTCCTATTCTGGTCCTCATAATGCAGATCTAAAACGCATAGAACTCAATGGGACTGCAAGAAAATGTGAATTGCACATGGACAGTAACCTTATTTAGTGGATCCGCGACTTGCAGACCGCAAAACAGTTACGGTTTTGTGCACGAGCCCTATCACTGATACTCAGCGCCCATAACAATGACATACACAGCGCCCCCATAACAGTCACATACACTGTGCCCCCATAACAGTGACATCCACAGCGCCCCCATAACAGTGACACCCACAGCGCCTCCATAACAGTGACATCCACAGCGCCTCCATAACAGTGACATCCACAGCGCCTCCATAACAGTGACATCCACAGCGTCTCCATAACAGTGACATCCACAGTGCCTCCATAACAGTGACATCCACAGCACCTCCATAACAGTGACATCCACAGTGCCCCCATAACAGTCACATCCACTGTGCCCCCATAACAGTGACATCCACAGCGCCCCCATAACAGTGACATCCACAGTGTCCCCATAACAGTGACATCCACAGCGCCCCCATAACAGTGACATCCACAGTGCCCCCATAACAGTGACACCCACAGCGCCTCCATAACAGTGACATCCACAGCGCCCCCATAACAGTCACATCCACAGAGCCTCCATAACAGTGACATCCACAGCACCTCCATAACAGTGACATCCACAGTGCCCCCATAATAGTGTCATCTACAGTGCCCCTCGTAACAGTGACATCCACAATGCCCGCATAACAGTGACATCCACAGTGCCACATAACAGTGCTATTCAGTGCCGCTAGTGCCATCCAATGCCCCCTTGTTTCATCCAGTGCCCCACTTGTGCCATCCAGTTCCCCTATTGTGCCAACCATTGCCCCCTTGTGCCATCCAGTCCACCCCTTGTGCCATCCAGTGCCAACCCATGTGCCATTCGCATACATCGCGCTGTGCCGGAGTCAGTACAGGCTTCTCATAGAAGCCCGTGCGATACAGAGAGCGGCCGGCGGTCCTGCACATGTGCACTAGCATTCAGGCTAGTGTGCTGTGAAGACTGCCGGCCGGCGCTTTCTCCAGCAGGAGGCGGTGACGTCACTCATGACGATCCGTCTCCTGCTGGAGAAAGGAAGCGAAGACAGGAAGATAAGAAGACGGACTTCGTCCGGAAGCCAAGAAAAGCCATCTGGAGGGACCACGTGACCGGGAGGCAGATCTCAAGAACGGCTGCACTGTGGAAGATAAGTATGGGACCAATAATCTTTCCTCCACAGGTTAGCTTCTAATGACCAAAAAAAGGTTAAGCCCGGAGGACCCCTTTAAAGACACACCAGGACAGGCCTTTTAAAAGAATGGTGGAGCATAACACAAGGTTTCTATGTTTGGAATTATTTGAATCCCTTTGTTAAGGCCAAAATACAAATCAGTGTATTGTCTAATGGTGGGGAGCTCTCACCTCCAGCCTACAGATGATGTTGTGGGAGGGAAGGATCAGGCGAAGTGAATATTTTTGCCTGACTGTTTTGTTCTCCTGGGAGATAAGCTGCCTCCAGAAGTGTCTGGCAGCAGCTTTCTCTCCTCGCCCTATTGCATACACATATACGTTCCTGTGTACGGGTATACCAGGAGGGATAGCTGTCAGCTCAACCATCTTTCAGCCGACACCTATAGAACGTGTAGCAGACACTTGAACCCTGAACAATGCATAACGCAGTATATAGGGTTTGCCTGTAATTTTGTTATTGGCTGATGAAGTACACTGAAGTAAGGCAATGTCTTCCTACATATTTCAATGCTTCGACAAGGTATGAACCAACGTTGACTGGTTTCTCTTATGAAGTGCATATGCTCACTTAGTTCTACTCACTGATATTGACTCATATTGTATCAGTACATCTATAGCCAGGTAAAGCTAGCCATTCAATAGCTGTCAGCCAAGCTAGCTATTCCCCTCCGACTCCCCCATACACATACCTGCTTTATTTGGCCAAGCATGCATGTCCTCTGAGTCGGGAGAGCCAAATCACAGTGGTGGCTTAGTTTCTTTGATAACAAAGGATTGATCATGTTGAAGTTCCATATGCCAGCTTCTTTTTTCCAGACATAGGGCCAGATTTATCCTTACACTTACATCTTACTCCACTTTTACATATGTCCAATGTCAGATTTATTAATGGTCCTTTAATGCTGTGATAAATGTGGTTTGACGGTAGCAGCTTATCCGTCAGTAAGCGGCTTTACACAAGTCGCACATCTTTATGAAAAAGTCGCATGTCCTATTAAAAAGTCGCATGAGATAAGCATGGTCCTCACTGGAGTGAACTTGTGCAATTTTTTGAACAATTTTTTGCGACTTTTTTAAATTGTAAATCTGTCTAGAGATTCATTTACATAAGAAAACACGCCCACTTTAGGAAAACTGGCGAGCATAGCGCAGAGCCAATAAAAGTTGCAAATTTTTGCGCAGTTTTAGCAATACCTAACAAAAGGCAAGTGAACATCTAAATAAACATTTGATGGTCAGCCATTCCCAACAAAATCTGAGGGTTCAGCTAACCCAGCTAATCTCAGTCTAATGTGTATGGTCACCTTTACATCCATGGCTACTTTTTTCAATGACTAATGCATGAAGAATTTTAACCTTTCTATGGTCCATTCACACGTCCGTAGTGCATTGCGGATCCGCAATACACCCGGCCGGCACCCCCATAGAACTGCCTATTCTTGTCCACAATTGCCGACAAGAATAGGACATGTTCTGGACTGGAAGATCAGGGGCACGCTCCAGAAATGCGGATGCGGAGAGCACATAGTGTGCTCTCCGCATCCATTCCATCCTCATAGAGAATGAATGGGTCCGCACAATTGCGGAACGGATGCGGACCCATTATACGGACGTGTGAATGGACCCTTATGCTGCTAAACTTCCTGATTTGCTATACCATGTATGTATGATGCGGGGATGGTGTGGGTACAGCAGCTGTTCCCACTGCGACGGCCACCATTTAAGCTCTTAGATGCCACAATCAATAGTGACTAGTGGTATGACAGACGGCGCCGCATCCAGGTAATGCTTAGCAGTGATGAGCAGCAGGGGTCATATTCGAGTTTGCGATATTTCGCAAATATTTTGTAGAATATTTGGCGAATATTCGCGAATTCGAATATTTGTTATATTCTACGATTTTTTTACTCGAAAAATCGACAAGGTAATGATTACGTAATATTCAAATTTTCGTAATGCTAATTTTTCATAATGCGAATTTTTATTGCAAATTTTTCAATTGCCAAGCAAAAACATGATTCCTCCCTGCTTCTTGCTTGTGGGCCAATGAGTCATAGCACTATATCGAATATATTAGTTTTTTTTTCGAATATTCGTAATATTCTAAAACATGAATATATAGCAATATAGTGAATATTCAAAAAAAACGAATATAGAGCAATTTAGCTAATATATTTGCTAAACTTCAGATGAAAAAAAAATTAGACAAAGAAGATTATAGCACTATATTAACTAAATTGCTCTAGATTTGTTTTTTTTTCAAATATTCGCTATATTGCTATATATTCTTGTTTTAGAATATTACGAATATATTCGATATAGTGCTATATATTAGTTTTTTAGAATATTCATCATTTTTCTCATTTAAAGTCATGATTCCTCCCTGCTTCTTGCTTGTGGGCCAATGAGTCATTGGCCCACAAGCAAGAAGCAGGGAGGAATCATGTTTTTACTTGGAATTGAAAAATTTGCAATAAAAATTTGCATTACAAAAATTTGCAATAAAAAAAGCTTGAATATTCAAAATTACGAATATATATCACTATATTCTAAATATTTGTGAATTTTCGAAGTACCTATATTCGCGAGAAAAATTCACAATTCTAATATTCGTGATCAACACTAATGCTTAGGCAGAGTCAGTAGGTTGCAATGACATCCAGTGGGCTAATTAGGACAACGCCTAATGGACTGCCTGTCAGTATAACAGCAGACTGCATCATATAATGCTCTGTTCACATCTGTCTTGAAACCCCTTAGATGTGAAAGGTTCCATCACATTTAATGGAAAATAGTCATGTAAGCTATTTTTTTCCAACAAAATTATGGACACCATGAAGGAACCCGACACTCTATATATAGAGAGAGACTCCCTTTTTAGCCACCTAATTACCTCCATTGGAAGCTGACCTCTTTTGCAGTCAGGAAGAGCAAGGAACTATTTCAAAGCTGATTAGGACTCATTTTGTTACTTTCCAGATGTCGGTGGGGTCAGTGATGCTTGGAAAATAATGAATAGCACATCTGAGCTCAGCAGATCTGAGGTCTTCAAAGTCCTTGTGGGGCCATCACATTTGTTTTGCTTGTTGTCTATAGGTGGCCATATACATTAGACTTAGGTCAACGTTCGTCTGTTGAAACTTAACAACGAACAATCAATTTAGCCGACCAATGATAGACCATTATTGTTCTTTGAAAAGAAGTCAGCCGCGTTAATATTTTTGTCCTTTCTTTAAAAGAATGTTCCCAGAAAGATCTGTTGTCCATAACCTGATTGCATTGAACATGTATGGACAGGTTAAACAATTGTAACACCCAACATGGACTAAAGTGTGTATGGTTATGTCTGTGAAACCAATGTTCATCAGATGTTTGTTTTTTTGCTCAACTGATGTGGAACCATCAAACAACTTCTATCTAATGTGTAGCTTTAATCTACTGGTAAGTTTTCATAGCTTTAATACACTAGAAAGACAAGTGGATATGGAGTCAGGAGGTCATCCTCCTCATGTTCATTACATTGACTAAACATTATAAATAGCATGTCCCCACCAAATGAGTTAGAGCCAAGAACATGGCAAGGTGACACCAAGGGCACATTTCACTGGTTCTTTCATTGGAGACACTTTTTGTTAGACACCTTCATTAGCAAGTTTGTTGTTAATTTCTTTTAAGGATATGTCCAAGATTCAGACATTTTCCCTTAAAACAACAATCCTTAAAACAAATATAGAACTAAAAAAATTTAATACATCGACCATTAAAGGTGAAGGAAGAATTAGTCTCAAAAGAGATTACTTGCAGCATTTGGACTATGTGTCATGATCACTTTACTTGAAACATTACTGTGGACTAGGAGTTTTAGAGAAGGTACAGACCGAAGATTAATGTACGAAGAGCAATTTTAATGGTTAGTAGTGTATATTGGAATTTGTTTAAATTTTTTTCACTTGCACAACTGCATCCAATTTAATGATACCTTGATAGGTGATGTTCCTGCATAAATGGGATCATTGGCCAATGACTGGCCTTAGCAGTGATGTGTACTAAAGTGGTACGTGATTGCTGGGTTATGTGCATGCTTGGGGACGCATGACATGTTGCCAGTGGTCATGTCATGCATCCCCAAGCATGCACATAACCCAGCAAGCACGTACCACTTGAGTACACATCACTGCTAAGGCCAGTCATTGGCCAATGATCCCATTTATGCAGGAACATCACCTATCATGGTATTAATAAAGATATATTTTTAACTACATTTGGTTGTGATCATTGTATGGTTTGGGCATTACCCATATTTTTGATAGGTGATGTTTTAAGATTTATGTGGCCCTTCTAGGTCAGGTTATTGTTTTTTTTTTTTCATTTATGCAGGAAGTTTACATGCAGCGACTGGAAGTGCAGTCATGGACATTCCCTTTAACGCATTCTGATTTATGCTGATTGCTGCATTATTACTGGCAATGCATGGTAGGGGCTCCAATGTTGGAGAGTTTCCCAAGCATTGCAATCGTTGTGAGGACAGAATATGAAATATGTAGCTGCACCTCTAATCACACAGGCAATTTACAGGAATGGTCACTCACATGTTTACCAGTAACTGGATTAGACTGCACATCCTGAAATTTTATTCTTAGGGAAGGGGTGCATCATTTGTATGCATTTTCATGCAAGCGCTATGTTTTATGCGATGTCACATGAAGGCGCAAAGCTCTATAAAAGAGAAAAAGTCCATGTTGCTATTTTTTACTTTTCTACTGTCCCCAATTCCCCCATTGTCATTACTCAAAACTGCAGTGAAATACATTTTTGGGACTGCTGTGCATGCGCTCAGGAGCCCTCTCTTTTATGTTAATGTGGCACAGCATGGGGGGGCAGTAAAAAAAATAAAAATAGTGATCCAGATCCTTTAGTTGAAGATAATACTCCAGGGTAATGAGAACAGATTCCTTTTAAACGACAGGGATCTGATATTTTTCCATTTCTGTCCATGGACTCAGCAGCGCAACTGTCAATCGCACCTACTACGTGTATGGGAAGCCTTTCTCATATGCAGATATGTTATTTTGGGGTAAGAAATTAAATAAAGACTATGGAGAAAAAAAAACATGACAGACTTAGCTCTGCTACATCTGTTAAGCTCTAAGAGACTTTGAGACTTTTTATGCCATTTTTATAGCACTTAACAAAAAAAAGTACACCCTTTGCGTGCTTATTCCATTACGTGAAATTTGACAGCTTGCCACCATCAGCTCTCACTTGGGAAGTTGGCAAAGTACTATTTTCGTCCTAAATGTTAGAACTTCTGCTTAACAACAGACCAGAGCTCACTATATAACACAACAGGGCTCAGTCTTCAAAAAGAAAAAAAAAATGTAGCCCTAGAGCTAAGACTGCAAACTATCACAATGTACGTCTTGACATTGATAGTGGCATGTAATGACTGTAGCCAGCAGGAAAGGAGCCAGATTGGTGTGTGAACCGACAATAGTCACATCCGTTCAAAAGCCTTGAGGGCTCCATTGGTGGGTGAATTTATTTTTCTTTCTGGGGTTTTTCAACGTCGATGTCACCACTACTCCCAGTTTCTCACTGTGCTTCTCTATACAAAAGTGCTCTACGATTCATTCCTGGATCCTGTCTGTCTATCATTATAGATCCAACACAGCAAAGGGTCGTTCACTCCAACATGTTCTACAGAGAGGAAGTGATGTCATCTGACCCATGTTTCCTTTTGCATTTTTAATGCGCTAAATTGTGAAAGAAATGTTAAATTTCCCGAAGGGAACGGGTTGTCCAGCTCATTAGTGAGACTGTCGAGACACCATGCTAATATGTTGGCATACAGGTATACAGAATGTGCCAAGCTGCTTAACATTTCTGTTTTGGCCATTTACTTGCACCTGTTCCTTCAATTATTTCTGTATCGCTGACCTTAACACTTGAAATTTCAAAAAGCATGAATAAAGAAATTTCAAGCTGAGGGAAGACAGATTTTAGAACAATGTGATGTTATGGGCTGAGATTCAAGAAGGTCAAACAGCCACAATGTTCATCAAAAAGACTGCAATTATACAAAGATGTTAGGCTAAGGGTTGGTCTTGTTTACCAGTGTACCAGATGATCCAAAGATTAAATGGGCCAATAATGCAATAAAGCCTCAAAGGTCTAGTAGAAGATAAGCACATTATGAGCTAATTTGGGGGAATGTCATAACAAGTGTTTGAGTTATAATTGCTGTTGATGTTTTTGGATTTTTTTTTACTGAAACTGAGTTTTAGTAGTGACCCAACATTTTGAAAACCCTCAGAAGACCATGAACAGATCTAAACCTGATTCTGGGTGATTTCATCAACATGTCCTTAGTAAATAATATGGGACTACTGAGACAAGATATTGACTAAATCTCAAATCCATGTCAACATTTAGCTGTACCTTATATATTCTACCTGTGTATCCAAGGGTCAAAATGATTATGCTAAGATTTCTTGGCTATTCTTGGTGGTTTATCACAAGATACCTAATGGTACCATTGCAGCCCCCACATATGTTTTACCCATGTCTCAGAAGTGAACATAAAGTACAGTAGGCCTCATAACCAGCACAGACTGGGGCACATTCTGGAACCTATTCTGGTGCTGATCCATGTCACTGTAGTACTGGTTCTTGTTAATCATCCCACAAATCACAAGGAAAATTAAAAAGACTCATGCCCCTTGAATTACTTTTCCCTTCACTTGTTTTCTAATATGGAGACCACTGTGGTGAGGAAGCCTTGTACAAGTACACGCTGCCCAAAAAGAAGAAGGATATACCAACCTGATTTGGTCCATCTTTCTTAATGAGCCTTATAGCTGCCCCATTGGCTACCTTTATTGTAGGAACACCCTTGCCAGACATCTATACAGATTTTGATAGTGGTAGATAGGTAGGTGGCCATTCCACTAGAGAACCTGGAAAAGTAACAATATGTGGCCTTCGCTCATCTAATAAAGAATCCTCAGATCCTTGTGACTCACTAAAGAGCCTGACCTTGGTGTGAGCGAATAAGTAAATTTTGTCAGGTCTTATTAGTACTCATCCACTGTTCCTTTAGTGCTCAGATTATATGTTTGTCTCCTAATCTTTGCTAAAGTAACAGGTGCTGAAAGTATAGTGTCCTATATCCTTTAAGAACCAATTTTTATTTTTTTTGCCCTCTGAACTTGAAAGTGTTTGCCTTCTTTTTACAGCCCTAGACCAAGTGATCACTCAACAGTCAGGCAAAGAAGACATTCTGAATTATGATCCCCAATGGTCCAGCCAAAGAGAATCAAGTTTAAAGCCTATTTTGGAGGTCATCATTGAATGATTGACATTCAGAAGCAAGTGAACAATTTGAGATAACTTATTATTATTACAGGGGATGTATATTTTAGGGGTAAATGCTGCTTGAAGAGCAAGTTTGGAAGTTCACACTCTATAATCTACAGTAATCTGTTCTTTAGAAGTATTGTCCTGATGGGATGACCCCATTTCCTAAAGAAGGTCCCAGAAGATGGTCTCCAGCTTCCTCCCATACTCCAAAGACATACTGATAGAGAACTTAGATTGTGGACAGCAAATTATGGTAATGTCTGAAAACTGCTGCAGAATATGTCTGTGCTATATAATGACTAAAATAAATAATGTGGGTTGATAGATCCTTGGGCAATCTGCTTTATTCCTGCAGGCTAAATGTGAAAGAATACTACAACCATTGATACATAGTGAAGTAATGTGCTCTTCATTAAGTGCTAAGTTCTGAAACTGGACCTTCTTTCGTGCTGACTTTTTATAATATGTCCTGATAAAACAGGTTTTTACCATGTGGATTGGGATTGCCAGTTCTCTTCACCCCCACTGTAGACAAATACCAAAATCCTTAGACCACCATCCTGAGAGGCATTTTGTTTTCGCCTAGGACCCTATTCAGGTCCTGATTACGCACTGTGCACTGTGCACTGTATCAGTTTTGCTTCTAGTGTTTCTCAATTGGTGCCAACTGATGGAGATGTTTTACATCGTCCAGGGCATCTTCACAGTTTTGGTATTTATAAAAAAAAAATTGTGGCCAAGCAAAGGAAAAATATTTCCAATGAAAAAAAAATAAAAAATACTGCCTATATTTTCCTGATAATGAAACAAATTGAATCATGGTCACATTGGGGTGGAAATAAATCTCTTGTATAATTATGAACTAATTGGTAAACATTTTAGAGTGATGTTGGCCATTACTCAAATGAAACATCCCAATGGTGGAGTAATATGAGTAGGGAGCAGGCGACGCTGTAAACACAGGATGTGTTTAGAATGTGCTTAGAATAACTGTTTAGTTGTTGTTTGTTTTACAAAAGATTTGTCAGTTTTTGCGTGAGAAAAAACTGCTTGGTGTTACAGCAACATCCTCTGCAGAACTTTGGGTGGTCTGGACCATTTGACAGGAGCTGCAGCTGATTATATCTACCATCAGTGCAACTCAAGGGACAGCCACCTTTAAGAAATATCTCAATTTAGTGAATTGTACTTATTACCCAGGCTTGGGTTATAATCAACTGTTTGTTTGTGTTTCTCAGTCCAGTAATTTGTAGGAATCACAGCAGAAATAGCACAAAATCAGAGGACAGCAAAATTTTAGAGGAGTTGTTTAGGTTTACGTTCCTCCGTATGACAAAGATGCAACTGCTCTCTGGATGGTCGGGTTGCAAAGGCAACCATCAAATGTCCACAGAGTATAATGTGCAGGTCTCATTATGAATACCAATGAACAATGCTTACTGGCTGTTTGATGGTCGCATCAGAATTCCAACCAACCAACATGCTGTTGTGTCTCTTCATGCCCAATGTAAGATTGGATGGGAGAGTACACCTGGATAACAAAAATAAAAAGGTCGTCTAGGAGAGGGAGGCACAGGTGAGGACCTCCCTCAATATACTGCAAACTTGGAAATAGAGTATTTAAAGGGGGGCAGTATAGCATATAAAACTTAACTTTTAATGAAATAAATTAAAGAATAATAAAGAGCCCCTACAAGAACAAATAAGCCAAAAACAAACCTAAACCAAAAAAAATTAATCGTGCTAGGTGAAAAAATCTGCAACCCCATAAGGGTGTAACAATGATTTTAGTAGCAACTAGTGTACTTACAACAACTCAAAAGGGGTGTATCTACAATCAGACTGGTAGAAAAAATGGGTCGATCTTACCGGTCCCGTTGAATTGCATCATGCGAATAGGAGGTCATCAGGGTGTACTGGCCTGAGTAGGGCATGCTAGAGACAGTATAGTACCCCTAGCCCTGTCTTCACACTGGCTATGCATTAGTACGTCTGTGAATGCGACAGCAAGCACCTTCAAGCACAGGAATTCCTGAAACTTTATTGAGTGGACACGTGTCTGAACCATATTCGCATGACGCAATTCAATGGGACAGGTAAGATCGACCCATTTTTTTCTACCAGTCTGATTGTAGATACACCCCTTTTGGGTTGTTGTATGTACATGCACCTGTTGCTAGTAGAATCATTGTTACACTCTTATGGGGTTGCAGATTTTTTCTCCTAGCACGATTATTATTTTTTGGTTTAGGTTTGTTTTTGGTTTATTTGTTCTTGTAGGGGCTCTTTAATTTATTTCATTAAACGTTAAGTTTTATATGCTATACTGCCCCCCTTTAAATACTCTACACCTGTATAACCCCTTCGAGTAAGATATTTTAACAACTTCCTTCATCTATTTATACATACAGGGCCCAATTATAGGAACAGCACAAGGGGAATGTGCCTTGGAGTTTACACCACTCTGGGGATGTGGAGTTCTCCACTACCCACCTTTGCTAATAGCCATGCAATGGTCCTATCCAGAAGAGAAGAAGTAGGAAGGTCATCATATATGGTTTGACTGTCTCCATAACCTCCAGATTTCAGTGGACAGGGACTCTTTAATTGACCCTCTAGGTCCATTCTGGGACAGTTGTGTTTGCTGTTATTGGGAGCATTTCCACAAGTACAAGGCCATTTGGTCATCATTATACTTTAAGCAAGCAATCCCTAATTGACTTTTTGTTAAGGGCAATAAAGCAAAGTGTTAAAGTCAATATGAACATCAGCCTCAAAGGCAAACATCTTCCTGAGTCTCGGCATGAAGGGTGTTGACACCAGCAGAGCCCCTTATTTTATATGCTAATTTGACTATTCATTTCTATATCTAAATAGAGTGCTATACTGTGGGGGGAAATGAAGTGGTCCTTTTTATTATTTGCAGGACAGAAGGGGCCAATTAATCTCCTCCTGACAACTTGAAGACAGCTGATTAAGCACAGGCGAGCTTTTGGATACACAGAGGATAGTGTCACAATAACACCCAGAATGCTTGATGACTGGTTCAAAAGATCAACTGGCCAAAGTAGTTCATTGTGTCACAGGATTGACAGCTCATTGAGACTTCTGTAATAATGTTTGCCTTGAGTTGCCATTTATAGTTCAAAGACATGTGCTAGCCATCCATTTTTTACATAAGAGCCTATGGCATCAAATGGAGACATCTGCCAGCCGTGTACATTTTTATTTTTCATCTCATGCCACACATCTCAGGAAATCTTGGGAAAAATTAAAAGAGTGAACATAACTCTGAATAACTCTTAATACAACCTCCATCCATAGAACCTCTATCCATAGGGCCTATAGACATGGAGGTCTATGCACATGTTTGATGTGTGTTCCGGGACTGTGCACCATTTAAACACAGCCTAAGGGTACTTTCACACTAGCGTTGTTTGGATCGGGCAGGCAGCTCCGTCAACTGATGTGTTTTTTTCCTCCATTGAGACCCTTTACCGGTTTTCAATACCGGAAAAGAATAACGCTAGTGTGAAAGTACCCTAAAACTTTCAAAGTTTTATTTTTTCCGGGCTTCTGATTTTGATGATCTGTCCTCAAGATTAGGTCATCAATGTCCAATCGGGGGGTCTGACACCTAACACCCCCAACAACTAATATTGATGACCTATCCTGAGGATCAATATCAGGAGCCTGGAAAACCCCTTCAAGAAAGTATGTATATTTGGTATCTTCATAATCATATCAACTGTACAATAAGATTAATATGATAAATACAACTTGAGCTTCAAAAAACAAGACCTCATATCTAAACAAAGCGACCAGCTAAATAAAATAGTTAAAACTACCAGAAAACAGGGATGCAAACAAATAAAAAAGCCTCTAGTCCTAAAGGGCAAAAATTGCATATTGTGTCATTGGTCCATGTGACTTCTGTAAGCAACAAACATACGATATGTTAACTTTGTGTCTACATCTTTAAGAGCCCTGCATAGCAACCAACTAAAAGTAATTTCTAATTTTATATAACATCACAAAACTGAAGCTTACCTACATAAAATAAAACTAAAAAAAGTCACATAAAGGGTGAATTGTATGAAATAACACTTTTACTTAGGCGTCGCCGACATCAAGGGCCCCTTTAGACTGGTGACCTTTCCTACACACTTTTTAATCAATTTTGTCATTTAAATATGGAATTTTATGCTAAATTTATGAAACTATAAAAAAAAATCTATGACGTGCTTAAAGACAGAGCATGGAATTTCAATTAATTAAAAGATATTATCACCCTCTCGTGTAAAGCCAAAGTGTGGTTTGGCAGACACAAAAACACTGTAAACTGGAAAGTTATATGGCAAGTGTCACGTCTTGTCAGAAGCCACTACATGGAGATGGGCTCTACTTGAGAAGATTTTACCCTTTTGTGCTCTAATTTTCATGAAGTATTTTGTAGGCTTTATGAGGTTTTGTGCCATACCTTCAGCATGCTGCCTGAACGTCCTCTAATAATGACCCTTAGGGTTACCCTAGTAGTATGTACCAGGCTAGCGGCAGTGACAAGAGCTTGGGTGGCCTGCAGGGCTTCGGCTCACCAGGAAAAATCCTTGTAGGGTCTATGGCCAGTCCACCCCTGCATAGCATAGCCTGCTGATATGTTTTCGTAGTTCTGGCCACCTCTGGCCGATCGCCTGCTGCTCTTTGCCTAGTCCAGCAATAATGTTCTGTCATGGGGCCATGGGACCGCAGCAATGTCCTGCTGCAACCAATGTATGGCAGAGTGGTCAGATGCCCATGCCAATGTATAGCAGAGTGGTCAGATGCCCATGCGTTGGGATGTGATCACTGGAGGCAGCGGCGCTCAGCTTTCCCTGGCCTGTGACGGCACGTTCATCAGTCACATGGCCTTGATGCAGCTCAGCCCCATTGTAAATGAGCGTGATACCAAGTATGGCCACTATGCTATGTATGGCACTTGATGCCAGTGCCTCCTCAAACAGCTGATCGTAGGGGTTCTGGGTGTTGGATCCCTACTGATCAGATACTGAAGACCTATCCTGAGGATAGGGCATTAGTTATAAAATCTTGGAAAACCCTTTTAAATGAGATGTTTGCTTTAGAGAAGTGATTTTCAAGTTTTCTTTAAAAAAAATTAATTGATTTAAAAGAATTCTATTTAATGGTTCTTTCCCCTGGGGTAGAGCTGCAGGGAAACTGAACACTTGCTATTGGGTTCCCCCAGAGATTTCAGCCCAGGAGGCAGTTGAAGGATGAAACTGAGCATGTGCGGCCATCTCAGTGAGCAGGACAAAGAAATAAGAAAAAGAACAAACAGCAGGTGGTGCTATACAGATACAAGTTATTTAATAGCTCATTAGTAGAGATGAGCGAATTTCTCAAAAATTCTAATCGGCCGGTTCGCTGAATTTTCCGAGACAATTTGCTTTGATCCAAATACAAACCGGATTCCAGAAAAGTTGGGACACTATACAAATCGTGAATAAAAACTGAATGCAATGATGTGGAGGTGCCAACTTCTAATATTTTATTCAGAATAGAACATAAATCATGAAACAAAAGTTTAAACTGAGAAAATGTACTATTTTAAGGGAAAAATATGTTGAATCCGAATTTCATGGTGTCAACAAATCCCCAAAAGGGACTTGGGACAAGGCCATTTTCCACACTGTGTGGCATCTCCCCTTCTTCTTACAACACTCAACAGACGTCTGAGGACAGAGGAGACCAGTTTCTCAAGTTTAGAAATAGGAATGCTCTCCCATTCTTGTCTAATACAGGCCTCTAACTGTTCAATCGTCTTGGGCCTTCTTTGTTGCACTGTCCTCTTTATGATGTTCCAAATGTTCTCTATAGGTGAAAGATCTGGACTGCAGACTGGCCATTTCAGTCCCCGGATCCTTCTCCTACGCAGCCATGATGTTGTTATTGATGCAGAATGTGGTCTGGCATTATCTTGTTGAAAAATGCAGGGTCTTCCCTGAAAGAGATGACGTCTGGATGGGAGCAGATGTTGTTCTAGAACCTGAATATATTTTTCTGCATTGATGGTGCCTTTCCAGACATGCAAGCTGCCCATGCCATGAACTGAGCGTTGATAACACAGAACAGTCTTCCATTTTGCCACACTCCATTTTAAATGATCCCTGGCCCAGTGAAAACGCCTGAGCTTGTGGATCTTGCTTAGAAATGGCTTCTTCTTTGCACTGTAGAGTTTCAGCTGGCAACGGCGGATGGCACGGTGAATTGTGTTCACTGACAATGGTTTCTGGAAGTATTCCTGAGCCCATTCTGTGATTTCCTTTACAGTAGCATTCCTGTTTGTGGTGCAGTGTCGTTTAAGGGCCCGGAGATCACGGGCATCCAGTATGGTTTTACGGCCTTGACCCTTACGCACAGAGATTGTTCCAGATTCTCTGAATCTTCGGATGATGTTATGCACAGTTGATGATGCTAGATGCAAAGTCTTTGCAATTTTTCGCTGGGTAACACCTTTCTGATATTGCTCCACTATCTTTCTGCGCAACATTGTGGGAATTGGTGATCCTCTACCCATCTTGGCTTCTGAGAGACACTGCCACTCTGAGAAGCTCTTTTTATACCCAATCATGTTGCCAATTGACCTAATTAGTGTTAATTGGTCTTCCAGCTCTTCGTTATGCTCAAATTTACCTTTTCCAGCCTCTTATTGCTACTTGTCCCAACTTTTCTGGGATTTGTTGACACCGTGAAAATTTTAATCAACGTATTTTTCCTTTAAAATTATACATTTACTCGGATTAAATGTTTGATCTGTCATCTACGTTCTATTACAAATAAAATATTGACATTTTCCATCTCCACATCATTGCATTCAGTTTTTATTCACAATTTGTTTAGTGTCCCAACTTTTTTGGAATCCGATTTGTATATTCACGACAAATCGCAATAAAAAACTGCTATTTCCTGGCTGCAGAGGTCCTTTATAAAGGTGTAGAACACTGTGCCTTGCAGTAACACGCATAGGGAGTCTGCTTTGGTAGTGAAAAAATAATGTCAGTCAGTATGACATGCAGATGACAGGCGTCGCTATTAAAATCACTGCACACTTCACCTATTTGAGCACTCACGTGGCCAAAACTGACTCAAGTATTAACTCAGCCTTACAGGTCCATGTTAGCGTCAAGAAGAAGCGCACTCCTTTTACACCGTCGTCAGCTGATTACACATATATGTCTACAGAACCTGTTCTATTAAACGCTTATACAAGTAGAGCCCCCCGACAGAGTGGAGAGGGTGTCAGTAGTAAGTTTGTGTTGAAGTCACTGATTTTTTTGCCCTTCCTTCGATCCGTCAGAACAATTACCCACAAAAAACGGATCCTGTCTGTAGAGCATCCGCCTTTACTCGGTCAGCATTTTCTCAGTAATCCATGAGTATTGGTAATGCCAAAAAAACAGGAGTGGATCTAAAACAGAGATGACACATGCATGGAATATTTGCATGTTTTCTGTGTTTTGTACCCACTCCTGCTTTTGGCTACCAAATCATAAGCCAATTTTAATGGGACCATACAGGCTGCTACACAGACAGGATCCTTTGTGTGTCTCATTTTTCCTTTCATCTGACTGATCAGAAGAAAGGACAAATAAATAGTGATTTAAAGAAGGTTAAACAAGGACAATAGCGACCCCGTCCTAGATGGGGGAGGGAGGTAACAGCATGAGAAGTCCACAGGGTGGACCTATGACATTGGTGAGGTGGAAGCAGCATGAGAAGACCACCAAGTGGCACAATGACAGGGTCTGGAGGTGGCGGCAGCATCAGGAGTCCACAGGGTGGCACAATAACAAAATGTGGAGTTGACAGCAGCAGTATGATTAGGCCACAGAGTGGCAAGGTGACATAGCGTGTAGATGGCAGCATCAGGAGGCCACAAAGTAGCAAGGTGACATAGTGTACAGATAGCAGCAACAGTAGCATGATACCACAGAGTGGCAAGGTGACATAGTGTGAAGATGGCAGCAGCATGATACCAATGAGTGGCAAGGTGACATAATGTGAACATGGCAGCATCAGGAGGCCACAAAGTGGCAAGGTGACATAGTGTGGTGATAGCAGCAACAGCAGCAGAAGCATGATACCAAAGAGTGGCAAGGTGACATAGTGTGGACATGGCAGCATCAGGAGGCCACAAAGTGGCAAGGTGACATAGTGTGGAGATGGCAGCAACATCAGCAGCATGATACCACAGAGTGGCAAGGTGACATAGTGTGGAGATGGCAGGAACAGCAGCAGCAGCATGATACCATGGAGTGTCATGGTGAAATAGTGTGTACATGGTAGCATCAAGAGGCCACAGAGTGGCAAGGTGACATAGTGTGGAGATGGCAGCAACAGCAGCATGATACCACAGAGTGGCAAGGTGATATAGTGTGGACATGGCAGCATCAAGAGGCCAGAGAGTGGCAATGTGACATAGTGTGAAGATGGCAATAACAGCAGCAGCAGCATGATACCAAAGTGTGGCAAGGTGACATAGTGTGGACATGGCAGCCTCAGGAGGCCACAAAGTGGCAAGGTGACATAGTGTGGAGATGGCAGCAACAGCAGCATGATACCACAGAGTGGCAAGGTGATATAGTGTGGACATGGCAGCATCAGGAGGCCACAGAGTGGCACCATGACAAAGTGTGGAGGTGACAGCAGCAGTATGATTAGGCCACAGAGTGGCATGGTGACATAGTGTGGAGATGGCAGCATCAGGAGGCCACAGATGGCAAAGTGACATAGTCTGGAGATGGCAGCAACAGCAGCAGCAGCATGATACCACAGAGTGACAAGGTGACATAGTGTGGACATGGCAGCTTAAGGAGGCCACAGAGTGGCAAGGTGACATAGTGTGGAGATGGCAGCAGCAGCATGATACCACAGAGTGGCAAGGTGACATAGTGTGGACATGGTGGCATCAGGAGGCCACAAAGTGGCACAGTGACATAGTGTGGACATGGCAGCAACAACAGCAACAGAAGCATGATACCACTGGGTGGCAAGGTGACTGTAACAGAACCCCTGTTATTGCCTGGACAGCAGACTGTAACCTTGTATAAACCCCCTGGATTCATAACTTTTATTTTGTTCATTTTGTCACAGACAATGTCTATTGTGTTGTTGATTTTGTCACAGGCAGAGGGTGTGGGGGGGTTGTGTACATTGGTTGGGAATGTCTCTAGACTGTAAATGAACAATGTGATTGGTTATTATGTTTGTATACTGTGGGAGGTCTTCTTGCAGGGGGACTTCCATAAAAGCCAGTATGGCATCAATAAAGCTGTCTGCTACACCCTTCATCATGTTTTGGCTGTTGTTTGGGTAACTGATCGCTACTTGGGAGAATCTCAGCTACAGCATTTCACTTCTTTTGGATTAAACTGGCGAACGGAGAACCGAACGGTGAGCTATAATCACTCTGGCTCCCGGCTGTTCAGTTCAAAACCGACAAACCCCTTCAGTTCAAAACCGACAAACTTCCGTCTTCGTTACAGTGACGTAGTGTGGACATGGCAGCATCAGGAGGCCACAAAGTGGCACGGTGACATAGTGTGGAGATGGCAGCATCAGGAAGCCACAGAGTGTCATGGTGACATAGTGTTGACAAATCAATATTTTTCTCTAGAAATATGACAATAAACGCTTTTAGCGCAAATAACACCAAGTGTGAACTGTGTCTATTTTTCTCGTATTGGAGTGAAATATGACAAGAAACGCTTTCAGCACAAATTAAACCAAATGTGAACTCCGACTTTTTCTCGTATTGTAGTGAAATATGACAATGAACGCTTTGAGGGCAAATAACAGCAAATATGAACTTAGTCTATTTTTCACTAGAAATACGGCAATAAACGCTTTTGGCGCAAATAATTCCAGATGTGAGCTGCGTCTATTTTTCTCGTATTGTAGTGAAATATGACAAGAAATGCTTTTAGGGAAAATAACAGCAAATATGAACTTAGTCTATTTTTCTCTAGAAATACGGCAATAAACGCTTTTAGCGCAAAATAACACAGATGTGAGCTGCGTCTATTTTTCTCGTATTGTAGTGAAATATGGCAATAAACGCTTTTAGCGCAAATAACAAAAGTGATCTGCGTAAATATTTCTCGTATTGTATTGAAATAGTATGGAATTGTCTTTTTCCACAGATAAAAGCCACTAAAGGCTTTTCAACATCGCATTTGCGCCCCAATAACTAATTGCTGGAATGACAGAGCTGTATTATGAGACTATCTGGATCCCCAAGTGATGTTTCCCTGCACTTGTAAATAGCTTTTTTTTCACAATGAGGATTTTCCTATGACTCTCCCTAGCATCTGTACACGTCTCTCTCTGCCTGTGAAATGATTCCTCTCACTATGCTTTCCCTGTACTAGTAAATCGCTTCTTTCCTTTTTTTTTAACAATTAGTTTTTCTTTCACTCTCCCTAGCACCTGCATACATGTCTGTCCCTGAACAAAGTACGATAGTGAATGGCAGACTCTAAGATGGCCGCTGTATTTATAGGGCTGTGACATCACCAGGCTGGCTGGCTGCTGATTGGCTGCATGCATGGCATTATGGGTCATCCCGCCTTCCCAGAGTTCCTTGCCCCATTTCCTCATACGTGTAGCCGCCATTTTAGCCGCCTTTGTAGCCGGCTAGCCGCCATGTTAGGAAAAATTGCGATTCGTTACCACGAAGTGCGAGGAAATTCACATTAGTTCAGAATTCAATTTCTTCTGAAATTCGGAACAAAATCGACTTCGTCAGCTTTGATTTGCTCATCTCTACTCGATCATCTCTACTCATTGGCTATACAAAATTTTTAATCACATTCAAATAGGGTTGAGCAAATCTAAGTATCTGAAGTGGACCGATCTGAATTTCGATTTGCTGTGAAGCCGAATTTCCTCATGCTTCGTGGTAACGAATCAATTTTCCCTGAAATTTAGCAAAAACAAAAAAACAAACTCACCTCATCCATTTGAGTGGAAAGAGGCCGCCACGGCCATCTTGATTGAAGATCCCGTGGAAAATCTCATGCGCAGTGACGTATGACATCACGCACAGTGCAAAATCCCTGGTGAGATCTCCAATCGAGATGGCCACGGCAGACTCTTTTTGCTTAAATGGATGACATATTTTTTATTTATTTTTTTAACCCCATAAGGCCTACATTGTTACATCAGATGCTGCGATCAGCGATGAAAGTGGTATCTGAGGCGTTCAATGATGAGGGGGGGGGCAGGCAATCATCATTTCCCGTCATTGCTCCCGATACCTACAAATAAATGCACTTTCTGAGGAATTAATTTGTCACAAAGCAAATTTCTTCGTGAAATTCTGCAAAGCAGCCGAATCAAAGTTTTTATAACTTCGCTCAACACTACATGCAAATACAAAAGTATTCAATTCCAAGGGCTGGTTTGAAAATTGTAGAATATTTTACGTGGGACAACACCTTTAAGATTAAGATGAATTAATTTGTTGCTTTTTATACATTTTTCAAGAAATTTCTATGGAAATAACTTCCTCAATGTATTTGTTTCAGATACACATCGACTTTGTTGTACCCGATCATTTTGGTCTCTCATATGGAAATCAAGGTGAAAACCATGAATGGATTAGTAGCATTTGGGCCAGAGATCAATGGAGGGGCCTTCCACCGATGCCTCTCCGTGGGTTGCTTTTAATCATGATCAGACCTGCTCTTTACAGCAAACATAGTAAAAATATCACATCAAATGGTCACACGTGTTTCTGATGAGCATTTAATATATTCAGAGCTTCCCTGTGTTAGGGTGCATTCACATGAATTTTTCATGACCATTTGGCATTAGTGTGTACATCCATTTTCTCTCCATATATCCGTTTTAAAGCCTGTTTTGCATCCGTTTTTAACTGACATTAGACATGGATGAATTTTATTGGCTTTTTTTAAACCTTTAACCCCAGCATATATTATACATCCTCCCACAGTGCCATCAGTATATACTAATACCCCCCCACAGTGCCCCAGCATTTATAATGCCCCCAGTATACATAAAACCCCGCACAGAGCTTCAGGTATAAATTATGGTGCTCCAAAGTTCCCCCAGTATCAATAATGCCCCTCATTAGTACCCCCAGTTTAGATAATAGTCCCCAGTTTTGCCCCCAGTATAGATAACAGCCCCAGTTGTGTCCCCACTATAGATAACAGCACCAGTTGTGCTCCCAGTATGGATAATAACCCACATAGTGGCCCTAAGTATAAGTATTTATCTCCATGGTGGCCCCCAGTATAAATATTTGCACCTATAGTGTCCCCAGCATATATAGAGCTGCAAACATCCCATCCCTGGTAGTGCCGACAAGTCAAAAAATATATATATACTCACCTCACCACAGGCATGGCTTGGAACACTTGCACTGCACTGGATACAGCAGGACTTGATGCTCCCAGTGCGGTCATGTGACATCACAACGGTTGGAGCGTCAGAACTTGCTGCATACAGTGCATAGAAAGTATTCCCAGCCAATGCTTGTGGGGAGGTTGTCTATCTTTGTAATTTATTTTCCCATTGTACCAATTTTTAACGTCTATTAGATGGGTGCACTAACACGAACGTTCTATTTTTTGATGGCCACTATTCACTGGCCATTAAAAAATGACCTTGTGTAGCCCCATAGACTGAATGGTTCTGAAAATGGCCATGTGAATACACCCTTAAAGTAGATCTACCATATGGTGAACTAATCAGTAGTGATGAGCGGCAGGGGTCATATTCGAATTCGCGATATTTCGCGAATATTTTGTAGAATATTCATCGAATATGCGCAAATTAGATTATTCGTTATATTCTACGATTTTTTTTACTCGAAAAATCGGCAAGGTAATGATTGTGTAATACGCTAATTTTCGTAATTAGAATTTTCGTAATTAGAATTTTTTATTGCAAATTTTTATATTCGTAATATTCTAAAACAAGAATATATAGCAATATAGCGAATATTCGAAAAAACGAATATAGAGCAATTTAGCTAATATAGTGCTATAATCTTCTTTGTCTAATAGTTGTAATTTTTTTCTCATCTGAAGTTCAGATTGGAAAAAAATTACAATTATAAAAAAAAAGATTATAGCACTATATTTGCTAAATTGCTCTATATTCGTTTTTTTCAAATATTCGCTATATTGCTATAACTTCGTTTTTTCGAATATTCGTAATATTCTAAAACAAGAATATATAGCAATATAGAAAACACTACTACTCCTAAAGTCAAGTATATTGCAGCCTTCTTATTGGCCCACAAGCTAGAAGCAGGGAGGGATCATGTGTACTGATTTAAAAATAAAAATGGGAATTTTTTTTCCGAATATTCGAAATTACGAATATACATAACTATATTCGAAATATTCGCGAATCTTTGAAGTACCTATATTTGCGATAAAAATTCGAAATTCGAATATTCGTGATCAACACTACTAATCAGGGACCCCTGAGGAATCTTGCAATAACTGTGATACAAATGGGGCTTTGCTCCCAGAACACCTCCCATGTGAGACTTCTAATCTCTGTTCATTTTATTTTTATTGTTTATGTTGTAGCTTATGTCACATTAGACATGTTTCTTGGTCTGTACATGCACATTGCACCTGAAGCACTGGACACCTTGACTTTGGAGTATTTTTTTTATACATATAATATTATAGAGGTCACAATTCTATTTTTCAAATGCAAAGCTGTAATTCCCATGTATAAACGTAAAGGCAGATTAACTAAGCCTGGGTATCACTGAGACAGCATATACTTAGACTAGGCAGTCTAAAGATGACCCTTTAGGCCAGACATCCTCAAACTGCGCCCCTCCAGCTGTTTCAAAACTACAACTCCCAGCATGCCTGAACAGCCTGCAGCAAGGCATTGTGGGAGTTGTAGTTTTACAACAGCTGGAGGGACACAGTTTGAGGATGCCTGCTTTAGGCTCTCTAATCTAACTTTATACCACATATGACTTTGCATTAGAATTTTGGTACAATTTTGGTGGACATGGTTGCATTTTAATCCATGCCCCTTCCCAGGAATGTATGCCTATTCCCCTGATAAGCCACACCCCTTCCAAGGAAAGCATGACCACTTCCCTGATGAGCCACAAGCTCTGTATCAGCACTTCAACCACTATACAAATTTTAGATTAATCAACTCAGAATTTTGGTTCAAGATCTGTAATACAACTCCATTTACTGTATATCTGTATAGGGACAAGCTATAGGGTGTTATTGACACATTTCATGTCTGTGGGTTGAAAAATTATCTATTTTCACTGGTCTAAAATATGGGTCTGTAATTTTACACTCTATTGCCTTGGATGAAGAGAATAAATAGGTTTTGTCCCCATAAAAGTGAATTATATTTTTCAAGTAGTACTCCCTGGAAAGTTGTCCACAAAGGTTGTTTCTGAAATGACCAGGCACACCCAGGGAGTAGCTAAAGGCAGAGGCAGATTTGGCATTTTGGGGAAAAAAAAGTGGTGTTTTGTAGCCCAGTCACAACACTATGCTCCACCCTGTTGCACTCACTGGTAAGTTCCAACCCATCAACCTGTTAAGCTCCACCCCAGTACACCGCTAAGCTCTGCTCCCATTGGCCCACTAAACCACGCTCTCTGCTTAGCAGTGCAGCCTGGGCACTTCTCCAACTACTCTACAGCAGGGAAGGTCCCCCTCTCCCACTGGACCCCTCTGCAAAGGAACCAGCTGCACAGGCCTTATGTCCACCTCTGGTTTAGTCATTGCTTTCAGTTTTTCAGCCAATCACTTGCAGCAGCAGGGGGTTCCCCTGATCTTTGGGGCCCCAAGCATTCTGAGGACTGCCATACAGTTGAATTCTGGAGGACACCTGCAGCCAACAGCCAGGTGCAGAAGTGTCTAATGCCCCAAGCATTAATTTAAAGCCGAGAGTATCAGATCATTATGTACCTCGTCGGTGGCCCCTGGGAATCAGCCTCCCTTAATTGCTAATTAAATTATGTTTTTGGGAGGAAACCCATACAAAAAGGGGGAGAACATACAAATTTCATGCAACCAAGGTGTGCTAACCACTGAGCCACTTTTGGAATCTCAGGTTCTGACTCCAGATAACTTAGCTGTTATGATGTGTTTTTGGTGCCCTTTGAAACTTTTCCATGGCAGAACCCCTTTAGAAGGGAATTCCACCTTAAAAAAGTACTGATTTTACAGGAATCAATATGACTGTTTAGAAAAATTCACCAGAAGGAAATTCTGCAAATGCTTAAGGAAAGTATACAATGTCATAGAACTTAAGAACAAAGATAATTCTACAAAGGCTTTCATACGTATATTGCGTGAAGGGAGGAAAATAGGAAGAGTGAGTTATTCCCTTGGAGGCACACTGACCTTAGTTTCATCTTGGAGAATTTACACTGGCCACAGCTGGAAGCAATAAGGCAGGATCAAGGCTTTGAGATGACAAAGTTACCTTAGTCAAATGTCATAATCCATAAACTCAAATTGTTGAAAAATATACACCTGTATGAAATCAATTATAGAACGGATATTTCCTGTAGAGTTCAAAGTGTCCAACGGGTACATTTAAACATGGTAGCACTCTGCAGTCAGCAGTAACGACCATACAGGTAGCGCTGTCTCCTGTGAACTTTGTTCTAGATCAGGCATGCTCAACCTGCGGCCCTCCAGCTGCTGCAAAACTACAACTCACATCAATTCTGGACAGACTACAGCTATCCGACTACAGAAGGGCATGGTGGGAGTTGTAGTTTTACAACAGCTGGAGGGCCGTAGGTTGAGCATCCCTGTTCTAGATCATCCAAAAAGCATTCAAGTGCATTCACTTTCTGATGGTCTGAAAATTCTGATTGTCCACCATTTTTCTTTTTCCAGAACTTCCAAGATAACCTTAGACTAGAAATTGAAGAGAACAGATACCCAACTGGAAGAATCAACGATGAGAAGAGTAACATGTTTCATGGTAGAATGTTTTATGTATCGTACTTTTCTATAATTGATCTGATATTCCAAAACATTTTATTATATTATTTTCCTTCCATACCATTCTAGGGGCATCTGTCAGCAGTTTTGTACCTATGACACTGGCTGACCTGTTACATGTGCGCTTGGCAGCTGAAGGCATCTGTGTTGGTCTTATTTTCATATGTGTCTACATTACTGAGAAAAGTGATGTTTAAATACATGCAGATGAGCCTCTAGGAGCAAAGGGGGTGTTGTTGTTACACCTAGAGGCTCTGCTCTCTCTGCAACTGCCGGGCCTTCTGCACTTTGATTGATGTTTTGAATTATGACGCAACTTCTCTCCAAAAATGCATTATCTGGGGACATTCTCAAAATACTGAAATGATATAATGTGGCCCCAGGAAAGCCACACTTAGGACATTCTATCTTTTACCCTGGAATGTATTTTTAAAGGTACATATTAGCATAATATGCTGTATGAATAAAACAAAATAACACTTCCCTCCAAGACTCGGAAACTATAATCTTTCTCAACTTTGTATATCCTACCATTATTCTAGAAAATACATTGCCTCCTGACAGTTCTGAGGTTATAATTTCTATACATTTGTTGGTTAGTGCAAGAGTCTTTGATACATTGAGCCTGAATATTTTGTCCAATGCAATTGGACTGCCGTTCACAGACACTGGTACATATAGTTCATCGAAACTCAGTGAGGGTCGGTGGAAGACCAACACCTGGCAACCCCACTGATCAGCTGTTTGAATAGGAGGTGGCACTTGTGCGATCGTTGCTACCCAAGAATTGTCTTTAGTATTGATCGAGCATGCTCGGACGAACACCAGTTCAGCCGAATACCGCATGTGCTCGAACGCAATGCTTGAGTCTCCTCCTCGATACGCAGCCAATAAACGTGCAGGTAAGTACTGCCCTCACTGTAATGCCGTAGCCAAGTTGGTTACTGGCATTACAGTGATTGGCTGGCCGGAACGCGTCATCGGGTGCTATATAGCACCTGATGAAGGGTGTTCGGCTCACTCTTAGTCAGGGAGAGCTGTGCTGAGGAACGGAAACACAGTGTAGGGAGTGATATAGGAATATTTTTATTATAAAAACTTTTCACAGACCCAAAAGTCCTATTAATTGTTGTGTGTGGCAGCAGCAATATATATTTTTAGCGCAAACTGCGCTAAGACCCAAAAGTCCTTTAAAGGACTATTGTTGTGTGTGGCAGCAATATCTATTTTTAGCGCATCCTGCACCAAATAGCGTGCAATAATTAGGCTGCTGCGGACAGTGACATTAGCTGCGCCACATCTCCTGTGTAAAGTGTGCGCATCGAAAAAATATCTGTGACATCCAGTGTACTTTTTTCGTAGATGTTGTCTGCTGCGGACAGTGACATTACCAGCACCACATCTGCAGTGTAACGTGTGCGCTTAAAAAAATGTATCTGTGACATACAGTGTACTTTTTCCATAGACGCTGCGGACAGTGACATTACCGGTGGTACCTCTCCTGTATAAAGTTTCCTCATCCAAAAAACCTGTGACATTCCCTGTAATTTTTTATTAGCCGCTGGGGACAGCATTGACATTTCCACATCCCAAATACCTTTTTAAATTTGTTTGCGCATACACTTACAAATCCTACGCTACTGTACGTGTGACATTCTTTCAAGCATATATAAGATTTAATATGAAGAAGGCGAGCAGTAAGGGACAGGGAAGTGGCCGTGATGCTGATGGTGCACGCAGAGTCCATGGCCCTGGGCCGTCGTTAATATTGATTGGACCCTGGGCAAAAATTTACTTGGGCCCCCTGGATCCCGCCTTCCCACACCTTAGCAGGCAATTACGCCCTCCACCACAACACACAAAAAATCCACACATCTGGTAGAGTCCAGTGAATGACTGTAAATACTTCCAGTTCTGAAGACTCCAGCGGCTCAGGATCAGTGCTCTGGGCAGCTGGGCTCAGGCTGGAAGTGTGTAGCTGACAGCCTGACACCGGGGCAGTCGCTAGCAGGGCACAAGAGGTAGCTGCCTTGGGCCCCCTAGGAGCAACTGGGCCCTGGGCAGCTGCCCCTTTTGTCCCTTGTTAAAGACGGCCCTGGCCATGTCCCTGGGCGCATTGAAACTGTGTCTGCTGCCAAAGCACAACAAAAACAATCATATATCAAAGCACAACAAAAACAATATCTAGCTTCATATCCCAGTTTGCAGGGCGGCGCAGGACAGCACTCTTGAAGTCAGACCAGTGCGACCAGGTAGTTGGTTGGATTGCAGCAGATAATGTTTCCAGTCGGTTAAGCACCACCCTGTCTTCCACCAAGTCCAGCCTCAGTAGCTAAGAGACTGCTCAACGCAATCCTCCCTCTGATCCTCCTTCCTCCCACCATGGAGAGTCTGGGAAAACAAGTGATCCGACACCTCTTTTCAGCACCATTCCTTGATTTGGCCCTCTCGCCAAGCACGCTTGAAGAAGGACAGATGTTGTGCCCTGATTCCCAAACTCTTGAGCATCCACAGTCTCAAAAAGATGACGGTGGGAAACAGCAATTACTGGTTAATAAGGTGGATGATGATAAGACACAGTGGCCAATAAGACAACAGTCTCAAGAGGTTGATGAAGAGTATGAGACACAGTTGTCAATCACTGAGGTTGTGGTTAGGTCAACAAGATGAGCAGAGTGAGGAAGTGGAAGAGGAGGTGGTAGACGATGAAGTCACTGACCCAACCTGGGAAGGTGGAAAGCCGAGCGAGGACAGCAGTACAGAGGGGGAGGGATCTGCAGCACCGCAACAGGCTGGAAGAGGCAGTGGGGTGGCAAAAGGGAGAAGGCGGGCCACACCAAACAGGCCCGAAACTGTTCCCCGGAGAACCCCCTTGTGACAATCTCCCTTCCCAAGGGGTAGGTGTTCCGCAGTATGGCGCTTTTTTTTAGGAAAGAATAATCGTTTGCAACCTGTGCCACACCAAAATGAGCCGGGGCATGAATACTAGCAACCTCACCACCACCAGCATGGCATCCAAACACCGTAATTAGTGGGACGAACGCCTGGATCCACAATCTGTTTCTGCGGGTCACACCACCTCCTCCTCTTCCGCTGTGTTACGTGCCGGCCAATCCCCTGTCGAAGGTGCAGGCCCGGATACATCCAGCCCTCCACCTGGACCTTCACAAGCACCATCAGCGACCACATCCTCTTCCATGTCTTAGCACGGTGTACAAATGTCCTTACCCCAGGCAATTTGAACGCAAGCACAAATACCCAGCCCCCCACCCACAGGCGATAGCTCTAAATGCGCAGCTTTCCAAATTACTGGCCCTGGAAATGTTGCCATTTAGGCTTGTGGACACTGAGGCCTTCCACAGCCTAATGTCAGCAGCTGTCTTGCGTTACGCAGTCCCCAGCCGCCACTATTTTTCAATGTGTGCAGTGCCCGCCTTACATTACACGTGCTCTGACCAATGCAGTTACTGGGAAGGTCCACTTAATCACGGACACATGGACAAGTGCATTCAGCCAGGGATGCTACATTTTCCTGACGGCACACTGGGTGAAGGTTGTGGAGGCAGGGAGCGAGTCGTACCCTTGGATGGCACAGATGCTACTGACGCCAAGGATTGCGGGACCTACCTCGATCGGGGTTTCCGCCAGCACCTACGTTAGTGGCTCCAACCCCCACTTCGCCTTCTCCTCCACTTCCACCTCCGAATTATCCATGTGCAGCACCAGTCAGCCATCAGTCGGTAGCTGGAAGCAGTGTAGCACTGCAGTGGGGAAGCATCAACAGGCCATGCTGAAGCTGATAAGCTTAGGGGACAAACAGCACACCGCTGCAGAGCTATGGCAGGGGATAAGAGACCAGACTGAGCTGTGGCTCTCGCCACTCAACCTAGAACTAGGCATGGTTGTGTCTGATAATGGCCGTAACTTGGTGGCGGCTTTGGAGCTCGGCAGACTCAAACACATCCCATCCCTAGCCCATGACTTAAACTTAGTGGTTCAGTGGTTTCTCAAAACCTACCCCAATTTGCCTGAGCTACTGGTAAAGGTGCGCCGCGTGTGTGCACATTTCCGCAAGTCATCGACAGCTTCAGCCGATCTGTCAACACTGCAGTAGCGCTGGAAATTGCCAGCTCACTGGCTGTTGCGCGACGTAAGCACACGCTGGAACGCGACGTTCCACATGTTGGCCAGGCTTTGTGAGCAGCAGAGGGCAGTAGTGGAATACCAGCTGCAACATAGTTGTCACCTTTCCAGTCAGCTTCCGCTATTCACAAGCGAGGAGTGGGCATGGATGTCTGACCTCTGTGAAACTTTGAGGAATCAACACAGAACGCTTTGCATGCAAAAGAGGTGGAAATGGGGGAAGACATTACACAGGGTGATAGTCAGACCACCCTCAGTTCGTCTTCTCAGCACAAATTGGACGATGAAGAGGAGGAGGAGGAGCAGGAGACGGTTGCCTCCGCTACAAATGGTAGTACCCATGGAAGTTTATTTCCATCTGTTCTGCTTGGGTGGGCCGAAGAGGAGGAAGAGGATGAGGAGATTGAGAGTCATCCTCCTGATGACGACAGCGAAGTCTTGCCTGTTGGTACTCTGGCACACATGGCTGACTTCATGTTAGGCTGCCTTTCCCGTGACCCGCATGTTATACGCATTTTAGACAACACGGATTACTGCAGGTGAGCTGACCCGGTAAAAGATTGTAGGTGAGGGCCCTGCTCGACTTTTCGACTTCCGCTACAAAGAGAACTTCTCATCCCTCATTTCTCTGGTGGAGAGGACGAGCAAAATAGTGCAATACCAGAAGGTCCTTGTTGAAAAATTGCTCCAAAAATTTCCATCTGACAACGCTGGCAGCAAAGTCTGTAGTTCCTTGAGCAACCAAGGAGGAGAGACAAGAGGAGCAGTTCCAACAGAGGCAGGGCAACACTCTCGAAAGCCTGGGACAGTTTCATGACACCCCGCCAGCACCCTCACCCTGATGCCTAGTGTCACAAGGAGGGAAACATTTTGGAAGATGGTGAAGGAAAACATAGCAGACCGTGTCAGCATCCTCAATGATCCCTCAGTGCCTTACAACTACTGGATGTCCAAGCTGGACAAGTGGCACGAACTGGCGCTCTACACCTTGGAAGTGTTGGCCTGCCCTGCCACCAGCGTTTTGTCTAAGCGGGTATTTAGTGCTGCTGGTGGCATTATAACAGATAAGCGTATCCACCTGTCAACTGAAAATGCTGACAGGTTGACTATTATAAAAATGAACAAGGCCTAAATAGACCCTTACTTCTCTACTCCCCCAGACGAAAGCTGATGAACATAAAGGCACTTTAAATGTGTTGCTCATAATGTACTGAATGCACTGTATTCCCATTCACCCCTTCCACCACAAAAAAGGATATATGGTTGAATCTTCCTTTTCTCCTCCTCCTCCTCCTCTTTCATCATATCAACATGCTTATTCATCGTGTATAATACCCTGGCATATAATGTTTTACAGCTCACCTGCAGTCCCTTGCATATAATGTTTTAACGGGTCAGCTCACCTGCAGTCCCTCGCATATAATGTTTTACAGGGTCAGCTCACTTGCAGGCCCTTGCATATAATGTTTTACAGGGTTAGCTCACCTGCAGGCCCTTGCATATAATTGTTTACAGGGTCAGCTCACCAGCAGGGCCTTACCTACATTCTTTTACATGGTCAGCTCACCTGCAGACCCTCACATATATTTTTTTAGAGGGTCAGCTCACCTGCAGGCCCTCACCAACAATCTTTTACAGGGTCATCTCACCTGCAGGCCCTCGTATATAATGTTTTACAGGGTCAGCTCACCTGCAGGCCCTCACCTACAATCTTTTACAGGGTCAGCTCACCTGCAGGCCCTCACCTACAATCTTTTACAGGGTCAGCTCACCTGCAGGCCCTTGCATATAACTTTTTAGAGGGTCAGCTCACCTGCAGGCCCTCACCTACAATCTTTTACAGGGTCAGCTTACTTGCAGGCCCTCGTATATAATGTTTTACAGGGTCAGCTCACCTGCAGGCCCTCACCTTCAATCTTTTACAGGGTCAGCTCACCTGCAGGCCCTCACCTACAATCTTTTACAGGGTCAGCTCACCTGCAGGCCCTTGCATATAACTTTTTAGAGGGTCAGCTCACCTGCAGGCCCTCACATACAATCTTTTACAGGGTCAGCTCACCTGCAGGCCCTCGCATATAATGTTTTACAGGGTCAGCTCACCTGTAGGCCCTCACCTACAATCTTTTACTGGGTCAGCTCACCTGCAGTCCCTTGCATATAATGTTTTACAGGGTCAGCTCACCTGCAGGCCCTCGCATATAATGTTTTACAGGGTCAGCTCACCTACAGGCCCTCGCATATAATGTTTTACAGGGTCAGCTCACCTGCAGGCCCTTGCATATAATTTTTTACAGGGTCAGCTCACCAGCAGGCCCTTACCTACAATCTTTTACAGGGTCAGCTCACCTGGAGGCCCTCACATATAATTTTGTAGAGGGTCAGCTCACCTGCAGGCCCTTGCATATAATGTTTTACAGGGTCAGCTCACCTGCTGGCCCTCACATATAATGTTTTACAGGGTCAGCTCACCTGCAGGCCCTCACCTACAATATTTTACAGGGTCAGCTCACCTGCAGGCCCTTGAATATAACTTTTTAGAGGGTCAGCTCACCTGCAGGCCCTCACCTACAATCTTTTACAGGGTCGGCTCACCTGCAAGCCTTTGCATATAATGTTTTACAGGGTCAGCTCACCTGTAGGTTCTTGCATATAATGTTTTACAGGATCAGCTTACCTGCAGGCCCTCGCATATAATGTTTTACAGGTTCAGCTCACCACCAAGCCCTCACCTACAATCTTTTACAGGGTCAGCTCACCTGCAGGCCCTCGTATATAATGTTTTGCAGGGTCATCTCACCAGCAGGCCCTCAATCATAATTTTTCAAGGGTGTATGATGCCCTCCCTTATGTGTAATAAAGGGTGTATTGGAGTGCCGATTCCTTGTAATTTTTGGCAGCCCTTTCACTTAGTGCATAGGCTTTATGAGTGTAGGAGTCCCACTACCTGACTATTTGTACCAAAATGTGAATGAGGCTCTCCTTTATGTGATATACTGTTTGTATCGGAGTGCATCTTCCATTTTTGTCAGCACTTGCACTTTATATACAAGTAAATATACAGGAAAGAATGTTTCCTAACAATTTTTTCTCTAAATCGATTTTATCTTCGATTTAGTGCGTATTATTGTTAGTCTGTAAAAGTGTCGTACTACTCGGACAACATCGTTCCCAACAGCGACCTGGGAGTCCAAGATGCATCCAGACATCCTTCCCATGCTGTTCCCAAACCATTTCAGTGGTGTTTCCATCACTTTCTGAACTTTTACGATGAACCAGACACCCTCCCCTCTTCAGAGCAGGGGGTACCTGGTTTAATGCTCGGGTTCTCCCATTGACTTCCATTGTGCTTGGGTGCTTGGTAGAGCACCCGAGCATCCCGAGGTGTTTGGTCCGAGCACCCAAGCACTTTGGTGCTCAATCAATACTATTCATCTTGCTTTCAGCAGCAGAGCAGTGTAAGTGCTCTTCCCATTCAGAACTGCAAGTATCTTCTTAATATTTTTCCACCCCTGATCTTCCTTTAATGAAGCCCGCACTTTTAGTATTCACGCCAGCCTATCAGCCAAATTTTAAAACATTTTCCTGACTGACAGACCTTCATGTTCAGTGTCACACTACAAGTGTCAGTGTACTGTATTTTGGTCACTGTTATGTTTCACAGGCTGTATATGAAGAGAGCAGTAGGTTCCTAGCTATTGCTGCTAGGCAAGGTTGGCCCCACCCTTTCCTCTCTAGGCGGAAGTAAGTCACTCTAGTGTGAGATGTGGATGTGTTTACAGCAAAGAACTTATGAGAGAATATTTTGCCCACTGGATTAAAAACCAACAAAGTGAGAGCATACGTGCCAGCAATTAAGGGGATGAATTGCAGGATTCTACAAAAGGTGAAACAGCCAGGGAAAATGCTGAGTATTTGTCAGAGAAAAGTAATGTATTTATATTCTGGCTACAGACTTTTCTGCATACTGGTGGGAGCAATAAGCTTCAGGTTCCCCATCATATCAAAAGAACAGAATTACACTCTATTCAAAGACTGTATTCCCCTGAGGATACTGCAGACATAGCATATAGTGAGAGAGGTAAGTTGCACCCCTTAGGTTGGGAAAATAGATATTGTACAGCCGGTTTGAAAAGAGAGCGAGAGATCAATTTCCTATACACAACCTTGGGAATTGAATAGGTCAGCTGTAAAGAGTGTGCTTAAAGGGGTTATCTGAAGTCTAAAAGATCCCCCCTCAATGCCCAGGCCCATTTTTTGGATCATACTTACCTGCTCCCGGCACCTGCGTCACAGTCTGGATCCCTGCACAGCCGCCGCTGCATCTTCCTCTATACAAGTATACAATGTATACAAGGGGCCTGGGCACTTTTAGATTTCGGATAACCACTTTAATGTGTACAGTGCCTGTGTGAACCACTTATTAAAATGCCTCAGTAAAGTACAGTGAACTTGTATAAAACCTGGTCTCCTCATTGCATGCACCAACACCTACATTGCTGTCACCTTATTCAGGGACCGTGCCTTGCACCTCAAAACTCATCTACCCCAGTCACCCCACCTAACACCAGACAGGAGCCCCAAAACCAAGGCGTACCCCAAAAGGAAGAAAAGATGCACGCTTCCTGTCACCACACAGCCCAGGGAGCGACATAGCGAGGACTGCCACCATGAATCCAACTACTCCCATCCTCTCCGCCTCGCTGCACATGTTGTTTCTCTTAGTTGAGTGGTTCTTGCCATAATGTGAATTTTAACAGTAGTAGAATATGGCTGAGCACTATATGGAGCTGTGTGCCAGTCCTACCTCTGCAGAACACAACTGATGGTCTCAAACACATTATGAAGGCAAGAAATTCCTCAGATTAAGGCCTCTTGCACATGACCGTATGACTTTTTCAGTATTTTGTGGTCCGTAAAAAAATGCGTCTGTGTGCATTCCATTTTTTGCGGAATGGAACAGCTGGCCCCTGATAGAACAGTACTATCCTTGTCCGTTATGTGGACAATAATAGGACATGTTCTATCTTTGAACGGAATGGAAAAACAGAAATACAGGTTTTTTTTTGCGGATCCATTGAAATTAATGGTTCCGTATACGGTCGTAAACAGAGCGTAAATGGAAAAAAAAAACGTTTGTGTGCAAGAGGCCTAACTCTTGACAAGGGGTACCTGTTAACTGAAAACCATTCCAGCTGACCACTTCATGAAGCTGATGACAAGAGTGTGCAAACCTGTCATCAAAGCAAATGGGGGTAACTGTGAAGAATTTAAATTTAAATCTTATTCCAGTTTAAGGCCTCATGCACACAATCGTTGTTTTGGTCCGCATTCGAGCCGCAGTGTTTGAGGCTTGCATGCGGACCCATTCACTCTGTGTGCTGTCCGCATCCGTTGCTCCGTTCCGTGGTCCGCCCCAAAAAATATAACCTGTCCTATTCTTGTCCATTTTGCGGACAAGAATAGGCAGTTATATTAATGGCTGTCCCTGCCGTTCCGCAAATTGGGGAACGCACACGGACACCATCCGTGTTTTGCGGATCCGCAATTTTCAGACCGCAAAACACGGCACGGTCGTGTGAACAAGCCCTTAATGGACATTTTAGCATTCACTTTTTCATTGTAGAAAAGTTTATGAAATATCCACAATGTATTCAGTAACATATGACAATGGAAGCCTGCGCATTTAGTGGTTCGTGTTTCAATCCCGAGAGGTACGGCGTACATGTTTGGTACGTGTAATGTACACTTTTGTTTAGGACTTTAGCTAATGATGTGCAATTCAATTACACAAGAACCTTTCATGATGTGTGGTCTTTACTGCCATATACTGACTGTAGGTTTTGTACCCCATTCAAGGAAGTTTGCAGCAGTTCATATAGTTCATTAACCCCTTCCCAACCTCTGCTGTGAAACTTCAGAAGCTGAGCGGCTGCCCAGTTTCTGCTGAAATAACTCAGTTCACTGACATTTAACCTCTCTGATGCCATGACATCTGAGCGGTGAGAACCCAGAAGCGCTGCCCTAAACAGTGCCATTTGTTTGCTGAGGCAGCTTCGGGCCCCTTTGAAGGATCCTCTGGGATGTAATTGGAAATAAAAGCAATTATATGGGAGAAGCAATCAGACGATCACATGTTAAAGTCCCCTAGGATGACCTAAAGTAAATGAAAAAATTTGAAAAAAGTTTTTAAAAATATAAATAATAAAAATACATCTAAAAATTCAAATCACCCCCTTTCCCCATATTAAAAGTAAACAATAAAAAATAAAGGTTATAAGCATTAATAACTACAGATCGCCTTTTAATAGAAATGACCCCCCCCCCCTCCCCCCACACACAGCTCCGTAGACGTAATTATAAAAAAGTTATGGGGGTCAGAATATGACAATGCAAAGAAAAAACATTTTTTTTCCAAAGTATAAAAACAAGGAAAACTATAAAAAAAAAAAAAAAAGTGGTGTCGCTGTAATCATACTGGCCCGGAAAATAAAGGGAACAGGTCATTTTTACCACATAGGGAATTTCATAAAAACAAAACTCATAAAACTTGCATTGCATTTTTTTCCAATTCCATCCCAGATTCCCACTATACCGTATGCAATATTAACAACTTTTCCCTCAGAAAATGAGCCCTGGGATTCGGCTAAGTGAATGGAAAAAAATAAAAAAAAATGTGTTTTTGGGAAGGCAGGAAAAAACAAAAAAACGAAAAAAAAAATCTCTGGATCAGAAAGGGGTTAAAGGGGTTGTATGCTTTTTATTATTGATGACGATCCTCATGATAGGTCATCAATAACAGATTGGTGGGGGCCAGACCGCTGATACCCCCGCCGATCAGCTGTTTGAAGAGAAGGCTGCGCTCATATGAGAGCTGCTTTGTTTACCTGCTCACCGCAGCAACTGCATTGGTGTCCCCCGTTCAGTTCTATGGGACGGCTCCTTCCTATACACTTGAACAGACAGAGCCATCCCATAGAAGTGAATGGGGACACCATACTTGTAATTACACTGCTCACCACTGCAGTTGCTGCGGCGAGCAGGTAAACAAAGCAGCTCTCATATGAGCGCTGCCTTCTCTTCAAACAGCTCATCAGCAGGGGTACCAGGAGTCTGGCCCCCACCAATCTGATATCGATGACCTATCCTGAGGATAGGTCATCAATAGTAAAAAGCAGACAGTCCTTTTAAGGATCCTGAATTTTATTCTCTTTATTCTTTGCTTACAAGTTGGAAGTCCAGATGAATCAAGAGGTTCTGCAAAAAGTAAATTAGGTATTTTGTTTTTGTTTTCCAATTGACACACAATCTTTCTTTTTTTGTCGCCTAAATCAGTTTTTACTTGCCTGTAGCTTATGTTGTTCACTTTGGCATGCTCAACCTGCGGCCCTCCAGCTGTTGCAAAACTACAACTCCCAGCATGCCCGAACAGCCTACAGCTATCAGCCTACAGCAGGGCATTGTGGGAGTTGTAGTTTTACAACAGCTGGAGGGCCGCAGGTTGAGCATGCCTGCTGGACAATACTGAAGAAGGGTCTTCTAGTGATAAATTAATCAAACGTTTTCCCGCTGCTGGGATCCCCAGGAGGGATGAGCGAACTGGTGGAAGTTCGGGTTTATCAGGTTCGGCCGAACTTCAGGTCAAAGTTCGGGTTCAGGACCTGAACTTGACCGAATCTAAACTCTATTAAAGTCAATGGGGACCCAAACTTCACTTTATTATCCTCTATTATAACATGGTTATATCGGAAAATAAAAATATTCTTAAGACAGAATGCAAAAGAATATGGCCATTTAGGTGTTAAAAAATTAAAACAACTCACCTCATTCACCTGATTGCGCTGCAGTAGTCTCTTCTGTCGTCATTCAGCAGGACCTGCCAAAGGACCTGTGAAGACGTCACTGTGCTCTCCCATCTCGTCATCGCGCACATCACAGGTCCTTTGGCAAGTCCTGCTGAATGAAGATAGAAGAGACTGCTGCAGTGTGATCAAATGTGCGATCAACCCCTAAATGGCCATATTCTTTTGCATTCTGTCTTAAGAATGCAATTATTTTCCGATATAACCATATTGTAACGGAAAAAATTAAAATCACCGGAACACCGAACCCGAACCCGGACTTCAGTGAAAAAGTCTGGGTTCGGGTCTGGGAACCTGAACTCGCAAAGTTCGGAACGAACCCAAACTTTACAGTTCGGGTTTGCTCATCCCTAATCCCCAGCAATCAGCTATATTTTCTGGGAGAACCCTACAGCGCCACTAGAGGAGAAATAGAGAATTACACTTTGGCTATTGAAATGAAATGGATGTCCAAGCAATGCATGGACATCCTAGATCCTCCAGAGGGAGAAGCTGCTTTTTGCTCTGCCTAAGGGCTCGGTCACACGAACGTGTGAAGCCCGTGCCCGTGCTGTGGACCGCAAATTGCGGTCCGCAATGCACGGGCACCATCTGTGGGGCAGGCGCATGGGGATCGCAGACCCATTCACTTGAATGGGTCCGCGATCCTTCCATTCCGCAAAAAGATAAAGCATATTCTATCTTTTTGTGTGGCGGAAGCACTGAACGGATCGCCAGAAAGCACTCCGTTGTGCTTCCGTAGTTTTCCGTTCCATTCTTCCGTTCCGCATCTCCAGATTTTCAGACCCATTGAAATGAATGGGTCCGCATCTGTGATGCGGAATGGCCACGGAACTGTGCTCGTGTATTGCTGATCCGTGAATGCGGTCCGCAATACAGCAACGGGTATCACACGTTTGTGTGAACGAGCCCTAATAGATGAGGGCCCTAAATGGGGGACTCCATTCTATTAACTCAGGGTAGGGAATTTACAATTTTTATTTTTTTTAATCGAAAAACACCCTCATTTGTTCTCAAATTCGCTGTTGTACCACTGCATGCTTATGGAGATCTTATGTATTACTTATCTCTACAAGGAATGCACAAATATTGGATCATTACTGGAAAATTCTGTATGTAATCCATTGAAATTCAGATGCAATCTAGGATAGCGTGATGCAAACCACCCACAAAGCCAGCTTCTTCTTGTGATCCATTCACTCCATGCCACATACCAATGTGAATTTTTATTTTTATATAGAAAACACCTGACATAAAGTCCTCCAGAAATGTGTATAAGACTGACAGGTACGCTTGTATTTCAAAAATTGTGATAATTGATCACTTCCAGACATAAGGATGCAAGATGGAACAAGACGTTTATATTGTAAATTCCTAAAGTATGTGATGTAGAGATAAAGGGGCGTTCCCATCTTAAAGTATTGCAGGGATACGCCATCACTTTATGATTGGTGGGGTACTGTGATGGTGCTACTGTTCTGTGGACCCTTCATTCTCAAGATCATTTGGGGTCCAACCTCGCTTTTAGGGCCAATGCACACGAACGTATTTTCTTTCCGTGTCTGTTTTTTTGCAGACCGTATACGGAACCATTCATTTCAATGGGTCCGCCAAAAAAAAAACGGAAGGTGCTCCGTGTGCATTCCGTTTCCGTATGTCCGTATTTCCATTCTGCAAGAAAATAGAATATGTCCTACGGACATTACGGACAAGGATAGGACTGTTCTATTAGGGGACAGCTGTTCCATTCCGCAAACTACGGAATGCACACGGACGTCATCCGTATTTTTTGCGGACCGCAAAATAGATACGGTCGTGTGCATGGGGCCTTAAGATGGGAAAATCCCTGCAAAGGATAACTCATAACAAAAGTTTAGATCATTGAGGGTCCAAAATCTGTCACCCGCAACCGATCACGACAATGAAGGACACCTGTATTTTCTGAATGCTGTCTGACTTTGATGTTTTTCATCGAAATCTCCACATCTCCAATGTTCTCCGTCAGAATAATAAGATGGGATGTGAAAAAAAATAGAACTTGTTCTATTTTTTTGCGGTGTGCAAGGATCACAAATTTAATGGATCTGCATCTGTCGCCGCATGGATGTTGCCCGTGCATGTCACAAGGGTGTCAAGAACCACGCCTGACTCCGTTATACCCGGGGTCAGGAAGTTGCAGCGGGTGGCTGCGCGCTCTATGTAAGATAGGGCTGTTTCCTTATGGTAGCTTTCTGGGTTTGCGTTGCAACCCTTTTTGGCTCACTCAGGGATCCGTAGCTCCTTCTCCTTAGCCCGGTCCTTGTCCAGCACTCCCAACCTCCTTATATTCCCCTCTCCCACTTCTCTGGTTGCCAGATATAGAGCTTCCTGCCTGGACTTCTATACTGACCCACTGGAGCTGTGTTGCTGCGTTCTCTGGTTGTTGGTCCAGAACGTTTCCCTCCGGATCCCTGTTGGACCTTTGTGGTCTGCTGTGGTCGCCCACCTGGGTTTATGTGTTTGTTTGTCCTCTCCCTGGTGTTTTGCTCTTAGTGTCAGTGGTGCGGACTAGCAATCCCACCGGCCCGTTCACTATCTAGGGCTCATTTTAGGGAAAGCCAGGGTTTAGGCACGTGATCGCCGCATGGGTGAGGAACCCGTCTAGGGACGTCAGGGCAGTCAGGTGCCAGCCGCAAGGTGAGTCAGGGGTCACCACCTTCCCCTCTCCCTTGGGCAGGGCTTTCCCTTTTCCCGTCCTGTGCGTGACGCCGGTCATTACAATGCATTGGGGACTGCAAACTGCGGTCCCCAATGCATAGAACGGCCAAACAACGGCCGTGTGCATGAGGCCTAACTCTGAGAATGTATGCTGGGAGTTGTAGTTTCACCACAGTTGGAAAGATACAATTGGAAAACTTCCATTTTTCCCCCCCAGTTCTTTAGCAAAAGAGAGACACATGCTACCCAAAAAACTACAGTTGTGGCCAAAAGTTTTGAGATTGACACAATTGTGAAGTCATTCCTTGTCATAACAATTCACTTTCAACCCTGCCACAAAATAAAAATTAAGAAAACAATGGATCCTATTTTAGGCGCAAGAAATCCAAAGCCAATGGAACAGTTCGGGCAGGGCTAATGATTCATGATTCCATTGGCTTCGGATTTCTTGCACCTGAAATAGGATCCATTGTTTTCTCACATTGTTTCGTTAAGGGATTGGGCACTCTCTTAGTCAAGGACATTTTTCTATGGCAGCATAACCGGCCTCTGGATAACGGAATCTACATAGGCCTACAATAGGTTTGTGCCCAGACTTGGACTGGCCCACAGGGGTACAGGGGAATTCCCCGGTGGGCCCCTGAGCAAGGTGGGCCCCTAGTCTCCCACCCCCTGCACAAGTGGCACATAACACAGTAGAGTTACTATACTACATACATATATTCAATGTACAGCACCTCAACCAGCCTATGTTCATGTAAAAAACTTGTTAAATTATTTATTATATTCGAATGTATCCATACGGTGGGCCCCCAAAATAAATTTTACTGGTGGGCCCTAGGTACCCCAGTCCGACACTGTTTGTGCCTATATCTTGCACAACCCCAAAAGGTGAGCCTTCACTTTTTGTCAGATTTTTACTGAATACAGAACGTATTACCCTATTTTGCGCTTTCTCTCTTGTGTCCAGTCTCCCCTGGACATGCCCACTACAAAATAAAAAATTTCAATTGAAAAATTACAGTGATCTTATCATTAGCTCAGGAGAAAGTGTTAACTAGGACAAGGCAGCTGATATGACTTTGTTTTGCTGGTTGAATTAGAAGAGCAGACCGGTTGCTGTATAAGGGGTTGGTGAGTAACATAATTTCTTCTGTTAACCATGGTTTATCTCCAAGGGAACACATGCATCATTGCGTTGCATCAAAAGAGCTTCACAGACAAGGACATTATTGCTGCTTGTAGAATTGCACCTATATGAACCATTTAAAGAAATCTATTCTACCTAAGGCAGAGGAAAGAACTGGGTCCCAATCTATTAGCACAATGAGGGGTCCGCAACATGTTCTGAGTTGAATAACAGATGACCTGTTGGGTCTGTGTGGCCATTGCAGCCCTTCATTAGGTTGATTATGGGAGGCACAAAGTCGGACTCCCACTAATTAGAAATTGATGGTCTATCCTAAGGATGGGTCACCAGTGTTATAGTCCTTGAGAGCATACCACAAATAGCGCAAACATCCCGTTTCAGTCTAGATGTTGTCCTGTTTGCATTGGAGCTCTTCACACTGCTGCTGCAAGCCTGCAAGGTACCAATATTAACCGCTAAGCACCCAAGTCTAGGCAGACCCTGAAGAGATATTTTGACTCCTGAAGGTACAGTCACATATGGCAGTAATGATGTAGCAGGAAGCTGGTGAACTGTGTCCATATTTTCCCCTTTGTATGCAATGGAAATAAAACACAATAAAATATGTAGTTTTAAACCAAATGCAGCATGCAATCATTTCCTGCCAATATCACCGTATCAATGTAAAATGGGAGAAAGGTTCTCCAATTCTATAGACTATGCAGATTCTTCTCCAGGAAGAGATAAACAGGGGCTGCAAAGAGGAAGCTGCGGAGTCTATTATAAGTTGTGCAACCCAGCTGCTACAGAATCTCATGCTACACATTCTATATTCCTCAGCTGCTGCAGAACCTCATACTACATGCCACAGCTGTTATAGAACCACATTTTACACACCTCGGCTGCTGCAGAACCTGACTACATGCCTCAGATGCTGCAGCACCTCATAAAACAATCCTCAGCTGCTGTAGAACATCATAATACACACATCAAATGCGGAAGAACCTGATTATACACACCTCATCTGCTGCACAAAATCATAATACACCCCTCAGCTGCTGCAGAACATCATAAATGCACATCTCAGTTGCTGCAGAACATCCTCATACACACATCAGCTGCTGCAGAACATCCTAATACACACCTCAGCTGCTGCAGAAACTCATAATACACACCTCAGCTGCTGCAGAACTTCATACTGCACACCTCAGCTGCGGCAGAACCTCATAATACACACCTCAGCTGCTGCAGAACTTCATAATACTCACCTCAGCTGCTGCTGCAGAACCTTATAATGTACACTTGCAGGACCTGAATAGAAATCTGTTGCAGGACCTGAATATAAAGACCTCAGCAGCTGCATCATGATGTGTACCAGAACTTATGCAGAACCTCATAATACACACCTCAAATTCAGAAAAAACTCACAATACCCAGTGCCCACATCATAATAAAGACCTAAGCTGCTGCAGACCTTCTTTCTAAAATATACTGTATATATCAATTGGTCAATGGTGATGAGGAATCTCACCTTTACTCTTGAGCCCCTTGACCTGTATAGATGAACTTCACCTGCACTGTCTCCTGACTTCTAATATGTTTATAATCTACAGGAGGGGGTATTATCCTGTATACATTATGTTTAATAGCAATTCTCGTAAAGCTGTATCCCCTTTCTGTATTATACTATTGTAGATGACATTTCAACAACCAAAAACAAACTAGTGAGATGTATGACATCTGGGAACCGTAGCTTGTCTGGACAGAACATCTGTTCCCATGCCTTCATGGTTTAGACAATGTCATCTGCACACCTGTTTTACTGCTATTTGCATGGAGTTATATGAAGTTCACGCTACATCTGAATGTACATGAAGAGGAGGAACATGCAGGTATCTCACACAGCGTTTGGCTGTCACGGGATGAAGAGGGTAGTTGTTCCCTTAGAAGATCCAGGTGTTTGCAGCAGATAACATAGAGCAGGAAGCATTTATGAGACTTATTGCTTATTAGAGGTCTTGTAATTACGTCTACGTATACATCTATAGCCGAAAGGTCTGACTAATGGATGTAAAAACTTCCCATATTTTAGTTCATTTTAGTTCTAATGATCAATGTAATGGCAGCGGGAGAGGAGTGTGCTGATCTTGGAAGGGAGCAGCGACCTGCTCAGGTATTAGATTACAAGTAAGAGATGAAAAGTGAAAAATCTGACAACAGCAGTTTTATGATTAGGTTTGGACAGCAGGGAGATTGAGACAGCAGCAGGGGCAGAGTGTTCTGATTGTGGGAGAGAAAGTGACTTATTCAGTCACATAAGTGTTTTACTGATGGCAGTGCTACATGTGACAAGGAAGAATTATCATGGGTGATCAGATAAAGCACATCGTAGCCAATAAAATTATGTGAAACATCACAGCAGCGAGAGATTAAAAATAATGAGGCCAAGGTTAGCCGCCTACTGTGGCAGGTGACAGGTAGAGATTAGTGAATTTTTCAAAAATTTGATTCACCGGTTCGCAGATTTTTTATTTTTTTTTAATTCGGTTTGATCGGAATAAATTTGTGGTGAATTTCGTTAAAAAAACAGCTATTTCCTGGCTACAGAGAGCCTTTATAGTGGTGTAGAACACTGTGCCTTGCAGTAACATACATAAAGAGTCTGCTGTGGTAGTGAATTAACCACCTCCGGACCGCCTAACGCAGATGTGCGGTCCGGAGGTGGCAGCCCTGCGCACAGTCACGCATATATGCGTCATCTCGCGAGACGCGAGATTTCCTGTGAACGTGCGCACACAGGCGCGCGCGCTCACAGGAACGGAAGGTAAGCGAGTGGATCTCCAGCCTGCCAGCGGCGATCGCTCGCTGGCAGGCTGGAGATCCGAATTTTTTAACCCCTAACAGGTATATTAGACGCTGTTTTCATAACAGCGTCTAATATACCTCCTACCTGGTCCTCTGGTGGTCCCTTTTGTTAGGATCGACCACCAGAGGACTCAGGTAGGTCAGTACAGTCGCACCAAACACCACACTACACTACACCCCCCCCGTCACGTATTAACCCCTTATAAACCCCTGATCACCCATGATCACCCCATATAAACTCCCTGATCACCCCCCTGTCATTGATCACCGCCCTGTCATTGATCACCCCCCTGTCAGGCTCCGTTCAGACGTCCGTATGATTTTTACGGATCCACGGATACATGGATCGGATCCGCAAAACGCATACAGAAGTCTAAATGGAGCCTTACAGGGGGGTGATCAATGACAGGCGGGTGATCACCCATATACACTCCCTGATCACCCCCTGTCATTGATCACCCCCCTGTCATTGATCACCCCCCTGTAAGGCTCCATTCAGACGTCCGCATGATTTTTACGGATCCTTGGATACATGGATCGGATCCGCAAAACACATGCGGACGTCTGAATGGAGCCTTACAGGGGGTGATCAATAACAGGCGGGTGATCACCCATATACACTCCCTGATCACCCCCCTGTCATTGATCACCCCCCTGTAAGGCTCCATTCAGACGTCCGCATGTGTTTTGTGGATCCGATCCATGTATCCATGGATCCGTAAAAATCATGCGGACGTCTGAAAGGAGCGTTACAGGGGGGTGATCAATGACAGGCGGGTGATCACCCATATACACTCCCTGATCACCCCCTGTCATTGATCACCCCCCTGTAAGGCTCCATTCAGACGTCCGCATGATTTTTACGGATCCATGGATACATGGATCAGATCCGCAAAACACATGCGGACGTCTGAATGGAGCCTTACAGGGGGTGATCAATGACAGGCGGGTGATCACCCATATACACTCCCTGATCACCCCCCTGTCATTGATCACCCCCCTGTAAGGCTCCATTCAGACGTCCGCATGTGTTTTGTGGATCCGATCCATGTATCCATGTATCCGTAAAAAATCATGCGGATGTCTGAATGGAGCCTTACAGGGGGGGTGATCAGTGACAGGGGGGTGATCACCCTGATCACCCCCTGTCATTGATAACCCCCCTGTAAGGCTCCATTCAGACGTCCGCATGTGTTTTGTGGATCCGATCCATGTATCCATGGATCCGTAAAAAATCATGCGGATGTCTGAATGGAGCCTTACAGGGGGGGTGATCAGTGACAGGGGGGTGATCACCCTGATCACCCCCTGTCATTGATAACCTCCCTGTAAGGCTCCATTCAGACGTCCGCATGTGTTTTGTGGATCCGATCCATGTATCCATGGATCCGTAAAAAATCATGCGGATGTCTGAATGGAGCCTTACAGGGGGGGTGATCAGTGACAGGGGGGTGATCACCCTGATCACCCCCTGTCATTGATAACCCCCCTGTAAGGCTCCATTCAGACGTCCGCATGTGTTTTGTGGATCCGATCCATGTATTCATGGATCCGTAAAAAATCATGCGGATGTCTGAATGGAGCCTTACAGGGGGGGGTGATCAGTGACAGGGGGGTGATCACCCTGATCACCCTGATCACCCCCTGTCATTGATAACCCCCCTGTAAGGCTCCATTCAGACGTCCGCATGTGTTTTGTGGATCCGATCCATGTATCCATGGATCCGTAAAAAATCATGCGGATGTCTGAATGGAGCCTTACAGGGGGGGTGATCAGTGACAGGGGGGTGATCACCCTGATCACCCCCTGTCATTGATAACCCCCCTGTAAGGCTCCATTCAGACGTATGCATGTGTTTTGTGGATCCGATCCATGTATCCATGGATCCGTAAAAATCATGCGGACATCTGAATGGAGCCTTACAGGGGGGGGTGATCAGTGACAGGGGGGTGATCACCCTGATCACCCCCTGTCATTGATAACCCCCCTGTAAGGCTCCATTCAGACGTCCGCATGTGTTTTGCGGATCCGATCCATGGATCCGTAAAAATTATACGGACGTCTGAATGGAGCCTTACCAGGGGGGTGATCAATGACAGGGGGGTGATCCGGGAGTCTATATGGGTGATTACCCCCCTGTCATTGATCACCCCCATGTCATTGATCACCCCCCCTGTCATTGATCACCCCCCCCTGTAAGGCTCCATTCAGACATTTTTTTTGGCACAAGTTAGCGGAAATTTTTTGTTTGTTTTTGTTTTGTTTTTTCTTACTAAGTCTCATATTCTACTAACTTGTGTCAAAAAATAAAATCTCACATGGACGCACCATACCCCTCACGGAATCCAAATGCGTAAACATTTTTAGACATTTATATTCCAGACTTCTTCTCACGCTTTAGGGCCCCTAAAAAGCCAGGGCAGTATAAATACCCCACATGTGACCCCATTTCGGAAAGAAGACACCCCAAGGTATTCGCTGAGGGGCATATTGAGTCCATGAAAGATTGAAATTTTTGTCCTAAGTTAGCGGATAGTGAGACTTTGTGAGAAAAAAACAAAAAAAACAATTTCCGCTAACTTATGCAAAAAATATAAAAAATTTCTAGGAACTCGCCAGGCCCCTCATTGAATACCTTGGGGTGTCTTCTTTCCAAAGTGGGGTCACATGTGGGGTATTTATACTGCCCTGGCTTTTTAGGGGCCCGAAAGTGTGAGAAGAAGTCTGGGATCCAAATGTCTAAAAATGCCCTACTAAAAGGAATTTGGGCCCCTTTGCGCATCTAGGCTGCAAAAAAGTGTCACACATCTGGTATCGCCGTACTCAGGAGAAGTTGGGGAATGTGTTTTGTGGTGTCATTTTACATATACCCATGCTGGGTGAGAAAAATATCTTGGTCAAATGCCAACTTTGTATAAAAAAATAGGAAAAGTTGTCTTTTGCCAATATATTTCTCTCACCCAGCATGGTTATATGTAAAATGGCACCCCAAAACACATTCCCCAACTTCTCCTGAGTACGGCAATGCCAGATGTGTGACACTTTTTTGCAGCCAAGGTGGGCAAAGGGGCGCATATTCCAAAGTGCACCTTTCGGATTTCACAGGCCATTTTTTACAGATTTTGATTGCAAGGTACTTCTTACACATTTGGGCCCCTAAATTGCCAGGGCAGTATAACTACGCCACAAGTGACCCCATTTTGGAAAGAAGACACCCCAAGGTATTCCGTGACGGGCACGGCGAGTTCCTATAATTTTTTATTTTTTGTCACAAGTTAGCGGAAAATGATGATTTTTCTTTTTTTTTCTTTTTTCCTTACAAAGTCTCATATTCCACTAACTTGCGACAAAAAATAAAAGATTCTAGGAACTCGCCATGCCCCTCACGGAATACCTTGGGGTGTCTTCTTTCCAAAATGGGGTCACTTGTGGCGTAGTTATACTGCCCTGGCAATTTAGGGGCCCAAATGTGTGAGAAGAATTTTGCAATCAAAATGTGTAAAAAATGACCGGTGAAATCCAAAAGGTGCACTTTGGAATATGTGCCCCTTTGCCCACCTTGGCAGCAAAAAAGTGTCACACATCTGGTATCGCCGTACTCAGGAGAAGTTGGGGAATGTGTTTTGGGGTGTCATTTTACATATACCCATGCTGGGTGAGAAAAATATCTTGGTCAAATGCCAACTTTGTATAAAAAAATGGGAAAAGTTGTCTTTTGCAAAAAGTGAAAAATGTCATTTTTTTGCAAAAAAATCGTTACATTTTGATTAATAACAAAAAAAGTAAAAATGTCAGCAGCAATAAAATACCACCAAATGAAAGCTCCATTAGTGAGAAGAAAAGGAGGTAAAATTCATTTGGGTGGTAAGTTGCATGACCGAGCGATAAACGGTGAAAGGAGTGTAGTGCCGAAGTGTAAAAAGTGCTCTGGTCATGAAGGGGGTTTCACCTAGCGGGGCTGAAGTGGTTAATACTGTGAGTCAGTATGACATGCAGATGACAGGCATTGCTCTTGGACTCACAAAAGTGACCAAATAACTCAAGTATGAACTCAGCCTTACAGGTCGATGTTAGTGCCAAGAAGAAGCGCACTCCTTTTACACCGTCGTCAGCTGATTCCACATAGATGTCGACAGAACCTGTTCTATTAAACGCTTATACAAGTAGAGCTCCCGACAGAGTGGAGAGGGTGTCAGCAGAAAGTTTGTGTCGATTTCACAGATTATTTTGCCCTTCCTCTGATCCGTCAGAACAATAACTCACAAAAAACGGATCCTGTCTGTTGAGCATCCGCCTTCACTCGGTCAGCATTTGGTCAGTAATCCATCAGTATTGCTAATGCCAAAAAAACAGGAGTGAATCCAAAACAGAGATGACACGTGAATGGAATATTTGCATGTCTTCTGTGTTTTGTACCAACTCCTGCTTTTGGCTACCAAATCAAATCATAAGCCAATTCAGATGGGACCATACATGACTTACAGCTACTACATAGACAGGATCCATTGTGCGTCTCATTTTACCTTCCTTCTGACAGATCAGCAATTATGGCCAGATGCAGCATCAGCTACTACAGCAGGAGTCCCCAGCCACCCGGCCATCTTCTGCCTGTTGCCTCTTGCTGTTGGCGCCCCTAAGACTTGATAAAGGAGTTATAAACTCCGAAACGCGTTGTCAACTGAACAATAAATATTATTTATACCAAAAAACCTTGAAACTGTGGTCATCCCTGTGCGCCAAAGAGGTACCCTATCGTGTGTTTTCAGACACAAATCACTCTTCTGACAGATCAGAAGAAGGGTCAAATAAATGATTATGTCAGTCAGGCCGAAAGACAAAATAGTGGCCCAGTCATGGAGTGGTGAGGTGGAAGCAGCATGAGGAGACCACAGAGTGGCCCAATAACAGAGTCTGGAGGTGGCGGCAGTATCAGGAGGCCACAGAGTAGCACAATGACATAGTGTAGAGGTGGCGGCAGCATGAGGAGACCACAGGGTGGCCCAATGACATAGTGTGGAGGTGGGGGCAGCATCAGAAGGCCACAGAGTAGCATGGTGACATAGTGTGGAGGTGGGTGGAAATATCAGTACCCGATGAAGATGGTGGGTGAAAGAAGGAGCACTTGGCATCAGATGTGTGGCATCAGGTGGGTGGCATAATCAAAATAGTAGCTGAGGCAGGTAGCCAGAAGAAACCGGTCTCTTTTGTCAAAGTGTTGGTGTGGCACCATGGATGATCTAGTCTGATTCATCAGGAATTGGTGGGTGGAAATCCTGGCTGATCCACGCCTGATTCATCTTGACAAAGGTCAGTCTCTCCACATTTTGGGTAGACAGGTGAGTTCTTCTTGGGTTAACTATAATAATCTTTATTTATATAGCGCCAACATATTCCGCAGCGCCTTACAATTCAAGGGTTCATGTAAAAACAGTCATAAATAACATAGCAACAGACAAGTCGATTATTACAACAAGAGGAAAGAGGGCCCTGCTCGCAAGAGCTTACAATCTATGAGGGGATAGGGGTGACACAAAATGTAGAAGTGCTTGTTTTGTATGATAGTCCAGCTATCTTAGGATAATAGGTGAGCAGATATAAAGCCACATGAGCCGGTCAGGAGCCAATATATGGCCCCCGCCACACTAAACACCCGCACTGATGCCACACTACTGGCCGGGCAGGACAGTTTTTCCAGAGCAGACTCTGCTAGTTACGGCCACAAATCCAGTAGTCCAGTGGATCTTCAATGTGGGGTGGCAGGGTGCTGTCCAAGTGTGCCACCACCTGCTGGTTCAGGTCCTGCTCTATGTCTAGCTGCTGGTGTGAGTAGTTTCTTCACTATGCAGGTGAAGGAAGCTGCTCATCAGCGACTCTAGACTCACGGTGCTGCTGATGGAGCTGGTACTGCTCCTGCCACCCCCCACTCCCCAGCAGCCATGGCAGTGAAACGTGAGCGCAGAGGGCCCCCCGGTCAGACTTGCGAGAGGATGGACAATGGCGCAGATAGGAAGTGGCAACTGACTACAAAGGATGTCTCTATAGTAGTTCAGTTTGTCCTCCCTCTCAGCGGGTGCAAAAAAGGCCCCCATTTTGGACCGGTAGCAAGGGTCAACAAGGTGGAGAGCCAGAAGTAATCCCTCTTCCGAATGGTGACAATCCAGTTCAGCTGTCACTACCCAAGCAAGTGAGCATGCAGTGGGCCATTGGCACAAGTGACTTGGAGGGACTCCCTGCCTCAATCTCCACTGCATACTGCCACGGTGTACCTGAGTCATCTGCCTCATCTTCTTCATCTCCCTCCTGCTCCTCCGGCTGCTCCTGCTCCTCCTCTCCTGTCACCTGAGTAGAAAAACCACCCATTTCGCTACACATTGCTTGTGCACCCCACAAAAGCCTTTACTAAAGATAACTACACCGCTGAGTGGCAAATATATTTTTTCTTTTTCTGCTAAAACACTCCACAAAAGCCTTTAGTACAGATTACTTCACTGCAGAGCAGCAAATGTATTTTTCTTCTTTTTGCGTTAACACGTCACAAAAGGCTTTAAAAGAAATAACTGCAAATGTATTTACCGTTACAACAGATAAGTTCACCGCACAAGGGCAAATAAGACGTGTCAATATTTCCTTGTTATAAACCTTGTTAATGCCTGTATAAAACAGCACTTACACCCTAATAAGAACGGTTTGCTGGAATTACAGAGCTGTATAATGGCAATTTGGGTGCCCAGTCAGTGCAGCAAGGTCTAAAAGGAATGTTCCTATTACCCAGGTTGTCACCTCCCAGAATGAACCCTGTTCAACAGAAATGCAGTGGAATAATTACTCTCTATCCTTTCCCTACACCTTGAATAATCTTTCCCTGCACTTGTAAATCTTTTTTTTTAGCACAATGATGATTTTTCTATCACTGTCCCTAGCGCCAGCAGACACGTCTCTCCCTGCACTAAGTACGCTGGTGAATGGCAGAATCTAAGATGGCTGCCGTATTTATACGGCTGTGAAATCACAGGGCTGGCTGGCTGCTGATTGGCTGCATGCTTGTCAGTATATGTGATCCCGCCTTCCCAGACTTCCTTTCTCCATGTCCTCACATGTGTAGCAGCCATTTTTGGAAAAATGCGATTCGTTACTACGAAGCGCAAGAAAATTTGTATTCTGTGCAAATCGAATTTTTCCTGAAATTCGTAGCGAATGCCACTTCGTCAGCTTCGATTCGCTCATCTCTAGTGACAGGGTATCATCATCATTGAGGGAATATAGCAAATTTCAGCCAATCTGATGATGAAAATGATGACAGCTGCAGGGGAGACAGGTGTGCTGATCAGGTCCCGACAGGACAACTTTTTGTTAATTAGATCGTGAATTTATGACAGCTACAGGAAAGAGGTGGGCTCAGTGACTTATCTGATCACATATGTGTTAAGGGTTGTCCCTTCTCATATATTGAGGGCATATCATTAGGATATGCCTCAAATTTCTGATAGATGAGGGTACCAACTCTGTGGCATGCACCTATTGACAAAAAAAAAATTCGGTCATGTAGACATAGACATGTATTAGGACAGAGCAACACTGCCTCTTAAAGGCTTCCATTTTGCATTCCGTCCTAAAATTCAGTTATATTCCGTTATAATGGAACCTATTACAGAATTCCCTAACGCTAATGAGAACCTTCCCTAACATGTCGGGAGGGGAAAGCGACAGGGTGGAGGATGGGAGTGGGAAAGGCAACGAGGGTGGTAGTATTTCTAATGCTCACTGTAGCTATGTCCCTCTCCCTAGCTCCCAGGATGGTGACAGTGAAGAAGGGGCTGCAGAATGATAGGAGTAGTTCTCCTCCAGGGCATACACAGGTTGTGGATTCCTGCCCAGTGGAAGGTAGGTTAAAGATAATAGATGATGATAGAGGTGATGCATATTTTTTATGCATGGGAGGAAGTGGATAACAAGTGCTAATTGTAATACATCCTGGGAGTGGGAGATGAAGGCGCTTAATTTTCTCATGTGAGCTGCTGTCCACCCACAGAAAGGGAAGAAAGTCCTCAAGATTAGTGAGTAAAAAAACTGTTTTCAAGTTGTGGGATAGCCTCTCTAATTATACAGGATGAAGAGGTTGCATTTGTACTCAGCCTCTGTAGCTCAAAGGGTCCCACTGTTCTAAATGGGGGGCCAGTAGTGCAAATGCTAACACTGCTAGTGGACTACTAGTCCTACCATCCCTTGCCAACATCATCATAAATAAATGATCAAAACTCCAGTAACAGTGGCGTTCATTTACACTTCAACTATATGTTTAGTCTGTTTAGACCCTGATTCCACCTGACATCTGATGCTCTATCCAACCTTCCTATGGTCTGTAAATTACTTTAACAGATTCTTTTGAGATGAGTCTACAATACCAAAAAATACATCACAATGTCAAGTAATGACTTTCTCCTATGCACACTGATATTATGTTCTAATTCTAGAAATGTGATCCATAATTTGATGATTATCTGGAGTAATTATGGCTGGCATGGGAGAAAAGCGAAAAAAAATAAATAAAAATCTTGTAATTTGAATTATTCCATCCAGTTGCCTGTCTGAAAGTTTATAACTTTAGACAACTTGAGCTTCTGTCCACTCTCGAGACATTTGTGTTGTAGTAAAAAATTGCATTCCTCATGAAATAACAGTTCTGGAGCATCTTTTCTTAAAACTCGATGTAGTGCCATTCTTCTGTTATGGGTGTTACCAAGGTCAAAGGGCTGTGTCCCTATACACTGTAGAGCTCATTCCCCCTGTTGGAACACCCAATTGTCAATTTCATATATTTCCACGAGAAATTACAGTGGGACGGCACAATGCAGTTCTAAGAAAAGGTGCTCCAGGAATTATTATTTCATGGGGAATACAATTGAGAAGAGAGGTGCTCCTCTTTATAGAAAGCCTTATAATTTGTAGAAATTGTTAGAAGTTAATAGTTGTCTATCATTATTCTCTGATCATGTGATTTACTGTCCGGTTCATTAAAGAGGTTGTTAGTATAATTGTATTGCTGATTGGCACCTTTTACAATGGTGCTTGAAAGTTTGTGAAACTTTCAGAATTTTCTATATTTCTGCAAAATTTGATCTAAAACTATATACGTTTTATAAATAATAAAATGTATATATAACACACTATAAATATAACCTAATCAAACAAATGAGTCAAAATTATTAGAAAGCTATTTATGGAGGAAAATTATCCAATATCACATCTGTGAGTAGCAAAAGTATGTGAACCTTTAGGATTAGCCAGTAATTTGAAGGTAAAATTAAAGTCAAGTGTTTTCAATCAATGGTATGACAATCAGGTGTGAGTGAGCAACCTGTTTTATTTAAAGAACATGGATCTATCAAACTCTGATCTTGACAACATATTTATGGAAATGTATCATGGCACAAACAAAGGAGAACTCTGAGGACTTCAGAAGAAGAGTTGTTGATGCTCATCAGGCTGGAAAAGGTTACAAAAGGTTTTATAGAAAATTTAGACTCCACCAATCCACAGTCATACAGATTGTGAACAAACGGAGGACATTCAAGACCATAATTAACCCCCCCACACACACACCTTTATATGTATGCATTTGTATGTATATGCCTTTATATATATATATATATATATATATATGTATTTGTATGGCCTATAAGTCTCCTTACGCCGATTAAGGTGATCTCCCCAAGGAGATATATTTCCCCCAAATCCCGACTTAGGCCTTTCACCCAGTTAAGTCAGTACTCTCTGCTCTTTACTGACGAGGGGCAATCACCTCGAAACAGCTATCTGCAGATGAGGTGCTGGCTTATTTAATATCTAAATCACATCTCAAGGCCTATTTAAATGGTCAAACATTGACTTATAGGATTGCTGCCTTACATCCGGTGGCATTAGAGGTGGAGCTTGTTAAGAGCTCATCCCTTTCTTCCCCTTAATTCCAGAGGAGCATGTATGTCCTATAAGTCTCCTCACGCCGATTAAGGCACTCTCCCTATGCAGACATATAGAAAATTCTGAAGGGTTCACAAACTTTCAAGCACCACTGTAAGTGAATGAGGCTGAAATGCAATACCAGACATAGTCCACTGACAAGAATGGCTCTGTGTCTGGGAAAAACAATGCCTTTAATGAACTTTTCATTAAAAGCTGTGTACTCCTTTGGGTGTGTTGTATTTTCTTAATTATTGCATTGTACTCATTTTGAGCTAATTAATTTTTTTTTAATCTGTCGTTATTACAAATTTTGAACCACTGTATTTGTGCAGCCTTGAGTTTCTCTAGTAGCAGGATGTGAATTTTCACTCTGCTCCGTTAGGTAGCTCAGCTAACAGCTCCTTATCTCTGACCTCATAAGCACTCATTATAGCTCAGTGTCACGGCCTTTGGTGTGTGCCGTGACACTTTCGCCGCGCATGCTGGTTGCCGGTGGCAACTTGTTGATATGCATGTGGGTGAGCTTTCCCTTTAAGGATGTTTCCTTTCCCTGCTTTGGTGTGCACGGGGTTAAGGTGTGCTTGGTAGGTGTGGTGGGTGTGACCTCAGGCCTCCTTATATGTTGGTGTGGTGGAGCCTGAAGGTCAGTTTAATTTTGCTTCAGTCTGTGTAGGAGCTTTGCTCCCTGGCTGAATGATTATGTCTGTGTGAGCTATCCCTATTTGTTATTTTGTTTACCTTGCTCTGTCTGTTGTCCCCTCCAATGTGTTTCTGTCATTCCTCCCCCCACCTGGTGTATGTAGTTATGATGTGGGTTTTGCTTGGAGGTTTGATTGTGGTATGTGGCTCCGGAAGGGGCGTGCTTTCCCAGAGGGGTTTAAGTGAGGTCCTTAACCCCCGATGAAGCCTAATGCGAAACCCTGGTCGGGTGGGATTTTATGAAATATTTTTTACTACATGGACTTTGTAAGTACAATAAATTGGATACTGACTTTTTACCACTTGGGTATTGCGCTATGTGTCTCGTGAAGGAATTGGTGCCGTATATTGAAGTTTTGGGTTGGTATCAAGACGCTGCAGGAGACGTCCATAGGAGTGGATTGATAACAGCTGCCTGCTGGAGCATTCGAGTGTTGAAGTTTGCATTGTATCTATTACTGCTCGTATCAGCGCGGTCCCTGCAACTGCTTGTGGACTGTGCCTCTAGCCCCCCCTTTTTTTTCTAGGTTTAAGTGAAGACTAGACTGTGGGTTTTCCAGCTTGGAGCCTCCTTTCTTCTCGGCTGCGGCAGGTAAGTGTTGATAGCATTGTTATGTTGCTGTTACTTACCTGCTGTACTGTTTAGCCCATGGTCTTGCTTCCTGTTTGCTACTGGGCCTCTGGAGACACCATTCATCCGTGGTGTAGGATGAATGGGTGGTCTCTGCCCTGTCATCAGGCCTAGGGCATATCAGGGATAGCAGGGTCCTAGGTTGGTGAGCATGAGCCCCCTTACCTTCTGAGGTGGCTCATGCGCTAGGAGTCTAGGGAGAGTTCAGGGTTGCACTAGGAGGTGACCTGCTCCCTGCTATCTGGTGTTGCAGCCACTGTCATTACACGGTGGGGGGTTTTCCCCACTCCCTAGGTTTTCCCCACTCCCCACCGTGACACTCAGTTTTTATCTTACTGATAAGAATGTGACTTTAATAAATGTATATAACCTTTTAGTAATTTAGAGATAAGTTTTATTAGATGACCGGCACAAAGTTAAAGTGAAAGTACAATTCTCACAGCTAGACAAACAGTTAACCATTTGTGACAGAACGACTCAATATTTATTTTAGAAAAAAACAATAAAAAAAAGATTTTTTGCCTAAAATGAGCAAAATACAATCATAAAAGAAAATACCCCCGAAGGTGTACATAGCCTGTAAATATATTTTTTCTTATCTAAAGCAGTCCATGTAAATGGGCTATCCAGCTTTGTATTAGATTGTTAGGGGTCCAACTCTCACCATCGCCACAGACGAGCTGTGTGAAGGGGCTACAGTGCTAATGCGTACATATGCACAACGTTCATACTCAGAGTAACGTACTTGTCCCATTCACTTGAATAATATAAAGTTGCAAACCAGGCCCAATAGCTTCTTCTCCAACACACCAATTCATTGGCAAGCCTCCATACTTTGTCCTACTTTACGGGTAAATATGATATCAAAGTATCTACCATGTTTTAATGAGCTAAATTAAAGCCAGATGTCCCTCCAAGATCACAGTCAGATCTACTCTTGACGCCGTCAAACCACTGGAGCTGTCAAAAGCATTGCGAAATCCAGAGGTGAGTAAATACTCTTTGAGAAGCTTAGCCACCACATGAGACAAGATCGAGGGTTTACATAACATTAGCATAGCAGTTGTCTACTTATCTCATTATGCTGTGTTGTCACTGTCTTTTATTGCTGAAGAGACTACTCATTATGTCGAAACAGCTTTCAGCTGGGTAAACAAAGTAGCATACCTCATGTAATCCATTCAAAGGTTGGTAAAACAGAATCTAAAGTTGCCCCTTGTCATAGATCTGATGATTATACAATCGCAGACAATGTATTTTAAAGTCACCACCAACCACTATGAAGAACGTCAAACATATCCACCATTTTGTGTCAAATATAGATGTTAACATTTTGGTGCAAGGTCGAAAAAAGAAAGAAGTAGGTTAATGTCATTTTGTAGATATTTTCAGCTCATAGTTGTTGGGTCAAAACCTGGTGGAGTAGAAGAAAGCACAAATTGTGAAATCAACAGATGTTAAGGGGGAATACATATTCAATATGATATATGCTGACAACTATTCTTCCCAACTCCCCCCTCTCCCCTATATACATGAAAGTGTTTATGTGTTCTCAGAAGGAAAAGGAGAATAAGTCACACAGAAACACTTGGTGGCTTATCTCCTTTAAGAGTTTAAACATGCCCTGACATCTATCTATATTAGATAGTCGATGAATAGTAATGGGACGGCTCACTCACTATATACACGGATAGCTGCCAATGTCCAAAAATGAATCACCCCTTCAAAGACAGTAAATTTAAATAGTATTGGATCGGCACTCAAACATATGGGTTCACGCACAGAGCCAATAGAGTAAAGTAGTGCAATTTATTAAAACATAAAATACATAAAAGCATACATACATGTAATAGTGGGATGGATGAGATAATGGGTAGATTATCTCATGTATAAAGCCCATACAATGCAGGTTATTGGAGGGAATGGATAATGTCCAGTACTTATGCAAATAATACCTAGTAGGCAAAATCGATAGCAAACAGTCTCATAGTGTAATGAGTAAGATACTCACTATTGCGCAACTCTGTGGCGTCCCACATATAAGAGCGCTTACCTCGGTGTCGATTTAGTCCAATCCAAACGGCAGAGTGTAGTTGCTTACTGACGTAATAAAATCGGATCTCCGTAAGATCGCTTCAATTATCGCGAGATGAGCTGTTTTCTTTCTTTCTCTTTCCTATTATACAGACTCTTCAATCGCGGCTAAAAATCGCAGTGAAGCTTCGATCTTGTGATCATGGATTGCTATCAGTAGCCAGCCGTTAATAAAATCGACCATCAGTCGGTTTGCTTTCGTTAATTTCAGAAAATAATTTCTTTGGTATCTTTCAATGTTGCATGGCCATGCTTAAAATTTCGGACTCTTTATAAATATCCCATCGATCCCAGACGCGTTTCGAAATAGATCCCTATTTCTTCCTCAGTGGGTTTGTTCATATTCAAGAGTCCAAGACCTTATATACCTGTCTGTTAATTGCTGGGGAGGGTCCCATCAAATCAAGGAAAGAACGTAGCAAATGGGTCAGGGGTGGGTCAGCAGGTACTCTCCAACCTTTTTTCTTTCAAAAACCAGCATTGCGGTAATGATGCGTCTTTGATGCGATTTATTCAGCACACATGCGTTTTTTAGTTGGTAGTTGCATTCCCACTTTTAGATTTAAAAATACAATCGAATACAATATATTGCACATAATATTTGTGAATCCTTCTATATATAATAAAATATCATAAAATTTCGTAAAATTTGTATAAAATTCATAAAATTTCAAGTAAGTTCTAAGATGGAGTGTATGGGGTGCCCATCACCAAGGGGACATCCCAGTGCTGATAAACAGCCAGACATGGGATATCCCATCGGCAAGGGGCATCCCCATAAAAAAATTACAGCATTTTTCACAGAAAGCCAAAAAATTCCAAATCGGCATTTAATCCAGCAGGTGATACACTGCCAAAATCAAATATTCGTCTAGACTCCCTCCGTGACATTTTTGCAATATAATTGCCTCCCCTCCAGTGCCTATCCACCTTCTCCAGTGCCGCAAATGTCAAGCCACTCGGATCCTGGTGATGGAACTCTTTGAAGTGTTTAGATAAGGGATGGGTTAACATTTCTTTTTTTATGTTGTTAATATGTTCGGCCAAGCATATCCTCAAGAGTCGCTTTGTTCTGCCAATATACTGTGTTTGGCACGGGCACTGGATAATGTAGATGACACCGGAGGAGTTGCAAGTGAGGCATTCTTTAATGTCAAGGGTAAAATCATTCGGAGTAGACGCGAATCTAGTGATCTTCTTGCTGGATGTAGTACTTCTACAGCTGACACACCTACCACATCTGTAAAAAAACCCTCATTTTTACCCAATTTTGCAATGAAACATTTTTTTATATGATTTTTTACAGTAGGTGCTAATTTAACCACTTGCCGCACACGTAACGCCGATCAGCATCCGGGCGGCGGCAGTCTCAGGCTCAGTGAAGCCTATCGGCGTCATCTCGTGAGACCTGAGATTTCCTGTGAACGCGCGCTCCAGTGATCGCGCAGTTCACAAGTTCATCTACAGCCTGCCGGCAGCGATCATTGGCTGGCAGGCTGTAGATTTTTTAAATAACCAATGAAAGAGGTATATCAGATGCTATTTTGTAAATAGCGTCTGATATACCTGCTACCTGGTCCTCTGGTGGTCCCTTTTGCTTGGATCGACCACCAGAGGACACAGGCAGCTCTGTAAGTAGCACCAATCACCACACACACACACATTACACCCCCCCTGTCACTTATTAACCCCTTATTAACCCCTGATCACCCCATATTAGACTCCCTGATCACCCCCCTGTCACCCCCCTGTCATTGATCACCCCCCTGTAAGGGTCCCTCATCACCGCCAGGTAGTTAGCTACTTGTTAGGTAGTTTGCGCCCAGCCCACCGCACCGCAGTCACTGATTAGTCGCTGATTAGCGTCATCGCTGTCGCTAATCAGCACTAGTACTATATAGTATCTGTAAGTGATCAAGACTGATCGCAATCAGATCTATATCAGTACATTAGGGTCACCTTAGGCTCTACAAAAAACGCAGTGTTTGCCGTATCAGGCCTGATCTTGTGCGCACACTTGCGTTCAGTCCGCCCCACCGCAGTGACAGAATTTATTTTTCTGATCACTGCAAAAACACTGTAAAATCGCTGCGCCGCTATAAAGATCACTTTTGAGCTTTCTGGATCTCTATTAGCGATCGCAGCTTTACTTCGCAAACACTCCTTTTTACTAGGTAGGTTTGCTCTTTTTCCTGGGTAGTCTCAGAGGCATACCCCCTAAATTTAGTTAGCCCAAAATGTCAAACAAGGGGTATTCCGCTGAAGAGGCCTACAGGATTCTGGCCTTGATGGATGAAAGCGATGGGGACGCCTCACCCGCTGAATCCAGTGGTTCAGAATATGAACCTGTAGACAGCAGTGGCACTCTAACCGCTAGCGAAGATGACGAGGTTGAGGTCCCTGCTACGGTCAGGCGTACCCGACCCCATGTCAGTGTTCTGCATACCCCGCGTGATGAGCCTCATTTGCAGCAGAGTGGTGCTAGCGCTGATCTTTTTTATGGTGCGGCATACACCAGCAGCGCAGCACATCCTGGACCTTCTACCAGCACTGCCGTATTCCCTGGTGAAGTGGCGAGCACCAGAAGGGCAGTTCAAGCTGGTACGGTGGCACGTGCAGTAACTCCCCCGTCGCAGCCACCACGTTCACAGGCCCGTAGAGCCCTTAGTCTCCCAGAGGTGCTGGCAAACCCAAATTGGCACTCCCCTGCTTCCGCCGCACCCGTATTGCCCCCTTTCACCGCCCAGTCTGGAGTTCGCGTGGAGACAGCTCATTTAGGATCAGCTCTCGAGTTTTTTTAGCTGTTCTTCACCGCGGATCTCTATGACTTAGTTGTGGCAGAAATCAACCGCTACGCCACACAGTTTATAACCGCCAATCCGGAAAGCTTCTATGCCCAGCCTTTCCGGTGGAAACCAGTCACAGTTTCCGAATTTAAATGATTTTTTGGCCTTATCCTCAGCATGGGTGTAACAAAAAAAAATGTATTGCGGTCCTATTGGTCTAAAGACCCAATACATTACATGCCCATGTTCTCTGCTGCTATGTCCAGGGCACGTTTTGAGGGCATCATGCGCTTTATGCATTTTACTGACAATAAAACCTGTCATCCAAGAGGCCACCCTGCTTATGACCGGCTCCACAAAATTCGGCCCCTCATAGACCATTTGTCATCCAGATTTGCAGATGTGTATACCCCCAATCAGAACATCTGCATAGACGAGTCCCTAGTACATTTTACCGGGCGCCTTGGCATCAAACAGTACATCCCCAGCAAGCGCGCCCGGTATGGGGTCAAACTGTATAAGCTCTGTGAAAGGGCCACAGGCTATACATATCGTTTTAGGATCTATGAGGGAAAAGACTCAAAACTGGAGCCGGTCGGATGTCCTGACTACCTGGGGAGCAGTGGCAAGATTGTCTGGGACTTGGTGTCACCCTTACTCCACAAGGGGTACCACTTATACGTGGACAATTTTTACACAAGCGTGGCCCTCTTTCGGCACTTACATCTAGTCGGAATTCAATGCTGTGGCACCGCGCGACCTAGTCGCCGGGGCTTCCCCCAATGGCTCGTTAATATCCGACTTGCACGGGGGGAGAGGGCTGCCTTGTGTGACCAAGAACTGCTCGCGGTAAAGTGGAGGGACAAGAGGGACATTTAACCTTCTGTCCACCATTCACGCAGACACCACAGTGCAAATTGAAAGGGTAACTAGAGTCATTGAGAAACCCCTCTCTGTCCACGACTATAACCTTCACATGGGAGGGGTGGACTTCAATGACCAGATGTTGGCTCCCTATTTAGTGTCCCTCCGCAGCAGACGCTGGTATAAGAAGGTCTCTGTTTATTTAATTCAATTGGCTGTGTATAATAGTTTTGTTCTCTACAGTAAGGCTGGGAGAACGGTATCCTTCCTAAAATTCCAGGAAGAGATCATTTCGGAACTCCTGTATCCAGGAGGGTCCGTGCCCCAAGTCCCTGATGTAGTGAGTCAGCTACTTCCCCAGTGTCTATCCTGGTACCCCGAATCAGCTTTCCCCCAGAAATGGTGTCTGTAGCAGGGCTGGAATAAGGCGTGACACCACCTTTTTTTCCCTGACTGTCCTGACCAGCCTGCCCTATGCTTAGTACCACACACAGGTACACTATTAGTATAGGGATTGCGTGACACAGGACAGGCACACAGGGGTCTTAGGGCCCTTTCACACAGAGCTGCTATAAACCTCTCCTTTCACCTGGGACAAAGTGCATAATGTACTTTGCCACATCTCTGGGCGATTTGCGCTTTGCACATTGTCCCATGGGGAAGGAGAGGTTTGTCCTCTAAAGGTAAAAAAAATAAAAAATCACAGGTAAGCAAAAAAAGTTTATGTTCTGTTTCAAATGTTATATAAAGTTTATAAAAGTTGATGTTAATAAATTTATTGTGTTGCGGCCTGTATTTATTTTTATTTTTTCACCTTCTAGGTGGACCAAGCGATCAACCAGCTGCAGCACTGATGTGCATTCTTACAGAAGCATTGCGCTGCTGTCAGATTACACAAAGTCGGTGTATGCGGCGCTGCAAGACGAGATTTCTCCTCTGCAGTAAAAAATATACGTTTTCCGAGGCATATGAGCTGAGGAGGTGGTGTTCATATGCTTTGGCAAACATTTTTTATAAAAAAAAAAAATTCTGCCAATGATTTATTCATCCACATCGATTGATGTGAATGGATAAATCGGGTTTGCCAGGGCATACGAGCTGAGTGGGTTTGGATGTTGGGCGGAGCTCCTATGTCCTGGCAGACGCCTTTCCCCTCTTTTTTTTTTTTTTTGCACATGTTTTGGCAGAGATTTTTTCATCCACATTGATCGATGCGAATGACGAAATCTGTGCCATTCATTTTTTCTTTCAGCCCAGAGGCTGAACGGAAAAAAAAAACTCATTACCCATATGCTCAATTTAAGGAGACTAGCAGAAACTCCTAATGCTGGCCATACATGTCATGTAATGATTGTGGAGACCCTCAAATGCCAGGGCAGTACAAACACGCCACAAATGACCCCATTTTGGAAAGAAGACACCCCAAGGTATTCGCTGAGGGGCATATCGAGTCCATGAAAGATTAAACTTTTTGTCCCAAGTTAGCGGAAAAGGAGACTTTGTGAGAAAAAAAATAAAAATATCAATTTCCGCTAACTTGTGCCAAAAAAAAAATCTTCTATGAACTCGCCATGCCCCTCACGGAATACCTTGGGGTGTCTTCTTTCCAAAATGGGGTCAGATGTGGAGTATTTATACTGCCCTGGCATTTTAGGGGACCTAAAGCTTGAGAAGAAGTCTGGAATCCAAATGTCTAAAAATGCACTCCTAAAAGATACTCATTGGAATTTGGGCCCCTTTGCGCACCTAGGCTGCAAAAAAGTGTCACACATGTGGTATCGCCGTACTCAGGAGAAGTAGGGCAATGTGTTTTGGGGTGTATTTTTACATATACCCACGCCGGGTGAGAGCAATATCTCTGTAAATTGACAACTTTGTATAAAAAAATGTAAAAAGTTGTCATTTACAGAGATATTTCTCTCACCCAGCATGGGTATATGTAAAAATACACCCCAAAACACATTGCCCTACTTCTTCTGAGTACCACATGTGTGACACCTTTTTGCAGCTTAGGTGCGTAAAGTGGCCAAAAAATCCGACGAGTACCTTTAGGCTTTACAGGGTTGCTCACAATTTAGCCCCGTCCAAAATGCCAGAACAGTAAACACACCCCACAAATTACCCCATTTCGGAAAGTAGACACCCCAAGGTATTCACTGAGGGGCATAGTGAGTCCGTGGGAGATTTTATTTATTTTTTGCCAGAAGTTAGCAGAAATGGAAACTTTATTTTATTTTATTTTTTCTCAGAAAGTGTCATTTTCCGCTAACTTGTGAAAAAAAAATCATACATAAACTCACCATGCCCCTCCGCGAATACTTTGGGGTGTCTTCTTTCTAAAATGGGGTCATTTGGGGGGTATTTATATCATCCTGGCAACTAGCACCTCAAGAAACATGACAGGTGCTCAGAAAGTCAGAGCTGCTTCAAAATGCCGAAATTCACATTTTTGTACCATAGTTTGTAAACGCTATAAATTTTGCGCAAACCAATAAATATACACTTATTGGATTTTTTTTTAATCAAAGACATGTAGCACAATAAATTCTGACACAAACCTGTATAGAAATGTAATTATATTTGAACAATTTAACCAGAGAAAGTTAAAAATACACTTTTTTTGAGAAAATTGCGGACTATTTTGATTAATATCAGAAAAACGAAAAATCTCAGCAGCAATCAAATACCACCAAAAGAAATCTGTATTTGTGAGAAGAAAAGAAGGTAAAATTCATTTGGGTGCCAAGTTGCATGACCGAGCAATAAACCGTTAAAGTTGTGAAGTGCCGATTTGTAAAAAAGGGCCTGGTCACTAGGGGGGTACAAACCTGTGGTCCTTAAGTGGTTAAGCCCAAAATTGGGTGCCTTTGTAAATGTTATGAGGGGGGGGGATGTGTTTAGTAGAGATCCTATAACCTTGTCCTTGTGAAAAAAGATTGCCTCTCCATCTTTCTCACTTTCTCCAGTGCATTATCTAAGATATTCTCAGGGTAGTTCTTACTTTTAAATTGATCAATCATCTTCATAGCTTCCTCCTCAAAGGTGGTATTGTCGATACAGTTTCGTTTGATACGAAGAAGCTGACCAACCAGAATATTTAGTAACTACCTTGGGAGGTGGCAACTTGTGAAAAGAATTAAAAAATTTTCGCCGTTGACTTCTGATAGGTGTTACACACAAATTTTTTCCCCTCTACTTTAATTTGTATATCCAGGAATTCGGTGTGATCCGTATTGATATTTGATGTAAAAATCAATCCATCTGGATTGACATTGATATTCCACAAAAAAGGCTTTTAGGTGGGACTCCCCACTGTTCCAAATGAACAGTACATCGTCTATATAACGTCGCCATAGGACCAGGTCCGTCCCCAGTTTGGGATTGATGTTAGAGTGTTCCCATTGGGCCAAATAAAGATTAGCATAACTGGGGGCGAACCTGGTCCCCAAGGCGGTCCCACGCTGTTTTAAATAATGATCACCCTCAAAATAAAAGTAGTTATGATCCAGAATGTACAAGAAATTGATTTGCTTGTCACAACGTTCGCCGTTTATCTCAAGTTGTGTTTTCATTGCAGAGGTACCACGCTCATGCTCAATTATAGTATAGAGGGACTGAACGAAAGAGAGAGAAAAAGTAACAGCTCATCTCGCGATAATTGAAGCGATCTTACAGAGATCCGATTTTATGACGTCAGTAAGCAACTACGCTCTGCCGTTTGCATTGGACTCAATCGACACCGAGGTAAGCGCTCTTACATGTGGGACGCCACAGAGTTGCGCAATAGTAAGTATCCTACTCATTACACTATGAGACTGTTTGCTATCGATTTTGGCTACTAGGTATTATTTGCATAAGTACGGGACATTATTCATTCCCTCCAATTACCTGCATTGTATGGACTTTATACATGAGATAATCTACCCATTATCTCATCCATCCCACTATTACGTGTATGTATGCTTTTATGTATTTTATGTTTTAATAAGTTGCACTACTTTACTCTATTGGCTCTTTGCGTGAACCCATATGTTTGAGTGCCGGTCCAATACTATTTATATTAGATAGTCGACCGGTCCTGCCAGAATCACAGGTTCAGCCAATTGTAGTCTAATGTGAGATGCCAGCTTTACTTTTCTGACCAGATATGGACTAAATGAAAAAAAGTGTAATCTTACATTACCACTAGAGATGAGCGGATCGAAGCTGACGAAGTGGAATTCGATTAGAATTTAAGGAAAAATTCGATTAGCAACGAATGTGAATTTCCTCGTGCATTTTTCCTAAAACGGCTGCTGCACGTGTGAAAACATGGGACAAGGGACTCTGCGAAGGTGGGATCAGCCAGATTGACATGCCTACATGCAGCCAATCAGCATCCAGCCAGCCCTGTGATGTCACACCCTATAAATACGGCAGCCATCTTGGATTCAGACATTTTCTAGCGTTCTGAGTGCAGAGACAGACGTGATAAGGCGCTAGGAACAGCAATAGGAAAACCTGATTGTGAAAAGAAAACCAGAAAAAACGATTTATAAGTGCAGGGAAAGGATAGGGAGGAATCATTTCACAGCATCTTAATGCAGGGAGAGATTTCATAAGGTGCTAGGGACAGTGCTAGAAACACGATTTACAAGTGCAGGGAAAGATTATTTGGGGAACCAAATAGCCATTATACAGCTCTGTCTTTCTAGCAATTTGTTGTTGGGGTGCAACTGCTATGTTAAAAAGCCTTTAGTGGCTTATATCTGTGGAAAAAGAAAAATATATGCTCAGTTCACTTCTGCATTTATATGTGGTGAAAGCGTTTAGTGGCATATTTCAGTACAAACAGAATAATATATGCTCACTTCACTGTTGCAGTTATTTGCAGTAAAAGCGTTTAGTGGCCTATTTCAATACAAACAGAAAAATATATACGCAGTTCACTTCTGCAACTATATGTGGTGATAGCGTTTAGTGGCCTATTTCATTACAATAAGAAAAATATATGCTCAGTTCACTTCTGCATTTATATGTGGTGAAAGCGTTTAGTGGCGTATATCAGTACAAACAGAAAAATATATACGCAGTTCACTTCTGCAGCTATATGTGGTGAAAGCATTTAGTGGCCTATTTCATTGCAAAAAAAAATATATATATATATATACGCAGTTCACTTCTGCAGTTATATGTGTTGAAAGCGTTTAGTGGTGTATTTCAGTACAAAAAGAATAATATATGCTCATTTCACTGTTGCAGTTATTTGCAGTAAAAGCGTTTAGTGGCCTATTTCAATACAAACAGAAAAATATATACGCAGTTCACTTCTGCAACTATATGTGGTGATAGCGTTTAGTGGCCTATTTCATTACAATAAGAAAAATATGTGTGCAGTTCACTTCTGCAATTATATGTGGTGAAAGCATTTAGTGGCGTATATCAGTACAAAAATAATAATAATATACAGTATACGCACTTCAATGTTACAGTTATTTGCAGTAAAAGTGTTTAGTCATGTATTTCAGTACAAACAGAAAAATATATACGCAGTTCACTTCTGTAGTTATATGTGGTGAAAGCATTGAGTGTCCTATTTCATTACAAAAAGAATAACATATTCGCAGTTCACTGTGGCATTTATTTGTGGTAAAAGCATTTAGTGTCCTATTTCAGTACAAAAATAAAAATATATTCTCAGTTCACTTCTGCAGTTATATTTGTTGAAAGCGTTTAGTGGCCTATTTCAGTACAAGAAGAAAAATATATACGCACTTCGCTGTTGCAGTTATTTGTGGTGAAAGCGTATAGTCGCCTATTTCAGTACAAAAATAAAAATATATTCTGTATGTTGTCCACATATACAATCTGCCCTGCATGGCGTACCCGTCCTATCGTGATAGCGTCCTCACACACCTCTGATGTCATCTATTTTTCAACGTTGATTCTAAGCTTTTCCATGATGACTGGGAACTCGTGATGTTTTCCCTGATGAAGAGACCAGGGGCTGGTAGTTATGGTTTGAATCTTGATAAACTTAGCGACACTTCCGGGCTTCAAACAATCTTGAAGCTTTGTCTTCTCATTGTCTGTAGCTACTAGAGGCCTGTTCATGCCAGGCAGGTTCCCCCAGAAGTATCTGTCTCGATGAGCAGCCGATACCGCACCTGCATCAATCTTGACAGGATTCGTCTCCAGGTGGAGAGAAATTGTTTTTTGGAATGCTTTCTCCATCACAACCACGTTGTTGAATAATCAGAAGACTGGCTGATTCTCTCCTGTCTTAGGCAACACTTATTTTTTTAAATTACATTTATTAAATATTACATGGAACCAAAACTTGATTAAAATTATTAGAAACTAAACTTAAATTTGTCAATATATTATCCCAATCTTCAATGGAAATTTCCAGACAATCAATTTGCCAAATTTGCCAAAAATCGAGTCGAAGTGGCCTCCTCATGCTGCTGCCACCTCCATACTTTGTCATCGTGCCACTCTGTGGCCTCTTCATGCTGCTGCCACCTCCACAATCTCTCATCATTGTGCTACTCTGTAGCCTCCTCATGCTGATGACACCTACACAATCTCTCATCGTCGTGCTACTCTGTCCTCCTTATGCTGCTGCCACCATCACACTTTTTTGTCGTGCTACTCTGTGGTCTCCTCATGCTGCTGCCACCTCCAGACTCTGTCATTGTGCCACTCTGCGGCCTCCTAATTCTGCCGCCATCTCCAGACTCTGTCATTGTGCTACTCTGTGGTCTCCTCATGCTGCTGCTACCTCCAGACTCTGTCATTGTGCCACTCTGTGGCCTCCTGATGCTGCCACCACCTCCACACTCTATCATTGTGCCACTCTGCGGCCTCCTGATGCCTGCCGCCACCTCCACACTCTGTCATTGTGCCACTCTGTGGCCTCCTGATGCTGCCGCCACTTCTAGACTCTGTCATTCTGCCACTCTGTAGTCTCCTCATGCTTCTGCCACCTCCAGACTCTGTTATTGTGTCACTCTGTGGCCTCCTTATGCTGCTGCCACCTCCAGACTCTGGCATTGTGCCACTTTGTGGTCTCCTCATGCTGCTGGCACGTCCACACTATGTCACCTTGCCACTCTGTGGCCTCCTGATGCTGCCGCCACCTCCACGCTGTCATTATACCACTCCGTGGCCTTCGACAGGCAATTGGCCAGCACGTACCATAGGGGAAGAGGAGGTGCTTATTACGGTGCTTGGATGCCATATGGCGGATCATGCTGCTGGTAGTGAGGTTGCTCCAGCTCATTTTGGTAAGGCACAGGTTGAAAACTACTTTTCTTTTGTCGTCCACACTTTCCTCAAAAAAGCGCCATACTGCGGAACACCTACCCCTTGACAAGTGAGATTTCCGCAAGGGGGTTCTCCGTGAAACAGTTGCCCGTCTGTGTGGTGTAGCCCACCTTTTCCCTTTTGCCACCCCACTGCCTCTTCCAGCCTGTTGCGATGCTGCAAATCCCTCCCCTTCTGTACTACTGCCCTTGCTTGTCTTTCCACTTCCCAGGTTGGGTCAGTGACCTCATCGTCCACCACTTCCTCTTCCACTTCCTTACTCTGATCATCCTCTGGATTTTTTAACCTAACCACTACCTCAGTGAATGACAACTGTGTCTCATCCTCTTTATCGACCTCTTGAGACAGTAATTGTGGTTGACTCATTGGCAACTGTGTCTCATCATCATCCACCTCATTAAACACTAATTGCCGTTCCCCACCATCATGTTCTTGTTACTGTGTATGCTCAAGAGGTTGGGAATCAGGGAACAAGATCTCATGTCCCTCTTCAAGCCTGCTTAGCGAGATGGCCAAATCAAGTAATGGCGATGAAAAGAGCTCCTCGGAATTTCCGAGTGTGGGAACACTTGTTTGGCCATACTCTCCATGGTGGGAGGAAGGAGGATCAGGGTGAGGATTCTGTTGACCAGACTCTTGGCTACTGAGACTGGACTTGGTGGAAGACAAGGTGGTGCTTAAACGACTGAAGAAAAATCAACACAAATGAAAGCTCTAAACGTGTGTAGGCTTAAGCAGCACTCAAATATCAATCAAGAAGTAAGCCCCAAGGGAAGTGTGTGAGTATCTAAAACATACCTTTTAATTAAGTATGCAACTAAAACACACCACTGTGATGCAATAATCTAAAAGACATAAGGGGTCCAAGCCTGGTACCCCAGCACTGGTAGAATAAATATAAACCTGCTCCACATATTGAACGGTGTGAGTAGTCTTACCAGACCAATATGGGCAGTGGGATCAACGAAGGTGTCCAGGGAGATATATCCAAAGGACATCAGGTGTAGGCTGGATGGAAGGTCACAGTATTAGATGGCGTCTGTGTAGTCAATGCAGAGCTGTGCCCTATTAAACCCTATGAGTGGGGAAGGGCGCTGGTTTCATTCTGCCTATCTATACAGAGCACCCACCCGACAGGGGCGACCCCGTCTGGATACCTGTCCCTACTTTGGACCTGATCCGTCAATCTGATGATGACCGTGGCCAGCTAATGCGTTCCTGATTACCTCCCGACGTGGCACGTTTCTGTCCGTGTCGACTTTTCAGGGGAATAAGTACAAAAGGAAAAAACGCAGGTATATAACCTGCAGTGATGACTGGGTCAGGTAATTAAACTTGTGTTTGCCACCCCAGGGTGACAAGGTGCAAGTATGCAAAGGAGATTGTGATCCTATGCTGGTTGGTCAGGATGATATGATAATCCTACATATGGCAGATCCCCTATGGTTGGGGGAAAAGAACTCTACCAGCCACCTCTACCAGTTGCATACTTAATTAAAGTTTGTTTAGATACTGACACTCTTCCCTTGGGGGCTTACTTCTTGCTTAACTGACTGGAAGCATTATCTGCTGCAATCCAACCGACCACCTGGTCGCACAGGTCTGACTTCAAGAGTTTGGTCCTGCGACTCCCTGCAAACTGGGACATGAAGCTAGGTATCATGGATGATTTTTTATTGTGCTCTGGCAGCAGGCACAGTTTCAGCGCGCCCAGGGCCACGGCTTCTGCGTGAACCATCAGCATCACGGCAACTTCCCCGTCCCTTAATGCTCACCTTCTTCATAATAAATGTTATATGCACGCTTGACACACAAGTAGGGATGAGCGAACTCGAACTGTATAGTTCGGGTTCGTACCGAATTTTGGGGTGTCCGTGACACGGACCCGAACCCGGACATTTTCGTAAAAGTCCGGGTTCGGGTTCGGTGTTCGTCGCTTTCTTGGCGCTTTTGTGACGCTTTCTTGGCGCTTTTTGAAAGGCTGCAAAGCAGCCAATCAACAAGCGTCATACTACTTGCCCCAAGAGGCCATCACAGCCATGCCTACTATTGGCATGGCTGTGATTGGCCAGAGCACCATGTGACCCAGCCTCTATTTAAGCTGGAGTCACATAGCGCCGCCCGTCACTCTGCTCTGATTAGCGTAGGGAGAGGTTGCGGCTGCGACAGTAGGGCGAGATTAGGCAGATTAACTCCTCCAAAGGACTTGATTAACTGATCGATCTGCAGCTGTGGATCATTGAGCTGCTGATCCTCAATTGCTCACTGTTTTTAGGCTGCACAGACCGTTTGTCAGTCTCATTTTTCTGGGGTGATCGGCGGCCATTTTGTGTCTTGTGGTGCGCCAGCACAAGCTGCGACCAAGTGCATTTAACCCTCAATGGTGTGGTTGTTTTTTGGCTAAAGCCTACATCAGGGTGAAGCTGTCACACCAAGTGCATTTAACCAGCAATAGTCTGTTCATTTTTTGGCCATATACAAAATCAGGGGCAAGCTGCGCCTGTCACCAAGTGCATTTAACCCTCAATGGTGTGGTTGTTTTTTGGCTAAAGCCTACATCAGGGTGAAGCTGTGACACCAAGTGCATTTAACCAGCAATAGTCTGTTCATTTTTTGGCCATATACAAAATCAGGGGCAAGCTGCGCCTGTCACCAAGTGCATTTAACCCTCAATGGTGTGGTTGTTTTTTGGCTAAAGCCTACATCAGGGTGAAGCTGTCACACCAAGTGCATTTAACCAGCAATAGTCTGTTCATTTTTTGGCCATATACAAAATCAGGGGCAAGCTGCGCCTGTCACCAAGTGCATTTAACCCTCAATGGTGTGGTTGTTTTTTGGCTAAAGCCTACATCAGGGTGAAGCTGTCACACCAAGTGCATTTAACCAGCAATAGTCTGTTTATTTTTTGGCCATATCCCAGTCTAATTCTGTCACTAAATCCATACCGGTCACCCAGCGCCTAAATACTAGGCCTCAAATTTATATCCAGCTAAATCTGTCCCTAGTGCTGTAGCTGGGCGAGTTATTTAGTGTCCGTTCAAGCACATTTCTTGTTCTGGGTTGAAATACAATTCCCAATTTAGCAATTTCATAATTTAGTGGTTCCTGCTATATCAGAGCTATTTGAAATCTATCCCAAAAGGGTATATAATATTGAAGGTGCACATTGGGTCATTCAGAATAACTTCACACACACCCGCTACTGTGTATTTCCAAGTCTAATTCTGTCACTAAACCCATACCTGTCACCCAGCGCCTAAATACTAGGCCTCAAATTTAAATCCCTCTAAATCTCTCGTTACCGCTGTACTGTTGTTGCTGGGCAAGATATTTAGTGTCCGTCAAAGCACATTTTTTGTTCTGGGTTGAAGTACAATTCCCAATTTAGCAATTTCATAATTTAGTGGTTTCTGCTATATCAGAGCTATTTGAAATCTATCCCTAAAAGGGTATATAATATTGAAGGTGCACATTGGGTCATTCAGAATAACTTCACACACACGCTTCTGTGCATTTCCAAGTCTAATTCTGTCACTAAATCCATACCGGTGACCCAGCGCCTAAATACTAGGCCTCAAATTTAAATCCCTCTAAATCTCTCGTTACCCACCGCTGTACTGTTGTTGCTGGGCAAGATATTTAGTGTCCGTCAAAGCACATTTTTTGTTCTGGGTTGAAGTACAATTCCCAATTTAGCAATTTCATAATTTAGTGGTTTCTGCTATATCAGAGCTATTTGAAATCTATCCCTAAAAGGGTATATAATATTGAAGGTGCACATAGGGTCATTCAGAATAACTTCACACACACCCGCTACTGTGTATTTCCAAGTCTAATTCTGTCACTAAACCCATACCTGTCACCCAGCGCCTAAATACTAGGCCTCAAATTTAAATCCCTCTAAATCTCTCGTTACCGCTGTACTGTTGTTGCTGGGCAAGATATTTAGTGTCCGTCAAAGCACATTTTTTGTTCTGGGTTGAAGTACAATTCCCAATTTAGCAATTTCATAATTTAGTGGTTTCTGCTATATCAGAGCTATTTGAAATCTATCCCTAAAAGGGTATATAATATTGAAGGTGCACATAGGGTCATTCAGAATAACTTCACACACACGCTTCTGTGCATTTCCAAGTCTAATTCTGTCACTAAATCCATACCGGTGACCCAGCGCCTAAATACTAGGCCTCAAATTTAAATCCCTCTAAATCTCTCGTTACCCACCGCTGTACTGTTGTTGCTGGGCAAGATATTTAGAGTCCGTCAAAGCACATTTTTTGTTCTGGGTTGAAGTACAATTCCCAATTTAGCAATTTCATAATTTAGTGGTTTCTGCTATATCAGAGCTATTTGAAATCTATCCCTAAAAGGGTATATAATATTGAAGGTGCACATAGGGTCATTCAGAATAACTTCACACACACGCTTCTGTGCATTTCCAAGTCTAATTCTGTCACTAAATCCATACCGGTGACCCAGCGCCTAAATACTAGGCCTCAAATTTAAATCCCTCTAAATCTCTCGTTACCCACCGCTGTACTGTTGTTGCTGGGCAAGATATTTAGTGTCCGTCAAAGCACATTTTTTGTTCTGGGTTGAAGTACAATTCCCAATTTAGCAATTTCATAATTTAGTGGTTTCTGCTATATCAGAGCTATTTGAAATCTATCCCTAAAAGGGTATATAATATTGAAGGTGCACATAGGGTCATTCAGAATAACTTCACACACACGCTTCTGTGCATTTCCAAGTCTAATTCTGTCACTAAATCCATACCGGTGACCCAGCGCCTAAATACTAGGCCTCAAATTTAAATCCCTCTAAATCTCTCGTTACCCACCGCTGTACTGTTGTTGCTGGGCAAGATATTTAGTGTCCGTCAAAGCACATTTTTTGTTCTGGGTTGAAGTACAATTCCCAATTTAGCAATTTCATAATTTAGTGGTTTCTGCTATATCAGAGCTATTTGAAATCTATCCCTAAAAGGGTATATAATATTGAAGGTGCACATAGGGTCATTCAGAATAACTTCACACACACGCTTCTGTGCATTTCCAAGTCTAATTCTGTCACTAAATCCATACCGGTGACCCAGCGCCTAAATACTAGGCCTCAAATTTAAATCCCTCTAAATCTCTCGTTACCCACCGCTGTACTGTTGTTGCTGGGCAAGATATTTAGTGTCCGTCAAAGCACATTTTTTGTTCTGGGTTGAAGTACAATTCCCAATTTAGCAATTTCATAATTTAGTGGTTTCTGCTATATCAGAGCTATTTGAAATCTATCCCTAAAAGGGTATATAATATTGAAGGTGCACATAGGGTCATTCAGAATAACTTCACACACACGCTTCTGTGCATTTCCAAGTCTAATTCTGTCACTAAATCCATACCGGTGACCCAGCGCCTAAATACTAGGCCTCAAATTTAAATCCCTCTAAATCTCTCGTTACCGCTGTCCTGTTGTAGCTGGGAAAGTTATTTAGTGCCCGTCAAAGCACATTTTTTGTTCTGGGTTGAAGTACAATTCCCAATTTAGCAATTTCATAATTTAGTGGTTCCTGCTATATCAGAGCTATTTGAAATCTATCCCAAAAGGGTATATAATATTCAAGGTGCACATTGGGTCATTCAGAATAACTTCACACACACGCTTCTGTGCATTTCCAAGTCTAATTCTGTCACTAAATCCATACCGGTCACCCAGCGCCTAAATACTAGGCCTCAAATTTATATCCCGCTGAATTTGAATACAATACATTGGGCCAAATAATATATTTGTTGTTGTGGTGAACCATAACAATGAGAAAAACATCTAGTAAGGGACGCGGACGTGGACATGGTCGTGGTGGTGTTAGTGGACCCTCTGGTGCTGGGAGAGGACGTGGCCGTTCTGCCACATCCACACGTCCTAGTGTACCAACTACCTCAGGTCCCAGTAGCCGCCAGAATTTACAGCGATATATGGTGGGGCCCAATGCCGTTCTAAGGATGGTAAGGCCTGAGCAGGTACAGGCATTAGTCAATTGGGTGGCCGACAGTGGATCCAGCACGTTCACATTATCTCCCACCCAGTCTTCTGCAGAAAGCGCACAGATGGCGCCTGAAAACCAACCCCATCAGTCTGTCACATCACCCCCATGCATACCAGGGAAACTGTCTCAGCCTCAAGTTATGCAGCAGTCTCTTATGCTGTTTGAAGACTCCGCTGGCAGGGTTTCCCAAGGGCATCCACCTAGCCCTTCCCCAGCGGTGAAAGACATAGAATGCACTGACGCACAACCACTTATGTTTCCTGATGATGAGGACATGGGAATACCACCTCAGTATGTCTCTGATGATGACGAAACACAGGTGCCAACTGCTGCGTCTTTCTGCAGTGTGCAGACTGAACAGGAGGTCAGGGATCAAGACTGGGTGGAAGACGATGCAGGGGACGATGAGGTCCTAGACCCCACATGGAATGAAGGTCGTGCCACTGACTTTCACAGTTCGGAGGAAGAGGCAGTGGTGAGACCGAGCCAACAGCGTAGCAAAAGAGGGAGCAGTGGGCAAAAGCAGAACACCCGCCGCCAAGAGACTCCGCCTGCTACTGACCGCCGCCATCTGGGACCGAGCACCCCAAAGGCAGCTTCAAGGAGTTCCCTGGCATGGCACTTCTTCAAACAATGTGCTGACGACAAGACCCGAGTGGTTTGCACGCTGTGCCATCAGAGCCTGAAGCGAGGCATTAACGTTCTGAACCTGAGCACAACCTGCATGACCAGGCACCTGCATGCAAAGCATGAACTGCAGTGGAGTAAACACCTTAAAACCAAGGAAGTCACTCAGGCTCCCCCTGCTACCTCTTCTGCTGCTGCCGCCTCGGCCTATTCTGCTGCTGCCGCCTCGGCCTCTTCCTCCGCCTCTGGAGGAACGTTGGCACCTGCCGCCCAGCAAACAGGGGATGTACCACCAACACCACCACCACCACCTCCGTCACCAAGCGTCTCAACCATGTCACACGCCAGCGTTCAGCTCTCCATCTCACAAACATTTGATAGAAAGCGTAAATTCCCACCTAGCCACCCTCGATCCCTGGCCCTGAATGCCAGCATTTCTAAACTACTGGCCTATGAAATGCTGTCATTTAGGCTGGTGGACACAGACAGCTTCAAACAGCTCATGTCGCTTGCTGTCCCACAGTATGTTGTTCCCAGCCGGCACTACTTCTCCAAGAGAGCCGTGCCTTCCCTGCACAACCAAGTATCCGATAAAATCAAGTGTGCACTGCGCAACGCCATCTGTAGCAAGGTCCACCTAACCACAGATACGTGGACCAGTAAGCACGGCCAGGGACGCTATATCTCCCTAACTGCACACTGGGTAAATGTAGTGGCAGCTGGGCCCCAGGCGGAGAGCTGTTTGGCGCACGTCCTGCCGCCGCCAAGGATCGCAGGGCAACATTCTTTGCCTCCTGTTGCCACCTCCTCCTTCTCGGCTTCCTCCTCCTCTTCTTCCACCTGCTCATCCAGTCAGCCACACACCTTCACCACCAACTTCAGCACAGCCCGGGGTAAACGTCAGCAGGCCATTCTGAAACTCATATGTTTGGGGGACAGGCCCCACACCGCACAGGAGTTGTGGCGGGGTATTGAACAACAGACCGACGAGTGGTTGCTGCCGGTGAGCCTCAAGCCCGGCCTGGTGGTGTGTGATAATGGGCGAAATCTCGTTGCAGCTCTGGGACTAGCCAATTTGACGCACATCCCTTGCTTGGCGCATGTGCTGAATTTGGTGGTGCAGAAGTTCATTCACAACTACCCCGACATGTCAGAGCTGCTGCATAAAGTGCGGGCCGTCTGTTCGCGCTTCCGGCGTTCACATCCTGCCGCTGCTCGCCTGTCTGCGCTACAGCGTAACTTCGGCCTTCCCGCTCACCGCCTCATATGCGACGTGCCCACCAGGTGGAACTCCACCTTGCACATGCTGGACAGACTGTGCGAGCAGCAGCAGGCCATAGTGGAGTTTCAGCTGCAGCACGCACGGGTCAGTCGCACTACAGAACAGCACCACTTCACCACCAATGACTGGGCCTCCATGCGAGACCTGTGTGCCCTGTTGCGCTGTTTCGAGTACTCCACCAACATGGCCAGTGGCGATGACACCGTTATCAGCGTTACAATACCACTTCTATGTCTCCTTGAGAAAACACTTAGGGCGATGATGGAACAGGAGGTGGCCCAGGAGGAGGAGGAGGAGGATGAGGAAGAGGGGTCATTTTTAGCACTTTCAGGCCAGTCTCTTCGAAGTGACTCAGAGGGAGGTTTTTTGCAACAGCAGAGGCCAGGTACAAATGTGGCCAGCCAGGGCCCACTACTGGAGGACGAGGAGGACGAGGATGAGGAGGAGGTGGAGGAGGATGAGGATGAAGCATGGTCACAGCGGGGTGGCACCCAACGCAGCTCGGGTCCATCACTGGTGCGTGGCTGGGGGGAAAGGCAGGACGATGACGATACGCCTCCCACAGAGGACAGCTTGTCCTTACCCCTGGGCAGCCTGGCACACATGAGCGACTACATGCTGCAGTGCCTGCGCAACGACAGCAGAGTTGCCCACATTTTAACCTGTGCGGACTACTGGGTTGCCACCCTGCTGGATCCACGCTACAAAGACAATGTGCCCACCTTACTTCCTGCACTGGAGCGTGATAGGAAGATGCGCGAGTACAAGCGCACGTTGGTAGACGCGCTACTGAGAGCATTCCCAAATGTCACAGGGGAACAAGTGGAAGCCCAAGGCCAAGGCAGAGGAGGAGCAAGAGGTCGCCAAGGCAGCTGTGTCACGGCCAGCTCCTCTGAGGGCAGGGTTAGCATGGCAGAGATGTGGAAAACTTTTGTCAACACGCCACAGCTAACTGCACCACCACCTGATACGCAACGTGTTAGCAGGAGGCAACATTTCACTAACATGGTGGAACAGTACGTGTGCACACCCCTCCACGTACTGACTGATGGTTCGGCCCCATTCAACTTCTGGGTCTCTAAATTGTCCACGTGGCCAGAGCTAGCCTTTTATGCCTTGGAGGTGCTGGCCTGCCCGGCAGCCAGCGTTTTGTCTGAACGTGTATTCAGCACGGCAGGGGGCGTCATTACAGACAAACGCAGCCGCCTGTCTACAGCCAATGTGGACAAGCTGACGTTCATAAAAATGAACCAGGCATGGATCCCACAGGACCTGTCCGTCCCTTGTCCAGATTAGACATTAACTACCTCCCCATAACCATATATTATTGGACTCCAGGGCACTTCCTCATTCAATCCTATTTTATTTTCATTTTACCATTATATTGCGATGCTACCCAAAGTTGAATGAACCTCTCCTCTGCCTGTGTGCTAGGCCTAAATATATGCCAATGGACTGTTGCAGTGGTGGCTGACATGAAGCCTGATTCTCTGCTATGACATGCAGACTAATTCTCTGCTGACATGAAGCCAGATTGTCTGTTACGGGACCTCTCTCCTCTGCCTGGGTGCTGGGCCTAAATTTATGACAATGGACTGTTGCAGTGGTGGCTGACGTGAAGCCTGATTCTCTGCTATGACATGCAGACTGATTCTCTGCTGACATGAAGCCAGATCCTCTGTTACGGGACCTCTCTCCTCTGCCTGGGTGCTGGGCCTAAATTTATGACAATGGACTGTTGCAGTGGTGGCTGACGTGAAGCCTGATTCTCTGCTATGACATGCAGACTGATTCTCTGCTGACATGAAGCCAGATCCTCTTTTACGGGACCTCTCTCCTCTGCCTGGGTGCTGGGCCTAAATTTATGACAATGGACTGTTGCAGTGGTGGCTGACGTGAAGCCTGATTCTCTGCTATGACATGCAGACTGATTCTCTGCTGACATGAAGCCAGATCCTCTTTTACGGGACCTCTCTCCTCTGCCTGGGTGCTGGGCCTAATTTATGACAATGGACTGTTGCAGTGGTGGCTGACGTGAAGCCTCATTCTCTGCTATGACATGCAGACTGATTCTCTGCTGACATGAAGCCAGATCCTCTGTTACGGGACCTCTCTCCTCTGCCTGGGTGCTGGGCCTGAATATATGCCAATGGACTGTTGCAGTGGTGGGTGACGTGAAGCCTCATTCTCTGCTATGACATGCAGACTAATTCTCTGCTGACATGAAGCCAGATTGTCTGTTACGGGACCTCTCTCCTCTGCCTGTGTGTGTGCTGGGCCTAAATATATGCCAATGGACTGTTGCAGTGGTGGCTGACGTGAAGCCTCATTCTCTGCTATGACATGCAGACTGATTCTCTGCTGACATGAAGCCAGATCCTCTGTTACGGGACCTCTCTCCTCTGCCTGGGTGCTGGGCCTAAATTTATGACAATGGACTGTTGCAGTGGTGGCTGACGTGAAGCCTGATTCTCTGCTATGACATGCAGACTGATTCTCTGCTGTCATGAAGCCAGATTGTCTGTTACGGGACCTCTCTGCTCTGCCTGTGTGCTAGGCCTAAATATATGCCAATGGACTGTTGCAGTGGTGGGTGACGTGAAGCCTGATTCTCTGCTATGATATGAAGACTGATTCTCTGCTGACATGAAGCCAGATTGTCTGTTACGGGACCTTTCTCCTCTGCCTGGGTTCTGGGCCTAAATTTATGAAAATTGACTCTTACAGTGGTGGGTGACGTGAAGCCTGATTCTCTGCTATGATATGAAGACTGATTCTCTGCTGACATGAAGCCAGATTGTCTGTTACGGGACCTTTCTCCTCTGCCTGGGTTCTGGGCCTAAATTTATGAAAATTGACTCTTACAGTGGTGGGTGACGTGAAGCCTGATTCTCTGCTATGATATGAAGACTGATTCTCTGCTGACATGAAGCCAGATTGTCTGTTACGGGACCTTTCTCCTCTGCCTGGGTTCTGGGCCTAAATTTATGAAAATTGACTCTTACAGTGGTGGGTGACGTGAAGCCTGATTCTCTGCTATGATATGAAGACTGATTCTCTGCTGACATGAAGCCAGATTGTCTGTTACGGGACCTTTCTCCTCTGCCTGGGTTCTGGGCCTAAATTTATGAAAATTGACTCTTACAGTGGTGGGTGACGTGAAGCCTGATTCTCTGCTATGATATGAAGACTGATTCTCTGCTGACATGAAGCCAGATTCTCTGTTACGGGACCTCTCTCCTCTGCCTGGGTGCTGGGCCTAAATTTATGACAATGGACTGTTGCAGTGGTGGCTGACGTGAAGCCTGATTCTCTGCTATGACATGCAGACTGATTCTCTGCTGACATGAAGCCAGATCCTCTGTTACGGGACCTCTCTCCTCTGCCTGTGTGTGTGCTGGGCCTAAATATATGCCAATGGACTGTTGCAGTGGTGGCTGACGTGAAGCCTCATTCTCTGCTATGACATGCAGACTGATTCTCTGCTGACATGAAGCCAGATTCTCTGTTACGGGACCTCTCTCCTCTGCCTGTGTGTGTGCTGGGCCTAAATATATGCCAATGGACTGTTGCAGTGGTGGCTGACGTGAAGCCTCATTCTCTGCTATGACATGCAGACTAATTCTCTGCTGACATGAAGACAGATTCTCTGTTACGGGACCTCCCTCCTCTGCCTGGGTGCTGGGCCTAAATATATGCCAATGGACTGTTGCAGTGGTGGCTGACGTGAAGCCTCATTCTCTGCTATGACATGCAGACTAATTCTCTGCTGACATGAAGACAGATTCTCTGTTACGGGACCTCCCTCCTCTGCCTGGGTGCTGGGCCTAAATATATGCCAATGGACTGTTGCAGTGGTGGCTGACGTGAAGCCTCATTCTCTGCTATGACATGCAGACTGATTCTCTGCTGACATGAAGCCAGATTCTCTGTTACGGGACCTCTCTCCTCTGCCTGTGTGTGTGCTGGGCCTAAATATATGCCAATGGACTGTTGCAGTGGTGGCTGACGTGAAGCCTCATTCTCTGCTATGACATGCAGACTAATTCTCTGCTGACATGAAGACAGATTCTCTGTTACGGGACCTCCCTCCTCTGCCTGGGTGCTGGGCCTAAATATATGCCAATGGACTGTTGCAGTGGTGGCTGACGTGAAGCCTCATTCTCTGCTATGACATGCAGACTAATTCTCTGCTGACATGAAGACAGATTCTCTGTTACGGGACCTCCCTCCTCTGCCTGGGTGCTGGGCCTAAATATATGCCAATGGACTGTTGCAGTGGTGGCTGACGTGAAGCCTCATTCTCTGCTATGACATGCAGACTGATTCTCTGCTGACATGAAGCCAGATTGTCTGTTACGGGACCTCTCTCCTCTGCCTGGGTGCTGGGTAGTGTTGAGCGCGAATATTCGAAAAGCAAATTTTTTTCGCGAATATCGCAACTTCGCGATTTCGCGAATATTTCGAATATAGTGCTATATATTCGTAAAAACGAATATTCGTTTTTTGTTTTTTCCCCCCCCCCCACAAAATTACAGTACACATATAATTGATTGTTTCCCAAAGGTCCAACAGCTCAGATCTTACTCACATTGCCTAGAAAGTGATTGAGGCGCGAATCTTCGTAAGGCGATTTTATTAGCGCACATGCGAATATCGGCACGTCCCAGAACAGAGGCAAAGGGCTTTGCATTCATACATTAGTGAATTGAGTTGCGAATCTTCGTAAGGCGATTTTATTAGCGCACATGCGAATATCTACACTTGTCCCAGAACAGAGGCAAAGGGCTTTGCATTCATACATTAGTGATTGAATTGAGCTGCGAATCTTCGTAAGGCGATTTTATTAACGCAAATGCAAATATCTACACTTGTCCCCAGAACAGAGAGGCAAAGGCCTGTGCATTCATATAGTATAGCACCATATTCGCGAATACGTAGAACTTCGTAAAATTCGATTAACGAAAATTCGTATTTTTTATTTTACTTTCCACCTTACAGATTACATTGATCTGTACTCTGTCAACTACTGTCATCACCCCCCACTGTATCTCGATTGATTCCCAAAAGTCTCACATTCCCTAGAAAGTGATTGAGGTGCGAATCTTCGTAAGGCGATTTTATTAGCGCACATGCGAATATCTACACTTGTCCCAGAACAGAGGCAAAGGGCATTGCATTCATACATTAGTGATTGAATTGAGTTGCGAATCTTCGTAAGGCGATTTCATTAGCGCACATGTGAATTTTGCATAGCATATGTATTATGCGATAATTCGAATTATCGCATATGCGAAATAATAACGAATTTGAATAATCGCGAATATTTTACGAATATTCTTTCGAATATTCACAAAATTTCGCGAATTCGAATATGGGACATGCCGCTCAACACTAGTGCTGGGCCTAAATTTATGACAATGGACTGTTGCAGTGGTGGGTGACGTGAAGCCTGATTCTCTGCTATGACATGCAGACTGATTCTCTGCTGACATGAAGCCAGATTGTCTGTTACGGGACCTCTCTCCTCTGCCTGGGTGCTGGGCCTAAATATATGCCAATGGACTGTTGCAGTGGTGGCTGACGTGAAGCCTCATTCTCTGCTATGACATGCAGACTAATTCTCTGCTGACATGAAGCCAGATTGTCTGTTACGGGACCTCTCTCCTCTGCCTGGGTGCCGGGGCCTAAATATCTGAGAATGGACTGTTCCAGTGGTGGGTGACGTGAAGCCTCACTCTCTGCTATGGAACCTCTCTCCAATTGATTTTGGTTAATTTTTATTTATTTAATTTTTATTTTAATTCATTTCCCTATCCACATTTGTTTGCAGGGGATTTACCTACATGTTGCTGCCTTTTGCAGCCCTCTAGCTCTTTCCTGGGCTGTTTTACAGCCTTTTTAGTGCCGAAAAGTTCGGGTCCCCATTGACTTCAATGGGGTTCGGGTTCGGGACGAAGTTCGGATCGGGTTCGGATCCCGAACCCGAACATTTCCGGGATGTTCGGCCGAACTTCTCGAACCCGAACATCCAGGTGTTCGCTCAACTCTACACACAAGATGTGGCATGGATATCACAGTTCACAGTATATGGAAAAAGGAAAATATTTTTTACTTATATTTTTCCTATCTCTGGCCCTGACACACAGAAGGTATTGCACAGATGTCAGAAGTCACTGCAGACACCCACTATAGAACCCGATGTATTGAAAATGATGGAAAAAATATACTAGTTTTCACTTATATTTTTTCAATCTCTGGCCCTGACACACAGAAAAAGGGCCACCCTCTATAGAAAAAGTATTGAAAATTATGGAAAAAATATACTAGTTTTCACTTATATTTTTTGTTTCTCTGGCCCTGACACACAGAAGGTATTGCACAGATGTCACAAGTCACTGCAGATACCTTCTATAGAAAAAGTATTGAAAATGGTGGAAAAAATATACTAGTTTTGACTTATATTTTTCCTATCTCTGGCTCTGACACACAGAAGGTATTGCACAGATGTCACAAGTCACTGCAGACACCCTCTATAGAAGTCATGATTCCTCCCTGTTTAAGTTGCTTGTGGGCCAATGACTTATTGGCCCACAAGCAAGAAGCAGGGAGGAATCATGTGTTCAGAAGGAAAAAATTAAATTAAATTCTAAAAACAAATATATAGCACTATATTCTATAGTGCTATATATTCGTTTTTGACCCACGCCTGTATTAAACGTGCAATATATTCGCAAATTACGCGATCATTACTATGCCGATTTTCGCGTAAAAAAATAAAGACTGTAGAATTTAACGAATATAGGATTTGCGAATATATGACAAATATTCTACAAAATATTTGCAAAGTATCACAAATTCGAATATGACCCCTGATGCTCATCACTAGCTAGATGACACCAGGAGCTCAGGCCTCTGTAAGTGACCCTGCGCCACGCCCCCTTACTCTTCTGCGATCTGTGCCTGCGCCAGAACATTTAGGCATCTGTCCCTCCCCTGTGCAGGGCTGTCACTTCTCTGTTTGACATACTGTTAGATTAAATAAATAAATAAAAAGGAAATCAATACACGCCAAAAATGGTTTTAGAACATATAACTGCACCGCTGAACGGCAAAGAAGCCCTTATTTTTTTCCACTAATACACCCCAAAAAAGGCTTTAGAACATAAAACTTTCCTAGCACTGTCCCTAGCGCCTGCTGACGTCTCTCCCTTCACTAAGTACACTGGAGAATGGCTGAATCCAAGATGGCTGAGGCTATTTATAGGGCTGTGACATCACAGAGCTGGCTGGCTGCTGATAGGCTGCATGCATGTCATTGTGGGTGATCCTTCGTTCACAGAGTTCTTTGCTCCATGTCCTAACATGTGCAGCAGCCATTTTAGAAAAAAATATGATTCGTTACCATGAAGCGTCATTCTGATTGAATTCCACTTCGTCAACTTTGATTCGCTCATCTCTAGTCTTCAATCAAATAAATTGACCCTGGTGGTAAGTAATTGGCTCCAAAGGCAGCCTAATGGGTATTTCTTTCTTTTGGATCTTTGGGGTCCATTATGGTTCTAGAGCCTGGCCCCTCAGAGGATCCTTTGGTACTCTGATGGGCTAATATGACCTCAAACATAATGTATGTTTTGCAATAAAAGCCTCTGCTACCCTCCCCAATGTCCCCTGAATTAACCTCTTAGTTTCCCACAATACAAAATGAGCAAAACTACAAAGCTCTACAAAAACAACCACAAAAAGGACAAAATGAATGAACATCTGCTTGGCTTTAAGTTTCCACCCGGGGATTGAAGCAGCTGTTTCTGCAATGAACAGCAGACTGTAAAACGACAAGTAGGCAGGACGCAGAAAGACGAGGCATTATAAAGTCAGCGTTATAAAACTGCATTGCCTGTGAAATCAAATACACAATACTTATTGGTAATAATCGGTTGGCAGGGCAACCTGTATTTTTTAATGCAATGCAATATTAGATCAGTGGGAAAATGTGTGTGTTGAACCATAAATTGCTTAAAATGTTATTCCTTTCATTGCCATAATAATCCCTGGACTTGGCCGCTTGCCCTTTTTGGCATTGTCAACTTTAATTATTAACTACAGGTTTGGCAGCTCATACAACTGTCTGTCTCTATGTAGGACATGACACCTAAAATTTCTGGTTTCCTAGACGATAACATAAACGGAGGACATTTCTCACTTTCTTCTATGGACTAATAGAGAGGATGTAAAATTATTAGAGATGATGGGGGGGGGGGGGGGCAGGAGAAGTAAGTCCAACTTTTTGGCATTGATAACATTGACCTTATGCATGCTCGCCTGTTTTCTTGCTGGCGTTCCCAATAAATTATGGTGTGTACCGTGCTACATGTGGTGACAGAAATGCTTCTTTCCCAAAGCATCACCACTTTATTTGGGGCCATGCCCTTTAGGTACCATATCATCGCCCCCTTACTCTGTATTTTGCTGCCGGGACTATATCTGACAATGCAGAACCTGTGCCACACACAACTAGGGGCTAATCTCCTGGAGATGCTTTGAGGGTTCCTCAGCATCCAGGTGATTGGCCAACACTCCTAGAAGTCCAGGAGGCCTCCCCTTATTCTGAGAGTTTCCAGAACATTCCATGGAAGTTGGCAACTATGAGCTTACATCCCTCATCCCAGGCAGTCAGAAGATGGGATGCTATTTATGTATGATTCACAGTGAGGAATGGTAAATACATAGCAATGGAAGAAGGTGGATCATGGCATATGGACAAGAGGTGTTTGCTATAACTTAAAGGAGATGTCTACTGTACACCATTGAAGAGTATCTTTATGATAAGCAGATTACCAAGCGATCATGAGTGTAGAATTTCTCAGCAGCACCACCACAGGAGAAATACAGAATTACACTGTGTCCATTGAAATTATTGAGTTTTCCATATATTGCATGGAAGTATCAGGTCCTCCAGAGAGAGGCGCTCTTTATAATTCCTCTCTGGCTACCTGATGTTTGATTCTGCATTGCAGACCTCAAAAGCAGCTACATGCAAGCAAATACTTTCTTTCTTCCCCATTTTCACAGAAATCCTTTTTTTGTGGGTTTTAATTTAATTAAGCAGTATATACAGTACAGACCAAAAGTTTGGACACACCTTCTCATTCAAAGAGTTTTCTTTATTTTCAATGAAAATTGTAGATTCACACTGAAGGCATCAAAACTATGAATTAACACGTGAAATTATATACATAACAAAAAAGTGTGAAACAACTGAAAATATGTCATATTCTAGGTTCTTCAAAGTAGCCACCTTTTGCTTTGATTACTGCTTTGCACACTCTTGGCATTCTCTTGATGAGCTTCAAGAGGTAGTCACAGGAAATGGTCTTCCAACAGTCTTGAAGGAGTTCCCAGAGATGCTTAGCACTTGTTGGCCCTTTTGCCTTCACTCTGCGGTCCAGCTCACCCCAAACCATCTTGATTGGGTTCAGGTCCGGTTACTGTGGAGGCCAGGTCATCTGGCGCAGTACCCCATCACTCTCCTTCATGGTCAAATAGCCCTTACACAGCCTAGAGGTGTGTTTGGGGTCATTGTCCTGTTGAAAAATAAATGATGGTCCAACTAAATGCAAACCGGCTGGAATAGCATGCCGCTGCAAGATGCTGTGGTAGCCATGCTGGTTCAGTATGCCTTTAATTTTGAATAAATCCCCAACAGTGTCACCAGCAAAGCACCCCCACACCATCACACCTCCTCCTCCATGCTTCACAGTGGGAACCAGGCATGTAGAGTCCATCCGTTCACCTTTTCTGCGTCGCACAAAGACAAGGTGGTTGGAACCAAAGATCTAAAATTTGGACTCATCAGACCAAAGCACAGATTTCCACTGGTCTAATGTCCATTCCTTGTGTTCTTTAGCCCAAACAAGTCTCTTCTGCTTGTTGCCTGTCCTTAGCAGTGGTTTCCTAGCAGATATTCTACCATGAAGGCCTGATTCACACAGTCTCCTCTTAACAGTTGTTCTAGAGATGTGTCTGCTGCTAGAACTCTGTGTGGCATTGACCTGGTCTCTAATCTGAGCTGCTGTTAACCTGCGATTTCTGAGGCTGGTGACTCGGATGAACTTATTCTCCGCAGCAGAGGTGACTCTTGGTCTTCCTTTCCTGGGGCGGTCCGCATGTGAGCCAGTTTCTTTGTAGCGCTTGATGGTTTTTGTGACTGCACTTGGGGACACTTTCAAAGTTTTCCCAATTTTTCGGACTCACTGACCTTCATTTCTTAAAGTAATGATGGCCACTCGTTTTTCTTTACTTAGCTGCTTTTTTCTTGCCATAATACAAATTCTAACAGTCTATTCAGTAGAACTATCAGCTGTGTATCCACCTGACTTCTCCACAACGCAACTGATGGTCCCAACCCCATTTATAAGGCAAGAAATCCCACTTATTAAACCTGACAGGGCACATCTGTGAAGTGAAAACCATTTCAGGTGACTACCTCTTGAAGCTCATCAAGAGAATGCCAAGAGTGTGCAAAGCAGTAATCAAAGCAAAAGGTGGCTACTTTGAAGAACCTAGAATATGACATATTTTCAGTTGTTTCACACTTTTTTGTTATGTATATAATTCCACATGTGTTAATTCATAGTTTTGATGCCTTCAGTGTGAATCTACAATTTTCATAGTCATGAAAATAAAGAAAACTCTTTGAATGAGAAGGTGTGTCCAAACTTTTGGTCTGTACTGTATATTCAGTTACCATACAATCGCAATTTACATATTTTTTTGGGGGGGGGATCAATTTAATTTAGCTGCATATATACAGTACATAATTACTGTAGCAACACCCATGGTATGGCAGAAATCTACCAGTGCATATTTAGGTGAAATTTAGCTTTAAGCCTCAATCATTCCTTTACATATATTCAGGTTCCACACAGTTGGAAATATTTTTTTTTTAGGAAGGGGGGTGTTAAATTTCATTAAGCAACATACATACGTGATTACTGCATAAATACCAACATTTTCTCTCAGCTGAGACTGATTCTAGATGGATAGACCTCGCCTCGCCAGCGGTGCCCCATCTTGTCACTCTTGCTGTCTGTCTATCTACCTACCATCACGTTCTTTACGGCTGCATGCTGTTGGCTGCATCATGCCTAAGGCTAGTTTCACACATGCGGCAGGGGACTCCGGCGGGTGAACAGCCTGTCGGATCTGTCCTGCTGCTATTTTACGTGTGCCCCGGGACTGCCGCTCCGTCCCCATTGACTATAATGGGGGCGGGGGCGGAGTTACGGCGGCAGCATGGCAGCGCACACCGAGAGGCAGATAGACTAATAGTACTGCATGCAGTACTTTTAGTCCGGCTGCCTCTTGGCGTGCGCTGCCGTGCTGCCGCCGTAACTCCGCCCCTGCCCCCATTATAGTCAATGGGGACGGAGCGGCAGTCCGGGGGCACATGTGAACTAGCGGCAGGACGGACCTGACAGGCTGTTCACCCGCCGGAGTCCCCTGCCGCTAGTGTGAAAGTACCCTAAATCGCCTGTTTATGTGTATTCACTTTGCACATGGTTGAAATGTTAACATTTGTTTGGGGGGGTTCAATCTCATTAAGCAGCATATGTACGTGATTTATGCATCAATACCAACATCTTCTCACAGCTCTGACCCCATCTTGCCACTGTTGCTGTCTGTCTGCCTACCATAACGTTCTGTACGGCTGCTGCTGCGGCCTGCATCCTGCTACTAATGCCTCAATTGTTCATTTACGTGTATACAGTTTCCACACGGTTGAATTTTTTATTTTTATTTTTTTCATTAAGCGGCATACATACTTCATTACTGAATGAATCCCAACATTCTATCACAGCTCAGGCCCGTTTGCAATGAATACACATCGCCTTGCTGTTGGCGACCCATCTTGCCACTGTTGCTGTCTGTCTGTCTCACTAACTACCATCACATTCTATACGGCTGCAACTGCGGCCTGCATCATGCCACTATTGCCACTTGCCAACCATCCCGTTCCCTCAAGCCACTTTTGCATTTATTTATATTTTCTCATAATACCGTACGCGCTTAAACATCATCTGCCACCGGTATTGGAAAATTTTTAGATGCTTTGGAATATGAAAAAGCATGAGACATGTGTCGGTGTTTAAACGCGCTGTATCTTAACGCCGTCAAATGTGCGTTTACCGATAGCAATGTATGTCAGTGTCATTCAGACATCATTTACTATTGCTGTCATTGCATTCCCGAGCTTGGGGGGGGGGGGGGTATTGAAAACAAATCATAAGAAGTAATTAAAAAGAAATAGGTTTTCCTAAAAATTATTAATCGTAGGAGGCTAGAGGGGGATATATACCAACTTTCAGGGCAATTGAAGCAACCTTTTAAAAAAATTGGCTAACCGGACCCAAAACAAATCTCGACTGGTTTCCTCATCTCGACATCTCAGTATTGGTTACTCTTGTCTGGACTCTACTTACAGCTGTTTAATGTATATTTCAATGGCACAGACATTTTTAATAAGGATACTCTTCACCAGATCCCATACCATCCCGGTAAAGAAGAACCAACATTAAATTGGAATAAAAAAATTCTTGCAGCTGAATAAAATTTCTACTCTGCCTGTGAGATGAAGCCAGAAGTGGTTACCTTTCATCCTTGCCGACACCTGGGAATAGTTAGTATTAGTAATAGTTGGTATTGGTATTAGTAATAGTTGGTATTGGTAGTAGTATACAAACTGAGTGATCAGATAAGGTCTTGTGGGAAAATAGTGAAATGCATAGAAAACGTATCACAATATATCATCTGTATTTCTGTATTTCGTGAAAAGAAATTGAAAAAAAGCTAAACATGAATATCGCTAGGTGGTATTTTGCAGTACACACGTCTGAATGAATCATCTTGCCCTGCGTGTTGCTTATGGCTGTCTTTAATAACAGCACACCACATGGCCAGTCTCGGTATTGCAAGTATACATTGTAAGTATGCATGCAGAGTGTGGACCTCTTTCATGCAGTTTTTGGCTACCCAACCCTATTCAAAGTGTCCAGGATTTATGGAGACAGTCAAAACATATTTGTGATCCTAATAAATTGGTTATAGCGGCTCACCCTCTTGTAATGATGGATATTATGCTCTGTCAAATTGATTCACCCAATTAATAATATTAAGTATAGTTATAATCACAACAGGCACTCCTCACTTGCAATCATCCAGAAGGAATGTACCTTCTATCCAAACATTTATTACAAAGCATTTAAAAACATGACCCAAAAAATAAAATAAAAGGGAAAAAATATAAAATACAAATATATAATAGATAATACTATTATCTCTATCACTGTGATGTCAATACAAATGATAGATGCATAGACCTGGCTATAGGTAGAGCACGTTTATATAGCTAGTGACAATTGCACCTAGTGCACATACAATGATAATGGATGATTATGAGCTGTGTATGTACAGTTCCTGTTACATTTTCTACAGAAGTAGGTATTAGATTCATTGTTTTTTTTATACATAAACAGCTCAGAATCAAAAGTAATAGTGGTCAGTCACAAAAAAAACGTATATACTCTTAACAACTTGATAGTTCTTCTTTTGATTGTTCCACCGTTTGTCCTTATGATTTATGATGTATTCAAAAGGAAAATATTCAATATCCGCTAATAGTCATAGTACAGTCGTGGCCAAAGGTTTTGATAATTACATAAATATTGAAAATTGGAAAAGTTGCTGCTTAAGTTTTTATAATAGCAATTTGCATATACTCCAGAATGTTACGAAGAGTGGTCAGATGAATTGCATAGTCCTTCTTTGCCATGAAAATTAACTTAATCCCCAAAAAACCTTTCCACTGCATTTCATTGCAGTCATTAAAGGACCTGCTGAGATCATTTCAGTAATCGTCTTGTTAACTCAGGTGAGAATGTTGACGAGCACAAGGCTGGAGATCATTATGTCAGGCTGATTGGGTTAAAATGGCAAACTTGACCTGTTAAAAGGAGGGTGATGCTTGAAATCATTGTTCTTCCATTGTTAACCATGGTGACCTGCAAAGAAACGCGTGCAGCCATCATTGCGTTGCATAAAAATGGCTTTACAGGCAAGGATATTGTGGCTACTAAGATTGCACCTCAATCAACAATTTATAGGATCATCAAAAACTTCAAGGAAAGAGGTTCAATTCTTGTTAAGAAGGCTTCAGGGCATCCAAGAAAATCCAGCAAGCGCCAGGATCATCTCCTAAAGAGGATTCAGCTGCGGGATCGGAGTACCACCAGTGCAGAGCTTGCTAGGGAATGGCAGCAGGCAGGTGTGAGCGCATCTGCACGCACAGTGAGGCGAAGACTTTTGGAAGATGGCCTGGTGTCAAGAAGGGCAGCAAAGAAGCCACTTCTCTCCAAAAAAAACATCAGGGACAGATTGATCTTCTGCAGAAAATATGGTGAATGGACTGCTGAGGACTAGGGCAAAGTCATATTCTCCGATGAAGCCTCTTTCCGATTGTTTGGGGCATCAGGAAAAAGGCTTGTCCGGAGAAGAAAAGGTGAGCGCTACCATCAGTCCTGTGTCATGCCAACAGTAAAGAATCCTGAGACCATTCATGTGTGGGGTTGCTTCTCATCCAAGGGAGTGGGCTCAATCACAATTTTGCCCAAAAACACACCCATGAATAAAGAATGGTACCAAAACACCCTACAACAGCAACTTCTTCCAACAATCCAACAACAGTTTGGTGAAGAACAATGCATTTTCCAGCACGATGGAGCACCGTGCCATAAGGCAAAAGTGATAACTAAGTGGCTCGGGGACCAAAACGTTGACATTTTGGGTCCATGGCCTGGAAACTCCCCAGATCTTAATCCCATTGAGAACTCGTGGTCAATCCTCAAGAGGCGGGTGGACAAACAAAAACCCACTAATTCTGACAAACTCCAAGAAGTGATTATGAAAGAATGGGTTGTTATCAGTCAGGAATTGGCCCAGAAGTTGATTGAGAGCATGCCCAGTCGAATTGCAGAGGTCCTGAAAAAGAAGGGCCAACACTGCAAATACTGACTCTTTGCATAAATGTCATGTAATTTTCGATAAAAGCCTTTGAAACGTATGAAGTGCGTGTAATTATATTTCACTACATCACAGAAACAACTGAAACAAAGATCTAAAAGCAGTTTAGTAGCAAACTTTGTGAAAACTAATATTTGTGTCATTCCCAAAACTTTTGGCCACGACTGTACACATATATAGTCCCTTTGAAATGTCGGTCAGTTAGTTATCATTCTGATATGAATATATGATGTCCACCATAAATAGCTGTATACCACACTTGTATAGTGTATGTACGATATGGTGGCAAATATCTTCAATGGATGTTTATATAGTGCTGTGCTCACCAGTTATATAACACTATTAGGGTTGAACTAAACAAAGAAATACCATCCATGGCAATCTAAAAAGTGGGTCGCCACCGATGTTAGAGGTTTCTGCCCTTTGCTTCTATCTCGTGCTGCCAACCGAATGTTCGATGTGTGCTGTTGTACTCTCTTCCTAAGTTCCTGCATAGTCTGGCCCACGTATATCCTGTTACAGGGGCACAGAAGGGCAAAGACTACATTCCTGGAACGGCAATTGACATAGTGTTTTAAATCCACCCTACAGTTCTCTCCATAGGAGAAGTTGTCCAAATTCAACATGAATTGACAAATATTGCAGTCCCCACAGGGATATGTACCTCTCAGTATACCACCACTTCCCGTGGTACCTCCCAGGCATTGGAAGTGACTGCGTACTAGGGTGTCTTTTAGGTTAGGCGCCCTCATTGCTATGATCCTGGGTTCATCATCAACATGCAAAGCAAGTTTACCATCTGACCAAAGTAGGAACCAGTGAGTATTCAAAATTCTATAGAGATCCGACCACTGGTTGTTATACCTAGTGATAACGCGTATTTTATTGTCCCGTGATTTAATCCTGGGTACAAATAAATCCTCACGCTTGGACTCCTTAGCCCTTTCAAACGCCCGGGATATGATCTTTTTGGGGTACCCCCTTTCATGCAGTCTTGATGATAAATTTTGTGAGGCCTCCCTAAAATCGCTCAATTCAGTACAATTGCGTCGCAGACGTAAGAACTGACCCCTGGGTATACCCTTCTTCAGGTGGGTCGGATGGAAACTTGCATAATGGAGTAGGTTGTGAGTTGCAGTGCTTTTCTGAAACAAGGATGTCACAATGCTGGAGTCCTTCAAACTGATTCGGAGATCCAGGAAATCAACCTCCAATTCCGAAATTTTGTATGTAAGAATGTATTCAGCAGATTCTCATTGAGGTGGCCAATAAAATGCTCACACTCCTGTCTTGGTCCCTGCCAAAAAAAGACAATATCGTCAATGAAACGATACCAACCCACCACATGGTTCCTGAACTGGTCCAATGGGTACACCCGTGTGGCCTCCCACCAACCTAAAAATAGGTTGGCGTAGGAGGGCGCACACCGTGCACCCATGGCTGTGCCAGAAATCTGCCTGTAAAAAGTGTGGTCAAAAACAAAATAATTATGCATGAGCACAAATTCCAATAAACTCACCAGAAAAGTGTGGTGGGCTGGATCGCCAGTAGTGGAACCAGACAGAAAGAACTTGACAGCAGTAATCCCGTCGATATGGGCAATGTTGGAATATAATGACTCGACATCACATGTGACCATCAAAGTGCCAGGCGGCAGAGCAACATCCCTTAGTTCCTGTATAAGGTGCATGGAATCACGAATATATGATTTGAGGCCCAAAACGAACGACTGTAAGAAAAAGTCTAAATAAATGCATGCTTGTTCGCATAGGCCCCCAATACCTGCCACAATTGGGCGGCCAGGTGGATTCTCTAGGTGTTTATGCACCTTGGGTAACATATAGAATGTTGGTGTAATGGGGCAACTCACCTCCAAAAACTGGAGTTCCCGCTTGGTGATAATCCTCATATCGAAGGCCCTTCTTAAAAACTGGTCCAATTTTTTCTTGAATGTTGTAGTGGGATCTGATGGAATGGGGGTGTAAAAAACTCTGTTACCCAGTTGGCGTTTGGCTTCACTCATGTACATCCCCATGTCCCATAATACAACGTTCCCACCTTTGTCCGCTTCCTTTATGACAAAGGATTCGTTTTGTTGAAGTTGTCGGATGACGTTGGACTCTGCCGCAGCCATGTTTCTCCCCTTAATGGTGTTCTTTTTTAGTTTCCGGACTTCTTGTAGGACTGCTTGAAAAAATAAATTAATGTTAGGAAACATGCTCAATGATGGCGTGATAGTGGACGGTTTAGATAGACTAAAGGGTCTCCTACCTAGGTCACTCTCACTTTTTCCAAGTAAATCCATCAGGTCCAGAAAGACGTGGAGAAACGTTCATCCTCCGCAAGGTCTTTTACTAGTGTTGGTAGAGCATAAAGTAGTTTGAAGCACAATTGCCTACAAAAAAAATACACATCTTTGACAAACTCAAACTTATCAAATGTGCTCATGGGGGAAAAGGACAATCCTTTCTGCAAGACCAGTTTTTCTTTTTCCGACAACACCTAAGAAGAAAGGTTTATAACCTGGAGTGACCCATTATCCTGTGATTGTCCAACCTCTACATCCGTTTCCTGTGGGGCAGTACATGGCTGTTGCCCCTGCGCAGTTGGGGTCCCCTTTTTCTGGGATTTACGTAATCCCCTCCGGGTTCGCTGTCCTCGCTGTTTTCGGATAAAAAATCCACATCCTTATTTGCATTAGCGGTAGTGTGAGCAGTATGCTTCATAGTAGTATCGTTCGGATAGTGGCCCTTTGAGGGTGCCTGTGTTTGCCACCTAAAGGCCTGTTTCCTCTCAAAGTCGCATTTATCTCGATGAAATTTGGATTTCTTACCCATCATAATCTCCTTATCAAAGTTCTCCAAAATCTCCTTTAGTCTAACCTGGAATGTATCAATTTTCTCCTTATTATGCTGTTCCATTTTCAACTCTAACTCCACAAGCCTTAATTTGGTCCGCTGTAAAAGTTCTTTATTGTGTGAAATCAACATATCAATGAGAATCCTAGAACATTGTAGGAGTCCCTGTTCCCAAGTCTCCTTAAATTCTACAGTGACCTCCCAAGCTGGAAATTTTTGCACCCTCAAACCCCTGGGCTCTTAATGTTCCACCAAACCCGTGTGTAGAGTTTGTGTGTGTCAATGATCTCAGAGGTTAATGATCTAAAATCACCACCTGTATCGGTAACACCATCCTTGTGGAGCAATGCACTATTAGGGTTGAGCGAACCCAAACTGTAAAGTTCAGGTTTGCATCGAGCTTTACGATTTTTTGACCCCGGACCCGAACATTTCAGTAAAAGTTTGGGTTCGAGTTCGGTGTTCGGCGATTTAATGGTGCTTTTTGAAAGGCTGCAGGGCAGCCAATCAACAAGCGTTTAACTCTGTGCCCTTAGAAGCCATCACAGTCATGCCTACTAATGGCATGGCTGTGATTGGCCAGTGTAGCATCTGACCCAGCCTCTATATAAGCTGGAGTCACGTAGCGCTGCACGTCACTCTGCTGTGCTTAGTGTAGGGATAGGATGCTGCTGCTGTGAGGGAGAGAATAGGAAAGAGTCAGATATCAGAACTTGTTGTTAACTCTGCGATGTACAGCGATTTTTTTTTTTTGTGGGTGCAATGCAACATTTTTGTACCCTGCCCTGAGCCCAGTGACACAGAAAAATACGTTTTATCCGTCTGTTAGTTAGGTGGGCGTCGGCGGCCATTTTGTGCACCAGCACTGCATATGGGCCAGGGACAATAATTTAATCCTGTTCTTTTAGTTCAGTGGGCAACATATACCCATTTTTAAGTGCACCTACCCTGCATATGTGCCAGGGGAAGGGAAAATAATATAGGTAATACGTCTGTGAGTTCAGGGACCCAGGGGGTGACATATTCAAATTTTTTTCTGTAAAGTACCCCTGTGCTGCATATGTGAGTGTAATCAATTCAGTAAATCCATCTGTTAGATTCTGGGGGGACAAATAAATTATTATTTTTTGCTAAAAAAGTACATTTGCGCCCTGCACTGCATTTGTGATAGTGAAAGAAAATCAGTTAAATCTATCTCTTTCATTTGTGGTTGAAAAAATTATATCTTTTTTTTTCCATAAAGTACCTTTCGGGACTGCACTGCAAATCTGATAGTGAAATATAATCAGTAAATCCATCTGTTTCACTGTGGGTGAAAAAAATCATATATTTTTTTACCATAAAGAACCTTTGCGGCCTGCACTGCAAATTTGATAATGAAATATAATCAGTGAATACAACTTGGACATTGTGGGTGAAAAAAACACTTTTTTTTGGCCATAAAGTACGGCCTGCGCTGCATATCTGACATCCAGGCAAATAAACACAGTAAAGCCATCTGTAGGATTGTGGGGTGACATTTCCACGGTTATCAGGCCAGTCATTCACAAGTGGCTCTGAGGGTGGGTTCCTGCACCAACATAGGCCAGGTACACAATTGTCCAGCCAGGGCACATGTGCAATACATCATTTTTACACCCCGGACACATAAAGATAATTTATCTGTCTGTTCATTCTGTGGCTGACCTTCCTACAGCAATTTTTGGGTGGGCGCAATGCAACATCTAAAATAAATATTAATAATTTAATACTTAATCCGTCTGTTAGTTAGGTGGGCGACAAACCAATTTTTGTGTGAAGTACACCTGCACCTGCATATGTGCCAGGGACAATAATATAGTTAATCCGTCTGTGAGTTCAGGGGTTGACATATTTGCATTGTTGGCTGTTTTATACCCCTGCTCTACATAGCAGACAGGGAAATAATTGTAAAAAATTTGTCTGTTACATTGTTGTGTGACATTAACCCTTTTTGGGCTGTTTTATACCCCTGCTCTACATAGCAGACAGGCAAATAATTTAAAAAAATTTGTCTGTGACATTAACCCATTTTTGCAGTTTAAAAACCCCTGCTCTGCATAGGTGACTGGGACTTAAATTTCTAAAATTCGTCTGTTCCATTGGTGGGGGACATTAACCCATTTTTGCCATTTAAAAAACACTGCTCTGCATAGGTGACAGGGACTTAAATTTCTAAAATTCGTCATTCCAATTACAGGGCATCTTAAGAGTCCTGTATTGTTATTTATCGTCACTACCTCCCCGAGTCAGGAGTGGGTAATTGCTGCGCGCCTGCTGCCTTCCTTGGAATTTTGTGCTTTAATAACTTGTTTCACATTTCCGCCCGATCATATTTCAGCCATTGACCTCCCTTGGATGTGGTATCCCTTTCTCAGGCTCCCTCTCCAGCATGGAACCCTGATTCCCTGTTAACCATGATCACCATGGTAGGCGCATAAAAGAACATCGAAAGTTGATAGAGAAAATATCCAATTGGATCGTGGATGTCACGGGGATGTGCGACATGGTGGAGCAGTATGTGTCCACACGCCTACACGTACTGACTGATGGGTCTGCCCCCTTCAACTTCTGGGTCTCCAAATTGGGCACATGGCCTGAGCTTGCCCTTTACGCCTTGGAGGTGCTGGCCCTGCAGCCAGTGTATTGTCTGAACATTTGTTTAGCACGGCGGGGGTTATCACAGATAAGCGCAGCCGCCTTTCCACAGTCAATTTGGACAAGCTCACGTTCATTAAAAATGAACCAGGCAGGGATCCTACAGGACTTGTCCGTACTTTGTGAAGAATAGATATGTATACCGGCCTCACCCAGCCATTGTTGTACTCTAGCACACTTTATCTTTGTTTTATTTTTTATATTTCCCAATGTTTTGGGTAGAGTTGAGCGAACACCTGGATGTTCGGGTTCGAGAAGTTCGGCCGAACTTACCGGAAATGTTCGGGTTCGGGATCCGAACCCGACCCGAACTTCGTCCAGAACCCGAACCCCATTGAAGTCAATGGGGACCCGAACTTTTCGGCACTAAAAAGGCTGTAAAAAAGCCCAGGAAAGAGCTAGAGGGCTGCAAAAGGCAGCAACATGTAGGTAAATCCCCTGCAAACAAATGTGGATAGGGAAATGAATTAAAATAAAAATAAAATAAATAAAAATTAACCAATATCAATTGGAGAGAGGTTCCATAGCAGAGATTCTGGCTTCACGTCACCCACCACTGTAACAGTCCATTGTCAGATATTTAGTCCCAGGCACCCAGGCAGAGGAGAGAGGTCCCGTAACAGAGGATCTGGCTTCATGTCAGCAGAGAATCAGTCTGCATGTCATAGCAGAGAATCAGGCTTCACGTCACCCAACACTGTAACAGTCTATTGTCATATATTTAGGCCCAGCACCCAGGCAGAGGAGAGAGGTCCCGTAACAGAGAATCTGGCTTCATGTCAGCAAAGAATCAGTCTGCATGTCATAGCCGAGAATCAGGCTTCACGTCAGCCACCACTGTAACAGTCCATTGTCATATATTTAGGCCCAGGCACCCAGGCAGAGGAGAGAGGTCCCGTAACAGAGAATCTGGCTTCATGTCAGCAGAGAATCAGTCTGCATGTCATAGCAGAGAATCAGGCTTCACGTCAGCCACCACTGTAACAGTCTATTGTCATATATTTAGGCCCAGCACCCAGGCAGAGGAGAGAGGTCCCGTAACAGCAATCTGTCTTCATGTCAGCAGAGAATTAGTCTGCATGTCATAGCAGAGAATGAGGCTTCACGTCAGCCACCACTGCAACAGTCCATTGGCATATATTTAGGCCCAGCACCCAGGCAGAGGAGAGAGGTCCCGTAACAGAGAATCTGGCTTCATGTCAGCAGAGAATCAGTCTGCATGTCATAGCAGAGAATCAGGCTTCACGTCAGCCACCACTGTAACAGTCCATTGTCATATATTTAGGCCCAGGCACCCAGGCAGAGGAGAGAGGTCCCGTAACAGAGAATCTGGCTTCATGTCAGCAGAGAATCAGTCTGCATGTCATAGCAGAGAATCGGGCTTCACGTCAGCCACCACTGTAAGGCCTATTGCACACGGCCGTTTTTTTTCCCCGTTTACTGGCCGTTTTTTGCGTTCCGTATACGGTCCGTATACGGAACCATTCATTTCAATGGTTCCGCAAAAAAAACGGAATGTACTCCGTATGCATTCCGTTTCCGTATTTCCGTTTTTCCGTTCCGTTTTAACATAGAACATGTCCTATTATTGCCCGCAAATCACAGTCCGTGGCTCCATTCAAGTCAATGGATCCGCAAAAAAAACGGAACACATACGGAAATGCATCCGTATGTCTTCCGTTTCCGTTCCGTTTTTTTCTGAACCATCTATTTAAAATGTTATGGCCAGCCCAATTTTATCTATGTAATTACTGTATACTGTATATGCCATACGGAAAAACGGAACGGAAAAACGGAACAGAAACGGAAACACAACGGAAACAAAAAACGGAACAGCGGATCCTTGAAAAACGGACCGCAAAACACTGAAAAATCCATACGGTCGTGTGCAATAGGCCTAACAGTCTATTGTCATATATTTAGGCCCAGGCACCCAGGCAGAGGAGAGAGGTCCTGTAACAGAGAATCTGGCTTCATGTTAGCAGAGAATCAGTCTGCATGTCATAGCAGAGAATCAGGCTTCACGTCAGCCACCACTGTAACAGTCCATTGTCATATATTTAGGCCCAGGCACCCAGGCAGAGGAGAGAGGTCCCGTAACAGAGAATCTGGCTTCATGTCAGCAGAGAATCAGTCTGCATGTCATAGCAGAGAATCAGGCTTCACGTCAGCCACCACTGTAACAGTTCATTGTCATATATTTAGGCCCACGCACCCAGGCAGAGGAGAGAGGTCCCGTAACAGAGAATCTGGCTTCATGTCAGCAGAGAATCAGTCTGCATGTCATAGCAGAGAATCAGGCTTCACGTCACCCAACATTGGAACAGTCCATTGTCATATATTTAGGCCCCGGCACCCAGACAGAGGAGAGGTTCATTCAACTTTGGGTTACCTCGCAATATAATGGTAAAATGAAAATAAAAATAGGATTGAATGAGGAAGTGCCCTGGAGTACAATAATATATGGTTAAGGGGAGGTAGTTAATGTCTAATCTGCACAAGGGATGGACAGGTCCTGTGGGATTCATGTCTGGTTCATTTTTATGAACGTCAGCTTGTCCACATTGGCTGTAGACAGGCGGCTGCGTTTGTCTGTAATGACGCCCCCTGCCGTGCTGAATACACGTTCAGACAAAACGCTGGCCGCCGGGCAGGCCAGCACCTCCAAGGCATAAAAGGCTAGCTCTGGCCACGTGGACAATTTAGAGACCCAGAAGTTGAATGGGGCCGAACCATCAGTCAGTACGTGGAGGGGTGTGCACACGTACTGTTCCACCATGTTAGTGAAATGTTGCCTCCTGCTAACACGTTGCGTATCAGGTGGTGGGGCAGTTAGCTGTGGCGTGTTGACAAAACTTTTCCACATCTCTGCCATGCTAACCCTGCCCTCAGAGGAGCTGGCCGTGACACAGCTGCCTTGGCGACCTCTTGCTCCTCCTCTGCCTTGGCCTTGGGCTTCCACTTGTTCCCCTGTGACATTTGGGAATGCTCTCAGTAGCGCGTCTACCAACGTGCGCTTGTACTCGCGCATCTTCCTATCACGCTCCAGTGCAGGAAGTAAGGTGGGCACATTGTCTTTGTACCGTGGATCCAGCAGGGTGGCAACCCAGTAGTCCGCACACGTTAAAATGTGGGCAACTCTGCTGTCGTTGCGCAGGCACTGCAGCATGTAGTCGCTCATGTGTGCCAGGCTGCCCAGGGGTAAGGACAAGCTGTCCTCTGTGGGAGGCATATCGTCATCGTCCTGAGTTTCCCCCCAGCCACGCACCAGTGATGGGCCCGAGCTGCGTTGGGTGCCACCCCGCTGTGACCATGCTTCATCCTCATCCTCCTCCACCTCCTCCTCGTCCTCCAGTAGTGGGCCCTGGCTGGCCACATTTGTACCTGGCCTCTGCTGTTGCAAAAAACCTCCCTCTGAGTCACTTCGAAGAGACTGGCCTGAAAGTGCTAAAAATGACCCCTCTTCCTCCTCCTTCTCCTCCTGGGCCACCTCCTCTTCCATCATCGCCCTAAGTGTTTTCTCAAGGAGACATAGAAGTGGTATTGTAACGCTGATAACGGCGTCATCGCCACTGGCCATGTTGGTGGAGTACTCGAAACAGCGCAACAGGGCACACAGGTCTCGCATGGAGGCCCAGTCATTGGTGGTGAAGTGGTGCTGTTCCGCAGTTCGACTGACCCGTGCGTGCTGCATCTGAAACTCCACTATGGCCTGCTGCTGCTCGCACAGTCTGTCCAGCATGTGCAAGGTGGAGTTCCACCTGGTGGGCACGTCGCATATGAGGCAGTGAGCGGGAAGGCCAAAGTTACGCTGTAGCGCAGACAGGCGAGCAGCGGCAGGATGTGAACGCCGGAAGCGCGAACAGACGGCCCGCACTTTATGCAGCAGCACTGACATGTCGGAGTAGTTGTGAATGAACTTCTGCACCACCAAATTCAGCACATGCGCCAAGCAAGGGATGTGCGTCAAACCGGCTAGTCCCAGAGCTGCAACGAGATTTCGCCCATTATCGCACACCACCAGGCCGGGCTTGAGGCTCACCGGCAACAACCACTCGTCGGTCTGTTGTTCTATACCACGCCACAACTCCTGTGCGGTGTGGGGCCTGTCCCCCAAACATATGAGTTTCAGAATGGCCTGCTGACGTTTACCCCGGGCTGTGCTGAAGTTGGTGGTGAAGGTGTGTGCCTGACTGGATGAGCAGGTAGAAGAAGAGGAGGAGGAAGCTGAGTAGGAGGAGGTGGCAACAGGAGGCAAAGAATGTTGCCCTGCGATCCTTGGCGGCGGAAGGACGTGCGCCAAACAGCTCTCCGCCTGGGGCCCAGCTGCCACTACATTTACCCAGTGTGCAGTTAGGAAGATATAGCGTCCCTGGCCGTGCTTACTGGTCCACGTATCTGTGGTTAGGTGGACCTTGCCACAGATGGCGTTGCGCAGTGCACACTTGATTTTATCGGATACTTGGTTGTGCAGGGAAGACACGGCTCTCTTGGAGAAGTAGTGCCGGCTGGGAACAACATACTGTGGGACAGCAAGCGACATGAGCTGTTTGAAGCTGTCTGTGTCCACCAGCCTAAATGACAGCATTTCATAGGCCAGTAGTTTAGAAATGCTGGCATTCAGGGCCAGGGATCGAGGGTGGCTAGGTGGGAATTTACGCTTTCTCTCAAATGTTTGTGAGATGGAGAGCTGAACGCTGCCGTGTGACATGGTTGAGATGCTTGGTGACGGAGGTGGTGGTGTTGGTGGTACATCCCCTGTTTGCTGGGCGGCAGGTGCCAACGTTCCTCCAGAGGCGGAGGAAGAGGCCGAGGTGGCAGCAGCAGAAGAGGCCGAGGCGGCAGCAGCAGAAGAGGCCGAGGCGGCAGCAGCAGAAGAGGTAGCAGGGGGAGCCTGAGTGACTTCCTTGTTTTTAAGGTGTTTACTCCACTGCAGTTCATGCTTTGCATGCAGGTGCCTGGTCATGCAGGTTGTGCTAAGGTTCAGAACGTTAATGCCTCGCTTCAGGCTCTGATGGCACAGCGTGCAAACCACTCGGGTCTTGTCGTCAGCACATTGTTTGAAGAAGTGCCATGCCAGGGAACTCCTTGAAGCTGCCTTTGGGGTGCTCGGTCCCAGATGGCGGCGGTCAGTAGCAGGCGGAGTCTCTTGGCGGCGGGTGTTCTGCTTTTGCCCACTGCTCCCTCTTTTGCTACGCTGTTGGCTCGGTCTCACCACTGCCTCTTCCTCCGAACTGTGAAAGTCAGTGGCACGACCTTAATTCCATGTGGGGTGTAGGACCTCATCGTCCCCTGCATCGTCTTCCACCCAGTCTTGATCCCTGACCTCCTGTTCAGTCTGCATACTGCAGAAAGACGCAGCAGTTGGCACCTGTGTTTCGTCATCATCAGAGACATGCTGAGGTGGTATTCCCATGTCCTTATCATCAGGAAACATAAGTGGTTGTGCGTCAGTGCATTCTATGTCTTCCACCGCTGGGGAAGGGCTAGGTGGATGCCCTTGGGAAACCCTGCCAGCGGAGTCTTTAAACAGCATAAGAGACTGCTGCATAACTTGAGGCTCAGACAGTTTCCCTAGTATGACAGACTGATGGGCTTGATTTTCAGGCGCCATCTGTGCGCTTTCTGCAGAAGACTGGGTGGGAGATAATGTGAACGTGCTGGATCCACTGTCGGCCACCCAATTGACTAATGCCTGTACCTGCTCAGGCCTTACCATCCTTAGAACGGCATTGGGCCCCACCAAATATCGCTGTAAATTATGGCGGCTACTGGGACCTGAGGTAGTTGGTACACTAGGACGTGTGGGTGTGGCAGAACGGCCACGTCCTCTCCCAGCACTAGAGGGTCCACTAACACCACCACGACCATGTCCGAGTCCGCGTCCTTTACTAGATGTTTTCCTCATTGTTATCGTTCACCACAACAACAAAAATATTATTTGGCCCAATGTATTGAATTCAAATTCAGGCCTTTTTTTTACAGACACCTAACACTATCTGGCTATCTATTTAGGTACCGTATTACACTAATACAGGCACAGCAGTAACCACAGATTTAGCTGACTATAAATTTGAGGCCTATTATTTAGGCGCTGGGTGACAGGTATACGTTAACGGACAGAATTAGACTGGGATATGCACAGTAGCGTGTGTGTGAAGTTATTGAGAATGACCCTATGTGCACCTTGAATCTTATATACCCTTTTAGGGATAGATTTAAAGTAGGCCTGATATAGCAGAAACCACTAAATTAGGAAATTGCAAAATTGGGAATTGTATTTCAACCCAGAACAAAAACTGTGCTTTGACGGACACTAAATAACTTGACCAGCTACAGCAATAATGACAGATTTGGATGAATATAAATTTGAGGCCTATTATTTAGGCGCTGGGTGACAGGTATACGTTTACAGACAGAATTAGACTGGGATATGCACAGTAGCGTGTGTGTGAAGTTATTGAGAATGACCCTATGTGCACCTTGAATCTTATATACCCTTTTAGGGATAGATTTAAAGTAGGCCTGATACAGCAGATACCACTAAATTAGGAAATTGCAAAATTGGGAATTGTATTTCAACCCAGAACAAAAACTGTGCTTTGACGGACACTAAATAACTTGACCAGCTACAGCAATAATGACAGAATATAAATTTGAGGCCTATTATTTAGGCGCTGGGTGACAGGTATACGTTTACAGTCAGAATTAGACTGGGATATGGCCAAAAAATAACCACACTATTGATGGTTAAATGCACTTGGTGTGACAGCTTGACCCTGATGTAGGATATAGCCAAAAAACAACCACACTATTGAGGGTTAAATGCACTTGGTGACAGCTTGCCCCTGATGTAGTATATGGCCAAAAAATAACCACACTATTGATGGTTAAATGCACTTGGTGTGACAGCTTCACCCTGATGTAGGATATAGCCAAAAAACAACCACACTATTGAGGGTTAAATGCACTTGGTGACAGCTTGCCCCTGATGTAGTATATGGCCAAAAAATAACCACACTATTGATGGTTAAATGCACTTTGTGTGACAGCTTCACCCTGATGTAGGATATAGCCAAAAAACAACCACACTATTGAGGGTTAAATGCACTTGGTGACAGCTTGCCCCTGATGTAGTATATGACCAAAAAATAACCACACTATTGATGGTTAAATGCATTTGGTGTGACAGCTTCACCCTGATGTAGGATATAGCCAAAAAACAACCACACTATTGAGGGTTAAATGCACTTGGTGACAGCTTGCCCCTGATGTAGTATATGGCCAAAAAATAACCACACTATTGATGGTTAAATGCACTTGGTGTGACAGCTTCACCCTGATGTAGGATATAGCCAAAAAATAACCACACTATTGATGGTTAAATGGACTTGGTCGCAGCTTGTGCTGGCGCACCACAAGACACAAAATGGCCGCCGATCACCCCAGAAAAAAGTGAATGAAAAACGCTCTGGGCAGCCTAAAAACAGTGAGCAATTAAATAGCAGCAGTACAATCATCCACAGCTGCAGATCGATCACTGAATGAAGTCTTTTGGAGGAGTTAATCACTGCCTAATCTCGCCCTAACGTCGCAGCTGCAACCTCTCCCTATACTGATCAGAGCAGAGTGACGGGCGGCGCTACGTGACTCCAGCTTAAATAGAGGCTGGGTCACATGCTGCACTGGCCAATCACAGCCATGCCAATAGTAGGCATGGCTGTGATAGCCTCTTGGGGCAAGTAGTATGACGCTTGTTGATTGGCTGCTTTGCTGCCTTTCAAAAAGCGCCAAGAAAGCGCCGAACACCGAACCCGGTATACAGTTCGGGTTCGCTCATCCCTAGTTTTGGGGTCTACCCTAATTTGAACAAAATAAAATAAAAATATTAAAATAAAATAAAAAACAAAACAAAAAACCATGGTGGCTACCACCTCCACAGTCGCTTCCACCTACACTGCCACATCCACCGCCTGCTCAACCTCCTACTCCTAGATCAAGATGATGATTTTTTAATTTTGCATATTTTATGTTATTTGAAGTCATTTCTCTATCCACATTTGTTTGCAGAGCACTTGCCATGCTCTTAACCACATTTTGCTGGCATTTGCAGCCCTCTAGCCCTTTCCATGACTTTTCTAGAGCCATTTTAGTGCTCCAAAGTTCGGGTCCCCATTGACGTCAATGGGGTTTGGGGTCAAGTTCGGGTCCCGAACTCGAACTTTTTTGCGAAGTTCGGCCGCACCCGAACATCCAGGTGTCCGCTCAACTCTAATCACTATTACTTTTGATTCTGAGCTGTTTATGAATAAAAAACAATTCATCTAACACCTACATCTGTAGAAAATGTAACAGGAACTGTACATACACAGCTCATAATCATCCATCATCATTGTATGTGCACTAGGTGCAGGGGCGGATTAAGTGCATCATAGGCCCGGGGCTGTTTCCTAAACTTGGGCCCCTTTTCTCCATTTATTAATGTGGTAGCGGAATATCCATAAAGGAATTCTTAGATAACCCGAACCTTATACGCCGAACTTGAAAACAGAAGTTCGCTCATCCCTAGTGCTCTGCCCAGCACACCAAGTGTTTGAACATCAAAATGGTGGATTATTAATCCCTGTAATCCATCATTTTGATGGTCAAAAACTTGGTGTGCTGGGCTAGGCACCTGTGAAGAGAAGGATCAATTGTAATCCACCATTTTACTATCAAACACTTGGTGTAATAAATAATCCATCATTTTTATAGTCAAACACACTTTGTGATGGGCAGTGGCCACTGTGAAAAAAGAGGCAGAGCAGAGGCCAGACAGCAGCAGCCATTTCAGTCAGATTAGAGGCAGAGCTGCAGAGTGGCTGTAGCCTGTAATCTGACTAAAATGGCCACTGCTGGCCAATGTCTCTGTGCCACTGCTCTTTCTCTCTCCTCACAGGTGCCCAGTAGTGCTGAGCGAACTTCTGTTTTCAAGTTCGGTTTTTAAGCTATAGGTTATCTAAGAATTCCGTTATGGATTCTGCAAACAGGAACCATAACTTAGGGTCCGTGGTAGCGGAATATCCATAACGGAATTCTTAGATAACCCAAACCTTATACACCGAACTTGAAAACAGAAGTTCGCTCATCCCTAATCCCCAGATCAGCCCACCAAGTGTTTGAACATCAAAATGGTGGATTATTAATCCCTATATCATACAGGGATTAATAATCCATCATTTTGATGGTCAAAAACTTGGTGTGCTGGGCTGGGCACCTGTAAAGAGAAGGATCAATTGTAATCCACCATTTTAATATCAAACACTTGGTGTAATAATCCATCATTTTTATAGTCAAACACACTTTGTGATGGGCAGTGGCACCTGTGAAAAAAGAGGCAGAGCAGAGGCCAGACAGCAGCAGCCATTTCAGTCAGATTAGAGCTGCAGAGTGGCTGTAGCCTGTAATCTGACTAAAATGTCCACTGTTGCTCTGCCTCTCACTCACAGACACAGGCAGCCCACAATCCCACTGCCCTGCTGCCTAGGCCATCACCATTCATTAGAATTTACTAGCTTTGGCTGCTGCTGCTGCACCTGCTCACTTGAATACTGGAAGTTAACTCCGACGAAGCAGGTCCTCCATGCTGCTTTCTCTCACAGACCCAGCCAGGCTGTCCTGACTCCTGGCGCTGGCAATAGTAAGTGGTGGCACTGAGAAGACTGGGGGCGGGAATAAAGCACTGCAGCGTGCCTTCTGTGATGGAGGAGGCGGAGCTACAGTGAGTGACTGACTGAGTCACGTGCCCCCCTCCTCTCCTCTCCTCAGCACTCTGTATTCCACCTAATCTGCCCTGCTTCATTTTTACAGCCTATCTTCGCGGCGCTGAAGGGGGCGGGATCAAGCAAGCCGGCCGGCTGTTACTGTCTGCACTGCATCAGGCAGCGCAGCGGCGTGTAAGTGAAGAGCTGGCTGTGCGTCGCTACTGCAGATATATTTTAGTAACTTGGGGTCTGGTGGTGGTGCAAAATGGGGCGTTTAGGATGGCAAATTGGCGATGGGCCCCTCACTCACCCTGGGCCCGGGGCTGCCGACCCAAACGCCCCAATTATAATCCGCCACTGACTAGGTGCAATTGTCACTAGCTATATAAGCGTGCTCTACCTATAGCCAGGTCTATGCATCTATCATTTGTATTGACATCACAGTGATAGAGATAATAGTATTATCTATTTTATATATATATATTATATTTTTCCCTTTTATTTTATTTTTTGGGTCATGTTTTTAAATGCTTTTTAATAAATGCTTGGATAGAAGGTACATTTATTCTGGATGATTTCAAGTGAGGAGTGCCTGCTTTGATTATAATTATATTTGAGATCCTGCCCTAATTTTGATTGTGCATAAGTTCCAATTATTGGAGTAGAGAATATTTTGTAAAAGAACAGTCCATGAAAGAGATACGTGAGATGCTTTAAAGGGTTATTGTCACTGGCACAGTTGTATGGGGATTGTATGTAACAGTACCTGCTCTAGCATTTGATTGGAATTATTTTATGGACTGGCTGGCTAATATTATGGATAATTCTGTGTTGTGGATGCTTACACTATGATTTGGCCTTCAACAGTGGAGAACAGCTGCAAGGAGGCACTAAATTCAGCTGTGAGTGCCACTTTATGGAACAATTCACTTATCTCTGGGCACTTAAAGTGGTTTCCTAGTTAAACAAAAATTATCAAGTGCCCGCAGCATGGCCCTGAAACAGAAGATTCATACTTACCTGCTCCCCGCCGCTTCCAATCTTCCACGCTACCCCTCTGTCTCCATATTCCGGTCCCAGTACTGTTTACATCCGGTTGGCTATGGGCATGGTCACATAAACTGCTCCAGCAAATGACTGGCTTCAGTGGTAATGTGGTCACAAGTAGCATGTCACCGCTGAAGCCAATCATTGGATGGAGCGGTGCATGTGATCATGCCCGTAGCCAGATGTAAACAATGCCAAAACAAGGAGTTGGAGATAGCGGGGGCAGAGCGGAGGACCGGAGTGACGGGAAGCATGTAAGTATAAATCCTCTGCTGCAGGGCCAGCCCAAAACCCCTTTAAGCCAAGGATGGACAGTAGGTTATGACTAGGTTTAGTTTTGGATGTGTAGCCAAGGAAGAAAATGTGCAGTTACACTGGGTTATATTTCTTAAAAATAAGTTGTGGAATGTGTTCCTTCATGAATAAGACGCCTCAGTAATAAATAGCTTTTATTCTGATTCCTAGTAGAAATTCAGACATCCACTCGTGTACAAATTCTCGACAGTGCCTCCTGTAGGTGTTAGGGCCCTTGAAACAGGACTCAGATTAGTCAAAAATCCTGCTTCTGAGCTTTTGCTCCATGTGAGTACAGCTTCTAGTAAAAGGGTCAGATATTGACTTACAGAGAAGTCACCTGTAGGTGGCACTAGCAATTTAGTAATTTTTACCCAGGGGGCATTGCTCTAAAGACTCCCTAATATCTGGTTCTCCTTAAGGAAAATCTGTAACATCAAAGAGGCTGATTATGATACAATGAATAGCCCCCCCAAAAAATGCCAACAGTGAAGATAGTTCTATCCCCAGATTTATAGTTATAAAGTCCCATTACTGTATGAGTCCAGATCATGCAAGAATATCCTACATACTATTATGTCTGCCTGTAGAACTTAACATCATCCTCATTATCTATTACAATAGAAAACCTGAAATCATGGGTATTTTCCAGACACAGAGATGACTCATAGAACGTGTTCCCCTAGTGCAAATGGACACATACAAGCTGCAAATAAATAAGAGATGGTTCCAGAGGACTTCAGATTGCCAAGAGTTTCATGAGAAAAGATTCTCTTAGCTTGAGATACATAAATCTTTTATTTGTTCACATGGATTGAATTATTTGTTTTCAATGCATTTGTCAAAGATTGCTTTTGGAAGGCGTTACCAATTGTAAAAGCTTTTTCTAGATTTGATGGGGCTTTATGGAGCAGAAAAAAAGTGTTATCACACTTAGGGTCCATTCACACGTCCGTTTTTTCTTTCCTGATCTGTTCCGTTTTTTCAGGAACAGATCAGGACCAGATCTGGACCCATTCATTTTCAATGGGTCCTGGAAAAAATCGGACAGCACAATGTGTGCTGTCCGTTTCCGTTGTTCCGTTCCGCATGTCCGTTTAAATATAAAACATGTCCTATTCTTGTCCTGAAAAATCGGATCCTGGTACAATACAAAGTCAATGGATCCGCAAAAAACGGATGACATTCGGATGTCATTCCGTATGTCATCCGTTTTTTGCGGATTCCGTTCCTGGAAACACATAACAAATTTTTTTTTTTTTTTTTTTTTTCAATTTTTTTTCAAATAAATACAAACAACTTTATTTGATTATTGAAATGTATACATGCTCCCGTTTTTTGCGGATCCGCAAAAAACGGATGACATACGGAAACATTTTCAGGAACAACGGATCCGCAAAAAACGGACCGTTTTTCAGGATGAAAAAAAACAGGACGTGTGAATGGACCCTTATGAATACTTATTATTGCTGTTGAATAATGTGTTGAGAGAATGCACTTTTCAGTATGTGCCACCTACCAACATCTAAAGACTCCCTCCCTTTGATTGACAGCACTAGACCAAGTTGAAGTCATACTCTAATGCTGTTGATCAAGGAGATGGGAGTGTGTTTAGACGTCGGTAGGCATTGCATAGCGGTGCTTATACTGAAAAATCTTGCTTGAATTTTTTTTTATTCCATTTTACTCATTTTGAGCTAAAAATTTTTTTTCTCAATTGGTCTTTATTAAAATATTGAATCATTCTGTCACAAAGGGTTAACTGTTTGTCGAACTATGTGAATGGTACATTCACTTTCACTTTGTGTCAGTCATCTAATAAACCTTACGAGTATCTCTAAATTACTAAAAGGTCATAAACACTTATTTAAGCCACATTCCTATCAGTAAGATAAGAATTGAGCTATAATGAGTGTTTAGGAGGTCAGAGATTAGAGATAAGGAGCCACGTCAGCTGAGCTGCCTGATGGAACAAAGTAAAACTTCAGAGCTTGCTACTAGAAAATCTCAAGGCAGCACAGAGAAAGGGGCTCAACATTTTTAATAAAGGCCAGTTGAAAAAATGATTTTCAGGATAATGAGGTATACATTCTCCACACACTTAAAAAAAGCAATTGTGCTTGTATGTGTCCTCCTCTATTGAAGTCCATTTGAGGAATGGAAAGAACCAAATTAGCAGCGCTACCTTTCCAATGAAGTGCGGAAACTGCAATATCTGCCAATACATGATCTGTGCTGATTCCTTTTCTACCTGCAGGTTCCCGACGGGGATACCCTTGGCTCATTACATCAACTGTCGTACAAGAAATGTAATCTACGCACTCATTTGTGAGTGTGGGAAGCTATACGTTGGACAGACAGGCCAGGAAGTACGGAAACGTATTCAACAACATCTATCAAGTATTGCTCTGGCCCGACGTGATAGGATTCAAGCAAAGAAACCGCTAACGTCAGTCGCTGCACACTTTTTGGATTGTCATCAGTGTATAATCTCCGGACTTAGGATTGCGGGACTCGACTTGGTGCACATGAATTTGAGGGGAGGATCGGCTACCTCTCAATTGTTGCGTCTCGAGTCCAAATGGATTTTCAATTTGGACACAGTTGCCCCACATGGACTAAATGAAGAATTGTTGTTTACCGGTTATTACCATATCTGATATTCCCAGATATCCGGGGTGTATCAAATAACTACATTATCCATGGCTAATATACGGGAACAGCAACATATATATTTTTGATATTTTTGATGTCATCAGAGCACCGACAGTGGAGGCACATCAGGGGGTTTCGGTTTTAGGTGGAGGTATTGATTTTATTTCATTCCACTCCGCTTGACAGTGTATCCAGGTGGTATTTAACCACTATATTGTTGCATATTATGGCCATACATTTTGGCATAGATTGGGCATTGAAATTCCATTGCCTTTATAGGGTCCCAATTCAGGGGGTTGTAGGTAGGACACAGAAGGCTTGTGTTTGTTACTATAATTGGTCCTGCATCAAATAACTGTTTATTTGTGCTAACCCCTTTTCTCCACAGGCTCTTATCACTTTCTCACTCGTATTCACGCTTTCACTTCACACGGTTTGGGTATTTCTGGTTCCACCACTTCTTTACTTTTACACTAGTGGTCTTACCACGCTGGTCACATATTATCACTAATTTTATTTTGCTCCTCTCTAATACTATTATTACCCTTTAGGTCCTCATTAGATCGTGGATCTCATACTAGGTTCATGTATTATCATGCACGTATGTTGTTTTACATACATGTATGGTATCGTTCACATTATTTGAATGTCTATGCCTCTGTGGGGATACACATTGGGATTGCTGACAGCACCACGTATATAGGTGTGTTTGTTAGATATGCTTAATATATCTATATATATGTATTGTTATATGCATCAATGGTATACTGCTTATACATAGCCTGTCTTTATGTCCTCTTTATACATTGCACATTTGAATTTTGCATATTATGTATGTACATGTCCAATCCTCTGTTAAACATCTGTCATATTATATTATTATTATTATTAGCATTGCTGAATATGACCAGTATGCATGCAGATATTAATGCTCCACCCCCATCCTCCTTGTGTGTGCCTCCCCTGTGCCTTTCAGTGTGTTGCCATGCTCCTGGGCGTGTGGTGGACGCATTGTGTGCTCCACCATTCACAGTGGAGCGCACCATGCGTTCCACCATGCGTTCCATAGCGGCACGTCACTTCCGGTTTCACTACCTACTTCCGGTTTGTGAATATCGTCCGGATCATGTACCAGCTTACCTGGCACTGCCGATTTTGCTCTAAATTACTACAGCTGTTCATTTGCTACATCATTTTCTATTGTTTAGTACAAATATGTTTGCCCTCCATGTCTCCTTGGTTATGTGGCTGTGCTTTGGCTGGTGGATCGCATATGCGTTCCACCATGCGTTCCACCAGCCGATCATGTGACCCACACTTCCGGTTCCTTGTTCTGACTGGAATTTGATACGCTCATGCACTGACCACAGTTTCCTGCTACACAGGTGAACGCAATTACAGTTTATTTAAGACTCTATATTAACTGACGCTCCAACACACAGTCCTTTACCCCTGAGGAAGCCGGATTGCTCCGGCGACACGCGTTGGGCGCTTGCTATGTTTCCAGGTCCACTGCACCGGCTGGCTATGTAGGTTTGGCTCTTGATATTTGACCCCATGTCGGTCCTATTGCATCTTGAATTCTAGTGGTCTTACCTTACCTTGCATTTGCTATATGTGATTAATTGTATTGCTTTATATGCTGGTTGATAACGCATACATTTTCTTGTGATAATTCAGTGGACCTGTGTGTGTCGGTTACATTTATTTATTGCATACCGCACTTTGTTCTAGATTGTATACAATTTTTTAATGCGTGTGTGTTGTTGTGTCCAATAAACTTTACATATATTCTTTTATCCTACAATGGATGGATGTGCATTTATGGGGTGGATCTTTTGACTCTCTCTTGGGTTAGATTATTTGTCACACTTATGAATACTTATTATTGCTGTTGAATAATGTGTTGAGTGAATGCACTTTTCAGAATGTGCCACCTACCAACATCTAAAGACTCCCTCCCTTTGATTGACAGCACTAGACCAAGTTGAAGTCATACTCTAATGCTGTTGATCAAGGAGATGGGAGTGTGTTTAGACGTCGGTAGGCATTGCATAGCGGTGCTCGTACTGAAAAATCTTGCTTGAATTTTTTTTTATTCCATTTTACTCATTTTGAGCTAAAAATTTTTTTTCTCAATTGGTCTTTATTAAAATATTGAATCATTCTGTCACAAAGGGTTAACTGTTTGTCGAACTATGTGAATGGTACATTCACTTTCACTTTGTGTCAGTCATCTAATAAACCTTACGAGTATCTCTAAATTACTAAAAGGTCATAAACACTTATTTAAGCCACATTCCTATCAGTAAGATAAGAATTGAGCTATAATGAGTGTTTAGGAGGTCAGAGATTAGAGATAAGGAGCCACGTCAGCTGAGCTGCCTGATGGAACAAAGTAAAACTTCAGAGCTTGCTACTAGAAAATCTCAAGGCAGCACAGAGAAAGGGGCTCAACATTTTTAATAAAGGCCAGTTGAAAAAATGATTTTCAGGATAATGAGGTATACATTCTCCACACACTTAAAAAAAGCAATTGTGCTTGTATGTGTCCTCCTCTATTGAAGTCCATTTGAGGAATGGAAAGAACCAAATTAGCAGCGCTACCTTTCCAATGAAGTGCATTAAGAAAACCTCAAATTTCCAATGGGTTCAATAGGAACCAATATTGTTTTTGTAATATCCAATCCTAGTATACTCAATGGAACTTGACCCTGAGCCAACAACAGATGACTCTCCATAAGTCATGAAAAATCATATTTTTCCGATTGTCTTCTGGTTTTATGGAAATTACAAAAGAAACATGAACCATTAAAAAATGTTAAAAGGTCATTTGGGATAGTTTTCCAAACATGTTGTACATGGCAATGCTGGCAATTCCCCAGTATTTAATCCTCATGTACACTTCATTAAAAAACAAAATATACATTTTATATGTTGATGTAATGCTTGTAGATAGGGACAGACATGGACAGTGAGCCCTGACCTGGAACCCAGCCCACTTTCCCTACGACTTGCAGTTCAAGCCTTAGGTAGTAATACCGCTACTGGTCGACAGTCCCTATGCTACTAAGGTTCAGAGACAGACAAACACCAAGAGAAAAACAACACAAAGGGATGGTCATACGAAAATGGGCCAGAACCAGGCGGACAATGCAGTACAGCAACGAGAGACAAAGTAGTCAAAAGACAAGCCGAATACCAGACATGATAAAAAGTACAAATCACGTGAGACAGAGAGTGGTCAAAAGACAAGCCGAGATCTAAACCACAAACAAATCCAAATAAATCCAACAACCAGGAACTTAGATAGTGAGCCCAAACAAGACTATCACTGGCACTGGTATATGGCCAGGAAGGGGTTTAAACAGAGCACCAAGTTCCAGGATCTGAACCTGGTAGGCCACTCCATTAGTCAGAACACTAGCACACCGGAATAGATCAGCTGAGCAATTATCCCACTGCTACTCTCCTCCAGCACATGCCCGCTGTGGGGAGAAAGAGCATTGCATCCTGTTGCTAAGGATACTGTTGCGTCACCAGGGGGCGTGGCTTAGCAGCGAATATCTCCTGATACGGTCTCACCGAAGCTGGAGCTCTTGCCACTGGAGCCCAGACAGGTAAGTGTGTAACAGTAGGCTATAACACTTCAGGTCTTGCAATAAATTGAATATTGAACTATCGTCTTGGGTTATATCACATCATAGGAACATTATTCAATAGCTGAGAAATACCCCAGACTATAAGAAAAGCCTACGACACAGTGATGGCATTGTGTAATGTGACTTTCTGATGGACTTACACAAAGTATTTGCCTTCCTGGAATGTGCGGTCAGTTAATACATCCATAGGACAAACCTTTGAGCACTGATAACCATGGACTATGGATGAGAAAGGTGGGGACAAAGATAATATTATGCAAATTGTTCATGCCTTTAAAGTATATACTAGATGTTAGGTAATTACCTGTTGACGCTCTTGCGGCAAGTCTGGCCTCGCTAATGTGGCTCTGCCTGTCTCACTCGATTACTATGGCATCCAGCCCAGCTAACAGTGGTACTAATCAGCCTATCAGGGAGAAGGGATGCCAGGCCAATCATGCTTGGCACCGGCATAATGTGCTTCCTGTTGCCAAGGTATTTAAATAGGCATCTGCTGGCAACAGTTGCCTGTGATCGGTCTTCTTGCCACACACGCTGAGTTTGTGTTTCATGTGGATTCCTGGACTTCTGACTTTCTGCCTGCTAGTGGTTTCACCTCTGACTGCTAGTTAGGATTCTGACATTACCTCCTGGTTTTGACCCTGCTTGGTATACCCCTCTGTGTTTGCTTCCTCCTTGGTTCTTACAGTATTCTCTGGTTTTGACTTCCCCTTTTTTCTCCCCCAAGTAGGTGCTGAGCACTTAGTCAGGTCAGGGACCATCGCCCTGTTGGGGGCTTCCATTTTAGTGATGAGCGGCAGGGGTCATATTCGAATTCGCGATATTTCGCGAATATTTTTTAGAATATTCGTCGAATATTCGAAAATTCGAAAATTCGCGATTTTTTTTCTTGAAAAAATCGGCAAAGTAATGATTGTGTAATATGCGAATTTTCGTAATTTGCATTTTCGGATTCGAATTTTTAATGCGAATTTTTCAACTTACAACTATTAGACAAAGAAGATTATAGCACTATATTAGCTAAATTGCTCTATATTCGATTTTTCGAATATTCGCTATATTGCTATAACAGTTTTTTCGAATATTCGTAATATATAGCAATATAGCGAATATTCGGAAAAAAAGAATATAGAGCAATTTAGCTAATATAGTGCTATAATCTTTTTTTATAGTTGTAATTTTTTTCCAATCTGAACTTCAGATGAGAAAAAAATTACAACTATTAGACAAAGAAAATTATAGCACTATTAGCTAAATTGCTCTATATTCGTTTTTTTTTCGAATATTCACTATATTGCTATAACTTCGTTTTTCGAATATTTGTAATATTCTAAAACAAGAATATATAGCAATATAGCGAATATTCGAAAAAAACGAATATAGAGCAATTTAGCTAATATAGTGCTATAATCTTTGTCTAAAAGTTAAAAAATTCGCAATAAAAATTTGAATCCGAAAATTCGAATTACGAAAATTCGCATATTACACAATCATTACCTTGCCGATTTTTTCAAGAAAAAAAAATCGTGCATTTTCGAATATGACCCCTGCCGCTCATCACTACTCCTAAAGTCAAGTATAGTGCAGCCTTCTTATTGGCCCACAAGCTAGAAGCAGGAAGGGATCATGTGTACTGATTTAAAAAAAAAAAAAAAAAAAATCGAAAAATCGAATTTTCGAAATTACGAATATATAAAACTATATTCGAAATATTCGCGAATTTTCGAAGTACCTATATTCGCGAAAAAAATTCGAAATTGGAATATTCGTGATCAACACTATTCCATTTAAGGCGGCCCATCCAAGTAGGTAAGGACAGTGGTGTGTTCTCTACTGACATGACACTAGAGGGCTGTATCTATTCCACCTTCAGGCCAATTTCTTTGGTGTGGAGCTAGCAATTATGATAAGCATAGCAGCAGAGGATGTGTTTGCTTATTATTTTGGAGGCAGTGGCCGGTCTACTCATTTATTTTTTTTAAAGTAAGAGCTTATGACAAAACTTGGATCATTAAATAATTGAGAGAAGCCTGTAGTCAATCGGATCATGGGAACCTTCACAAGAGCAGGAGGTAAGTGTTTTAACCACTATGCCATATAGGGGAATGTTGACAGCAGCAATAGAAAAGAATGTTGATGTCATAAGCATTGAATAGGGTTACATTAGTAAGAATTGGTAGCTTATGTGCTATGGGGGCATGCCTTGCATGTGTGACTGCTTCCCTATGCCTGGTGACCCCATCCATGACATTATGACAATTTCTGACAATCATATTGCTAAATGTCATTACTTACAACATTTCTGATAACACTCACAAAAATGGAGTGGGGAGACCTGTTCATATTTCACAACACTACATATCATGAGTCAGTGTCAAGATGTGGTGGAAGACAGGAACTCCAATTTACAGTACATCAAGGGAAGCGCAAAGCAGCTGGTGAGGGGTGTGTTGATCTTGTCGGACACATTGACCTGATCACTAATGTGGTTATATTAGTGTGACAATAGCTCCATATTATGAGGCATATTATGGACAAGAAAAGGAGCAGGAGAGGGGTGTGATGATATCTTTGAAAATTAATTTCCACCAATTTGGCAAAAAAAAAAAAAAAGCAAATTATTGAATCAAAGCCTCAGTTGTTTACTTCCAGCAGATGAAAATACTGAACATTTATAACTATCATATAATGAGTTGTCCCCTCGTGTTATCACCTAAAGATCCATCATTCCTTTTTATGCCAGCATGGCCGCCACTGCATCTCGTTGCACAGATGAAAACATCTGCCGATGTGGGTGGAGGGGCAGCCAATAGCAGGCTGCGATGGGAAGGAGCCTCCATAGCTCGGGAGGCTTGTTCTCACGGCCTGCATTTGGCTGCCCCCCTTCCCCCCACACCCGGTTCCGGGGAGTGAGGTAAGTACAATCTGTGTGAGGGGCCCGGGTATAAGGGGGGCATTATAGGTCTTGGATAACACCTTTAATTTTACATGAGTTTTTTTATTTCTGGAATCACACACAAAATTTATAATCAGAGTAAACTTTCGACATCTTATAATTTAAAAAATCACCTTATTTTTTTAAAATTTGCCTTTTATCATCAACTGTCAGAAAAGGGAAATTCTTGAATAAAATAAATTCTTTTGCTGCTACTATCTTCCCCTGGGTCTTTCCAAGTTTCATTTTCTGTATAAATCCAACTTTCAATTCCTTTTTTGAAGGAAAAAAATACTAACATTTTCATAAATAGAAGTTGGATGTAAAATCTTAAAATGTAATGATAACCTCGCTCACTGCTTGAATGAAAAAAAAGAGGAATTCTTCACAATGACGTGAACTGACTGCAAGGATTTTTTTTGGCAAAGTCAGTATAGTTACAGCTCAGCCCTGCCAAATGCTACTAGTTTATGGTACATTTGACAGTTGTATTGTACGTCAATGGCTGTAACGCCCCAACACCTGCTTATAACATCTTTGTCAACTTAATCAAACCCCTCCCGAAACATCATCACATCTATGATTAGAAGAAAAATACTGACTGGTTCCAGTCAATAGCAACACTAAACAAAAAGCAAATAAGGAAAAATAAAGCGTCACATGTTCAATATCTAAGGTCTCCTGGGCAGGGTGGGAGGAAAGAAAGCAATGCCCAAAAGGCCCGAGGCTTATACAAACAGCATTGTTTACAGACCATAATTGCAAGGTTACTTTCTCTTTGTCTTGGACCTCCCACAATTTCAAAACATGGAGGACTCCAATAAAGTCATAAAGCATTGATAATCCTGTTTAGTTTTTTGCTTCTTCAGTAGAATCCAAAAACTGCAGTATAAATTTGTAGGAAGGTGGTGACCAAAATGGGTATTTTGAAGGGAGACCTGATACAGCTGAATCAGCTTAAATGTGAGAATATTCAGCCATCCCAGAGGTCCACTAGTGCGTCAAGTGAGCCTGTGGAAAAGCCACCATCTTCAATAACTGTAACATTGTGTTTCGTGAAATATACCGTCTACCTGTGGAGTCAGCGATAACCGCCATGCTTATGCACTTCTACAAATTAAAGTCTACTTGGGAATGAACGATAAGTTTTGTCTGGTTGTAGTCAACACCTAGCTATATCAGGGTAAACTCACCCTTCCACTGCTCAGACACTCTACAAAGTCACACACTTTGTAGAAGAAGTGGGTAAGCAAAAAGAAGGATATGCATCCATGCCTTTGGACACATTAACTGTATCTTCACTGTATTATCAGAGTTAAATCATCTCCCCTAAGAGTGCACCTTCTGTATATGGGGTGGGGGTTTGACTCATGTTAAAGTACTAGGGTATAGTTTAGTACTGAAGTTAATTCTGTTTAAGAGTACTACAGCACCAGGTACAACCAAATGCATATCTACCTCAATGTGACTAGGGATTATGCAGGAATGATTTAAAATGTTAGCAACCTACCCAGGACTGGTTGCCTCAACTTTCAGAAGCGCAAAGCGAGGTGAGGGGATGGGACCTCACTACACACTACAATGCTCTACACTAGATGGTAATTATGTGATCCTACCTACGATATGCCATCACGGCTAGGAAGCCGGACACGAAAACTCACCAATATGTAGTATATGCAAGTGCCAGAATGTAGCGTCTAGTGTTTCTCTGCTCCCCCACCCTCCTAGGCAGCTCTGCAAATGGTAGCAACCAGCCATGCTCAGATTCTAGGACAGGTTGCTGGTGGTCATTTTAAATAATTCCCTTTAAGTAGACCACCATATTAATAAGGAATTTAGGGGGGAAAAAAAATAAGAACTTTGAAGTATTCCATACTACAGTACTGTGCAAACATTTTAGGCAGGTGTGCGAATAATGCGACGAAAATGCTTTCAAAGATAGAAGCGTCAATATTTTATTTTTATCGATTAACAAAATGCAAAGTGAATGAGCAAAAGAGAAACCTTAATCAAATAAATAATTGGTATAACCACCCATTGCCTTCAAGACACCATCAGTTCTTCTGGGTACACTTGTCCATGGTTTCTGAAGGAACTCAGCAGGGAGGTTGTTCAAAACATCTTGGAGAACTAACGACAGATCATCTTCTGTTGATGTAAGATTGCTCAGGTCCTTCTGTCTCTTCATGTAATCCCAGACAGACTGGATGATGTTGAGATCAGGGCTCTCTGGGGGTCATATCATTACGCCCAGCTTATCCTATTACTTCTTTACGCTGAAGATAGTTTTTAATGCCGTTGGCCGTATGTTTGGGGTTGTTGTCCTGCTGCATAATAAAGTTGGAGCTAATACAGCCTGCAGGCTTCTTCATCCTATCAATTAAAAGGCGGTTATAGTCAGTTATAGTTAAAAAAGGCAAATTATTCTAAAGGCAAAACATCCATCTATACAATACAGGTACATGGAATATTCATTGTAAATTAATCTTGTGGTTGGTAACATTTGCACTTATATGAATAGTAAGGATTAGAGTTGAGCGAATACCTGGATGTTCGGGTTCGAGAAGTTCGGCCGAACTTCCCGGAAATGTTCGGGTTCGGGATCCGAACCCGATCCGAACTTCGTCCCGAACCCGAACCCCATTGAAGTCAATGGGGACCCGAACTTTTCGGCACTAAAACGGCTGTAAAACAGCCCAGGAAAGGGCTAGAGGGCTGCAAAAGGCAGCAACATGTAGGTAAATCCCCTGCAAACAAATGTGGATAGGGAAATGAATTAAAATAAAAATTAAATAAATAAAAATTAACCAAAATCAATTGGAGAGAGGTCCCATAGCAGAGAATCTGGCTTCCCGTCACCCACCACTGGAACAGTCCATTGTCATAAATTTAGGCCCAGCACCCAGGCAGAGGAGAGAGGTCCCGTAACAGACAATCTGGCTTCATGTCAGCAGAGAATCAGTCTGCATGTCATAGCAGAGAATGAGGCTTCACGTCACCCACCACTGCAACAGTCCATTGTCATAAATTTAGGCCCAGCACCCAGGCAGAGGAGAGAGGTCCCGTAACAGACAATCTGGCTTCATGTCAGCAGAGAATCAGTCTGCATGTCATAGCAGAGAATGAGGCTTCACGTCAGCCACCACTGCAACAGTCCATTGGCATATATTTAGGCCCAGCACACAGGCAGAGGAGAGAGGTCCCGTAACAGACAATCTGGCTTCATGTCAGCAGAGAATTAGTCTGCATGTCATAGCAGAGAATGAGGCTTCACGTCAGCCACCACTGCAACAGTCCATTGGCATATATTTAGGCCCAGCACACAGGCAGAGGAGAGAGGTCCCGTAACAGACAATCTGGCTTCATGTCAGCAGAGAATCAGTCTGCATGTCATAGCAGAGAATGAGGCTTCACGTCAGCCACCACTGCAACAGTCCATTGGCATATATTTAGGCCCAGCACACAGGCAGAGGAGAGAGGTCCCGTAACAGACAATCTGGCTTCATGTCAGCAGAGAATTAGTCTGCATGTCATAGCAGAGAATGAGGCTTCACGTCAGCCACCACTGCAACAGTCCATTGGCATATATTTAGGCCCAGCACACACACAGGCAGAGGAGAGAGGTCCCGTAACAGACAATCTGGCTTCATGTCAGCAGAGAATTAGTCTGCATGTCATAGCAGAGAATGAGGCTTCACGTCAGCCACCACTGCAACAGTCCATTGGCATATATTTAGGCCCAGCACACAGGCAGAGGAGAGAGGTCCCGTAACAGACAATCTGGCTTCATGTCAGCAGAGAATTAGTCTGCATGTAATAGCAGAGAATGAGGCTTCACGTCAGCCACCACTGCAACAGTCCATTGGCATATATTTAGGCCCAGCACACAGGCAGAGGAGAGAGGTCCCGTAACAGACAATCTGGCTTCATGTCAGTAGAGAATCAGTCTGCATGTCATAGCAGAGAATCAGGCTTCACGTCACCCACCACTGCAACAGTCCATTGTCATAAATTTAGGCCCAGCACCCAGGCAGAGGAGAGAGGTCCCGTAACAGACAATCTGGCTTCATGTCAGCAGAGAATCAGTCTGCATGTCATAGCAGAGAATCAGGCTTCACGTCAGCCACCACTGCAACAGTCCATTGTCATAAATTTAGGCCCAGCACCCAGGCAGAGGAGAGAGGTCCCGTAACAGACAATCTGGCTTCATGTCAGCAGAGAATCAGTCTGCATGTCATAGCAGAGAATCAGGCTTCACGTCACCCACCACTGCAACAGTCCATTGTCATATATTTAGGCCCAGCACACAGGCAGAGGAGAGAGGTCCCGTAACAGACAATCTGGCTTCAAGTCAGCAGAGAATTAGTCTGCATGTCATAGCAGAGAATGAGGCTTCACGTCAGCCACCACTGCAACAGTCCATTGGCATATATTTAGGCCCAGCACACAGGCAGAGGAGAGAGGTCCCGTAACAGACAATCTGGCTTCATGTCAGCAGAGAATCAGTCTGCATGTCATAGCAGAGAATCAGGCTTCACGTCAGCCACCACTGCAACAGTCCATTGGCATATATTTAGGCCCAGCACACAGGCAGAGGAGAGAGGTCCCGTAACAGACAATCTGGCTTCAGTTCAGCAGAGAATCAGTCTGCATGTCATAGCAGAGAATCTGGCTTCACGTCACCCACCACTGCAACAGTCCATTGTCATAAATTTAGGCCCAGCACCCAGGCAGAGGAGAGAGGTCCCGTAACAGACAATCTGGCTTCATGTCAGCAGAGAATTAGTCTGCATGTCATAGCAGAGAATGAGGCTTCACGTCACCCACCACTGTAAGAGTCCATTTTCATAAGTTTAGGCCCAGCACCCAGGCAGAGGAGAGAGGTCCCGTAACAGAGGATCTGACTTCATGTCAGCAGAGAATTAGTCTGCATGTCATAGCAGAGAATGAGGCTTCACGTCAGCCACCACTGCAACAGTCCATTGGCATATATTTAGGCCCAGCACCCAGGCAGAGGAGAGAGGTCCCGTAACAGACAATCTGGCTTCATGTCAGCAGAGAATCAGTCTTCATATCATAGCAGAGAATCAGGCTTCACGTCACCCACCACTGTAAGAGTCCATTTTCATAAATTTAGGCCCAGCACCCAGGCAGAGGAGAGAGGTCCCGTAACAGAGGATCTGGCTTCATGTCAGCAGAGAATCATTCTGCATGTCATAGCAGAGAATCAGGCTTCACGTCACCCAACATTGGAACAGTCCATTGGCATATATTTAGGCCCCGGCACCCAGACAGAGGAGAGGTTCATTCAACTTTGGGTAGCCTCGCAATATAATGGTAAAATGAAAATAAAAATAGGATTGAATGAGGAAGTGCCCTGGAGTCCAATAATATATGGTAAGGGGAGGTAGTTAATGTCTAATCTGGACAAGGGACGGACAGATCCTGTGGGATCCATGCCTGGTTCATTTTTATGAACGTCAGCTTGTCCACATTGGCTGTAGACAGGCGGCTGCGTTTGTCTGTAATGACGCCCCCTGCCGTGCTGAATACACGTTCAGACAAAACGCTGGCCGCCGGGCAGGCCAGCACCTCCAAGGCATAAAAGGCTAGCTCTGGCCACGTGGACAATTTAGAGACCCAGAAGTTGAATGGGGCCGAACCATCAGTCAGTACGTGGAGGGGTGTGCACATGTACTGTTCCACCATGTTAGTGAAATGTTGCCTCCTGCTAACACGTTGCGTATCAGGTGGTGGTGCAGTTAGCTGTGGCGTGTTGACAAAAGTTTTCCACATCTCAGCCATGCTAACCCTGCCCTCAAAGGAGCTGGCATTGACACAGCTGCCTTGGCGACCTCTTGCTCCTCCTCTGCCTTGGCCTTGGGCTTCCACTTGTTCCCCTGTGACATTTGGGAATGCTCTCAGTAGCGCGTCTACCAACGTGCGCTTGTACTCGCGCATCTTCCTATCACGCTCCAGTGCAGGAAGTAAGGTGGGCACATTGTCTTTGTAGCGTGGATCCAGCAGGGTGGCAACCCAGTAGTCCGCACAGGTTAAAATGTGGGCAACTCTGCTGTCGTTGCGCAGGCACTGCAGCATGTAGTCGCTCATGTGTGCCAGGCTGCCCAGGGATAAGGACAAGCTGTCCTCTGTGGGAGGCGTATCGTCATCGTCCTGCCTTTCCCCCCAGCCACGCACCAGTGATGGACCCGAGCTGCGTTGGGTGCCACCCCGCTGTGACCATGCTTCATCCTCATCCTCCTCCACCTCCTCCTCATCCTCGTCCTCCTCGTCCTCCAGTAGTGGGCCCTGGCTGGCCACATTTGTACCTGGCCTCTGCTGTTGCCAAAAACCTCCCTCTGAGTCACTTCGAAGAGACTGGCCTGAAAGTGCTAAAAATGACCCCTCTTCCTCCTCCTCCTCCTCCTCCTCCTGGGCCACCTCCTCTTCCATCATCGCCCTAAGTGTTTTCTCAAGGAGACATAGAAGTGGTATTGTAACGCTGATAACGGTGTCATCGCCACTGGCCATGTTGGTGGAGTACTCGAAACAGCGCAACAGGGCACACAGGTCTCGCATGGAGGCCCAGTCATTGGTGGTGAAGTGGTGCTGTTCTGTAGTGCGACTGACCCGTGCGTGCTGCAGCTGAAACTCCACTATGGCCTGCTGCTGCTCGCACAGTCTGTCCAGCATGTGCAAGGTGGAGTTCCACCTGGTGGGCACGTCGCATATGAGGCGGTGAGCGGGAAGGCCGAAGTTACACTGTAGCGCAGACAGGCGAGCAGCAGCAGGATGTGAACGCCGGAAGCGCGAACAGACGGCCCGCACTTTATGCAGCAGCTCTAACATGTCGGGGTAGTTGTGTATGAACTTCTGCACCACCAAATTCAGCACATGCGCCAAGCAAGGGATGTGCGTCAAATTGGCTAGTCCCAGAGCTGCAACGAGATTTCGCCCATTATCACACACCACCAGGCCGGGCTTGAGGCTCACCGGCAGCAACCACTCGTCGGTCTGTTGTTCTATACCCCGCCACAACTCCTGTGCGGTGTGGGGCCCGTCCCCCAAACATATGAGTTTCAGAATGGCCTGCTGACGTTTACCCCGGGCTGTGCTGAAGTTGGTGGTGAAGGTGTGTGGCTGACTGGATGAGCAGGTGGAAGAAGAGGAGGAGGAAGCCGAGAAGGAGGAGGTGGCAACAGGAGGCAAAGAATGTTGCCCTGCGATCCTTGGCGGCGGAAGGACGTGCGCTAAACAGCTCTCCGCCTGGGGCCCAGATGCCACTACATTTACCCAGTGTGCAGTTAGGGAGATATAGCGTCCCTGGCCGTGCTTACTGGTCCACGTATCTGTGGTTAGGTGGACCTTGCTACAGATGGCGTTGCGCAGTGCACACTTGATTTTATCGGATACTTGGTTGTGCAGGGAAGGCACGGCTCTCTTGGAGAAGTAGTGCCGGCTGGGAACAACATACTGTGGGACAGCAAGCGACATGAGCTGTTTGAAGCTGTCTGTGTCCACCAGCCTAAATGACAGCATTTCATAGGCCAGTAGTTTAGAAATGCTGGCATTCAGGGCCAGGGATCGAGGGTGGCTAGGTGGGAATTTACGCTTTCTCTCAAATGTTTGTGAGATGGAGAGCTGAACACTGGCGTGTGACATGGTTGAGACGCTTGGTGACGGAGGTGGTGGTGGTGGTGTTGGTGGTACATCCCCTGTTTGCTGGGCGGCAGGTGCCAACGTTCCTCCAGAGGCGGAGGAAGAGGCCGAGGCGGCAGCAGCAGAAGAGGCCGAGGCGGCAGCAGCAGAAGAGGTAGCAGGGGGAGCCTGAGTGACTTCCTTGGTTTTAAGGTGTTTACTCCACTGCAGTTCATGCTTTGCATGCAGGTGCCTGGTCATGCAGGTTGTGCTAAGGTTCAGAACGTTAATGCCTCGCTTCAGGCTCTGATGGCACAGCGTGCAAACCACTCGGGTCTTGTCGTCAGCACATTGTTTGAAGAAGTGCCATGCCAGGGAACTCCTTGAAGCTGCCTTTGGGGTGCTCGGTCCCAGATGGCGGCGGTCAGTAGCAGGCGGAGTCTCTTGGCGGCGGGTGTTCTGCTTTTGCCCACTGCTCCCTCTTTTGCTACGCTGTTGGCTCGGTCTCACCACTGCCTCTTCCTCCGAACTGTGAAAGTCAGTGGCACGACCTTCATTCCATGTGGGGTCTAGGACCTCATCGTCCCCTGCATCGTCTTCCACCCAGTCTTGATCCCTGACCTCCTGTTCAGTCTGCACACTGCAGAAAGACGCAGCAGTTGGCACCTGTGTTTCGTCATCATCAGAGACATGCTGAGGTGGTATTCCCATGTCCTCATCATCAGGAAACATAAGTGGTTGTGCGTCAGTGCATTCTATGTCTTCCACCGCTGGGGAAGGGCTAGGTGGATGCCCTTGGGAAACCCTGCCAGCGGAGTCTTCAAACAGCATAAGAGACTGCTGCATAACTTGAGGCTGAGACAGTTTCCCTGGTATGCATGGGGGTGATGTGACAGACTGATGGGGTTGGTTTTCAGGCGCCATCTGTGCGCTTTCTGCAGAAGACTGGGTGGGAGATAATGTGAACGTGCTGGATCCACTGTCGGCCACCCAATTGACTAATGCCTGTACCTGCTCAGGCCTTACCATCCTTAGAACGGCATTGGGCCCCACCATATATCGCTGTAAATTCTGGCGGCTACTGGGACCTGAGGTAGTTGGTACACTAGGACGTGTGGATGTGGCAGAACGGCCACGTCCTCTCCCAGCACCAGAGGGTCCACTAACACCACCACGACCATGTCCACGTCCGCGTCCCTTACTAGATGTTTTCCTCATTGTTATGGTTCACCACAACAACAAAAATATTATTTGGCCCAATGTATTGTATTCAAATTCAGCGGGATATAAATTTGAGGCCTAGTATTTAGGCGCTGGGTGACCGGTATGGATTTACTAACAGAGTTGGACTTGGAAATGCACAGTAGCGTGTGTGTGAAGTTATTCTGAATGACCCTATGTGCACCTTGAATATTATATACCCTTTTAGGGATAGATTTCAAATAGCTCTGATATAGCAGAAACCACTAAATTATGAAATTGCTAAATTGGGAATTGTATTTCAACCCAGAACAAAAAATGTGCTTTGACGGACACTAAATAACTTTCCCAGCCACAACAGGACAGCGGTAACGAGAGATTTAGCGGGATATAAATTTGAGGCCTAGTATTTAGGCGCTGGGTGACCGGTATGGATTTAGTGAAAGAATTAGACTGGAAAATGCACAGTAGCGTGTGTGTGAAGTTATTCTGAATGACCCTATGTGCACCTTGAATATTATATACCCTTTTAGGGATAGATTTCAAATAGCTCTGATATAGCAGAAACCACTAAATTATGAAATTGCTAAATTGGGAATTGTATTTCAACCCAGAACAAAAAATGTGCTTTGACGGACACTAAATAACTTTCCCAGCCACAACAGGACAGCGGTAACGAGAGATTTAGCGGGATATAAATTTGAGGCCTAGTATTTAGGCGCTGGGTGACCGGTATGGATTTAGTGACAGAATTAGACTGGGAAATGCACAGTAGCGTGTGTGTGAAGTTATTCTGAATGACCCAATGTGCACCTTGAATATTATATACCCTTTTAGGGATAGATTTCAAATAGCTCTGATATAGCAGAAACCACTAAATTATGAAATTGCTAAATTGGGAATTGTATTTCAACCCAGAACAAAAAATGTGCTTTGACGGACACTAAATAACTTTCCCAGCCACAACAGGACAGCGGTAACGAGAGATTTAGCGGGATATAAATTTGAGGCCTAGTATTTAGGCGCTGGGTGACCGGTATGGATTTAGTGACAGAATTAGACTGGGAAATGCACAGTAGCGTGTGTGTGAAGTTATTCTGAATGACCCTATGTGCACCTTGAATATTATATACCCTTTTAGGGATAGATTTCAAATAGCTCTGATATAGCAGAAACCACTAAATTATGAAATTGCTAAATTGGGAATTGTATTTCAACCCAGAACAAAAAATGTGCTTTGACGGACACTAAATAACTTTCCCAGCCACAACAGGACAGCGGTAACGAGAGATTTAGCGGGATATAATTTGAGGCCTAGTATTTAGGCGCTGGGTGACCGGTATGGATTTAGTGACAGAATTAGACTTGGAAATGCACAGTAGCGGGTGTGTGTGAAGTTATTCTGAATGACCCTATGTGCACCTTGAATATTATATACCCTTTTAGGGATAGATTTCAAATAGCTCTGATATAGCAGAAACCACTAAATTATGAAATTGCTAAATTGGGAATTGTATTTCAACCCAGAACAAAAAATGTGCTTTGACGGACACTAAATAACTTTCCCAGCCACAACAGGACAGCGGTAACGAGAGATTTAGCGGGATATAATTTGAGGCCTAGTATTTAGGCGCTGGGTGACCGGTATGGATTTAGTGACAGAATTAGACTTGGAAATGCACAGTAGCGGGTGTGTGTGAAGTTATTCTGAATGACCCTATGTGCACCTTGAATATTATATACCCTTTTAGGGATAGATTTCAAATAGCTCTGATATAGCAGAAACCACTAAATTATGAAATTGCTAAATTGGGAATTGTATTTCAACCCAGAACAAAAAATGTGCTTTGACGGACACTAAATAACTTTCCCAGCCACAACAGGACAGCGGTAACGAGAGATTTAGCGGGATATAAATTTGAGGCCTAGTATTTAGGCGCTGGGTGACCGGTATGGATTTAGTGACAGAATTAGACTGGGAAATGCACAGTAGCGTGTGTGTGAAGTTATTCTGAATGACCCTATGTGCACCTTGAATATTATATACCCTTTTAGGGATAGATTTCAAATAGCTCTGATATAGCAGAAACCACTAAATTATGAAATTGCTAAATTGGGAATTGTATTTCAACCCAGAACAAAAAATGTGCTTTGACGGACACTAAATAACTTTCCCAGCCACAACAGGACAGCGGTAACGAGAGATTTAGCGGGATATAAATTTGAGGCCTAGTATTTAGGCGCTGGGTGACCGGTATGGATTTACTAACAGAATTGGACTTGGAAATGCACAGTAGCGTGTGTGTGAAGTTATTCTGAATGACCCTATGTGCACCTTGAATATTATATACCCTTTTAGGGATAGATTTCAAATAGCTCTGATATAGCAGAAACCACTAAATTATGAAATTGCTAAATTGGGAATTGTATTTCAACCCAGAACAAAAAATGTGCTTTGACGGACACTAAATAACTTTCCCAGCCACAACAGGACAGCGGTAACGAGAGATTTAGCGGGATATAAATTTGAGGCCTAGTATTTAGGCGCTGGGTGACCGGTATGGATTTACTAACAGAATTGGACTTGGAAATGCACAGTAGCGTGTGTGTGAAGTTATTCTGAATGACCCTATGTGCACCTTGAATATTATATACCCTTTTAGGGATAGATTTTAAATAGCTCTGATATAGCAGAAACCACTAAATTATGAAATTGCTAAATTGGGAATTGTATTTCAACCCAGAACAAAAAATGTGCTTTGATGGACACTAAATAACTTTCCCAGCCACAACAGGACAGCGGTAACGAGAGATTTAGCGGGATATAAATTTGAGGTCTAGTATTTAGGCGCTGGGTGACCGGTATGGATTTAGTGACAGAATTAGACTGGGATATGGCCAAAAAATAACCACACTATTGCTGGTTAAATGCACTTGGTGTGACAGCTTGACCAACCACACTACTGAGGGTTAAATGCACTTGGTGACGGGCGCAGCTTGCCCCTGATGTAGTATATGGCCAAAAAATGAACAGACTATTGCTGGTTAAATGCACTTGGTGACGGGCGCAGCTTGCCCCTGATGTAGTATATGGCCAAAAAATGAACAGACTATTGCTGGTTAAATGCACTTGGTGTCACAGCTTGACCAACCACACTACTGAGGGTTAAATGCACTTGGTGACGGGCGCAGCTTGCCCCTGATGTAGTATATGGCCAAAAAATGAACAGACTATTGCTGGTTAAATGCACTTGGTGACGGGCGCAGCTTGCCCCTGATTTAGTATATGGCCAAAAAATGAACAGACTATTGCTGGTTAAATGCACTTGGTGTGATAGCTTGACCAACCACACTACTGAGGGTTAAATGCACTTGGTGACGGGCGCAGCTTGCCCCTGATGTAGTATATGGCCAAAAAATGAACAGACTATTGCTGGTTAAATGCACTTGGTGACGGGCGCAGCTTGCCCCTGATGTAGTATATGGCCAAAAAATGAACAGACTATTGCTGGTTAAATGCACTTGGTGTCACAGCTTGACCAACCACACTACTGAGGGTTAAATGCACTTGGTGACGGGCGCAGCTTGCCCCTGATGTAGTATATGGCCAAAAAATGAACAGACTATTGCTGGTTAAATGCACTTGGTGACGGGCGCAGCTTGCCCCTGATTTAGTATATGGCCAAAAAATGAACAGACTATTGCTGGTTAAATGCACTTGGTGTGATAGCTTGACCAACCACACTACTGAGGGTTAAATGCACTTGGTGACGGGCGCAGCTTGCCCCTGATGTAGTATATGGCCAAAAAATGAACAGACTATTGCTGGTTAAATGCACTTGGTGTCACAGCTTGACCAACCAGACTACTGAGGGTTAAATGCACTTGGTGACGGGCGCAGCTTGCCCCTGATGTAGTATATGGCCAAAAAATGAACAGACTATTGCTGGTTAAATGCACTTGGTGACGGGCGCAGCTTGCCCCTGATTTAGTATATGGCCAAAAAATGAACAGACTATTGCTGGTTAAATGCACTTGGTGTGATAGCTTGACCAACCACACTACTGAGGGTTAAATGCACTTGGTGACGGGCGCAGCTTGCCCCTGATGTAGTATATGGCCAAAAAATGAACAGACTATTGCTGGTTAAATGCACTTGGTGTGACAGCTTCACCCTGATGTAGGCTTTAGCCAAAAAACAACCACACCATTGAGGGTTAAATGCACTTGGTGACAGGCGCAGCTTGCCCCTGATGTAGTATATGGCCAAAAAATGAACAGACTAATGCTGGTTAAATGCACTTGGTGTGACAGCTTCACCCTGATGTAGGCTTTAGCCAAAAAACAACCACACCATTGAGGGTTAAATGCACTTGGTGACGGGCGCAGCTTTTCCTGATGTAGTATATGGCCAAAAAATGAACAGACTATTGCTGGTTAAATGCACTTGGTGTCACAGCTTGACCAACCACACTACTGAGGGTTAAATGCACTTGGTGACGGGCGCAGCTTGCCCCTGATGTAGTATATGGCCAAAAAATGAACAGACTATTGCTGGTTAAATGCACTTGGTGACGGGCGCAGCTTGCCCCTGATTTAGTATATGGCCAAAAAATGAACAGACTATTGCTGGTTAAATGCACTTGGTGTGATAGCTTGACCAACCACACTACTGAGGGTTAAATGCACTTGGTGACGGGCGCAGCTTGCCCCTGATGTAGTATATGGCCAAAAAATGAACAGACTATTGCTGGTTAAATGCACTTGGTGTCACAGCTTGACCAACCACACTACTGAGGGTTAAATGCACTTGGTGACGGGCGCAGCTTGCCCCTGATGTAGTATATGGCCAAAAAATGAACAGACTATTGCTGATTAAATGCACTTGGTGACGGGCGCAGCTTGCCCCTGATTTAGTATATGGCCAAAAAATGAACAGACTATTGCTGGTTAAATGCACTTGGTGTGATAGCTTGACCAACCACACTACTGAGGGTTAAATGCACTTGGTGACGGGCGCAGCTTGCCCCTGATGTAGTATATGGCCAAAAAATGAACAGACTATTGCTGGTTAAATGCACTTGGTGTGACAGCTTCACCCTGATGTAGGCTTTAGCCAAAAAACAACCGCACCATTGAGGGTTAAATGCACTTGGTGACAGGCGCAGCTTGCCCCTGATGTAGTATATGGCCAAAAAATGAACAGACTATTGCTGGTTAAATGCACTTGGTGTGACAGCTTCACCCTGATGTAGGCTTTAGCCAAAAAACAACCACACCATTGAGGGTTAAATGCACTTGGTGACGGGCGCAGCTTTTCCTGATGTAGTATATGGCCAAAAAATGAACAGACTATTGCTGGTTAAATGCACTTGGTGTCACAGCTTGACCAACCACACTACTGAGGGTTAAATGCACTTGGTGACGGGCGCAGCTTGCCCCTGATGTAGTATATGGCCAAAAAATGAACAGACTATTGCTGGTTAAATGCACTTGGTGACGGGCGCAGCTTGCCCCTGATTTAGTATATGGCCAAAAAATGAACAGACTATTGCTGGTTAAATGCACTTGGTGTGACAGCTTGACCAACCACACTACTGAGGGTTAAATGCACTTGGTGACGGGCGCAGCTTGCCCCTGATGTAGTATATGGCCAAAAAATGAACAGACTATTGCTGGTTAAATGCACTTGGTGTGACAGCTTCACCCTGATGTAGGCTTTAGCCAAAAAACAACCACACCATTGAGGGTTAAATGCACTTGGTGACGGGCGCAGCTTGCCCCTGATGTAGTATATGGCCAAAAAATAAACAGACTATTGCTGGTTAAATGCACTTGGTGTGACAGCTTCACCCTGATGTAGGCTTTAGCCAAAAAACAACCACACCATTGAGGGTTAAATGCACTTGGTCGCAGCTTGTGCTGGCGCACCACAAGACACAAAATGGCCGCCGATCACCCCAGAAAAAAGTGACTGACAAACGGTCTGGGCAGCCTAAAAACAGTGAGCAATTGAGGATCAGCAGCTCAATGATCCACAGCTGCAGATCGATCAGTTAATCAAGTCCTTTGGAGGAGTTAATCTGCCTAATCTCGCCCTACTGTCGCAGCCGCAACCTCTCCCTACGCTAATCAGAGCAGAGTGACGGGCGGCGCTATGTGACTCCAGCTTAAATAGAGGCTGGGTCACATGGTGCTCTGGCCAATCACAGCCATGCCAATAGTAGGCATGGCTGTGATGGCCTCTTGGGGCAAGTAGTATGACGCTTGTTGATTGGCTGCTTTGCAGCCTTTCAAAAAGCGCCAAGAAAGCGTCACAAAAGCGCCAAGAAAGCGACGAACACCGAACCCGAACCCGGACTTTTACGAAAATGTCCGGGTTCGGGTCTGTGTCACGGACACCCCAAAATTCGGTACGAACCCGAACTATACAGTTCGAGTTCGCTCATCCCTAGTAAGGATTAGTAGGTTGTTTGTGAAGAAATTAAAAAAACTTGAACATTCCCAGCAAAATATACCCCCTCTACTACCAACTGAGAGTCAGATGAGGTTGTTCACTGCTGGACAACATAATCATTTCAGAACCTACTCATCCTTTAGTCAACTGATGGACCAGTCCAGTCTCTTGTTAAGCTGTATATAACATCTCCTCTACCAGGATGCACAAAGGGTATTTCATCCAATTATTGGTCTTTTTCTACATTTTATCCCTGTGTATAGTTTGCTAGCAAGTCTCGAAAGGTTCATCTCTGTATTTCTCACTCTTCATGGAGTTTCTTCAGTCTTGCTTTTCCCCACCTCAGCAGAGTTTTCAGCTCTTCTTAAATTCCAATAAGTATTTGTCCCATAGTTTTTTTTTACTTTCTCTAGCTTCCTAAAATTCACACAGGGAAGGCGTAGTTTGATTAGATATGCTATAAAAGTAGAATCACTCTGGGTTCTGCTGTCACGACTGTAGGCAGGGAAACACACTCACATTTAGCAAGCCCTAAACAGCTAGTCCCCAACTAGTTGACCATCCCTATACTGATAAGTGCACGGAACGAAACCAAGCACCAGCAGTAAAAACCGCTGGGACCTGTTCACACTACTGGAACCCAACACACACAGGGAATGGTTGTACAGAAATGGGTCAGAAGCTGGAAGATCAATACAGTACCAAATCACAGGACAGAGAATTGTCAACAATATCCAAGACAAGGGTCAAACCAGACGGGAAATGTGTTACAAAATCACAAAGCAGAGAAAGAGGTCAAAGTCAAATTCTAATAGTACCAATCCAATAACACACAATAGCAACTGGAGCACAGCAAGGGAAAAATCTATAACTGGCAAGGGTGTATTGCCAGCAGGTGGTTTAAATAGAACACAGAGTCCCTGGATCAGAACCTAATAGGTCCTGGGACTTGGCGCCCCATTGGAACAGAATACAAGCAGTCTTGAGATAGGTAGTCTGAGAAGTCAATCAGCCTGCATCAAAAACATACACAGTTGATACAAATAACTACTAATAACTACAGCAAGCATGTGCGCTCACATCTCCAGGGGGCATGGTTTAAAGGGAACCTGTCATGTGGATATTTGATTATAATCTAACTAATTATATACAATCAATAACTACTAAAAAGTACCTTAGATGTATTCACTTACTGGTGTGACAGATGGTTACCTTATAATATACACACAAAGATGCCACATGCCACATGCTAATGAGCTGATTTGAGTCCAGCGTGATGTCATTGAGTCCAGCGTTTATTTAATTCAGAGCTATAGCCACTCCCCTGCCCACCTGCTGCTGATTCATATTGAAAATAACTGTCATTCAGCAGCAGGTGGGCGGGGAGAGTCAGGAGCTCATAAATATTCATGACTCATCATTATCAGCTGGAGCTTTTCAATACAAGATGTTGGCAGATTTACTGGGTCAATTAAAGAAAGTGACCCAGCATTTTGCTACGAGAATCAGTCACTTATTTATGTTGCCCTTAGTTAGGACACCATAACACTGGTGACAGGTTCCCTTTAAGTGGAATGTCACAAGGGGATGTGACCTAAGCAGTGCCTCACCGGGGGTGTAGCCTAGGCAATGCATCACCAGAGGCTGTGGCTTAGGCGACGCATTATGGGGACGCTTCCCGGCAGCACGTCTGACACAGTGCTGTCTTGCCAGAGCACCAGACCATGGTGCTGGAGCTCGGACAAGTAAGGTAAGTTGGTGACATCTCCTAAAACTCTTGAGCAGGAGCATTACTGCAGGAGATGCAGGGGTATCGGTAGCATCCCATAGCACATAGAAAGCCACCAGTATCATCAATGACAAATAGTAGATGGGGGACCCTGGAGGCCCAGGAGCTTCAAGTATTTACTCTGTTGTCGAAGAGATGGAGTTCTGGAGAATGTTAGGCTTCTGTAACTTGATATTGATAGAGTTTGAGCACATTAGTGTGGTCACATCTCCAGTAAAACTGGGGCCCATTCATTGCTTCTGATCATTTGTGCTTCGAACATTAGCATGCAGGCTCATGACCTTTAATGGACACCTGGTTCTACAGTTATCTATATTGTCCATGTTAAGTCACTCACTTGTTACTAGAGTCTATTTTTTATGAGTGGTTAACAATTTTGATGCTATTGATGATAAATCCTGTGTGTATAATGATAACAATAGGATACGATATATATATGGAGGTGGGCCTCAGAATCATGTCCAATGGTGGGCCCAAGGAACCCCAATGCAATGTTGTGTGAAGTCATAGAACAGAATGGTACATATTTGGTTATCTAGATGTTGAAACACTTACCAAGAGCTTCAAACTAGATTGTTCAGATTTCTGTAAATCCTATATGTAGACGACTTCACAGTCTTTCCAGCCTACAGTATTCAGTATTTTCTTGCATTTAAGTATACAGCTTGTTACTTGGACAGCTCAATTCTTCATATAAAATATGGGCAGTTATAGGACAGAAGGGGAGGTGATCCAAGATTTGACAATTACGTCTTTTCATCTGGATAAAGATCAGTTTGACACCGGGACAAAAGGAAGATTTTCAGCAGAATAGAGCCAAAGTTTACATAAGTAAACTCTTTGATGTTCAAAGTCTAATTAGTTTTTGAAATCTCTTACTTTTTAAACTTGTGGTTGATTAAGAAGGTGGATTAATACAGATGAAATTAATGCACAGGATAAAGCTGCTTCCTTCCTCGTTGCAAGAAAATGTCTAGTTTAGAAAGCCCCTTTCTTGTGCTTGCACTTTTTCTTATATGAGGGCCAAACATTTTGAGGAGTTATTACACAATAGAGGAATATTATGTGTATAAAATGTGGAAATTTAGATTAACAAGCAGCTAATTGTTTTCAATAAGGTCTGCTATTGTTTGGGTTTCTATGTTCAGGTTTTTTATGCAGTTTTTGAAGCCAAATCCAGGAACGGATCATAAATGGAGAACACGTATAAAGAAAGGCTGAGTCTTCTCCTCTTTTTGAATCAATTTATGGCTTTGGCATCACTTGAAAACCCAGCCTGAAGAAATTCTAAAGTTTAGAAATATGGTTTATAGCAGAAAGCTATTATATGAGCCAAACTACACTCTCTGAAGGACCATGGGGAAAAGATTCTTGTTGGTATTCACTGGCTGACTAAAAGCTGAGACTTGTACAGCTACAATATACCATGATAACTGATAAACTACTCTAAAATAATAACAATCATAAAAACTACCAAAAATCATACAAAAAAAATACAGTGACCAAATTCTAAGCACTCAAATTATGATGGTAGAGGCTTCTTGATGGTGGAGATGTAATGGTGTTTGCCTCTTCTGTCTTCCTTATATTCGGTTCCTGTGTAGTATGAACTTGGCAGGCTACATTTTGTGTTATATGCTCTAGGGGAAAAATAAGAACATCAAAACTATATTTTAGTCTCCGACAGCAGCTGTGGTATGTTTTACTCTGTCCCCTACATATCAGTTCAGAAGTGGACACAGGCAGCACAGGACCTTTATTTTTCAATTTTCACATATAAGGGACCCTTCATGGCTTCACATATGATATGGTGCAGGTTCAGCATTGCACAAATGTTTGTGTCTCTGGAGACATAGGCTCCTATGTTAAATAGTAATGAACGGCAGGGGTCATATTCGAATTTGTGATATTTCGTTAATATTTTGTAGAATATTCGTCGAATATGCGCGAATTCGAATATTCGTTATATTCTATATTCTTTTTTTTTACTCGAAAATCAGCAAGGTAATGATTGTGTAATATGTGAATATTACACGATCAATACAGGCGTGGGTCAAAAACGAATATAAAGCACTAGCCCACAAGCAAGAAGCAGGGAGGAATCATTTGTTCTGATGGAAAAAATTACGAATATTCGAAAAACAAATATATAGCATTATATTCACAATATTCGCGAATTCTCGAAGTGCCGATATTTGAGATTAATATTCGCAATTTGAATATTTGCACTTAACACTAATGTTAAATAACATAGATGCGATTGTATTGAATTGGTATCATGACATATTCCTAACTTAAAGGGAATCTGTCACCTGCTTTTACCATTTTAAGCTGTCACCATCGCTGTGTTCACTAAAGTACCTTATTTCCAGCAGTCTTCTTTTTACTTTATTTCGTTTTGTAGTTTTGATATAAAAGTTTTTTTTGTCACTCTCCGGTGCCCAGTGACGCCCCCCTGCAGTGCCCAAGAATGCCTCCTGATCCTCAAATAACCTCCCACAGCCCGGCAAACGGTTCCGCCCCCTCCCCACGTCATAGTGTACCTTATAGAAATGCCCCATCCTTCTTCCTGTCTGCGGCCAGAAAACTTGCGCAGGCACAGTACTGCCTGCGGCCTGCGCGATCATCAACGTCCTGAGGGCAACAGCGCTCAGGTTACATCACTGGGCTCGGCGCATGCCCAGTGAGACTTTTGAGGCTGTTGCCCTCAGGGGGTTGATGATCGCGCAGGCGCAGGCCGCAGGCGGTACTGCGCCTGCATGAGTTTTCTGGCCGCAGACAGGAAGAAGGACGGGGCATTTCTATAAGGTAGACTATGACGTGGGGAGGGGGCGGAACCGTTTGCAGGGCTGTGGGAGGTTATTTGAGGATCAGGAGGCGTTCTTGGGCACTGCAGGGGGGGCGTCACTGGGCACCGGAGAGTGAAAAAAACGCCCCTCTGGGCACCTTGGAGCCTCATTAGCATAACCTAAAAAGCGCTTTTATATTAAAACTACAAAATGAAATAAAGTAAAAAGAAGATTGCTGGAAATAAGGTACTTTAGTGAACATAGCGATGGTGACAGCTTAAAATGGTAAAAGCAGGTGACAGATTCCCTTTAAGGGAATTTGTCACCAATTATAAATAACATAGCATAAACTGGTGGCAAAGACCATGAACAACACGCTGGATCACTTTCTTGAGTTTACCCAGTTGTTCTGCTAACATCAGTATTGAGCAGTTTCAAATGCTGGAGTCCACAATACCGTGCACATACTTGGGAGTTTTCATGTTCAGGAGCACTTGACTGTTCTCCTCCCCACCCACTGAGATTGTGCTCTGTATTGAGCAGGTTCCAGCACTTGTCTCGCTCTGAAACAGCTCGATCCGTATTGTAGCAAAATACCTTGGTTAATTCAAGTAAGTGACGCAACAATTTGCTCACAGTCTCTGTCACCATTTTAGGCTGCGGTCAGATAGAGCAGCATAAAACTGATGATAGATTTCCTTTAAGGGTGGATAAAATTCTATACTCTTGAGATCTTTGGCCAACCCTAAAACAATGTTGATGTTGGCTCGGTTCATTCTCTGGTAAACCTATTCCTCTTACAACATGTTCAGTGAATGTGTATTCCCATTGCTTATTTAGTGCCAATGTATTCTACAGCACTGTACACAGATTGTCATCACTTACATCAGTCCCCACCTTCAGTGGCGTTCATACTCATCAGACACACCCATGGTGCCCGTTTCATAGGAAGTCGATGAATCTTATACTACCAGTATGTTTTTGAAGTGTGGGAGGAAACCGGTGAACCCAAAAGAAGCCCATGCAGGTTTTGTTTTAAACCTAATCTAAGCATACCACTGAATGCTAACCATTCTGCCCATTTGTAATAAAAATGAGCAACTTCTAACAACCAAGTCATCCAATTTTGGCTGCAAAATTCCCATTTCACCCAGGGTTATGCTTGAGTATATTTCTGTGGCCTCCAATCTAGGACTCTCACACCCCTGCAATCTATCCTGATCCACCTCTTCCCTGTTACTCCGCTGTCTTTCGCTCTGCTAATCCCTTCACTGGCTCTCCATTGCCAAAATAATCCAAGGCATACAAGGCCGTACACAACCTGTCCCCTCCATACATCTGTGACCTGATCTCCCGTTACCTTCCCACCAGAAATCTCAGATTCTCACAAGACTTAATTTTCTACTCTCCTCTTGTCTGCTCTGCCCCCGTGCCTCCACCATACTCTCTACTGTGGAAACCTTCAAAAGTAACGTGAAAACCCACCCTTTTCTGACACGCATACAACCTACCGTATCCTTGCTGCTGCTATACCTCCATGACCAGCTGTACCCTCACCTACTGTATTCTTCCCCATCACTTGTAGATTGTAAGCTCTCATGGGCAGGGTCTCTCTCCTTGTGTACCAGTTTGTAACATGCTTATTGCAATTGTTTTATATTATGGATGTAGACATTTTTCTAATTTACAGCTCCATGGAATGAATGGCACTTTAATAATAAATGATAATAATAAAATAATAATAATAATACTTTCAAGGAAAGAAATCTTGGAAATATTTTGGTGATGTGACTGTGAATTTCGCTAGGACAAACCAATAGATGTTCTTACTGTATTATATGTATGAAAACGAACCACATGATATGCTTCTTAAATCAAGCAGCAATGTAATTAAATGCAATCATTCTGGTAAAACTATAATTATAGATAGAAAGAAAGCCAAGCATTCAGCTCTGCAGCCCTTTGAGGATAGACAACTGTACAACATATAAACTGAAAATGTAACAAAACAGAGGTCCGAGGATCTACTACCAAAATATATAGAACTTGTCTGGTTTAGAAAAGTGTCACCTTGTTCGGAAAGTCTTACTTACAAGGAGTATTACAGCTGGAAGCATTTGTCAATAATCTACTGGATTGGTGATAAATGTTAGATCAGTGGGGGTCTGAACACTGAGACCCCCACAATCACTAGAATGGAATACTTTAGTCCGTCGAACTACATGACCACAGTGTGCAACTGTGCCATGTTTAGTAGGAATGCCGAGTGGTGTAGTGCGGCTTAAATGTCTCTTATTGTGTGTCACGGTGCTTCTACCTGGACACTGCTGGACCCCAGACTTTGGCTTCGAAGCAATAAATAGGGGGAATAATTGAGGGATGGATGAAAAATAACAAGTCCAGACCTTGAGATGAAGTTCAATGGCAGCTTTACTTAAATAAACATTTTTCCAAAACAGTTTTCAGGCTTTGTCTTGGTTCCAGCAGGCTTTAACATGAACTGGCAGGCAAACTCAACTCTACTTTTTCTCTTTCTCTATGCTGTACTGACAAGCTAGCTTAGTAACTTTGATTCCTTCTTTATGCTGCACTCCACTCTTTAGTCTGGCTTAGTTTCAGCCAAGGAATAGGTTAGTGTCCTGTCAGCTCCAACATGGAGTCTGAACCGGAACAAACTAGAACTGCCCCACCTCCTTCTGGTAGCAAGCAGAACTGGCCCACTTCTGACCAGAGGAGGGTTAGAATAAAATGGTGAGTTCCATTCAATCTAACTATAGCTCTGTTATATTTGCTGCTACCTGCTTGTGAACCAGGCACATTACATGTAATAAACAGTTACATAACAAGATTATCAATGCACAATATGGAGAGGACCTGGAACAAAACACACAAGATAACATTGTGTTAGCCCATTAAAGACAGTAGCAGGGAGCAGGAGTGGTAACACCACTCTAGGGTGTTACAAGTCCAGAGGAGCTTCTTTGGAGCAGAGGTTGAGCATCCACATAATACATGACTCACCTGGTGCTTTGGTTGAGTCGGGAATTTGGAGTTCTCTGTTCTATTGATTAGTGGGGGATCCCCTTGGTCAGACCCCCACCAATCTGATATTTATCACCTATTAAGTTAAGAGATGAAAAATGTTTAGAGCCGAGGTACCCCTTTAATATAAGAGAATCATTCCTTCAAGATCTCCAGAAAAGTAAAGAGAAGCTGCAAAAAAAGAGTCTCTCATTCTGGAGGACCTGGCTACTTGCTGCATTAAAATGATGGTTCACCGAATTGAATAGACACTGCTCAATGTTTTATCCCCGAAGTGGCACTGTAGACAAATTGGTTGTCCTTGCAGGGGCATAGCCTGTGATCAAAATAAGTCACATAGTACATTATTATGTAAAATATGTACATAGCTGTAACAATTCCAATTGGACACAAGATGTCAGAACTAGACATCACCTATAGCAGTCGTCTTTCCCAGGTACTAATGGTGTCTCCTGGTACTCAGATGGCCCTAGGACTTATAGTAGGGCTAAATTGTGTAACAGTCGGACAGTCGCATGAACAATAAAATGTCATAACAGTAGCTGGTAGGAATGTGAGAGTATTGGAATAGATGACAGGTACTGTATGGTGATGGGAAATGAATGATGAGTAGGGATTAGCGAATTTCAGGATAAATTTTATTCTCGCCCCAGGTCGAATTTCCTTGTGCTTTGCGGTAGCAAAGCGATAACCTGAAATAGTGTGAAAAAAATCATAATAATACTTACCTTCGCCATTTGCTCGTGACGGGTGGCCCACCTCCATCTTGCTTGAAGATCTCGGCCAAAATCTTGTGTGCGGTGACGTATGATGTCACCGTGCCGGCCAGCGATGGAGATAGAGGCAGCCAGCTCTTCGCAAGCAAATGGATCAGATTAGTATTTATTTATTTATTTCAAATTTTACACTCTTTTATGTATATCAGATGCCACTACTTAGAAAGAAATTCACTTTGTGACAAAGTTAAAAAAAAGCGAAGCAGCCAAATCAAATTTCACCAAACTTCGCTCATCTCTAATTATGAGCCAAATGATGGAGAAGGTAATGAAGCAGATGCATAACAGAAATGAATAAATAGACAACTGACCCTAACTCTCCCTGAATGTTTCCCCAGATCTATCCCTAAACACTGGCTCTAATACCATACATCCCTGACCTTCACTGTCCCTAAACTTATCCCTACTGACCCCTCCCCACGCAATACTGATCTTAATACAACAAAACGAGGGCCATAGGGCCCAGAAACAAGCAAACCGAGCTGAGCTGAACTAAAAGTAACGAAATACAGATTCAAACAGGTAGGAAACAACCACAAAGACTCAGAAGCAAGGACTGGGCTAGAATAACTACAAGAAATATGATGGCATGATCAACCAAAGATTGTCATATGCATTGGGAGTCAAATGAACAGTTGCGTACATAGAGAAGTAAGGGCCCCATATCAAGGATCAAACAAGTCCCAGAAGGACAGAAGGGTTTCTGCCTAAACCCTTTTCAATGACCCATGGGCCATTTTTTCCACTGCTTCATTTGCTAAAAGTTGTTCCTCTAGAGGGTAGAGTCCTGACCAAGTTTTCACCCCCAGTAGAAGAGGGGCTGATCCTAACTGGGCCCCTTCTTGCCCTGGGCCCCACAGCAGTCGCATGGTCTGCCGCTATGTTAGTCACTCCCCTGCCAATGAAGAAGCTTTATTATGAATCCCTATTCAAGTAACTGAGGAAGGATATTTTTTGTAAGGTTTCAGACTAAAATAATGATACATGTTTTAGTGTCTGTATTAGGATTGCAACAGCTGGACCCATTTTGCCCTCTTCCCCCTTTGGGTTCTATGAAAATTAACTTAGATCTTCATAGTGTTTTAGTGTTTTATGGTGGACTTAGCTCAGTGTAGAAGAACTGCAGGTGTCTAGGTCTTTTGGTCGACTCGTAGCGTGAACATTAAAATGCAGCTGTGTGACCATCTGACACCGGCTTTAGGAAATGAAGTATACTGTAGCAAGATCTAACAATCATTGTGCTGGCTACTTTTGAATCTTCCAAAGGGTTCTTCTGTGGATACCAACCGCTCCCACAATTTAATGTTCTGTATCCCATGTCTAGCGTTTCTGTATTCTTGTCGACGTTCCTGCATCTCTTTTGTATATTACATCTTCTGCCTTGCTTCCAGGCTCTCATACGTATTTTTGGATTTTCTATTTACAATTGTACCTTGCCTTATGACCACCTGGTTATTTTCTCCTGGAGGGGAATCAAGCATCAATTCATATTCATAAAAGTTATGAGTGATACTTTAAGAGTGTAGACAACCATTAAGCCCAGCTGCCAGAGTCAATTCATTATAAGGCAGGCAACCCAGAACACAGGACTCAAAATATAAGCACTTTAAGATGTTTTAAATCTCAAAGCATAACATATATCCCGTCAGCATTTATTATTTTAGGATATTACATAAGTGGTCACATCATTTGTGCCAGGCTCTGCAATAATGAAGTCACAGCGAACAGTTGAATCATACATTGAGTAAATAGACTATGGGCAGTTTAAGCTGACTAATGCATTTACTCTTAAATTTACACAGGTGAAACTGTATCCAAGACCATTTATCACTAGTCGTGTGATGACAGAGGGTGGCTACAACGTAATGGCATATATTGGTAATATTGTCCAACTAACCAGGAAATCTTGACTACAGTCCACAACAGATGTAAGCTTGAGAGACATAATCTTGGGTTCCAACAATTGTCCTCAATAAGTAAAGACATAACTAAAGTACTAAACTATAGATGTTGTCCATTTCAAAATATACACTGAAGGAACCATAGGGGGGAAAAAAACTGTGTTCCTTCCGATGAAAAATGGTTACGATACTAGCAGAGTTGAGTATGTTTTTCCAGTGGGCTGCACAGCTATAGATCTTTGATTGCAAGTTCAAAAGTTTAGTTTTGTGATCCATAGAAAGCAACATTTTATTCTTTCCACCTCCAATCAACATGTATCCTTTAATCTTCACCAGTGAAACATGGCAATAATTAGTATGTGGCTCTTTTTTCTTTGTAGACATCACCTGCACAAATGATATACTGTACATCTGTAAACTACTGAAAGGATCACCAAAACATATGTGCAGTAGAAGAGGAATCTCTTGGAGTCTTAGGTTGACCAAACAATGATGACAGTGCAAGGACTTCTTAAGGAACTTAGTTTGTTCTATGGAACTAATAATATATCAGCATTATCCATCTGGACTGACATTTAGAGATTGTATAATTTTAGACAAGAGCACATAGAGGAGTTCTAGGTGTGGTGAAAATAACCTCGCCACTGGGTTTTGGAGGGGCCTGGTTGCCAGCCTCTTGCCTCAGGATTATGGCCCATACTAACTTTAAAGGAGAAGACAGACCGGCCGCACAGCTTAAATCTGTCTTTGGAATTGTATTTTATGTTATGTGAAGGTCCCCAGATAGCTAATTTTATTGTATTCGTGTAGTCTGAGTGCCATTCACCTAATAATATGCACTCAGACTTGAGCTATCTGGGGATATGTTAAATGTCTTTGTTTACTGTAAGGGTGTGACATTGTATGTTTAAATGGTGATTTCTGTCCTGTTGTCCCCACATGTGTATTGGCGATTTCCCTTTGTCCTGAGAGATAATTGAATTGCTCCTCGGGTGTCTCCAGGGCAGAGAGGAGGAAACCATGATGCATTGTGGGGATGTATTGTGTCTGTGTATCCTGAATTGCTGCATATCTGTCCTGTGTCACAGTCTTCCTTCTGGTCCCCTAGGGGCATGTCCACCAGATGGGGACCTGCATAAATATGGGCGGGTAGCCCTCAATAAAGAGTTGCTGTTTTTACATTCAACATAGAGCCTCGTCTCATCTGTGTGGGGATTGCTATACGTGTATACTCCCCTGGCTATTACTCCTAGCTCTTGTAAGAGCTGTTCCTGTTCCTGGTTCCTGTGGTGGTATACTCATTGACAAAAAGGCACCAAGAAGGAGTAGTTGGAATGGTATGAAGCTTTCTATGTGTGACTGTAATGATGATATACGTAAGTGATTACAATATTAAAGCAAAAGGAAAAGTTTATTGGAAAAAACTGTACAATTGAAAGGAAGCTCTAGAACCCTGCTGGGCTGCCCCTACCCTGGATATACAGGTCCTTCTCAAAAAATTTGCATATTGTGATAAAGTTCATTATTTTCTGTAATGTACTGATAAACATTAGACTTTCATATATTTTAGATTCATTACACACAACTGAAGTAGTTCAAGCCTTTTATTGTTTTAATATTGATGATTTTGGCATACAGCTCATGAAAACCCAAAATTCCTATCTAAAAAAATTAGCATATCATGAAAAGGTTCTCTAAACGAGCTATTAACCTAATCATCTGAATCAACTAATTAACTCTAAACACCTGCAAAAGATTCCTGAGGCTTTTAGAAACTCCCAGCCTGGTTCATTACTCAAAACCGCAATCATGGGTAAGACTGCCGACCTGACTGCTGTCCAGAAGGCCATCATTGACACCCTCAAGCAAGAGGGTAAGACACAGAAAGAAATTTCTGAACGAATAGGCTGTTCCCAGAGTGCTGTATCAAGGCACCTCAGTGGGAAGTCTGTGGGAAGGAAAAAGTGTGGCAGAAAACGCTGCACAACGAGAAGAGGTGACCGGACCCTGAGGAAGATTGTGGAGAAGGACCGATTCCAGACCTTGGGGGACCTGCGGAAGCAGTGGACTGAGTCTGGAGTAGAAACATCCAGAGCCACCGTCTACAGGCGTGTGCAGGAAATGGGCTACAGGTGCCGCATTCCCCAGGTCAAGCCACTTTTGAACCAGAAACAGCGGCAGAAGCGCCTGACCTGGGCTACAGAGAAGCAGCACTGGACTGTTGCATGTCATTTGGAAATCAAGGTGCCAGAGTCTGGAGGAAGACTGGGGAGAGGGAAATGCCAAAATGCCTGAAGTCCAGTGTCAAGTACCCACAGTCATTGATGGTCTGGGGTGCTGGTCCACTGTGTTTTATCAAGGGCAGGGTCAATGCAGCTAGCTATCAGGAGATTTTGGAGCACTTCATGCTTCCATCTGCTGAAAAGCTTTATGGAGATGAAGATTTCATTTTTCAGCACGACCTGGCACCTGCTCACAGTGCCAAAACCACTGGTAAATGGTTTACTGACCATGGTATTACTGTGCTCAATTGGCCTGCCAACTCTCCTGACCTGAACCCCATAGAGAATCTGTGGGATATTGGGAAGAGAAAAGTGAGAGACGCAAGACCCAACACTCTGGATGAGCTTAAGGCCGCTATCGAAGCATCCTGGGCCTCCATAACACCTCAGCAGTGCCACAGGCTGATTGCCTCCATGCCACGCCGCATTGAAGCAGTCATTTCTGCAAAAGGATTCCCGACCAAGTATTGAGTGCATAACTGAACATAATTATTTGAAGGTTGACCTTTTTTTTGTATTAAAAACACTTTTATTTTATTGGTCGGATGAAATATGCTAATTTTTTTAGATAGGAAATTTGGGTTTTCATGAGCTGTATGCCCAAATCATCAATATTAAAACAATAAAAGGCTTGAACTACTTCAGTTGGTGTGTAATGAATCTAAAATATATGAAAGTCTAATGTTTATCAGTACATTACAGAAAATAATGAACTTTATCACAATATGCTAATTTTTTTAGAAGGACCTGTAGATATAGGATGATATGGTCTCTAGCCTGGATACAGGATGAGATATGGCTTCTAGCTTGGATACAAGATAAGATACGGCCTGTAGCCTGGATATAGGATGAGATATGGCCTCTAGCCTGGATACAGGATGAGATATGCCTTCTAGCTTTGATACAAGATGAGATGTGGCCTCTAGCCTAAATACAAGTTGAGATATGATTGGGCAAGGAGTCATACACGTTCCTGGTATCCTGCGGCACCTTTATACACAGATGTTGCAGCTAGGCGTGTTGACCTTGCAGACTCATAGGCTGCCGAAGTTGACGTCTCAGCTAGTCCCATAAATGGTTGATTGGTGATAAATCTGGCGACCAGGCAGAACAAGGAAGTGTTACAATCTGGTGGATACCTTCCTGGGAAACCCTTGCTGGGTGCAGGAAAGCATTATCCTGCTGAAAAATGCCAGTGGGAAGTCCATCCATAAGAAGGAACACATGTAGCCGCAGAATGTCCTGCACATATCTCTGAGTTGTTAGTGTCACTTATGTCACTACTGTCATATGTGATGGCTCCCCAGATCGTCACATCAGCAATTGGGACAGTGTGCAGCTACCTACATGACCATTCTGTTTCTCTCACTCCAGTGGTACTTGTCGTGCTTCCTGGATTATAACCTTGATCTTTCTTAGTTTCTGAACCTCACTTGGCACTGTCATGTTTCTCTGGTCCTAACCTCTAATTTACCAGTGACTACACTTCTGGTCTATTAGTAGGCCAGATGTCTCCTGCATTTCTGTTTGAACCCTAGCCCAGATCTTGACCTCACTACTGTAATAGAGCAACAGTGGCCAATCCGAGACTTCAGGGGATTTGGCCTAGGCATTACAGAACTAAGAACTAAGTGAATCTCTAAGACCCCATGTCCCAGTTTAACCTACACCAAGTAGATTGCGGCTTTGAGGGTTTGCTGACACTACTCTATAGTAAGTAAACCATGCTAGAGACATCACCTATTCCCAAAGTGAAATAATACTAGATCAGGCTCAAACCAAGTGCCAGAAAGTGGAGAAAAAAATTATATAAAAATTAAGAAAAGAGCAATATGAGTCTTAGAAGACCTCAGAGTGTCATACCGTACACAAATCTTCAGGTCATTTGGTGAACTTTCCATTTTGGTAGAATTGATTCAGACCAGAATCAAATCAGTCAAATTTTTGATAGTTTTGCTAATCTCCATTGAAGGGGAGAAACTATACATCAAATTTAAGCAGAACTGTTTTGAGGCCACTGATATGATTTTTGTCTTTGAATCATAATGTTTTGAGGTGTTTTTTTAACTTCTTTTCGGCAGTAAACAAGCTGGGAACAGCTGTGATTTTGCTGAGATGAATATGGTGTACATGAGTGGGTACAGCCTGGCTCTTATTACAATTTATGTACTTATGTACTGTGTCGATTGTTTCAGCAGGCTTTGTTCTCCAGATTATCTACAGCTGTGCTTCTCCTGTGAGTTTATGATCAGACATCAGAACTTTCTCTACTTGGCTTAGGGCTGTGAATAGACGCCCTTGGATCCCGACAAAAAACAAATCTCCAGCATATACTGCAGTTTCAGTTTTTTTAACCTTAAATGAAATGGAAAAGTGGTGTTTATGCACTGGATGAAATTCTATGTGAATGGGATCGTATTCATTGCTGACAATTACATATTCATCATTGTTCATGACAAATTCAACCACCAAATCTATCTTGCTTGGTTATGCCACTAGTTATTTCCTCTGATAGTCCCTTGTTTGGTTGTAGATCCCTGGACACAACTTGGATGGAGCTATTGGTCAAAAGGTGAATTAGCATTATCCTTTTTTTGTCCCTATTGGTAAAGCTTCAGAGGTGGTTGTTTTCTTTTTCTTTTGTACAATTGGTCTTTTCTACCTGTCCAAGATGATAAATTATCTCATATCATTCGAACCAGAGACCTAAGATAACCAACCAATTGGACAAATTTGGGTTCATGGTCTTTCATAATATTGGGAAAATATATAAAGATTCTAGACTGGCATTGACCAAGTGAAGATGAACACATGATGATACAAATACGTCAACACTAGGCTATCCAGAACCAAGTAAAGCCTTAAAGGGGTTGTCCCCTAAACATTTTTTGTGAAAGTCAGGAAAGTGTTTAATAGAAAGAAAAATCTTTTTTATATTGTTGGTTACATAAAAAAAAAAAAACACCCCAAAATAGATCAGAAGACAAAAATAATTTCAGTGGCTTTAAGTCAAGTATGCTTTATTTCTAATTTTCAAGGCCCAACCGTTATATCATCAACAAAGTTTAATGAGTTTTGAATCATAGAAATAGACCCTAGTGGTAAGTGATTGGCTCCAAAAGTAGCCAAATGTTTGTTTTTTTCCTGAATCTTTGTGCCCATTATTGTATCAAAGCCTGGGCCTACCAGAAGGTCCTCTGGTGGGAATACATATGCATACATATCTATCTTATATCAGCCAGCTGAACTTTACATGCAGTAGAATAGCATAACCCAGGTATCAGTCCTATGTAATGTATCCACGGCCTAACTAAAATATCCATAGCATCAGTTATGTGACACCCTTCACATCATATAATCCCTGACGTTCAGTAAGCAACGGTGTTACATAACATAAATGTGCTGAAACTAAACAGGACATAAATAGAGATGTCGCAAACATAAAACTTTCCATTCACGAACGGCGAACGCAAATTTCTACAAATGTTCGCGAACGTGCGAACCGAGCGAACCACCATTGACTTCTATAGGCAGGCGAAAACCCACAGGGACTCTTTCTGGCCACAATAGCGATGGAAAAGTTGTTTCAAGGGGACTAAAACCTGGACTGTGGCATGCCGGAGGGGGGTCCATGGCAAAACTCCCATGGAAAATTACATAGTTGACGCAGAGTCGGATTTTAATCCATAAAGGGCATAAATCACCTAACAATCCAATTTTATTTTGAACAACGTGGTTTAAAACATCCAGTGTGTGTATACGATCAGGTATGATGTTGTATCGATCAGGTAGTGTAAGGGTTACGCCCGCTTCACAGACATTGACAGACCAAACTCCCCTTTTAATGCATCACAAACAACCGCAAACAGTCCATTTGCCCAACCACAAACTTCCCATTTGCACAAGGTTGGATACCAAGCTAGCCATGTCCCGTTGATATCATTGAAGGTTTCTTCCTCCACCCAGCCACGTACAACACCAAGGGTCCCGGAAAGGTGAATTGAATAGATTTTTCGAATGGGGAGATAATTAAAAAAACGCTGGCTCCCTCCCCTTTGTTTGAATCCACGGTCACTGCGTCTGTGCCGTGCAATTTACTGTCCCACCCGATATGAGTGCTATTTTCTATAGTTCTCTCTTCTCATCAGTTTAATCCCTGTTACGTCCCCAATCTGGGGTCCATTTATTAAATGGATTTTTCGAACGTGGAGATGGTTAAAAAAACGCTGGCTCCCTCCCCTTTGTTTGAATCCACGCCACGGTCACTGCGTCTGCGCCGTGCAATTTACTGTCCCACCCGATATGAGTGGTATTTCCTGTAGTTCTCTCTTCTCATCAGTTTAATCCCTGTTACGTCCCCAATCTGGGGTCCATTTATTAAATAGATTTTTCGAACGGGGAGATGGTTAAAAAATTGCTGGCTCCCTCCCCTTTGTTTGAATCCACGCCACGGTCACTGTGTCTGCGCCCGGCAGTTTACTGTCCCACCCGATATGAGTGGTATTTCCTGTAGTTCTCTCTTCTCATCAGTTTAATCCCTGTTACATCCCCAATCTGGGGTCCATTTATTAAATAGATTTTTCGAACGGGGAGATGGTTAAAAAATTGCTGGCTCCCTCCCCTTTGTTTGAATCCACGCGACGGTCACTGCGCCTGCGCCGTGCAATTTACTGTCACACCCGATATGAGTGCTATTTTCTGTAGTACTATTCTCATCAGTTTAATCCCTGTTACGTCCCATGAAAAAAAATGTAGGCCGGGTACCTTCGACTGCCTTCACAGTGACAGACCAAACTCTGATACACCAAACTGAATTGATTTTAGTAACCGGGAGATGGAAAAAGCAGCTTGGTCGGTCCTCTTACTCCCAAGTTGGGGCACTGCGCGTGCACGGAGCAATGGGCTGTGACACCCTATATGAGTGATGTCTTAACTAGTACTATTCCTATCAGTTTAATCCCTGTTACTTCCCCTATCCGGGGACGTGTGTCGAATTGATTAACCATTGTCGAATTAACAAACCATTTCGACATCCTGGAATAATTTAGTTCTGAGCTTTGTACTTGATTTGTATTGGAATTGTTGGGGATTTTTTAAATTGTCTGCATTATTTCTAATAAACTATTAAGAGACTTTATTATGATTTTTTTATTTTATGTATTAAAAACCCACCCATACAACTTAAAAAAATAAATAAATCGCTTTTAGTCTGATCATAATGAAGCAACGGCCTTATCATCTGGGGTGTGGCAACATTGCCAACACACTCATAGAGGTGATGATCGCTTCATTGTGATACGCAAGCCCCTTCACCACAACAAGGTAACGATCACGAAAGGGGAATTGACACTTGTATGTGCCTTTTTTTTTGTTTTGTTTTTGCAGCCACAGTGCAGCACCAGAGGCCAGAAAAATTAGGCATGTACACATGCCTGAAAAACAATGTTATTGTTGCAGCCGCTGTTGTAGCAGAGGCCGGAAAAATTGATGTTTTCAAGGCAGAAAGGTGACTAAAACATTGCGGCTTGAACCCTAGTTGGTGGCGGAGAATTCACGAAAGTCATCCGGTATGCAGACATTAAATACAGCAGCGTGGGGACCATTTTGAGGCCAAGGCATGTCAGGCCTTTTGTTAGTTAAAAGTATCCCCTACTGTCAGTCCCTTCGGGATCCATGCCTCATTCATCTTAATGAAGGTGAGGTAATCAACACTTTTTTGACCGAGGCGACTTATTTTGTCAGTGACAATGCCACCTGCTGCACTGAAGGTCCTTTCTGACAGGACACTTGAAGCGGGGCAGGCCAGAAGTTCTATCGCAAACTGGGATAGCTCAGGCCACAGGTCAAGCCTGCACACCCAGTAGTCAAGGGGTTCATCGCTCCTCAGAGTGTCGATATCTGCTGTTAAGGCGAGGTAGTCTGCCATCTGTCGGTCGAGTCGTTCTCTAAGGCTGGATCCCGAAGGGCTGTGGCGATGTGTAGGACTGAAAAAGCTCTGCATGTCCTCCATCAACAACACATCTGTAAAGTGTCCTGTCCTTGCCGCCGTGGTCATGGTAGGAGTAGGATAACTTTAACATCTTCCCCAGTTAGATTCCCGTTGTGCTGTGACATCCCCCTTATAAGCTGTGTAAAGCATAATTTTTGGTTTGGTTTTGAACCGCTGCATCCTTTCTGACTTTCGGTAATTTGGTAACATTTCCGCCACTTTATGCTTATACCGGGGGTCTAGTAGCGTGGCCACCCAGTACAGGTCGTTCACCTTCATCCTTTTTATACGAGGGTCCCTCAACAGACGTGACAGCATGAAAGACCCCATTTGCACAAGGTTGGATGCCGAGCTACTCATTTCCTGTTCCTTTTCCTCACTGATGTCATTGACGGTCTGTTCTTCCCCCCAGCCACGTACAACACCACGGTTCCCAGATAGGTGACAACAACGAGCACCCTGGGATGCCTGCTGTGGTTGGTCTTCCTCTTCCTCAAAGCCACATTCCTCCTCTGACTCCTCTTCCTCATACTCCTCTTGCAGCGTTGCCGCAGGTCCGGCAAGCGATGATGACAAGGCTGTTTATGGTGGTGATGGTGACCACAACTCTTCCTCTTCCCGCTCATCTACAGCCTGATCCAGCACTCTTCGCAGGGCATGCTCCAGGAAGAAAACAAATGGGATGAGGTCGCTGATGGTGCCTTCGGTGCGACTGACCAGGTTTGTCACCTCCTCAAAAGGACGCATGAGCCTACAGGCATTGCGCATGAGCGTCCAGTAACGTGGCAAAAAAATTCCCAGCTCCACAGAGGCTGTCCTAGCACCCCGGTCATACAAATACTCGTTGACGGCTTTTTCTTGTTGGAGCAGGCGGTCGAACATTAGGAGTGTTGAATTCCGACGTGTCGGGCTGTCGCAAATCAAGCGCCTCACTGGCATGTTGTTTCGGCGCTGAATGTCTGAAAAGTGCGCCATGGCCGTGTAGGAACGCCTGAAATGGCTACACACCTTCCTGGTCTGCTTGAGGACGTCCTGTAAGCCTGGGTACTTAGACACAAAGCGTTGTACGATGAGATTCAACACATGTGCCATGCACGGCACATGTGACAACTTGCCCAAATTCAATGCCGTCAACAAATTGCTTCCATTGTCACACACCACTTTGCTGATCTCCAGTTGGTGCAGGGTCAGCCACTGATCCACCTGTGCGTTCAGGGCGGACAGGAGTGCTGGTCCGGTGTGGCTCTCTGCTTTCAGACAAGTCAACCCCAAGACAGCGTGACACTGTTGTATCCGGGATGTGGAATAGCCCCTGGGGAGCTGGGGGGATTCAGTTGATGTGCAGCCAGATGCCGCAGCAGAAGAGGACTCAGCCGAGGAGGTTATGGAAGAGGATGGAGTAGGAGGAGTAGAGGAGATGGCAGTAGGCCTGCCTGCAAGTCGTGGCGGTGTCACCAACTCCGCTGCAGAGCCACGCATTCCATGCTTGGCAGCCGTCAGCAGGTTGACCCAATGCGCAGTGTAGGTGATATACCTGCCCTGACCGTGCGTTGCAGACCAGGTATCAGTGGTCAGATGGACCCTTGCCCCAACACTGTATGCCAGAGATGCCATGACCTCCTTTTCAATCACTGAGTAGAGGTTTGGGATTGCCTTATTAGAAAAAAAAAATCGTCCGGGTACCTTCCACTGTGGTGTCCCAATAGCGACAAATTTTTTGAAGGCCTCAGACTCTACCAGCTAGTATGGTAAAAGCTGGTGGGCTAAGAGTTCCGTCAAGCCAGCTGTCAGACGCCGGGCAAGGGGGTGACTCTGTGACATTGGCTTCTTACGCTCAAACATTTCCTTTACAGACACCTGACTGTGGGCAGATGAGATGGAACTACTGAAGGTGAGAGGCGGAGTGGCGGCTGGTTGAGAGGGGGCAAGGAGGACAGCAGTGGTTGACGTGGCTGAAGATGCTGGACCAGGAGGAGGATGGTAGCTTTGAGCTCATGTGCTGCTTCTACTCGTCATCATGTGTTGATCCCATAGGCGTTTGTGATGTGCGATCATGTGCCTTCGCAAAGCAGTTGTACCTAGGTGGGTGTTGGATTTCCCACGACTCAGTTTCTTTTGGCACAGGTTGCAAATGGCATCGCTGTTGTCAGAGGCAGACACACAAATAAAATGCCACACTGCTGAGCTTTGCAATGACGGCATTCTGGTGGTGGCAACAGCATGCGTTGATTGGCGTGCTGTCTGGCTGACCCCGGGTGCCGATACATGCTGTCTGACTGTGCCACTAGCTCCTTGCGACGACCTTCCCCTGTTTCCAACTCGTCTCCTCCTTCTCTCTGTCTCTCCTTCTGAACTTTCCCCCTCTTCTTCTTCTCTTCGAGCAGGCACCCACGTGGCATCCACGGACACATCGTCATCATCAACCACTTCACTTGTATCTGACACCTGAGCAAAGGAAGCAGCAGCGGGTACAACATAATCATCATCATCACACTGTACGTCCATGTGTGTAATGCTGCCTGACTGAGACATATCCCTGTTATCTACATCCCCTGTCAATAATGGTTGCGCATCACTAATTTCATCCAACTGATGTGTAAATAACTCCTCTGAGGGATCAAGTGAAGCAGCTGTGGTGGCTGTAGTGGTAGTGGTGGTGGTGGCGGCGGGCGAGAGAGTGGTAACTTGAGAGCAGGTGACCAAAGCTGAGCTGGAGGAGGATGGTGCGTCAAAGTTCTTAGCGGAAGCTGTTGAAGATTGGGTGTCCTGTGTAAGCCAGTCAACTATTTTCTCCGAATTTTTTGGGTTCAGGGTGCGTAGCCTCTGAACACTGGGAATTATTCCAGGGCCAGTGGAAATCACAGCACCACGAACACGACGGCCCCTGTGGCGTGGCCTGCCTCTGCCTGTCATTTTTTATTAGATAAGTTTTACTATGCGTGCAAGGTACTGTGCCACCCTATATAAGTGGTGGGCAGTGGGCACAGTACAGTCTGTGTGGGCCTGACACACACGGGCTTGCAAATGTGATTAGATCACAGTTAAATTTTAAATAGAATTTTTTTTTCTGCAAGGTTTTTGAGTGAATGACACCCTGTAACGGTATGAGTGCAGGCCTAGCCAGCCACTAGCCAGTGGCCACAATACAGTATGTGTGGGCGCCTGACACACACGGGCTTGCAAATGTGATTAGATCACAGTTAAATTTTAAATATAATTTTTTTTTCTGCAAGGTATATGAGTGAATGACACCCTGTAACGGTATGAGTGCAGGCCTAACCAGCCACTAGCCAGTGGCCACAATACAGTATGTGTGGGCGCCTGACACACACGGGCTTGCAAATGTGATTAGATCACAGTTACATTTTAAATGGATTTTTTTTTCTGCAAGGTATTTGAGTGAATGACACCCTGTAACGGTATGAGTGCAGGCCAAGCCAGCCACTAGCCAGTGGCCACAATACAGTATGTGTGGGCCTGTCACACACGGGCTTGCAAATGTGATTAGATCCCCAAAAAAAAATGTAAATGTCATTTTTTTTTCTGCAAGGTATTTGAGTGAATGACACCCTGTAACGGTATGAGTGCAGGCCTAGCCAGCCACTAGCCAGTGGCCACAATACAGTATGTGTGGGCGCCTGACACACACGGGCTTGCAAATGTGATTAGATCACAGTTAAAAATTTAAATGTAATTTTTTTTTCCTGCAAGGTATTTGAGTGAATGACACCCTGTAATGGTATGAGTGCAGGCCTAGCCAGCCACTAGCCAGTGGCCACAATACAGTATGTGTGGGCGCCTGACACACACGGGCTTGCAAATGTGATTAGATCCCAAAAAAATATAAAATATAATTTTTTTTTATCTGCAAGGTATTTTCTGTCACACCCTGTATGAATGGTGTGCACTGTGCACACAGTGCTGTCTATGACTGAGTCTGCAGCCTCTCACACACAGGCATCCAGGCAACTGCAATTTATATACAGGGAGTGCAGAATTATTAGGCAAGTTGTATTTTTGAGGATTAATTTTATTATTGAACAACAACCATGTTCTCAATGAACCCAAAAAACTCATTAATATCAAAGCTGAATATTTTTGGAAGTAGTTTTTAGTTTGTTTTTAGTTTTAGCTATTTTAGGGGGATATCTGTGTGTGCAGGTGACTATTACTGTGCATAATTATTAGGCAACTTAACAAAAAACAAATATATACCCATTTCAATTATTAATTTTTACCAGTGAAACCAATATAACATCTCAACATTCACAAATATACATTTCTGACATTCAAAAACAAAACAAAAACAAATCAGTGACCAATATAGCCACCTTTCTTTGCAAGGACACTCAAAAGCCTGCCATCCATGGATTCTGTCAGTATTTTGATCTGTTCACCATCAACATTGCGTGCAGCAGCAACCACAGCCTCCCAGACACTGTTCAGAGAGGTGGACTGTTTTCCCTCCTTGTAAATCTCACATTTGATGATGGACCACAGGTTCTCAATGGGGTTCAGATCAGGTGAACAAGGAGGCCATGTCATTAGATTTTCTTCTTTTATACCCTTTCTTGCCAGCCACGCTGTGGAGTACTTGGACGCGTGTGATGGAGCATTGTCCTGCATGAAAATCATGTTTTTCTTGAAGGATGCAGACTTCTTCCTGCACCACTGCTTGAAGAAGGTGTCTTCCAGAAACTGGCAGTAGGACTGGGAGTTGAGCTTGACTCCATCCTCAACCCGAAAAGGCCCCACAAGCTCATCTTTGATGATACCAGCCCAAACCAGTACTCCACCTCCACCTTGCTGGCGTCTGAGTCGGACTGGAGCTCTCTGCCCTTTACCAATCCAGCCACGGGCCCATCCATCTGGCCCATCAAGACTCACTCTCATTTCATCAGTCCATAAAACCTTGGAAAAATCAGTCTTGACGTTTCAGCTTGTGTGTCTTGTTCAGTGGTGGTCGTCTTTCAGCCTTTCTTACCTTGGCCATGTCTCTGAGTATTGCACACCTTGTGCTTTTGGGCACTCCAGTGATGTTGCAGCTCTGAAATATGGCCAAACTGGTGGCAAGTGGCATCTTGGCAGCTGCACGCTTGACTTTTCTCAGTTCATGGGCAGTTATTTTGCGCTTTGGTTTTTCCACACGCTTCTTGCGACCCTGTTGACTATTTTGAATGAAACGCTTGATTGTTCGATGATCACGCTTCAGAAGCTTTGCAATTTTAAGAGTGCTGCATCCCTCTGCAAGATATCTCACTATTTTTGACTTTTCTGAGCCTGTCAAGTCCTTCTTTTGACCCATTTTGCCAAAGGAAAGGAAGTTGCCTAATAATTATGCACACCTGATATAGGGTGTTGATGTCATTAGACCACACCCCTTCTCATTACAGAGATGCACATCACCTAATATGCTTAATTGGTAGTAGGCTTTCGAGCCTATACAGCTTGGAGTAAGACAACATGCATAAAGAGGATGATGTGGTCAAAATACTCATTTGCCTAATAATTCTGCACTCCCTGTATATGAAAAAAAAAGAAAAAAAAAAGCACACTGATGTACGAGCCCTGAAAAGGGCTTTTTGGGGTGCTGTCTGGCTGCTGTCCTTACAGCAGATGAGTCTGTGGACACAGAACAATGCCCTAGCTAACGCTTTCCCTATTGAATCAGCAGCAGCTACACTGTCCCTCCTCTCTCTGTGAATGCAGCTTCCGAATGAATCTAAAATGGATGCTGTCCAGGAGGTGGGAGGGTCTGGGAGGGAGGGTCTGCTGCTGATTGGCTGGAATGTGTCTGCTGACTGTGAGGTAGAGGGTCAAAGTTTACTCAATGATGATGTATAAGGGGCGGACCGAACATTGCATATGTTCGCCTGCAGCGGCGAACGCGAACAAGCTATGTTCGCCGGGAACTATTCGCTGGCGAAACTATTTGGGACATCACTAGACATAAATAGTATATACTATATACACACACAGATCTACATAAAGACTGACACATGATGGAGAGTAGTAATGCTGTTTATACTGTATATGTTCTGCTCTCGAATACACTACTATCTACCTGGTAGATACCTGTACAGTTTAGGTAACTTGACACGTGTGAGGGTTACATGACGCCATGTTTAGTGCTATTCAGGTCTCCTATGGATGCATTTTAAAGGACTAAAATAGACTTTACCTCTTTTTATTTCTTTAGAGAGAGACTACTGTGCAGATATAATAAAGATCTGTGAGCAAAATGTTATATGCAGTAGATTATATACAGTGGCGTACATATAGGGGTCACAGGGGTCGCAGTTAGCGACCGGGCCCGGCACCCCAAGAGGGGCCCGGCCGCCTGCGGACCCCTGGCCCCTGCTGCAGCTGCGTCTTGCATCCATCCGTCCGATTCACATATTCAATCACATCACATTTAAGTTGCCCCCCCCCTGGGCCCGCTCTCCTCCTTCCCTCCTCCTTCCTCCCTGCGGTCAGCGCCGGGCCCGTGAACTCCCGCGAGACCTGTGTGAACTCCTGTGCAGGTCTCGCGGGAACTCAGAGAGGACGTCAGATTCGAGAAGAGGACCGCCGAGGCGCCGACCGGAAGAACAGAAGAAGAACTGAAGTTCCCCTGCCCCGACAGCCGGTAACTCGACGATAAGTAAAAGCCGGGGGGGGGGGGCGGGAGCGTACCGGACCCGACCCGACCCTGGGCTGGCCTGGCACTCGTCGTCTCTCTGGGGCACAGGGCACACTAGGCCCCCAGCCCCCCAGGCATCCCCCCTGGCAGATGACTGGGGGGCGCAGCGGCAGGCCGCAGCAGGGCACACTAGGCCCCCAGGCACCCGGGGGGGGGGGTTTGAGCTGCCTGGCAGGAAAAGCCCGCCTCAGGCTGGGCCTGGGACCCTGACTCGAGTAGTGAGGGCCCCTGGGGGCCCTGGCCTACCATGACCCCAAAAGTGGCTGATGGGGGGGTCTTTGGGCTGATCTGAGGTCTGATGGGGCTGACTCGGGGTCTGGGCTGATCTGAGGTCTCATGGGGGCTGACTGGGGTCTCTGGGCTTATTTGAGGTCTGATGGGGGCTGACTGGGTGTCTGGGCTGATCTGAGGTCTGATGGGGGCTGACTGGGGGTCTGGGCTAATCTAAAGTCTGATGGGGGCTGACTGGGGGTCTTTGGGCTGATCTGAGGTCTCATGGGGGCTGACTGAGGGTCTTTGAGCTGATCTGAGGTCTCATGGGGCTGACTGGGGGTCTGGGCTGATCTGAGGTCTCATGGGGGCTGACTGGGGATCTTTGGGCTGATCTGAAGTCTCATGGGGGCTGACTGGGGGTCTTTGGGCTGATCTGAGGTCTCATGGGGGCTGACTGGGGGTCTTTGGGCTGATCTGAGGTCTCATGGGGGCTGACTGGGGGTCTGATGGGGGTAGGAAACTAAGATGTCTGTCTGTCAAACTCTGCAGAGATGAGAGATGGCTGAAAGAAATCATCATGGTGGTCCGGTCTGAATGGAGAAGATGAAGAAAGAGAACATCGAAATCAAAGGAGACGTCACTGGATGTAAGAGGTATGGGCGCGATATATAGGTAGGGCTGTGTGTAGGTGTGGCTTGAGGGTAGGTGACTGGGCGGGGACACTGGGGGGGCGGGGACACGGGGGGGCGGGGGGGGCCCTTGGATTAGTTTCGCACAGGGGCCCCATGGATTGTGTGTACGCCACTGATTATATATCTATACATCTATATATTAGAACATTTTTCAGTATCTTATTCTCTAAAGAAATAAATGTAATAATTAGAACTGGCATGCTTCTTTAGGTAAGTCTTTTGCAGCCTGGCCTCAGTTCATGGGATTTGTTTGTGCGGCGTCCAGCCATTCTCTGCAAGTTGTATTGTGAGGTCTAACCTTTAGTTTAGCTGTTTTTTTCTTGTTTTCCTTTCTAGTATGTAACAATAATTCACAGCGACTCAAACTTTATAGCGTGAAGTTTATTTTGGAATATGATTCCGACTAGTATTTTGCAATATAAACCAAAATGTTAAATGATGTTTCAACAGATTTCCATGCCTTTTGACACTGGAATCAGAATCAAGAATGACTTTTCCTTGTTTGTTTGATGCATAATGCACCTAGCGTCGGTGAATACAGCAGGGGCCCGGCTATCAGGGGACTGCTGGGCCCCTGTAGTGATCAGGTGCGTACCGCTCCGGTGCCCACCCGATCACCATGACATAATAGTTCGTCAAAATGTGGCAAGTCACCTGCCACCATGACGTACTATTACGTCATATGTCGGAAAGGGGCTAAATATACATTTGTGGTGGATTCTTGCTGGGATTTTGATGGCCTATCCACAGCAGCAACGCAGATTACATGTCACCTTTTTGCCCCCCCCCCCCCCCCATCCAGCACGCATACCTTCATAACCATGTATGACCACCCTTCCATTTACCACTATGGGAGTTTTTAAAATAGCTGAGCCCTGGCTATTTTCATGAGTTCCATAGCAGTGAATGGATAGGACGCCGTGCATGCAACCTCATTATATAAATACAGCACAAGGACCAAGCATGATACATAAATATAGCACCAGAATCAAGCACGGTACATATGCTCATCACATAAATAAAGCACCAGGACCAAGCAAGGAACATAAATACAGCATAGAAACTAAGTTCATTACATGAGTTCAGCACCAGAACCAAGCACAGCACATAAATGCAGCAGCAGAATGAAGTTCATTACATAAATACAGTACCAGAACCAGAACCAATACAGTGCATATATACGGCACCAGCTCCAAATCAGCTCAATACAGATATCATTTGTATAGTCAGGTCATAGAAGTATGTAAAGTATGAACAGGTCCCAGCATAACCAGAACAGGTGTTAAGGTATGCTGAGAGTAGTAGTTTCACAAAAGAGAATGCTACCATCCATCATCATGCTGTAGACCATGCAAGTGACTACAACACTGATCAGATACAGACAGTGAAAGAATAAACATTTGCACTTAGTGACTTATAGATGTCATCTCCTCCGGAGTTATTTTCTTTCCATCCGGTTCAGACCACCATGATGACTTCTTACAGCCACGACTCGTCTCTGCAGACTTTGTTGCCCAGATTTCTTCAGCCTCTCGTTTTACCAACACAGCGACACCCTATATACTAGCACAGACTCATCTCCGTGGCACATGCTGTGTCCTGAATATAATAGCAGCATTCCCCTGAATACAGTCATGTGACATATTATGTCCCCTGAAAATGAAGTACCACTCACACACCATGGTCTTAATGGTAGTGCCCCTTATATAGTGCCACATACTCTGTGCCCCATGTATATATAGCCTCATGCTCTGTGCCACCTGTGTATACTGCCACACGTATTGTGCCTGCTGTTTATAGTACCAGGATCTGTGACTCCTTTATTTAGCACCTCTTGCTCTCTATCCCCTTATATAATGCCAAGATCTGTGCCCCTTTATATAGTGTCGGGATCTGTGAACCTTTTAAATAGTGCCTCTTATTCTGTGGCCCTTTTATATAGTACCTCTTGCTCTGAGCCCCCTTTATATAGTGTCTGTTCCTCTGTGGCCGCCTTTAGAGCCTTATGATCTGTGCCCCCTTTAACCCCTTGCTGGCTGAGCAATTTTCAATTTTTGTGTTTTTGTTTTTTACTTCCTGTCTTCTCAGAGCCATAGCTTTTTTATTTTTCTGTTCACAAAGCCGTATGAGGACTTGTTTTTTACAGAACAAGTTGTACTTTCTAATGGCACCATTTAGTATTGTATAAAATGTAGTGGGGAGCTGAGAAAAATCCAAAGGAGGTGAATTGGAAAAAAAAAAAAACACAATTCCGCAACAGTTTTATGGAGTTTTTTTTTACGGCGTTCACTATGCAGTATAACTGACCTGCTGCTTTCATTCTCCAGGTCAGGATGACTACGGCGATATCACATATGTATAATTTTTTTTTTGCATTTTAATACTGAAATTTTTTTATTATCGCCTTATTCTGACTTTTAGAACTTTTTTGTACTTATGCATATGTTGCTGTGTGAGGGCTAATCTTTTGTGGGGCAATCTGTGCTATTCATTGTATTACTTTTTACTTAACTTTTTTTCTGCTTCGCTGTTTGCCATAATAGATTAAAAAATATATGTTTTTGCACGTGACGGTGTCCATGATGTGCATTTTCTTTATTGTTTATGTATTTTTATTTTGGGGAAAGGGGTAGTGATTTGAATTGTTATATTTATTTTATATTTTTAAAAACTTTAATTTTCTTTACACTTTTTTATAGTTTCCATAGGGAACTATAACAATAAATCATTATGGACACAGATACAGTTGTGTGCAGGGGTGCCCAGAAATCGGGTGAATCTTCCTGGTGACTGGGTGCCTGAAAAAGGGGCAGTACTCTCTGTGCAGTCTCACAGGTTGCTCACCCCTAAGGCCGGCCTTGATCCTCAGGAAGAGAAACACAAGTAAAGAACTAGAAGGTCCAGAATCTGCATGGCTGAGCGCTCAACTCAGTCAGTAAGGTATTTGCTGTTTAAGGCTGAAAGAGACTTTACTGCAGTGAGAGGGACATTATTAAAACACCCTTCATTCTTTGACATGGTCTGGCGCAACTTATCTCAATCCTATACCTCTTAGCTGGGAATTACCGCCACCATTGTAAGAGTAATATTGCCAGCCTTAGATTCTGCAGAAATAGACTTTGGAAAGATAAAGGGAAGGAGTACTACAATCCCCATCCTGGCCTATATCCATACATTGCTATCTGTTTAGATTTGCACTGAGAATTGTTTGGAACTGTTTTTGAATTGGAAGTATTTTGAAACCGTTATATAAACTACAACTTCCATTCTGTACTTTAGTAAAAAGAGACAGTTATATTCTATAGCTGGCCTGGTTACTGACTCCAGCACCATGCACAGTTTCTACACCTCCAGCCTGGCACCTGTACAAAACTCATAACACCAAGGGAGCCCCAACTGCCGTAAGGCAAGAGCCCCAACATCAGGGTGTGCCCTGAGAGACAAAAAGGGTCATCAGTGTGTGGATTGCTACTGTGAATGATTATTAAAGCCAGAGTCACTACCACTCCGATCCCCCATTCCACTTCTCTGGGGATTGTGGCACATGCCCCCTGAAAAAGGACACCCCCCTGAGCTGAAGCAGAAAGGACATGCCCCTGAAGAGGATCTAGAAGAATAATTGAAGCAATGAATGTGGAGATCTCTGGATCCATGTGAGGTACAGGGCTGGTTCTACCTTTGCTAGAAAGAGATTGTCAGGTACTTTATGATGTCTGATTTTCATTTTTTTTACTTCGATCATGACATAACCCCCTTAAACATGTGCAGACTCAGCCGGTGTAGCTTTGCATTCATGATGTAAACAATTTATTGATCATGATGTCGCAATGATGTGTCATCATATCTGCAAACTTCTGTTGTGTTATATGACCCCTATGGACTAAAGGCTATTATCACATTACTGGAGAAAGACCACTTATTGCCGATCTGGCATCTGATCTCAGAGGGAGGTGTATCTATATCTCTTTGATGTTCCTAAACCCACAAATGGATGACAGTAAGCACACGAGATAGGAATATCTTCTCTGTATGAAGCAGACCTCCCTCAACAAAGATTCCAAGAGCAGTAATACGAAGAAGATGAGGAGCGGGGTTTCTACCACTGCCAGAGTTGTTGCATACTTGTCAGTGTGTTTTGATCATCATCTTAGGAAGGCTATAATCTAAAACAGAAAAGAGGGAGCCTTCCTGAAGTTGGTGTGAATATGAAATCCAAGTCTTGTTGCAGTCGTTCTGGAACCAATATTGTTATTGTTGATACGTGATCATTGAGGCACAAAGTCAAGTGTGTGAAGATCTCAATTAGAAAAAGATACAGATCTCATACAAAACAATACATCAAGCAGCCCAAGATGGTTATTCAAGGGGTTGCATGAGATAAATACAGTGCCACTGTAGACCATTGGCTGTGTTTGATATTGCAGCTTATGCCCATTCATTTTCTACAAATAGTCTGGTTGAGATGTTACTACACCTTGTTGGTGGTCCATCTGTGGTAAATTCAGTTGATTAGACATGATTTGGACACACTCCTAAGGTCTCACAACTGACAATGAGTATGAGAGCAAAATCCAAGGCATGAGGAGGAAAGAACTGCCCATAGAGCTCAGAGATAGGATTGTGTGGAGGCACAAATCTGAAGAAGGGTACAAAAAATTTCTGCTGCTCTGAAATATTCGCAAGAGCACAGTGACCTCAATAATTCTTAAATGTAAGGAAGTTTGGAACAACCATGTCTCTTCCAAGTGGGCTGCCCTCACCAAACTAAGTAATTGAGGCAGAAAGGCCTTTGTAAGAGAGGCAATCAAGAACCCAATGGTCACTCTGGCTGAGCTCCAAATATTTTGTGTACAGATGGGAGAAACTTTCAAAAGGTCAGCCATACAGCACTGTTGGTTGCAGCATCATGCTGTTGGGGTGTTTTTCAGTGCCTGGGACAGGAAGACTGGTCAGGGTTAAATGAAAGCTGAATGGAGCAAAGTACAGAGATATTCTTAATGAAAACCTGATCCAGAATGCTCTGGACTTCAAACTGGGCCAAAGACCCTAAGCACACATCCAACTCAGAATTTGCTTAGAAACAACTGTGTGAATGTCCATTGAGTGGCCCAGCCAGAGCCCTGACTTCTGAGCGAGCATTTTCATATGTTTCTTGTGTGTCAATCCTGGACCTGGGAGTGGGGAGCAGCAGGAACTGGAGCACCACTAGAATAGTTCCAGCCAAGGATCGGTGAAGGTGATTAGAGCTTATTTTTTATTTTTCATACATTCTGGACTTGTGAAATAAAATTTAAAAAAATCTTCCCCATTCTCCACCCAAAAAAATCTTTTTGCTTCAATGTTACCAATTCTACTTAATTCTTGTAAAATGTATTTAATAAATTCTAGGCCTTGGAACAAAGATAGAAAAATCTAATCTGCAAAACATAATATTGATTTTCTCTAATTTAGCTCTAAAAAGCTTTACTGTGCCTTTAATGTACTTCCGAAATAGCAACCCCTGAAATTATTAAGAGTCCTGCTAGTAGAACGTTTTGTCATCCGGAACAACTCTGAAAATTGATAGAAATAAGACAACAGAATTCCATTGTGTGTTTTAAGATGTGAGCGCTGCTTGTACTTACTTTCTTTCCAGGTCAGTGAAATCCAAATTCATGGTTTCGTTAGCCAAATTTGTAATGTTGCACAACTTTGGGCATATGAAGCATTTATATGTCAACAATTACTGACATTTTTGTCCTTCCAACTTGAACATTTAAAGCATTAAAATTGAGATGCATGTATTGTATGCATGTTAGAGCAGAAGCAGTGGGGGATCGGTACAGTGAGTATTATTTATTTATTATTTTTATAGATAAAGATTATCCCACTGGACCAGGGGCGTAACTAAAGGCTCGTGGGTCTTGGCTGCAATAGTTCAGCTTGCACACCCATTCCCTCAACGCTTTGTGGCCAGGGACAGGAAAGCACATAGCCTTCGTGCTGCCTGAGGCAAAAATTGAAACTGCGCCTCCTTCCCCCCCATGCCAAATTCTCGATCTAACTCCAGTCAGGGGTGTAACTTGACCAGCATGCACCACTTTCTTTAATACCGGTGTCTTCTTATGCAGCAAAAGGGTCTTTGGGCCCCCTCAGGCTCCTGAGCCTGGTAGCGACTGTTACCTCTGCACCCCCTATAGCTACGCCCCTGCATTGGACAACTTCTTTAAAGGGATACTAAAGCCTGAAAAAAAAAAAACTAACCTGCTAAGGAAAATTTGTCACCTCTTTTTTCACCTCTTTCTGCTTAGACATAGTGTTGAGCGAACCCAAACTGCAAAGTTCAGGTACCCGAACCCGAACTTTGCAGCAAAAGTTCGGGTTCGAGTTCGGTATTCGGGCATTTAATAAAGCTTGTTGAAAGGCTGGAGGGCAGCCAATCAACAAGCTTTTAAGCTGTGGGCACTTAAAAGCCATCACAGCCATGCCTTGTAATGACATTGCTGTGATTGGCTGGTGCACCATGTGACCTAGCCTCTATACAAGCTGGATCACGTGTAGCACCGCCCATCAGCTCTGAGTAGTGCAGGGACAGGAAGCAGGCAGCTGAACTGAGGGAGAGAGTTAGGAATCTGATCTGGCTATTTATTCCGTGGGTGACCTATAGTGATTTTTTAGTGGGTGCAATACACCAGCGTCTTTGCACCCCTGACACAGAAATATAATAATTCATCTGACTGCTAATTCTGGGGGTGACCCATAGCGATTTTTATGTGGGTGCAATGCACCATCTTTGTACCCCTGACACAAAAATATAATAGTTAATCTGTCTGTTAGATTGGTGGGTGACATATGCCCATTATTGGTGTGGGGTTCACCTGCACTGCATACGTGACAGAAAAATGTATATAGTTAATCTGTCTGTTAGTTCAGTGGGTGACCTCAAAGAATGAGGAGAGCATCAAATAAGGGACGTGGCCCTGGTCGTGGTGCTGCTGGTGATTGTGGAGCTCCTGTTGCAGGGAGGGGACGTGGTCGATCTGTGCCAGCTACACGCACAAATGAAACACCTTCCTCAGGTGCATGTAAGCAACAGAACGTTCAGCGTTATTTTGTATGCCCGAATACCGGTGTAAGGATGGTGAGGCCAGAACAAGTAGAGGCAGTAGTAGATTGGGTGGCTGACAGTGCGTCCAGTTCCTTCACGTTGTCTCACACCCGGTCCCCTGCTGAAAGCGCAGAGTTGCATGGGCAGTTGTCTTTCACCTCACCCCCTTGAAAATCAGCCAAGCAATCTGAGCCAAGTCATGCAGCAGTCTCTTATGCTTTTCGATCACTCTGCTGGCAGGGTTTCCGTGGGCCATCCACCTAGTCCTGCCTAAGTAGTGGAAGATATTGAGTGCACTGATGCCCAACCACTTATGTTTCAGGATGTGGACATGGGAGGACCACCGCAGCACGTCTCTGATTATGATGAAGAAACATAGGTGCCAACTGCTGTGGCTTACTGCAGTGTGCAGACTGAACAGGAGGTCAGGGGTAAAGAGTGGGTGGAAGATGATGTGGAGGATGATGAGGTCCTAGACCCCACATGGAATCAAGATCATGCGAGTGACATGTGCAGTTCGGAAAAAGATGTGGTGGTCACACAGCGCCAGCCGCACAGCAAAAGAGGGAGCAGGGTGCAAAAGCAGAGTGGCCATCCCCTAGTCAGTATGCCTGCTACTGCCACCCGCACCCAGGGACTGAGCACACCAAAGCCAGCTCCAAGGAGTTCCCTGGCATGGCAGTTCTTCAGACAATGTGCTGACCACAAGACGCGAGTGGTTTGCACGCTGTGCAATCGTAGCCTGAAGCAAGGCATACATGTTCTAAACCTGAGCACCGTCACGAGCTGCCGTGGAGTACACACCTCAAAAACCGCGAAAGATCTCAAGCTCCTCCTGCTTCTTCTATTGCTGCAGTTTTGGCCTCTTCCTTCCCCTCTGGAGTGACAGTGGCACCTGCGACCCCGCAAACAGAAGATGTGTCAGCAACACCACCACCTCCACCACTGTCACCAAGCATCTCCACACTGTCCCATAGAAGCATTCAGCTCTCCATCTCTCAAACACTGGAAAGAAAGAGGAAGTACCCCATCCTCCCTACCCACCCATGATCCCTGGCCCTGAATGCCAGCATTTCAAAATTCCTGGACTTTGAAATGCTGTCATTTCATCTGGTTGAGACAGAGATTTTTAAAAACCTTATGGCGGTGGCTGTCTCACAGTACGTGGTTCCCAGCCGCCACTACTTTTGCAGGTGAGCCATCTCTTCCCTGCACAACCAAGTGGTGGACGAAATCAGGTGTGCACTGAGCAACGCCATCTGTGGCAAGGTCCACATTATCACCGATACATGGACTAGCAAGCACAGGTAGGGATGTTATATCTCCCTAACTGCACACTGGGTAAATGCAGTGGCGGCTGGGCCTGAGGCAGATAGCAGTTTGGCGCATGTCCTTCCGCCACCGAGGATTGCAGGACGTTTCTCGTTGCCTCCTGTTGCCTCCTCCTTCTACTCTGCTTCCTCCTCTACTGCCTCCTCATCAGGTCAGCGTAACACTTGCACCACCAACTTCAGTGCAGCCAGGGGGGAAACAACAGCAGGCTGTTTTAAAACTCATCTGTTTGGGGGAAAAACCCAACACAGCGCAGGAGATGTGAACGGGCATAGAACAACAGACCGATGAGTGGTTGGTGCCACTGAGCCTCAAGCCCGTTCTGGTGGTGTGCGATAACGGGCGAAGTCTCGTAGCAGCTCTGGGCTTAGCACATCCCTTGCCTGGCGCATGTACTGAATTTGGTGGTGCAGAGGTTCTTGAAAAATTACCCCAATATGTCAGAGCTGCTGCAGAAAGTGCGGGCCATCTGTGCTCGCTTTCGGCGTTCTTACCCTGACGCTACTCGCCTGTCTGCGCTGCAGCATAACTTCGGCCTTCCCGCTCACAACCTCATATGCGATGTACCCACAAGGTGGAACTCCACCTTGCACATGCTGGAGAGACTGTGCGAGCAGCAGCAGGCGATAGTGGAGTTTCAGCTGCAGCACGCACAGGTGAGTCGCGGAACAGCACCACTTCACCACCAACGAGTAGGCTTCCATGAGGGACGTGTGTGCCGTGTTGTGCTGTTTTGAGTACTCCACCAACATGGCCAGTGCCGATGATGCCATCCTCAGCGTTACTATCCCACTTCTATGTCTCCTTGAAGAAACACTTCGGGTGATGATGAAAGAGGATGTGGCACAGGAAGAAGAGGAGAAGGGATAATTTCCACGGTTATCAGGCCAGTCATTCACAAGTGGCTCCGAGGGTGGGTTCCTGCACCAACAGAGGCCAGGTACACAACTGTCCAGCCAGGACACAGTTCTGGAGGAAGAGGAGGAGAATGATGATGATGAGGAGGAACCGTGTTCACATCAGGGTGGCACCCAATGTGGCAGGCGCAGCCCTATGAAGTGCCTTTTGCGCTTTGGAATTAGAATTAGAAAAAAATTGATATCTCTGACTTTTTGTCTAACCAGATTGTCTATTACTTTGTAATTCCACTAGTGCCGTTCTATGGAAACTGTAGATTTAAATTTTTCTTCATATACAGTGGGATGCGAAAGTTTGGGCAACCTTGTTAATCTTCATGATTTTCCTGTATAAATCGTTGGTTGTTGCAATAAAAAATGTCAGTTAGATATATCATATAGGAGATACACACAGAGTGATATTTGAGAAGTGAAATGAAGTTTATTGGATTTACAGAAAGCGTGCTATAATTGTTTAAACAAAATTAGGCAGGTGCATAAATTTGGGCACCACAAAAAATAAATGAAATCAATATTTAGCAGATCCTCCTTTTGCAGAAATTACAGCCTCTAAACGCTTTCTGTAGGTTCAAATGAGAGTCTGGATTCTGGTTGAAGGTATTTTGGACCATTCCTCTTTACAAAACATCTTTAGTTCATTCAGGTTTGATGGCTTCCGAGCATGGACAGCTCTCTTTAAGTCACACCACAGATTTTCAATTATATTCAGGTCTGGGGACTGAGATGGCCATTCCAGAACGTTGTACTTGTTCCTCTACATCAGTGTCTCCCAACCAGTGTGCTTCCAGCTGTTGCAAAACTACAACTCCCAGCATGCCCACACAGCCAAAGGCTGTCCGGGCATGCTGTGAGTTGTAGTTTTGCAACAGCTGGAGGCACACTGGTTGGGAAACACTGCTCCTTAGTGGATTTTGAGCAGTGTTTAGGGTCGTTGTCTTGTTGAAAGATCCAGCCCTGGCGCAGCTTCAGCTTTGTCACTGATTCCTGGACATTGGTCTCCAGAATCTGCTGATACTGAGTGGAATCCATGCGTCCCTCAACTTTGACAAGATTCCCAGTCCCTGCACTGGCCACACAGCCCCACAGCATGATGGAACCACCACCATATTTTACTGTAGGTAGCAGGTGTTTTTCTTGGAATGCTATGTTCTTTTTCCTCCATGCATAACGCCCCTTGTTATGGCCAAATAACTCAATTTTAGTTTCATCAGTCCACAGCACCTTATTCCAAAATGAAGCTGGCTTGTCCCAATGTGCTTTAGCCCACCTCAAGCGGCACTGTTTGTGCTGTGGGCGGAGAAAAGGCTTCCTCTGCATCTCCTTGGGTAAAGTACGCCGAATGGTTGACCGATGCACAGTGACTCCATCTGCAGCAAGATGATGTTGTAGGTCTTTGGTGCTGGTCTGTGGGTGGACTCTGACTGTTCTCACCATTCGTCGCTTCTGTCTATCCGAGATGTTTTTTGGTCTGCCACTTCGAGCCTTAACTTGAACTGAGCCTTTGGTCTTCTATTTCCTCAATATGTTCCTTACTGTGGAAACAGACGGCGGAAATCTATGAGACAGCTTTCTGTATCCTACCCCTAAACCATGATGGTGAACAATCTTTGTCTTCAGGTCATTTGAGAGTTGTTTTGAGACCCCCATGTCGCTACTCTTCAGAGAAAATTGAAAGAGGAGAGAAACTTACAATTGACCCCCTTAAATACTCTTTCTCATAATTGGATTCACCTGTGTATGTAGGTCAGGGGTCACTGAGCTTACCAAGCCAATTTGAGTTCCAATAATTAGTTCTAAAGGTTTTACAATCAATAAAATGACAACAACAGCGACCACATGTCTGCACCTGCCTAATTGTGTTTAAACAATTATAGCACACTTTCTGCAAATCCAATAAACGTCATTTCACTTCTCAAATATCACTGTGTGCGTCTCCTATATGATATATCTAACTGACATTTTTCATCATAACAACCAACGATTTATACAGGAAAATCATGACGATTAACAAGGTTGCCCAAACTTTCGCATCCCACTGTATAACACTGCCACCTCCGCAGCAGATAGTCCATGTACAAAACAAGTGTTGAAAAGATATCACAAAATGGCAGTATGCATAAGATAGTGGTTCAACTGTTAAATCTTGTCATTCAACATAAAATGGTGGATATATTTCTCTCTTGAGTATCTGTACTCTCACTTTAAGTTATTTAAGCACTTTATGATCTCTCTGAGGTCTAACTAATAGTTCACTTGCAGTATGCAGTTAGTAGTGACTATTTGTAGATTAGTTGAGTATGATCTGGTATGGTTGTATGCAATTTGGATTGCAATTTGAAATCTGAATGCTTGCAATTGTAGCTTTCAATTGAATTTATATGGTTGCAATTGGTGGAACTGTAAGTAAATACATATATATCTAGTTCAGTATACAGTTCTAAACACAATACTAACAATATGAACATTATGTAACTGTTTTAAATACCTATATTGGCCTCTCATAAAACTCAGCTCTCAGTGTAGTGAATGTCTATTCAGCTCCTGTCAGCAGGATATACTGACTTTAAAACCAGCCTCCAGGGCATACTAACTGGTCAGGTGTGCATGACTGCTTGGAGATCGCCACGCCTCCAATATATACTACAAAGAGAAAATATGGGGGATTCAGCCCGCACAACCCCTAGCAGGTGCAGATTGCTATGGCGAAATACAGATACAAACACAAAAACACAAAATGCAATCGCACTCTGTAACCAGCACTCTGCCCTGCCTATATGCTGGATGTTGAATAAGGCATTGGTGTACATTTTGGCCAAAGCGTAATAAGCCACTCACCGCGTCAAGGTCGCCTTAATGAGTGGTCCCTAACACTAGTTCCTACCTTTTATGGGCCATGACAGCCACACAAAGTCCAGGGAGCGCAGGTACAGCATGCACGCCAAGCACACTCTGCTTTTAACCCCGTCCGGTGCCATTACAGCTGTTTTTGCGTCTGTATCTCGCCATAGCAATCTGCACCTGCTAGGGGTTGTGCGGGCTGAATCCCCCATATTTTCTCTTTGTAGTATATTCTGGAGGCGTGGCGATCTCCAAGCAGTCATGCACACCTGACCAGTTAGTATGCCCCCCTGGAGGCTGGTTTTAAAGTCAGTATAAAACTGAGTCTGCTTATATAGCACCTACCAGTAGCCATTAGCCTCCAGTAGAAGTATATAGTGGGCTCAGCATTCATGTTGGTACTTGCATCCCTGGATCCGATGAAAGCTGTAATGGCCCCGGACGGGGTTAAAAGCAGAGTGTGCTTGGCGTGCATGCTGTACCTGCGCTCCCTGGACTTTGTGTGGCTGTCATGGCCCATAAAAGGTAGGAACTAGTGTTAGGGACCACTCATTAAGGCGACCTTGACGTGGTGAGTGGCTTATTACGCTTTGGCCAAAATGTACACCAATGCCTTATTCAACATCCAGCATAAAGGCAGGGCAGAGTGCTGGTTGCAGAGTGCGATTGCATTTTGTGTTTTTGCGTCTGTATCTGTATTTCGCCATAGCAATCTGCACCTGCTAGGGGTTGTGTGGGCTGAATCCCCCATATTTTCTCACTATTTGTCTAGGCAAATCTGATATCCATCACTGTAGAAAAACTTGATTAAAAGTCTTGTGGATCTGTATACACTATCCAGATACTGTTGTTCTTACATTATGCAAGAGACTTAGCTTTTTCCAGGACCCTTAAATGCCAGTCTGCCTGGCTACAGCAATATTTAGGAGTGAGTAGGGGCATTTGTCATGGTAGATTTAGTATTCTGTGGTCTATTACATCTCCACATGGTTGCCATCCATCTTTCCCAGGACCCTGAAAGGAAAATCTGTCTAGCTGTGGCACTATTTAGGAATGGAGAGCAGGATGTATCTTGGTACATTTGGTATTCTGAATTCTAGTACAATTCCATATAGTGGTAACCCAATATTCCCAGGAAGCAAATCTTCCTAGCTGTGGCACTATTTTGGAATTGGGAGTGTGGATTTATCTAGGTAGATCTGGCATTACTGCAGTCTATTACAGTTCCACATGACGGTAAGCCAGCTTTCCCAGGGCCCTGAAAGGCACTATTTAGGAGTGATAAGTGTATTTATTAAGGTAGGATTAGTATCTAGCAGTCCCTATTACAGCTCCACATACTGCGTTACCTCGCTTTCCTGGGACTTTGAATGACAAATCTGTCTAGCTATGATGCAGTATAGAGGATTTATCATTGGGCTTTTCCATACCATTGGCTAGCAAATTGTGCTGGAGATTTACTAATTTAGAAACAGGCTAATCTGGCATTCTGCAGTCTGGGAAAGCTGGGTAACAATGTCTATGAGGTGGTGATAGGGGACAAATTGGTTTTATAAAATATACACAATGCTGCCCTGATACATACTTGAATATATTAAATGGCATCAGAGCAACATAATCTGTTGTCATCAATACAGCTCTACAGTCTTGTGACACAGCTCTTCCAGGACCCTGAATGGCAATTTAGTCTAGTTTTATGAAGGGATTATCACTACATAAATAGGCAAGTTTGGAAATCAGCAGCTGTGAAAGCTTGGTAACAACCTCAGCAGAGATGTAATGGAGGCCAAGCTTGGTACATACATTTTGCATACACTATATCCATAAATATAATATCAGGACAACCGTGAGTATATGCTATGTATAAAGTCTGGTCTCCAGCATACGTCCACATGCTACCCAGCTTTCTAAAGCTATTTAGCTGTATGTTCTATGGTTGGTGCAGTTACCAAATCTATTTTTTACTATTGGTAACTAGGAAATCCCTATTAATAAAATATGCACTCTCACTGTTTAGACAAAAATTATCCAGACTAAACCCATCCCCTCCTCCTAAACTTCCTGGCTCACGTGCACTAGCATCAGAGTGGGAGAGGATAAAGGAGAGGCTTGGCTGCAGCCTGAGAGAACAATGCACTGCTTTTTCTAGTTTATTTTTCTGAGATTGTGATATTTGAAAAAAGCAAGAACAAATAAGGCAACATGACAGTGAACAACAATAGCCATTAAAAATGGCACACAGTCATGTTTTAATTTATTTTTTGACAGTATCAGTTTTCAATGGCCGTTTTGCATCCATTTTGCATCAGTTTTTAACGACTATTAACAACTAAAAACAGATTTAGTTCATTGGCTTTTTTTTTTTACATCCCAACTCCTGCAGTGCCCTCAATACCAGCTATGCCTGGCTGAAAGCAACCTACTGAGCCAAGCCAGAGAACGAGGCTTTATAGGCCTAAGTGGCCACACCCACCGGTCAGAACACACCCAGTGACATCACACACACTGGGAAGAGAATTAACCCTTCCAGCACCACAGGAAAGGGAAAACACCAACTTAAAGGGGAAGTACACACAATACATAACACACACCAACACACTCACCTGTTACCGCCAGCAACGGCATGCGTGGAAACCATGTTCTGGGGAACAGCCAGCAGGCCGAGACCCTGCCACCACATGCACACAGCAACAGACGTTGCCGGGGACAACCGCAGGTGAAGGAAGGTGTCTCCGTGCATACAACACATGACCTAGTGCACCACAAACAGACAAAGGGAGTGCACATAAAACACGTTGCCAAGGGCAACCGCACGCATGCCTGTTATCCGCGGCAACCGCACCTGAGGCAAACCCCTAAGTGCCCCCAGCTGCAGTTGACACAACACCAAAACCGCGGGTAACTGCATGCGGCTCCCAAGGAGTCACGACCATGACCAAGGGTCGTGACACCTGCAGTGAGGAGCGATTATCTCAATCTCCCTATGCATGCAAGTAGAGGTATTATTATTATTTTTATTTTTTTTAACCCTTGAATGGCTTTTGGTGTACCTGTTTGTAACAGCCGTTAGATGGGTGCACACCTTTTACTAAAAACAATTCCATTGATTTGAATGGGGTCTGTCTGGCCATGAAAATTGCCAATATTAGGACATGTCCTATTTTAGTTGATGGCTGCTATTCACTAGCCATAAAAAAAAAGCCATGTCAAAAACCTGATTGACTTCAAATGGTTTTAAAAAAAAGTTGTGTAACTCCTGTTACAAAAACCTGACCAACCAGTGATTACCGTTTATGATCAGGTGCCATGTTTAGCAGTGATGAGCGGCAGGGGCTATATTCACAGTGAGAGGTTTTGTCTGGGAAAACAGGTATTTTCCTCCCAGTATGTGCTGCTGGACTGACTTACAGCCAGGTGAGGTCAACAGTGGCGTCTCTAGCTTTCAAATTTTGGGGGGGCACACTGGGGGCCAGGACAAAAGTAGGGGGGGCAGCTATAACAACGATACATTTACACAAGTCCGCTTCGAAATGCTGCGATACTTTACCCAATACCTAAAACCGCAACAGGGAAGAAAAGTCTAGCTGTCTGTGGATGACACTTTTATAGAGAGGGGGATCTGTGGATGACACTGCTATGGGGGGATCTGTGGATGCCACATACCGTATATAGCATCTTATGCTATATGTGTCATCCACAGATCCACCCCATGACAGTGTCATCCCCATTTCCCCCTCCATAACAGTGTCATCCACAGATCTCCCTCCCCGCCTCTCACAGGAGTGTACATATATAGCAAACATATTTCACATGAACACTTACAGTTACTTGGCTTGGTCCTTGGGGATCTCAGACGCCACTTCCACTTGGCCGGGGGCTCGGCGGAGCTGATGTTGTGTTTTATCCTAATGAGAAAGATTTCATAATAAGGATTTGGAGAAGGGGCAGAGGGATAGCAGAGCAGGGAGAGGCTGGTGCTGCTACTAGGGAGGGGGTCATACCATGGGGGAGCAATAAAACCCACCATAATGCCCCCCAGTAGAAATAATTCTCCTTATAATGGATCAGGATCAGGACAGAGAGTTGAGCTAATGTCCCCCATAATGTGCCAGTATAAAATACCCCTATATAGTGCCCCCAGTGAATGCCTCTATAGTGCTCCTCTCCCCCCTTCCTGCTAGTGCCCCCCCATAATGTACCAGTATAAAATGCCCCATATATCGTGCCCCAGTAGATGCCCTCAGTGTCCCCCATAATTTGCAAGTATAAAATACCCCTTCTTTGCAAATATGTAAAAGTGAATATGTAACTTTGCACTGTTTTGTAATACTGCAAATTGTGCCTATATTTTCTTTGCGGAAAACAAAAACAGATATTGATAAAATACCCCTTCTTAGTGCCCCAGTAGATGACTCCATAGTACTCCTCTCCCCCCTTCCCCATAGTACCCACCATAATGTGTCCCAGTATAAAATGCTACTGTACAGAGCCCCCTATATAAAACACCCCTTTTTTGTGGCCTCAGTAGATGCCCCTATAGTGCCCACCAATAATGTGCCAGTAATAAGTGCCCTCAATAACGTGCCACTGCCAGTAACAAGAGCCCCCCATCACGTGCCAGTAACAAGAGCCCCCCAATGTGCCAGTAATAAGCCTCCCATCACGTGCCAGTAATAAGCCCCCCATTACGTGCCAGTAATAAGGCCCCCATTACGTGCCAGTAATAAGTCCCCCCATCATGTGCCAATATTAAGCCCCCCCATGTTCCAGTATTAAGCCCCCCCATCATGTGCCAGTATTAAAGGGTTTCTACCACCAGAAATACTGTTATGTACAGTAGCTGACTGACATTAGCGATGCGCCCATGTCAGCACTACATAACAGTAGGTTTCTAACAGTAGTTCCTGCAGCTTTTTGTCACTTGCCTGAGATGTGAATAAACCACTGAACAGTTTGATCCAAAGAACTTGTTGTTGCCTCTATATTGCATCCGCTAATCCTGTCTACCAGAGGGAAACCCCACAATTCGAATTTGCAATATTTCACAAATATTTGGGCGAATATTCGTCACATTCGCGGATTCACTATCTTCGTTCGTTATTTTTTTAGCAATGAGAAAATAGCAGTGTAAGATCCGCTTACTGTGCATGCACAAAATGGGCGTGGCCTAGTTTAGCAACTGTTTTCAAACTACCCAAATTTTTAGGAGATTGGAAAACATGGTTGGCAGAAATTTTTGCAACAGTGAGGAACTCCTGATCACTGTAAGTAATTTGACATTACAGCAGTGTAATTGATTACATTTCACATGCATGTCAGAGCAATCGCTTTATATGCAGATAGATTGTTATACATTATTTGAAATTGCGAAAAATCATCACTTAAGATACAAATGTTTTTTTGCGATACAAACACAACTTAACACTTCATCAGGTCTAAGTAGATATTACTGATTGGTGCACTTAGTATTGTTGTGACATCACCTCACTATGTCTGTAGCATGTATGTATGGACAGCATAGAAATATCTCTAACATGCACATTGCACATCAATTTTCCTGCCGCACACTATATACCCCACACACACACAAATACAGTTTCTATAAACTAGAGTTTAGAGTTTGTGTCCTGTTTGTGTCCTGTTTGTGTCCAGCCAGTTTCCCCCCACCCAGCTCCTGATGATGTTGAAGAGGAGGAGGTTGTCACCTGCCCCCACCAGGAGGGTAAATATGTGCACATAGCAATATAATTCTGTATCCATGCCTCTTAATCTGAATTGCAAGTAATTTTCATATTTTTTTTAATCCTAACAGTACTGATTAATAAATAAAAAAATGAGGCAGATGCAGCAGGAGCCTGAAGCCGGCTAGCACGAGATGCGGTTGCTGATGCGCAAGCAGATGCGGAAGATGCACCTCAAACTGATGCAGGAGATGTTGGAACTTCATGACCAACTTAAAAAGTTGCCATAGAGGCATGTTTGTAAATAAAAATAAAAAATTTCAGTTCTAATGTGTGCTTCCATTTTTTTATATTGTTTTGTTTTCGTGTAATTTTGAACTATAAGGTTGCAGTAAGGCCCCTTTAGTCCAGGGTCAAACTCATCAGGATCAGGACAGAGAGTAGCAGCAGCAGGTAAATGGTAACAGGGTAGTATGAGGCCTACACATAGCTCGGCCAAAATCATCAGGACAGACAGCAGCAGTACAATGTAAAATATGTTTTTTGGCATTTTTAAAGTGGTCTTAAACTTTTGATCAGGACTGTATAAAATGAAATAAAATTTTTTGCTGGATGAAGAGTAACACTGCATGATTGTATTTTTTTCAAACGAATCTTGATATATATATATATATATATATATATATTGACAATATATGATGAACAGAGCACAATGAAGAATGCAGACCTGTTTAAGAGAATTCTAATACCGATAGTTAATAAAGTCCAAGGGCGAATAGGTGGTCCATGTTGGTTGTCCTCAGCAGGATCAGGACAGACAGCAGCAGCAGGTAATTGTTAAGGGTATAGTATAAGGCCTACACATAGCTCGACCAAACTCAGCAGAAACAGGACATACTGCAGCAGGTAAATTGTAACTCTGTAGAATAAGGCATACACATAGCTGGACATAACTCAGCAGGAAAAGAACAGACAGCAGCAGGGAAATGTTAATGCTGTAGTATAAGGCATGCACATACAGTACAGACCAAAAGTTTGGACCCAACTTCTCATTCAAAGAGATTCACACTGAAGGCATCAAAACTATGAATTAACACATGTGGAATTATATACATAACAAAAAAGTGTGAAGCAACTGAAAATATGTAATATTCTAGGTTCTTCAAAGTAGCCACCTTTTGCTTTGATTACTACTTTGCACACTCTTGGCATTCTCTTGATGAGCTTCAAGAGGTAGTCACCTGAAATGGTCTTCCAACAGTCTTGAAGGAGTTCCCAGAGATGCTTAGCACTTGTTGGCCCTTTTGCCTTCACTCTGCGGTCCAGCTCACCCCAAACCATCTTCTCGATTGGGTCCAGGTCCGGTGACTGTGGAGGCCAGGTCATCTGGCGCAGCACCCCATCACTGTCCTTCATGGTCAAATAGCCCTTACACAGCCTGGAGGTGTGTTTGGGGTCATTGTCCTGTTGAAAAATAAATGATGGCCCAACTAAACGCAAACCGGATGGAATAGCATGCCGCTGCAAGATGCTGTGGTAGCCATGCTGGTTCAGTATGCCTTCAATTTTGAATAAATCCCCAACAGTGTTACCAGCAAAGCACCCCCACACCATCGCACCTCCTCCTCCATGCTTCACGGTGGGAACCAGGCATGTAAAGTCCATCCGTAACCTTTTCTGCGTCGCACAAAGACGCGGTGGTTGGAACCAAAGATCTCAAATTTTGACTCATCAGACCAAAGCACAGATTTCCACTGGTCTAATGTCCATTCCTTGTGTTCTTTAGCCCAAACAAGTCTCTTCTGCTTGTTGCCTGTCCTTAGCAGTGGTTTCCTAGCAGATATTCTACCATGAAGGCCTGATTTACACAGTCTACTCTTAACAGTTGTTCTAGAGATGTGTCTGCTGCTAGAACTCGGTGTGGCATTGACCTGGTCTCTAATCTGCTGTTAACCTGCAATTTCTGAGGCTGGTGACTCGGATGAACTTATCCTCCGCAGCAGAGGTGTCTCTTGGTCTTCCTTTCCTGGGGCGCTCCGCATGTGAGACAGTTTCTTTCTAGCGCTTGATGGTTTTTGTGACTGCACTTGGGGACACTTTTAAAGTTTTCCCAATTTTTCGGACTGATTGACCTTCATTTCTTAAAGTAATGATGGCCACTCGTTTTTCTTTACTAAGCTGCTTTTTTCTTGCTATAATACAGATTCTAACAGTCTATTCAGTAGGACTATCAGCTGTGTATCCACCTGACTTCTCCACAACGCAACTAATGGTCCCAACCCCATTTATAAGGCAAGAAATCCCACTTATTAAACCTGACAGGGCACACCTGTGAAGTGAAAACCATTTCAGGTGACTACCTCTTGAAGCTCATCAAGAGAATACCAAGAGTGTGCAAAGCAGCGATCAAAGCAAAAGGTGGCTACTTTGAAGAACCTAGAATATGTCATATTTTCAGTTGTTTCACACTTTTTTGTTATGTATATAATTCCACATGTGTTAATTCATAGTTTTGATGCCTTCAGTGTGAATCTACAATTTTCATAGTCATGAAAATAAAGAAAACTCTTTGAATGAGAAGGCATGTCCAAACTTTTGGTCTGTACTGTACCTATTTTGGCCTCTCTGCTTCCATAAAACACAGCTTTTAGTGGAGTGAATGTCTGTTCAGCTCCTCTCTCTGGTGAATAATGATTACAGCAGCTCCTGCTAGAGGAAGTTCCCACACAAGCTATGTGAGGCTGGCTGTAATTGGTCAAAACTCCTGGGCTGTGTGTGAGACTGGTTGTGATTGGTCAAGACTCCTGCCCAGCAACAAAAGTTTAACTCTATGCTTTCTGTTGTTTCTGCTGTTTCATTGAGCTTACATCACGTCCATATAATGAATCTTAAAGGGCTTCTGTCAGCCCACTAAACCCTTTTTTTTTTTTTTTCGTTAATATTAATCCCTACACTGCAAGCTCCCTGTACATATGCTAAATATTAATTTTCGTTCAGTAGATATTGTTAAAAATCAAGTTTTATCATATGTAAATTACCTTGCTACCAGCAAGTAGGGCGGCTACTTGCTGGTAGCAGCCACATCCTCCTCTCATCATGACGCCCCCTCCGCCGTTTGATTGACAGGGCCAGGGAACGGGTTAGTTCTCTGCTGGCCCTGTTCGAATTCAAAATATCGCGCCTGCGCCGTACCTTTCTTTAATCGGTGCAGGCGCACTGAGAGGCGGCCTCTCTCCCGGCCGCTCCATCCTCAATGCGCCTGCGCCGGGTGTGGATGTGACGTCATCGGCGCAGGCGCATTGAGGATGGAGCGGCCGGGAGAGAGGCCGCCTCTCAGTGCGCCTGCACCGATTAAAGAAAGGTACGGCGCAGGCGCGATATTTTGAATTCGAACAGGGCCAGCAGAGAACGAACCCGTTCCCTGGCCCTGCCAATCAAACGGCGGAGGGGGCGTCATGATGAGAGGAGGATGCGGCTGCTACCAGCAAGTAGTCGCCCTACTTGCTGGTAGCAAGGTAATTTACATATGATAAAACTTGATTTTTAACAATATCTACTGAACGAAAATTTATATTTAGCATATGTACAGTGAGCTTGCAGTGTAGGGATTAATATTAACAAAAAAAAAAAAAAAGGGTTTAGTGGGCTGACAGAAGCCCTTTAAAGGCATATTATATTTTCTGCGAACACAATATATAACAGTTTTATGACATCCAAACATGAAGTCACTGTAAATAACTCTGCTTTTGTTTTTAACACACAAACATAGGAACTGTATTAAGGTTGTTAGCAGGTCTAGCTTTATAAATATATAAGCTACATTAGCAACCTAGGACAGGACTTAGCTGACCAGCTACAGTCATCAATAAATAAATACATAAATAAATTCATAAATAAATAAATACATAAAAAAATCCATCAATACAGAAATATATAAAAAAGTCATCAATAAATAAATATATAAAAAAAAATCATCCCTAAATGCATAAATTCATCCAGGAATATATACAGAAGTTATAAAACAATGATGTTTTGGAGGGAGAGCCAAGGAGAGGGATTGACAAGGGACCCTTCAGCGCCCTTAACCGACGGCGGGGGCCAAGAAGTCACTGCCAATCCAGGATTTATTCATTTTGATAAATGTCAGTCTATACATGGAATCTGTGGACAGACGGGTCCGCTTCTCGGTAACCACCCCTGACCCCACCTGCCGCATTGAATGTCCGCTCAGACAGTACGCTGGAGGGGGGGGGGGGGCAAGACAGTACTTCTAGCGCATATTGAGAAAGCTCACAGCAGGTGTCCAGCTGAAACCACCCGCACCAGTTGGAAGGGATGCCACTGGGGTACTGACTGGCGGTACCCCCTCCTCCTCCTCCTACATCCCTTCCAAAAGGTCCTGAGCATCCGGTCCAAGCTCTAGCTTACTCTCCTGCATTACCACCCTTAATCTGTCCCTCTCACTGTCGCTGTCAAACAGCATCAGGGACGAGTCTTGGGGGCTGGGGGCTGGTCCTCCAGGAGGCAGAGAGCTGCTGCTGCTCAGCACCGGGGCAGAGGACTCCGTGACACAACTGCCTCTGCATCCTCAGATGAAATGGGGGCGGCTGCCACGTCCCAAAAAATCACTAATGAGGTGGACGCCTCTGCCACCTACGCCTGCCCCTCCGTGTGTAGAGGAGCGGCCCGTGCTGGCAGCGGTCCAGACCACGGCTGCCGGCATGTCCAATCATGTTCACATGATTTTCCCACAATGTTTTTAAACACCAGAAAAAAAAAAATAGAAATATAGAAAGAAATAATGAGGGAGTTTGGGCTAACTTAATTGGGTTGGGGACAATGGGGCAAAAATGAAATAAAATAGACAGGAAACCCTAAGACAATGACACAAAAACAGACAGCAAAATCCTTTTTTTTCCCCACAGACAAAAGACGCTGACAATGATCCTAGCACGCAAAACTCTAAAACACAGCAAAATACTATTTTTTTTTTACAGACTGAACAGACAAAGTAAAAGCCTTCACTATACTATATCTCTATCTAACCTATACTACACCCTGCACTGGAACCTATCAGCTACGCTATTCACTAACCTACACTATCCACCACTCACTATCTGGATTATATATATGAGGTATCAGATGTAATATGACACAGGAATTCAGCAAAGCACAAATATCATACTCCTCTCTCTCTCGCAACTGCATGAAACAGCACAAAATGGCTGCTGGGGAGGTTCTTATATAGTAAGGGGGAGGCAGCTTTCCTATTGGTTGCTAGGGATGTTGCTAAGCTCTGACATAGATATTGCAGCCTTCTCATTGGCCCACAAGCTAGAAGCAGGGAGGGACTATGTGTACTGTTTGAAAAAACAAAAAACGAATATTCGAGATTCTGAATATATAGTGCTATATTCTAAATATTTGCGAATTCTCGAAGTGCCGTTATTCGCGATTAAACTTCGTGCCAACACTAATGTTTAGTTAATACTATCCAATGCCATGGGTGTCCTATAGTATCTGCCATCAGCAAATCTAGAGAGTCTCATACTGAATTCTATAGGTCAGTAAAGGCTCATTTACACTGCAGCGGCTAGCAGACCATTATCTTCCTCGCTCGCTCGTCAATGGAGGTAAAGAGCTGCATTTATATGTAGGGATAGCCTCCACAGAATGAGGACGAGCGATGGCTACACGTTCATTCTTTTTGGGCAGCCAGATCGCTGTTCTCACTGGCACAATCTGCTGCCCAGGAACAATGATCGAGGTGTCTGCACCACAGATCATTTCACCCAATCCATGGGCGTTTTCGTTCGTTCATCGGATGATCTGCGACACTTTTACATGGGCCGATTATCGGAAAACGTACTGTATGTTCATTCCCAATAATCTGCCTGACAATTTGGCATGAGGAAATGTGTTTGTAGACGTAACCGAGAGCTCTTAACAAAGGGCTCAGAAACACATTGTGAAGTGGTGAATCTAAGCTGAGGAGCCTCAGGCCGAGTATTTAGCCCATTCACCTTGTTTGCGGCATCTGTCAGTTCACATCTCACACGGGTCACCCGAGAACGGAAGTCATTATTAACGGTCATGAGACTTTTTAAGGAATTAGTTAAATTCTTCAGTGGGCTAAATACAGGATGATCAGTCCCCAGTTTTATTAGTCATCTAATATTTAGAGAATTTTTTATTACATTTGTCATTATTAGGTTCCATTCACACGTCCATAACTGTTTTACGGACCGCACATGGCCGGCACTATAATAGAAATGCCTTTTCTTGTCTGTGTCTGCGGACAAGTATAGGACATGTTCTATTTTTTTGCGCGTAACGGAAGTGCGGATGCAGGCAGCACACTGTGTGCTGTCCGCATCTTATGCAGCCCCATTGAAAACTATGCAAAATTGCGGAACGGATGCAGACCTATTTTGCGGACGTGTGAATTGACCCTTATACCGGTTGACTGGGTTGACTATAGTTAGTTACATCAAGATACCCTCTATCAGGGACGGACCTTTAACTTAAAGTGGCCCTGGAAAAAAATACTTAAATTGGCCCTGGTTTTGTAGTTGGGTCCAAATTGATGGAAGGCAGGGCCAGCAATACCATATTGTGGTACATTATACCCCCCAACAGAGCCAAATACCACAGTCCATCACAAAATACTGCCCCGCAGCACAAAATACATCCATAAAAACTTCCACTGGCCGGCCCCCTGGGCATCGACTGCTGAGACCCCCACTAATTATGAGAATGGAGTCTGTGTACCCTGCAGGGACCCCTAAAGAGAAAGGAGCGGCAGGTACAGCATTCGCACTGTCACTTCATTCATCTCAATAGGACGGCTGGAAATAGCCAAGCGCTGTACTCTGCTACCTCTAGCGGCCCCAGAGATGAATGGGTTGTGGGTCTCGGATCATGCAATGGTTAGGAGCTCTGCTGTGGAACTCACTGTTAAAGAGGCAGGCTGCTGTAAAGATCAAAGTTAAGGGGGTGGGCTGCTGTGGAGGTCCCATTTTAAGGAGATGGGGCACTGTGCAGGGGGGGGCAGTGTTAAGGGGTGGGGGGCTGTGGATGTGACTGTTATAATGGATACTGTCAATATCTTTTAACACACACACATTAAATTAAATAGATTAAATATACCCGTGCAAAGCCTCGTCCTTTAGCTAGTAGTTTATAAGGCTGAAAAAAGACATCTGTTCCATCCAGTTCGGTCTGTTATCCTGCAAGTTGATCCAGAGGAAGGCAAAAAAAAGAACTGAGGTAGAAGCCAATTTTCCCCACTTTAGGGAAAAAAAATTCCTTCCCGGCTACAATCAAGCAATCAGAATAACTCCCTGGATCACCGACCCCTCTCTAGTAGCTATATCCTGTAATATTATTACGCTCCAGAAATACATCCAGGCCCCTCTTGAATTCCTTTATTGTACTCACCATCACCACCTCCTCAGGCAGAGAGCTCCATAGTCTCACTGCTCTTACCGTAAAGAATCCTCTTCTATGTTTGTGTACAAACCTTCTTTCCTCCAGACGCAGAGGATGTCCCCTTGTCACAGTCACCGTCCTGGGGATAAATAGATGATGGGATAGATCTCTGTACTGACCCCTGATATATTTATACATAGTAATTAGATCTCCTCTCAGTCGTCTTTTTTCTAAAGTGAATAACCCTAATGTTGATAATCTTTCAGGGTACTGTAGTTGCCCCATTCCAGTTATTACTTTAGATGTCCTCCTCTGAACCCTCTCCAGCTCTGCTATGTCTGCCTTGTTCACAGAAGCCCAGAACTGTACACAGTCATGTGTGGTCTGACTAGTGATTTGTAAAGTGGTAGGACTATGTTCTCAAAGAAAAACTAAAAAGTAGGATAGCACCACTTACTGACTATTGATAGTCCATATTAGGCGGCGGTGCTCGCTTTTTTTTCAGGCCCCGGCCTCAGGGCCCCCACAGTCACAAAAGAGGGTATAGAAAGGAACCGCAGCACTCAAATCTTCAATCCAATCGTGTGTTTATTAACACCGAACCAAAGCAACGTTTTGACTTTACAAGTCTTTTTCAAGCTTTTCATGTATAGCTTGAAAAAGAATTGTAAAGTCGAAATGTTGCTTTGGTTCAGTGTTAATAAACACACGATTGGATTGAAGATTCGAGTGCTGCAGTTCCTTTCTATACCTTCTTTTAGGACTATGTTCTCATCACGGGCATCTATGCTCCTTTTGATGCAACCCATTATCTTTTTGGCCTTGGCAGCAGCTACCTGTCACTGGTTTCTATAGCTTAGTTTGCTGTTCACAAAAATTTCTAGGTTCTTTTCCATGTCAGTGTTACCCAACGTTTTACCATTTAGTATGTACGGGTGACTTGCATTATTCCTTCCCATGTGCATAACCTTATATTTGTCAGTGTTAAACCTCATCTGCCACTTATCTGCCCAAGCCTCCAATCTATCCAGATCCATCTGTAGCAGTATACTGTCCTCTGTACTATATATAGTATACTGTCCTCTAGTATATATATCTATGCAGTATGCTGTCCTCCTTCCGTGTTAATTACTTTACACAGTTAAGTGTCATCTGCAAAAATTTATATTTTACTGAGCAAGCCTCCTAAAAGATCATTAATAAATATAATTAAGAGAATAGGGCCCAATACTGACCCCTGTGGTACCCCACGAGTGACAGTGACCCGATCTGAGTGTGTACCATTTATAACCACCCTCTGTTTTCTATTACTGAGCCAGTTACTTACCCACATACAGACGTTTTCTCCCAGTTCGAGCATTCTCATTGTATATACTAACCTTTTATGTGGTACAGTGTCAAATGCTTTGGAGAAGTCCAAGATACACGACATCCATTGATTTGCCGCAGTTAAGTCTAGAACTTACCTCCTTATACTGTAGACACTGATTAACTTAGTTTGACATGACCGTCGCCGATCCCTCATGAAGCCATGCTGATATGGCGTTATTTGCTTATTTTCATTGAGGTACTCCAAGATAGCATCTCTTAGTAAAACTTTAAACAGTTTACCCAGGACAGATGTTAAACTTACCGGCCTATAGTTTCCGGGTTCTGTTTTTTAACCCTTTTTGAATATTTGCACCACATTTGCTATGCTTCAATCCTGTGGAACAGTCCCTGTCAGTAGAGAGTCCTTAAGTATCAGAAATAAGGGTCTGGCTATGACATTACTTAAAGGGACTCTGTCATCAGATTTGTGCCCTATAAGCTAATCATATGGCCATGTCGGTGCTAATAACACGAATCCTAAACTGCCCTTATTAAACCTGCTTGTGGCTCTATTAGCCCAAAAAACTGGTTTTTATAAGCTGTCACTCACCTACCCAAGGTGCCCAAGGGGTTTTGCATTAATCCAGGATGCCCGCCTGCACCCCTCGCCGTCTGGTGCCCTGCGCCGCCTTCCTCACCTCAGCGCCGCCTCCTCAATCCACCTGTCCCTCTGCCAGATCCTGCGCCTGCGCTTGCGCACTAGGCTCAGCCTGATGCGCCGTGGACTCCTGGCAGCGGCTTCGTTGAGCGAAGTGCGCATGCGAATCAGGCCGGCGCATGCGCACTTCGCTCAATGAAGCCGCTGCCAGGAGTCCGCGGCGCATTAGGCTGAGCCTAGTGCGCAAGCGCAGGCGCAGGATCTGGCAGGCGGCGCTGGGCACCAGACGGCGAGGGGTTCAGGCGGGCATCCTGGATTAACGTAAAACCCCTTGGGCACCTTAGGTAGGTGAGTGACAGCTTATAAAAACCATTTTTTTGGGCTAATAGAGCCACAAGCAGGTTTAATAAGGGCAGTTTAGGATTCGTGTTATTAGCACCGACATCGCCATATGTTTAGCTTATAGGGCACAAATCTGATGACAGAAGTCCCATTAATTCTCTTAGGATCCGGGGGTGTAAGCCATCTGTTGCCGACGATTTGTCTATTTTAATCTTTTTAAGACGCCGCTGTACTTCTTCCTGGTACAAAGCAATAATAAAAAAATTGTTGTATATAGCCTTTAAGGACTCAAGTTACAATGATTTCCACACACAATGGTCATCCTGGAACCAAATACTATTTGTACTTGAGGGATTACTGTACATGTCAAGAAGTCCTCCTACAGACACTGTAAGCTCAGCATGACCAGACTCTTTCAAAGGATCCTTTAATGGGACAACCTAAAGACTAGAATCTAGAAAAAGACCAAAGATGGTTAGAATTGCAGCATAAGCGACAACCTACAAATGCTTTCTTAATGTATTCACAAATCTGATTTTAGAAGTCACAGCCCCACTAAATAAAAAAATGACATCAGCAAGCAGCTGCACGCACCATATGTTTGAAGTCTTACCAGAACATTGCAGGATTTCTCTGCTCTCAGACTAATGAACTAGGGAGTCACCCAAAAGTTTTTTACTTGTTATTTTTGTTTTCTCATTTATTTGATGGTAAATTATCTAATCAGCAAGTTTGGCAAATTTGACATTGATTATTTTTTCTTCGGGAATGATTTGGGGCTTAGGAATTATTCACACATAATGGTTTGATCAAAGATTTCTGTCAGTGACTGTGAGCTAAAACCTGGATTGGTACCTCCACAGAGATAAGGTATGATGGAAAAGTTAGCATTTTTGACACGTCCCTTGTTTTGGCTCACAATCATCGATGGGAATCACTAGTCCAAACACTGACATGTGAATAAGGCCTTATTCGGTATAAGTGCCTGTAAAGACTACATGATGTCATCAAACACATGTTGGAGTCTCATTTATATTAATTCAAATTAACTAAACCTCAAGAAGACAACGTTTTCAAGATCTACTTAATTTAATATCCTAACCCATTATCCATTGTAAAGACTTGACTCTGGTAAGAGCTGTTATTTTACTATTATTATAATTATTAATATTTTGGCATGTCTGTGACAACACTATGGTGTGAAATTCACATGTGGAGAGGTCAGGAGTAGGGATGAGCGAACTCGAACTGTATAGTTCGGGTTCGTACCGAATTTTGGGGTGTCCGTGACACGGACCCGAACCCGGACATTTTCATAAAAGTCCGGGTTCGGTGTTCGTCGCTTTCTTGGCGCTTTTGTGACGCTTTCTTGGCGCTTTTTGAAAGGCTGCAAAGCAGCCAATCAACAAGCGTCATACTACTTGCCCCAAGAGGCCATCACAGCCATGCCTACTATTGGCATGGCTGTGATTGGCCAGAGCACCATGTGACCCAGCCTCTATTTAAGCTGGAGTCACATAGCACCGCCCGTCACTCTGCTCTGATTAGCGTAGGGAGAGGTTGCGGCTGCGACAGTAGGGCGAGATTAGGCAGTGATTAACTCCTCCAAAGGACTTCACTTGATTAATCGATCGATCTGCAGCTGTGCATCATTGAGCTGCTGAAATTCAAATGCTCACTCACTGTTTTTAGGCTGCCCAGACCGTTTGTCAGTCACTTTTTTCTGGGGTGATCGGCGGCCATTTTGTGTCTTGTGCGGTGCTGCGACCAAGTGCATCCAAGCTGCGACCAAGTGCATTTAACCCTCAATGGTGTGGTTGTTTTTTGGCTAAAGCCTACATCAGGGTGAAGCTGTCACACCAAGTGCATTTAACCAGCAATAGTCTGTTCATTTTTTGGCCATATACTAAATCAGGGGCAAGCTGCGCCTGTCACCACGTGCATTTAACCCTCAATGGTGTGGTTGTTTTTTGGCTAAAGCCTACATCAGGGTGAAGCTGTCACACCAAGTGCATTTAACCAGCAATAGTCTGTTTATTTTTTGGCCATATACAAAATCAGGGGCAAGCTGCGCCCGTCACCAAGTGCATTTAACCCTCAGTAGTGTGGTTCGTCAAGCTGTGACACCAAGTGCATTTAACCAGCAATAGTCTGTTCATTTTTTGGCCATATACTACATCAGGGGCAAGCTGCGCCCGTCACCAAGTGCATTTAACCCTCAGTAGTGTGGTTGGTCAAGCTATCACACCAAGTGCATTTAACCAGCAATAGTCTGTTCATTTTTTGGCCATATACTAAATCAGGGGCAAGCTGCGCCCGTCACCAAGTGCATTTAACCAGCAATAGTCTGTTCATTTTTTGGCCATATACTACATCAGGGGCAAGCTGCGCCCGTCACCAAGTGCATTTAACCCTCAGTAGTGTGGTTCGTCAAGCTGTGACACCAAGTGCATTTAACCAGCAATAGTCTGTTCATTTTTTGGCCATATACTACATCAGGGGCAAGCTGCGCCCGTCACCAAGTGCATTTAACCAGCAATAGTGTGGTTATTTTTTGGCCATATCCCAGTCTAATTCTGTCACTAAATCCATACCGGTCACCCAGCGCCTAAATACTAGGCCTCAAATTTATATCCCGCTAAATCTCTCGTTACCGCTGTCCTGTTGTGGCTGGGAAAGTTATTTAGTGTCCGTCAAAGCACATTTTTTGTTCTGGGTTGAAGTACAATTCCCAATTTAGCAATTTCATAATTTAGTGGTTCCTGCTATATCAGAGCTATTTGAAATCTATCCCTAAAAGGGTATATAATATTCAAGGTGCACATAGGGTCATTCAGAATAACTTCACACACACGCTACTGTGCATTTCCAAGTCTAATTCTGTCGCTAAATCCATACCGGTCACCCAGCGCCTAAATACTAGGCCTCAAATTTATATCCCGCTAAATCTCTCGTTACCGCTGTCCTGTTGTGGCTGGGAAAGTTATTTAGTGTCCGTCAAAGCACATTTTTTGTTCTGGGTTGAAATACAATTCCCAATTTAGCAATTTCATAATTTAGTGGTTTCTGCTATATCAGAGCTATTTGAAATCTATCCCTAAAAGGGTATATAATATTCAAGGTGCACATAGGGTCATTCAGAATAACTTCACACACACGCTACTGTGCATTTCCAAGTCTAATTCTGTCGCTAAATCCATACCGGTCACCCAGCGCCTAAATACTAGGCCTCAAATTTATATCCCGCTAAATCTCTCGTTACCGCTGTCCTGTTGTGGCTGGGAAAGTTATTTAGTGTCCGTCAAAGCACATTTTTTGTTCTGGGTTGAAATACAATTCCCAATTTAGCAATTTCATAATTTAGTGGTTTCTGCTATATCAGAGCTATTTGAAATCTATCCCTAAAAGGGTATATAATATTCAAGGTGCACATAGGGTCATTCAGAATAACTTCACACACACGCTACTGTGCATTTCCAAGTCTAATTCTGTCACTAAATCCATACCGGTCACCCAGCGCCTAAATACTAGGCCTCAAATGTATATCCCGCTAAATCTCTCGTTACCGCTGTCCTGTTGTGGCTGGGAAAGTTATTTAGTGTCCGTCAAAGCACATTTTTTGTTCTGGGTTGAAGTACAATTCCCAATTTAGCAATTTCATAATTTAGTGGTTCCTGCTATATCAGAGCTATTTGAAATCTATCCCTAAAAGGGTATATAATATTCAAGGTGCACATAGGGTCATTCAGAATAACTTCACACACACGCTACTGTGCATTTCCAAGTCTAATTCTGTTAGTAAATCCATACCGGTCACCCAGCGCCTAAATACTAGGCCTCAAATTTATATCCCGCTGAATTTGAATACAATACATTGGGCCAAATAATATTTTTGTTGTTGTGGTGAACCATAACAATGAGAAAAACATCTAGTAAGGGACGCGGACGTGGACATGGTCGTGGTGGTGTTAGTGGACCCTCTGGTGCTGGGAGAGGACGTGGCCGTTCTGCCACATCCACACGTCCTAGTGTACCAACTACCTCAGGTCCCAGTAGCCGCCAGAATTTACAGCGATATATGGTGGGGCCCAATGCCGTTCTAAGGATGGTAAGGCCTGAGCAGGTACAGGCATTAGTCAATTGGGTGGCCGACAGTGGATCCAGCACGTTCACATTATCTCCCACCCAGTCTTCTGCAGAAAGCGCACAGATGGCGCCTGAAAACCAACCCCATCAGTCTGTCACATCACCCCCATGCATACCAGGGAAACTGTCTCAGCCTCAAGTTATGCAGCAGTCTCTTATGCTGTTTGAAGACTCCGCTGGCAGGGTTTCCCAAGGGCATCCACCTAGCCCTTCCCCAGCGGTGAAAGACATAGAATGCACTGACGCACAACCACTTATGTTTCCTGATGATGAGGACATGGGAATACCACCTCAGCATGTCTCTGATGATGACGAAACACAGGTGCCAACTGCTGCGTCTTTCTGCAGTGTGCAGACTGAACAGGAGGTCAGGGATCAAGACTGGGTGGAAGACGATGCAGGGGATGATGAGGTCCTAGACCCCACATGGAATGAAGGTCGTGCCACTGACTTTCACAGTTCGGAGGAAGAGGCAGTGGTGAGACCGAGCCAACAGCGTAGCAAAAGAGGGAGCAGTGGGCAAAAGCAGAACACCCGCTGCCAAGAGACTCCGCCTGCTACTGCCCGCCGCCATCTGGGACCGAGCACCCCAAAGGCAGCTTCAAGGAGTTCCCTGGCATGGCACTTCTTCAAACAATGTGCTGACGACAAGACCCGAGTGGTTTGCACGCTGTGCCATCAGAGCCTTAAGCGAGGCATTAACGTTCTGAACCTGAGCACAACCTGCATGACCAGGCACCTGCATGCAAAGCATGAACTGCAGTGGAGGAAACACCGTAAAACGAAGGAAGTCACTCAGGCTCCCCCTGCTACCTCTTCTGCTGCTGCCGCCTCGGCCTCTTCTGCTGCTGCCGCCTCGGCCTCTTCC